>NC_059104.1:125964302-126629302 GCF_020740685.1 Jaculus jaculus | reverse complement strand
CCCCCCCCCTCTCTCTCTCAAATAAATAAATAATTTTTTTTAAAAAAAAAAAAGAAAGTTCATAAGGCAAAGGAAGGAACTACACAGACAACCACTAATTAAACTTTCCTCATCAAAAGAGCCAGAGCTTTATAGGAAGCTGCCAACAACAGTCTTTCTTCTTGTTACGGTTACCTTTTCTTGTCCATGGAAGGCAGAGAAAGGCTGCTAGTTTTCCATTTAACTTTGACATTCTCCTGAAAAACGGTTCTGTTCAAGGCAATGAAGTAGCGCTCCAGGATTACCAGCCTCTGCTTCAGTCTCAGCGCGGAGAGGGTGGTGGTGGCTGACTGGATTGCCAGGGCTTGCTGCTCTTTAACCAGCACAGAAAGACACTCCTTCAGCTCATTCACATCTAGAACACAAGATAAGAAAGCATCTAACTTGCCCATATCTTGGTTGGCAATAATACTGAGAAGTTGAATGATGATGATATCCAATTTGAATGAGAGGAAATACACTGATGGAATAAAGTAGATTCTGTAATAAGCAAGTGGAATTGCATTGAGCTACTCTCTCTGGTGTATATTTGAAAATTTCTGTATTAAAGATTATTTTTCTAAATAACTAGAAGACAATCACATGAATAAAAACAATTCAAAAGATTCTAGTCAAAGGAACAGCTTCATGCAAGCATGAAGACTTGAATTCAGATCTCCAGCACCCATATCAAAGCCAGGCGAAAGACAGCATGCACCTCATGCCTTTAATCCCAGCACTTGGGAGACTGAGGTAAGAGGATCAACAAGACCACCAGCCTGGATTACAGAGTGAGCTTCAGGTCACTCTGTGCTAAAATGAGACCTTGCCTTAAAAAACAAGCCAAGTGTGGTGGTGCGCACCTGAAATCCCAGCACATGGAAAGCAAAAGCAGGGAGAAGTCTGGGCTTGCTGGCTAGCTGGCCTGCTGAATCTGTGAGTTCTTGTTCTTTGAGAGATGTGGTTTCAAAAGGTATGGTAGGACTGGAGAGAAGGATGAGCGGTTAAAGCACTTGCCTGACAAGCCTAAGAATGTGGGTTTGATTCCCCTGTACACATTGAAAGCCAGAAGCACAAAGTGGTGCGTGCATCTGGAGTTCATCTGTGGCAGCTGGAGGCCCTAGCATGACCATTCTCTCTGTCTGTCTCTCTCTCTTTCTGCCTTTCTCTCTCAAACAAATAAATAAGTAAAAATAAATTTTTTAAGTATGATAGATAATGATTGAGGAAGACACCAGACACTGCCCTCTGGCCTCCAAACTCACACATACCAGCACACATGTGTAGTGCACACACACATATGAACATGCATGAGCACATACAAATGTTGATGTGTACATGATCATGCATACATGTACATACACCATACACACAAAAAATTAAGATTCTAACTAGCAACTAAAGATAAGTTACCTAAGCATACAGATTATTGGTGCAAACTGCCTCCCCCCAAGCCCTCACTACACTACTCCTGTGCTCAGAGCTCAGTCTTTACTACAAGTAGAACACTCATCAGCTGCAGGCTTTGCCAGACCAAACACCTGCTCTTGTATAGAATACCTCACTTTCCTGGCTACCTACCACCTGAGCACACTATCCACAGAAGAGTAACAAGCTATTACTTAAACATGCTTTCCATGGGAGAGTGGAGATTTTTTGTTGTTGTTGTTTGTTTGTTTTGTTTTTGGAGGTAGGGTCTCATGCTAGCCCAGGCTGATCTAGAAATCACTATGTAGTCTCAGGGGACCTCTAACTCATGGCCATCCTCCTACCTCTGCCTTTCAAATGCTGGGATTAAACGTGTGCACCATAATGCCCAGCAAGAGTGGAGATTTTATCAGCAAACTCACAAACACGTTTCAGAACTCATGATGGAACTTCATTCACTGCCCACAGCTGTGAACACCAAGCGCAGCACCAGCAGAACAACTGGTCTAGAGTTCTAAAATCTCAAAGCCCCGTACTGAAGCGCTGACAGGCAGGGAAGACAAGATGAACAACACCTTGAATTCCACCCTGACTAAGCTCACTTCAGAAAAGCAGAATTCCAGCCTTCCCAGGGCATCTTCCTCAAGCTACCCTCCAGACAAAAGCCTGGTCCAGCCCACTACACTAAGCACCTTCATGGTCATGGATATGATCCCAGAGGAATTCCTTCCAGAAATCAGACAGGGCTAGCAAAAGCCTTCCTCTTCCTGAAAAGTCAGTTTTTCTTCAATTTTTAAAATATAATATTTAATATTTCATTTTTATCTATTAGAGGGGGATAATAGGCATGTCAGGACCTCTAGCCACTGCAAACAAACTCCACATGCATGTGCCACCATGTGCATCTGGTTTACATGGGTTCTGGGGAATCGAACCTGGGTCTTTAGGCTTCATAGGCCGCCTTGACCACTAAGCCATCTTTCTAGCCCTTTAATATAAATTTTTATTGGTTTATATCCCCTGCATTCTGATGGGTTTCACAGACTTCTTCATACAACTATATCATATACTTTGGCAGTATTCACCCCTTTCTCTACCATTATTCCCAGTCTCATTTCTACCTTCACATCCTGCATACAAAATCTAGGGGTGCAAAACATGCAAATCATCTTTCTAAGTCTCACTTATTTTCCTTAACATGATAATCTCCAGTTGTATTCAATTTTTTTGCAAATAGCATAATTACATTCCTCCTAGTGGCTGAATAAAAGGTCATTTAATATGCACATATGCATACATATCTTATTAATTTATGTGTCAACAGGATTTAGAATAAACATGGGAAATAATTTTGGGGAATTATGTGAAGGATTTCCTAGATTAGGTTAATTGAGGTGGAAAAGCCTCACCCTAAGGGGCTGGAGAGATGGTTTAGAAGTTAAGGTGTTTGCCTGCAAAACCAAAGCATCCTAGTTCAATCCTCCAGGACCCACATAAGCCAGATGACAAGCGGGCACATGTGTCTGGAGTTCATTTGCAGTGGCTGGAGGCCCTGGCATGCTCACTCTCTCCCTCCCTCTCTCTCTCTCTCTCTCTCCAATAAATTAATAAATAAAATGCATTTCTTAAAAAACTCACCCTAGCTGTGGACAACATCTTCCCATGGGCTGGGGCCCTGGACTGTACAAAGGGGAGAAAGCCAAGCCAGTTGAGCACCAGCATTCATCTGTGCTTCCTGACACGCAAAGTAACCAGCTGCTTTCATAAGCATCTAGATCCTCTCAAAACTGTAAGCAAAAAACCAGCCTTCCTTCTTTAAACTGCTTTTGTCACTAACTTGTTGCAGCAGCCAGAAAAACAATTCAGAAACTGGTTCTGAGAAGTGGGACCACTGCTATGATAAACCTGACCACAGAAAGGTGGTAGGCCTGTGGAACTAATTTCCAGATATAATGTGGAAGAGTTTGGAACTTTGGGCTAGAAAAGCTCTTCAATGCTGTAATAAAACTTTGTTCTGATGGTAGCTTAGACAACAGCAATGACGAGAGAAATACAGACAGTGGAAGCTCAGCTCATGAGGTTTCAAAGGAAAAAAAGGACTGGACCAGGAATGAAGCTAGGGCCATTCATGCTATATCCTAGCAAGAAACATGGCTGCATTCTACCCATGTCTTGAGAACCTGAGTGAGGTTGAATTTATACACAATGGATTAATTTGTTTAGCAGAGGAAATTTCAATGCAGAATAGCATTCAGGTTGTGGCATAGTTACAGCTAACCATCTTTATCAAGTCCACAGTGAAAAAGAAGCAACTAGGGGGATGGAGAGATGGCTTAGCAATTAAGGCACTTGCCTGCAAAGCCAAAGGACTCAGGTTCAATTCCCCAGGCTCCACATAAGCCAGATGCACATGGGGACACACTCATCTGGAGTTTGTTTGCAGCAGGGGAAGCCTTGGAGTACCTTCTCTCTTTCTCTCTCATAAATGAATGAAAATAATTTAAAAGTAATTAAAAAAAAAACTAGGGAACTAAGGAATACAGGTATTTAAAAATGTATAATTTGGGGTTGGAGAGATAGCTTACTGGTTAAGCACTTGCCTGTGAGGCCTAAGGACCCTGGTTCGAGGCTCAATTTCCCAGGACCCATGTTAGCCAGATGCACAGGGGGCGCATGCGTCTGTTGTTCATTTGCAGTGGCTAGAGGCCCTGGCGTGCCCATTCTCTCTCTCTCTCTCTCTGCCTCTTTCTCTGTCGCTCTCAAATAAATAAATACAAATAAATAAATTAAAATTTTTTAAATGTGTAGTTTGTTAAGCAAAAGAGTTTTAGCAAATTTAAAGATGGAGTCAAGGCATGTGCTAAAAAAGAGACTGCAATTGTGAAAGAGAAACCTTGGATATAGTAGGGACATACCACCCTAAATGCGCATAACTAAGCAGGGCCAGGCCTGGTTACTACTTAAGATGGGAGAAACCTTGGTTCTGCACTATGTCAACAGAAAAGTTGCCTGGAGGGCAAGACCCTATCCAATGAATGTTCCAACTTGTTGAGAATGCAAATTCTTTCAAAAGGAGAGAGCAAGAATGGAAAAAGCTACACAAGGGATTCCCTGCTCAAAAGCAAGGGCCCAGGAAAGTACTTACACATATTCAGCAACCAAGGCACCAATACAGCTTTGATCTAAAAGACTCCAGATCCATCCCAAGATGGTAGCACAAGCTGGCAACATCATCTACATGGTAGTGGTTTTGTAGCCACATAAAAAATAAGAATGAGGAGATCATGTCTTGTTCCA
The DNA here is from genome assembly GCF_020740685.1 of Jaculus jaculus. NCBI lineage: Eukaryota > Metazoa > Chordata > Mammalia > Rodentia > Dipodidae > Jaculus > Jaculus jaculus. The sequence goes on along the minus strand of NC_059104.1, from coordinate 126,624,559 downwards.
TGGCTTCAGAAAGCCACTAGGACTAGACAAAGATGAGGCAGGGTCAGATTCACTGAAAGGAAGCTCCAAGAGGGCATGATGCAAAGATAAGCCCAAGTTGCATGGAGATTCAAGGATATTGGGGGTGCCAGGCCCATGGATATCTACCAAGGAAAGCTGTAGGCTCACAGTGGAGCCATCCCAAGGCAGTTAGATATAGAGGGGCAGGGGGTTGCTCAAGCCCTTTGTAGCTTTGATGCTGGACCTGCAGCTACAGGATGTGAAGTTTGTCCTTCTGGGTTTCAGTTCCCAGTCCTCCTATTTTGAGTAGGAATGTTTACTCTGTGCCATTATGTGTTGGAAGTATATAACTTGTTTTTTGTTTGCTAGGTTGTTTTGTTGTTGTTGTTGTTGTTTTATATAAGAGCAGCTGTAGTTTTACTGTGCCCTACACACCAATAACCGAACTTCAAGCTCAAGCATGTAGATGCCGTAACTCTCCTTGCTAAGCCTTGTGGTAGGTACTAGAGGTGATCTGGCTGTCATACTTCACTCATGCTAGGTGTACATATTAGAAGCATGAAGTGGGCACCTGAAGTGGTGGGTTATAAGCTCACTTGCTAGCCTCTGTGCCTCTGTAGCTACCTTTCTTAGGTCTGTCTGCTCCAACAGCTTCACCAGGGTCTCCTCAGGTAAAAAGGGCTAGAGGAGCACCTTGTTCTGCCTTCACCTGGACAAAAGGCATGTAAATACAGATAATGTAAATACAAGTCCAGCTACTAGCTGGAAACAGAGGAAGGAAGAGATGCAGACCAGGCCTCATGGGCAGATCCACAGACTGTGCCTGGCAACTCCAGCCAATGAGAGCAGACTTGTTGGGACCCCTCCAGGTCTGGCAGGCATAGCACCTTGAAGAGGGATAAGGAGGGATACTCACGAGTGGTCCAAGCCATGGACTTCAGAAAATAAGAGCTACAAAATATTTAGAACATCTTTTATACAACGCTTACCAACTTACAGATGAAAAAACTGATGCCTAGAGGGGAATGGCTGTGGTGGGTCAAAATGTCAGCTGGTGACTCTCAGCCCATCATCATTCCACTCCACCTCAAGCAACTAGGCTCATCTGCTCCCAGAGCAGGAAGTAGAAGCAAAACAGTTGGGGGCTGGAGAGATGGCTTGGCAGTTAAGTGCTTGCATGTGAAGCCTAAGAACCCTGGTTCGAGGCTCGATTCCACAGGACCCACGTAAGCCAGATACACAAGGGGGGGTGCATGTATCTGGAATTCATTTGCAGTGGCTGGAGGCCCTGGTGCGCCCATTCTCTCGCCCCCCCCCCCAATCCCAAATAAATAAACGAACAAAAAACAGTTGGGAGAGAGGCAGAGTTCAAGCAGAAAAGGCCACCCCTAGGAGACAGGCAAGGGGAAAGGTTAGGGGAACAAGAAGCTGGCCCTGAGGCCAGACGCACACTTACATAGAACTTATTTTTTGATGTCACAGGATCTAACAGTTAAGAGTTTCCCTGAGTCCATTGCAGAAGAGGTGGTGGAAAGAATGTAAGAGCCAAAGGAAAGGTAGAACTCCTTACAACATGCTCCCTTCTGACACAAAATGGTCTGGATATCCATGACCTCACAGTGCCTGACACTACCTACACAAGACCATCATAATACGTAGAAAAGATCATGACTTCAAAATAAAAGAGAGACTGATTGAGAGGGGGAGGAGATATGATGGACAGTGGAATTTCAAAGGGAAAAGTGGGCATTACCATGGGATATTGTTTACAATCATGGAAGTTGTTAATAAAAAATAATTTAAAAAAAAAACAAGCTGGGCGTGGTGGCGCACGCCTTTAATCCCAGCACTCGGGAGGCAGGTGTAGGAGGATTGCTGTGAGTTCGAGGCCACCCTGATAATACAGAGTGAATTCCAGGTCAGCCTGGGCTAGAGTGAAACCCTACCTCAAAAAACACCAAAAAAAAAAAAAACAGTTTCCCTGAGACTGATCACAGACAGCACTTACGCTTTTAAAGATTGGAAACTATTTGGAGACAATGGGGACTTTTAAAGGTAGACAGAATGTATTTTCATGACCATTAACCCATACAAGGGTCAGAAAGTGATGGCTTAAAAGTGATATATTTAGGCTGGGCGTCGTGGCACACACCTTTAAAATTTTTTATTTATTTATTTATTTGACAGTGACAGACACAGAGAGAAAGACAGATAGAGGGAGAGAGAGAGAGAATGGGCGCGCCAGGGCTTCCAGCCACTGCAAACGAACTCCAGATGCGTGCGCCCCCCTTGTGCATCTGGCTAATGTGGGACCTGGGGAACCGAGCCTCGAACCGGGGTCCTTAGGCTTCACAGGCAAGTGCTTAACCGCTAAGCCATCTCTCCAGCCCGGCACACACCTTTAATTCCAGCATTCGGGAGGCAAAGGTAGGAGGATCACTGTGAGTTCAAGGCCTCCCTGAGACTACATAGTGAATTCCAGGTCAGCATAGGCTAGAGCAAGACTCTATCTCGAAAAACCAAAAATTAATTAATTAATGCACTTGCCTGCAAAGTCTGGCAGCCTGGGTTCAATTTCCTAGTACCCATGTAAAGCCAGATGCACAAAGTGGCACATGCATCTGGAGTCCATTTGCAGCAGCTGAAGACTATGGCACACCCATTCACTATTTCTCTTCTATCTCTCTCTGCTTGCAAATAAATGAATAAATAAAAGTACTTTTAAAAATTAAAAAAATAATTTTAATAAACAAAAATTTGAATTGATACTTCTCTAAGAACATTTACAAATGTTCCACATCACTAAGTCATTGAGGAAACACAAACCAAAATACTGACATGCTACTTCACACTCCCTAGGGTGGCTATTACCAAGAGTAGAAAGAAAAATAACAATAGTTGGTAAGCACATGGAGAAAATGAAACCTGTCACTACACGGAAGAAAGTAGCCAACAATGACCTGAGCCATCCAGGGTTCAAACTACTCAGAAGCAAACACCCTGACATGATGTACACACAAGTGCAATAGTGGTGCACAGCCTTTGTGGTTAACCAATAGCTTTCTGATTGGCTAAAAGATCTGCTCAGTGGAAAGGAACCCATATCTGGGAGACAGGTCAGAATCCTATGGAAACAAAGATTATGCTCTCAGGATCATATGATTTTATTTATTTATTGTTTTTTGGTTTTTCAAGGTAGGGTTTCACTCTAGCTCAGGATGACCTGGAATTCAATTCAACAATGATTTTGCTCTCCAATATCAAGCTCCCACTAATCCTGGGCTAAAAGAGGGATTACATTCATCAAATTCTCCCTAAATTAGTAATGCTTATCTGACTTAAGCTGTGCTAACATCACTGTCTGTCAGAGAATCTGCTTCTCTTTTTCAGATGGAAGCAAAACCGAAGGACATAAACTACCCATCACACTTCAGCCTAGCTCCAGCTGAAACCACAGAGGAATTTATGGAATGAGCAAGAAAGCTGCTTCCATGGGAAACCTGATAAATCAGCACCAGGGTGAAGGAGACAGACCCTGAGGATACTCAACACCTACCAAAGCAAAAATCCAGAGGCTTCTAAGAGCCTGTCACTGAAGTAGACTTAAAACATACCCAACATGGTTCAGGCAATTTTGCAGAAGAGGAGGTAGAAAGATTGTTACAGCCCTTAGTAGCAGAGGACAGTAAGGTAAAAAGGAGACATAAAGGGTAGAGAAAGGTAGGGAGGAGGATACTTAATAGGTTGATATTGTATATATGTAATTACAATGATTGTAATGGAGAGGTAATATGATGGAGAATGGAATTTCAAATGGGAAAGTGTGGGGGTGGGGAGGGAGGGAAATACCATGGGATATGTTTTATAATCATGGAAAATGTTAATAAAAATTTTTTTAAAAAGCATTCAAAATAAAAAAAAATTAAAAAAAAAGAAAGATTGTTACAGCCACAAGTTGGGATATCATGCCCAGAGGCACTGCCTCTAACCAGTAACTGACTGTTGCTCCCACAACACGTAACCCACAATCCCCACAGGGATAACCCGTGACCCCAATGAGGAGGGCCTTTTCAGAAAAGGGGCTAGGATGAGGGAAAGGATGGTACCAACAAGTGATGATTCCATACTAATATGTCCATAACTAATAAAAGAAAGTAATTCATTTTTTTAAAAAAGGAATATTCTCAGCTGGGTGTGGTAGTGCATTCCTTTAATCCCAGCAGTTGGGAGGCAGAGGTAGAAGTATTGCTATGAGTTTGAGACTACCCTGAGACTACATAGTGAATTCAGGTCAGCCTGTGCTAGAGCAAGACCTTACCTCAAAAAAATAAATAAATAAATAAATATAAGTATTCTCTACTCTCATTGCACAGATATATCTTTAATTTACTTTTTCACAATCTGATCTAAGACTGTTGGAGAATGTATTGGTTATTTTAGTCACTTATTGGTAGCATTTTGTTGACTACTATAGTTCTGATCATAATGGTGAGTGATGGGTTATTCTATAGGTATTTGTGATTCAGAATTCATGATGAATTTTGATTTTAAGCAGTATGCAAGTTCTTCCTTTGTCTCCTCTAATGCTGCACTGATAGCAATATTGCATAACCTGATTTCTGATTATTTGCATTTGCCTGACACACTTTTGTCTACGTGTTTCTTTTTAGCCTTCTGGATGACTTCATTTTAGATCTATCATCTGCATGTAGAATAAAGTCAGATTGATGCTTTAAAAAAAGGGGGTACTGGAGAGTAGGCCTACTGGTTAAGGTATTTGCCTACAAAGCCTAAGGACCCCAGTTCGATTCTCCAGGACCCATGTAAGCCAAATGCACAAGGGAGCGCATACATCTGGAGTTCATTTGCAATGGCTGAAGGCCCTGGCATGCCCATTCCCTTTCTCTCTCTCACACACACACACTCTACCTCTTTCTCTCTCAAATAAATAAATAAATAAATAATATATTTTTTTTTAAATCCAAGCAGGGCATGGTGGCAGACGCCTTTAATCCCAGCACTCGGGAGGCAGAGGTAGGAAGATCACTATGAGTTGGAGGCCACCCTGAGACTACAGAATGAATTCCAGGTCAGCCTGAGCTAGAGTGAGACCCTACCTCCAAAAACCAAAAGAAAGATATTGAATCCTGTGTTGTGCACTGCTAACAGAATGAAAACTGGTGTGGCCTCTGTCAAAAACAGTTGACAGTTTCTCTCTCTTTTGTTTTTTTTTTTTTTTTTTTTTTGGTTTTTCGAGGTAGGGTCTCACTCTAGCCCAGGCTGACCTGGAATTCACTATGGAGACTCAGGGTGGCCTCAAACTCATGGCAATCCTCCTACCTCTGCCTCTTGAGTGCTAGGATTAAAGTTGTGCGCCACCACACCCGGCTTATGACTGGTTGTTTACATGAGTGTATGTGTGTGCACACACATGTGTGTGGAGAGGCCAGAGGATAACTTCAGCTGTTGTTCCTCAAGTACAGACAGGGTCTCTCACTTGCCTAGAATTTACCTCCTAAGTAAGCAAGACTAGCTGGCCAGCAAGCCCAGGCAAAAAAAAAAAAGTGTGTCATTACCCCTGACATTTTTACATTGGCTCTGGGGTTTGAACTCAGGTCCCCAAGCTTACAAAGTAAGTACTTTTCTAACTGAGCTATCTCCCTCCCTAGCTCTCAGTTTACTGGTTATTTAAAAAGTTAAACACAAGCTGGGAGTGGCAGGTCACACCTATAATCCCAGTATTGAGGCTAAGGCAGGCAGATCACTGTGAGTTCAAAGCCAGCTTGGTTAACATAGTGAGTTCAAGGCAGCCTAGGCTATAGAGTGGGAACCTGTGTCAAAAAAAAAAAAAAAAAATACATTAAGCACTTATTATCACATTAGTCTGTTATCTTTAGGTACTGACAGCAGGGACTCAAACATCTACTTATAAACGAATGCGTATAGCAGCAGTATTCACAAAAGGCAACCCAAATAAGCAACCCAAATACCCACCAACTAGTGAATCCAAACAAAACGTATATTCACACACTGTGGATATTATCTGATATTTTAAACGCCACAACATGGAAGAACCCTGAGATCGCAAAGTGCAATAAACCAGACACACAAAGGGCATGTTCAGTGCACTGGTGTGCAATCTCTAGAATCGTCAAGTGAACAGACACCAAAGTAAAATAGCAGCTGCATAGGGTGGGAAATAATGTTTAAAGAAAGGGTAGTTTCAGTTTTATAAGGTAAAAATAGTTCTATACATAAATAGAGGTGATTTTGTACCACAATGTGAATGCATTTAATGAACTGCACATTTAAAATTAGCTATAAAGATTAATTTGATGTCAGATATATTTCATCATAATACAAAAAGATTTTTACTTTTAGAAAATTCCACAATAAATGAAAACGTTTATGCACTGATATCAGAAAAGGAAAGACAAATGAAGCCTTCTAAAAGTCACAACACCTTAGAAGATCGCAGTACCTGGCTGCTTGCCCCATACCCAGCTCTCCAGGATTGATTTGGCCTTAAACGTAGGTGCTGGAGTCTCTTCTTCATCCTTTTTCTCTTTGTCATTCAGATCTTCCTTCTTGGTTCCACTTTGGGTATCAACACCATCATCTGGAGAATTTAAAACATTCAAATCTGTAATTACTTTTCAAAATACAACAATCAAACTGGGTGTGGTGACTCATGCCCATAATCCCGGCACTTGGGAGGCAAGAGGACAGCCATGAGTTTGAGGTCAGTCTGGGCTATAGAGTAAGTTCCAGGTCAGTCTGAGTTAGGGGGTTAAAAAAAAGAGCAGATGCTTTGAACCCCCTTACTTAGTGAAGATGGAGCAAGTCTTAACCTTCAAAAACGTCCTCTTTTGTAAGACTGTTGTTGTCTAGGGAAGTCCCTGAAGCCCCCAAAACATTGTAAGCCACTGCCAAGGCTCCTGGTTTCCCACCAGGAATAGATGGTAAGAGCCAACTGCTGAAGACTTCACATACTTGGGCTGCAAAGTCACTGAGAAATCCTGCTGGAGCTGAGCTAAAAACCTCCTCCATGTAGACCAGCTGACAGAAAGCTGGAAAAATCTATGCTGCATGCAGTTCAATGGTAGAGAGAGAAATCACCAGTAGAAATAGAAAACAGTGGACACTGCAAGCCTTAAATTTGGCCAGCGAGAGAGGATGAAATCAGATAATCACTCCCATTCACAATTGCATCAAAAAAAAAAAAAAAAAAAAAAAAAAACCTTGGAATAAACCTAACCAAGGAAGTAAAGAATCTCTACAATGAGAACTTCAAAACTCTCAAGTGAGAAATTGCAGAAGACACTAGAAAGTGGAGAAACATCCCTTGTTCCTGGATTGGAAGAACCAATATTGTGAAAATGGCAATCCTTCCAAAAACAATCTACACATTTAATGCAATTCCTATCAAAATTCCAAATACATTCTTCATGGAAATAGAAAAAACAATCCAAAAATTCATTTGGAATCACAAAACACCTCGGATATCTAAAATAATACTGAGCAACAAAAATAAGGCTGATGGCATCACCATACCTGGTTTTAACCTATACTACAGAGCCACAGTAACAAAAACAGCATGGTACTGGCAAAAAAAACAGACATGTAGATCAATGGAACAAAATAGAGGACCCAGATGTAAGTCCAGGTAGCTATAGCCACCTGATATTCGATAAAAATGCCAAAAATACTCATTGGAGAAAAGACAGCCTCTTCAGCAAATGGTGTTGGAGAAACTGGATATATATCTGCAGAAAGATGAAAATAAATTCTTCTCTCTCTCCATGCACAAGAATTAAGTCCAAATGGATTAAAGACCTTAACATCAGACCTGGAACTCTGAAACTGCTAGAGGAAAAAGTAGGGGAAACCCTTCAACATATTGGTCTTGGCAAAGACTTTCTGAATACAACCCCAATTGCTCAGGCAATAAAACCACAGATTAATCACTGGGACCTCATGAAATTACAAAGATGTTGCACTGCAAAGGACACAGTGAATAAAGCAAAGAGGCAACCTACAGAATGGGAAAAAAATCTTCGCCAGCTATACATCTGATAGAGGATTAATATCTAGGATATACAAAGAACTCAAAAAGTTAAATAATAAGGAATCAAACAAGCCAGTCAAAAAAATGGGCTATGGCCCCCAACACCTCATCACTGAAGCAGACCAAAAATGAACTTTGCAGGAAAATGAATGGATCTGGAAAGGATTATATACTAAGTGAGGTAACCTAGGCCCAGAATGCCAAGCACCACATGTTCTCTCTCATATGTGGATCCTAGCTACAGATGATTGGGCTTCTGTGTGAGAAGGAAAATACTTAGTAGCAGAGGCCAGTAAGTTAAAAAGGAGACATAAAGGGAAGAAAAAGGAAGGGAGGAGGGTACTTAATAGGTTGGTATTGCATATATGTAAGTAGAATGATTGAGATGGGGAGGTGATATGATGGAGAATGGAATTTCAAAGGGGAAAGTGCGGAGGGGAGGGTACTGCCATGGGATATTTTTTATAATCATGGAAAATGTTAATAAAAATTGTGAAAAGATAAAAAATCAAATTAAATTAAATTTTAAAAAAATTGGCCAGCCAGGCCAAATGAGCCAAAAGGTGCTAACACAGGCATGTCTGTAATGGGGACAACCAACTGCTCTCTAACTGACTGGAGGCCCACTTCACAGGAGGGAATACATTTCTGACACTGAAAACCTACGACAGAGCAAGTCATGAGCAATAGGACTGTAACATCTGCTGCTGTCAGGCTAAATGTACATACTATACTCACCAAACTGCCTAGTAAGCACTTCTCTTAATATTCATACCCATCTATTAATGCTACTCTCATTTTTTGTTAGAGAAGCTTCTCTTTTCAGATGGTGGTGACCTTGAGATACTCAGAAGGCACCATAGTGCTGAGATGAAGTGACAGGAGTGGTCAACACTGCAATATCTCTATCACACCTTCCAAGGCTCAGGGTCCATTGCAAAAGAGGTGGTAAAAAGAATGTAAGAGCAAAAGGAAGGGTAGGACTGCTTACAATGCACTCTTCCAATACAAAATGGCCTAGATCTCCATGACCTTGCAGTGCCTGACATTACCTACACAAGAACAGAATGGGAGGAAAAGATGATAACATCAACATAGGGGAGACTGATTGAGAGGGAGAGAGGGTATGATGGAGAGTGGAGTTGCAAAGGGAAAGTGAAGAGGAGGAAATTACCATGGTTTATTGTCTATAATTATGGAAGCTGTCAATAAAAAAGGCTGTTACTAAAATAATCACTTAAATTAGAAATACAAATATATCTGGGAAGGAGTACAGTTCAATGATAGAGCACAAATGCTAGGCAAGCACAGGCTCTAATTTCAAATCCCAACACTCAAAAAAAGCATCAAAACACATACATCTTATATAGTATACGTATGTACATACATGTTAGCAAAAATGGACATTGTTCCTCTACTTACAACATTTCTGGCCCCAAATGTTTTCCAATCAGACAATTCTCTAGACTTTATGACACCAACTATGTATCCAGCAGTTCAATTCTAACAGCAAGTAGCAAGAGTTACAAGAGAGTGCTCATGTTAGGGGCTATGCCCAACTGCAGATGCCAATCACAGGAAATTGGTCTCCCAACTTCAGCCTGGCTTGGCTACAAATGGAATGTTCTCCTACTCATGTCTGATAATCTGCTTTTAAGCATTCCTTATTTAACCATGGGGGTACATTTCAAGACCCCTGCCCCCATGGGTACCTGAATCCATAGATAATACCAACCTCTACGTGTGTAGTTTGTGTGTGTGTGTTTCCTATACATACGTACCTATGATAAAGTTGAGTTTGTAAGTTAAGCACAATAAGACCTTAACAATGACAGGATAATTATAATAATTTACTTAAATAAAAATTAATGAAAGTAGCCTCTCAGTATCTTATTACACTCTCCCTTCTTGTGACGATATGAGATAATACAATGCCTGTATGAGATACAGTGAGCGAATAGCACAGGCATTATGCAGTCATTAGTGTTAGGTTACTACTATGTAAGAGTTCCTGGAATTGTGCTGGGTGCAGTGGCACAAGCCTTTAATCCCAGCACTCCAGAGGCAGAGGTAGGAGGATCACCGTGGGTTCAAGGCCACCCTGAGACTACATAGTGAATTCCAGGTCAGCCTGAGCAAGAGTGAGACCCTACCTTGAAAAAAAAAAAAAAAGAGTTCCTGGAACACAAGCAGTACCACATGGCAACAGAGTCTGATAACCAAGACAGCTACTCAGTCACTAATGAGTGGGTTGTAGTGGACAAAGGGATGACTCACATACAGGGTAGGACTGTGAGGTTTGATCTCACTCCTCATAAAGGCACATACTTTAAAACTTATAAATGGCTTATTTCTCAAATTTTTCATTTCCTGTTTTCACACTAAGGTTCACACCAGACAACTAAAACCTCAAACAGCAAAAATACATAGGCTACTATAATGACTAACAAAATAAAGGAAAATCAGTTTATTAGAAAAGATATTATAAGAGCCAGCTGTGGTGGTGCACAATGGTAGGAAACTGCTGAAGAGCTGGAGGCAGGAGGAACAGAAAAAGTATTATAAGGAAAAATGAACATACTAAAGCAATTTCTAAAAAATTAAAAGGAAGTATGCATAATGGCTCTTGCCTATAATCCTAAGTCTCAGGAGGCTGAGGCAGGAGGATCACCATGAGTTCAAGACTAGCCTGGTGATCTACATAGTGAGTTCAGGACATCTTGGGCTTCATTAGACCCTGTTTCAAAAACCAGAGAGAAGGGGAGGGAAGAAGGGCATCATGAGGAAGAGATAAGGAAGAGTAATGCAGGTAAATATGATCAAAGAATGTTATCAGAATTTCTGAAAATACCACAATGAAACTAATTATTTTGTATAATTAATATATACTAATAGAGGGGGCTGGAGAGATGGCTTAGCAGTTAAGCGCTTGCCTGTGAAGCCTAAGGACCCTGGTTCGAGGCTCAGTTCCCCAGGACCCACATTAGCCAGATGCACAAGGGGGCGCACGTGTCTGGAGTTCATTTGCAGGGGCTGGAGGCCCTGGTGCGCCCATTCTCTCTCTCTCTCTCTCTCTAACTGCTTCTTTCTCTCTCTGTCACTCTCAAACAAATAAAAATACACAAAATATTTAATATATATATATACACTAATAGAGACATTTCTTGAAAACAAAACAAAAAAGATGAAAAGGTGTATAATAAAAAGCTGGGAAATATTACTTTTTGGGCATGTATAAATGTTCACTTCATTTCATGAGCATGGCTGATCTAATCTCTAGCCATACTACTGTCTCCTGAACGTCCCAGCCCTCCAAACCATGCCTCATTATTTCTGTGGACCAGCCCCCATCACATCTACTTTATTTTACTTTTTACTATGTTAGGGAAGAAACCCAGGACTTTGCTGTGCCAGGCCAGAGTTCTACCACTGAGCTACACCAGCCCCATCCTAAAGCTCTCTAAGAGCCCCAGCCACCAGTCATCTCATCAAGACAGAGATTTCCTGTTTTAGAATCTCCTGTCAGGAAAGGGGCGAAAAAAATCAAATACTACAACAAAAGATTTTCCTGGGGACTGGAGTTAAAGGCAATTGCTTAGCCGGGCATGGGAGCATATGCCTTCAATCACAGCACTCGGGAGGTAGAGGTAGGAGGATCTCTGTGAGTTCAAAGCCACCCTGAGATTCCATAGTGAGTTCCAGGCCAGCCTGGGCTAGAGTGAAACCCTACCTTGAAAAACCAAAAGAAAAAAAAAAGGCAATTGCTTGCAAAGCCTGCCAGCACAGGTTCAATTCCCCAGTACCCCAGTATCCACATAAAGCCAGATAGATGCACAAAGTGGAGGTGCATATGTGTGGTGGCAGTAAGAGGCCCTGGTGTGCTTCCTTTATCTCTCTCCTCTCTCTCATAAATAAAAGTATTGCCGGGCGTGGTGGCACACGCCTTTAATCCCAGCACTCGGGAGGCAGAGGTAGGAGGAAGGCCACCCTGAGACTCTATAGTGAATTCCAGGTCAGCCTGAGCCAGAGTGAGACCCTACCTCGAAAAACAAAAAAAAAAAAAGAAAAGAAATAAAAGTTTTTTGTTTTTTTTTTTAACTTTCCAAGGCCGGGCGTGGTGACACAAGCCTTTAATCCCAGAACTTGAGAGGCAAAGGTAGGAGGATCACTATGAGTTCAAGGCCACCCTGAGACTCCATAGTGAATTCCAGGTCAGCCTGGGCTAGAGTGAGACCCCCACCTTGAAAAAACAAAAACAACCTTCCAGACAAGTTCCTCCCCACCCCATAGGGACTGACTGTGTGACTGAGTCCCTTCATGACTCCACAATGAATACCATATCCTAACTGAGAAGGACCCCAGGCAAATAGAAGCAAGGGCAAGGGGATAAAAGAGTATAACATGTCTCTCTCTCTCTCTCTTTCTCTCTCTCTCTCTCTCCTCCCCCCCCCACACACATACACACACACTTAAATTTAAATTTAAATAACGTTCCAATCATCCCACTGCTCACACACAATGACAAGTGCAAGATAGTACGGCCACAGCCTACCAATAGTGCAGCATCGGGAGCTATTACCCACCATGGCTGCCCCAGAGTAACCCAAGTTCTACCTGCATGGTTTTCCAACAAAACCAATGGAGTGACTTGTGGAACTTAAACCAGACACCAACACCCAGGATAGATCTGATTCTTTGACATTATCTTAGATAATCAAGGTACATTCTAACCACTTTTGACCCAAGCCCTAAAAATGCCCCTATATTTTTTATTCATTCCGTGGGATCCCAACTACTTTTGCTGCCACCAATGACCACTTTTCTGTCAGTAAGTCCTTTAATAAATTGTAATTTGTAGAATTCTAGATCTATCTGCCTCTCTTCTATCTAGGGGCCTATCCTCAAATGTTTGGAGTTGAATGCTCAGGAACAAGGGTTGAATGGCAAAGGAACAAACTACATACAGACACTCTCCACCTGCACAGAGCACGAGCTCATGCACTGAACACTGTGCAGATGGAGACAAGAGCAGTGGAAGCCAGGTCTAGGGAAGATGAATGTCACAAAGAACAGCACAGGGAGTTTGTGAGTTGATAAGAGACCATAAGAATCCATATATGTGCTAAAATTTATTGTATTAGACACTGCATTGCTTTTCTTGTTGCCATGACTAATAACTGATAAAAGACATCAAAGAAAGGAAGTCTAACCCAGGCGTGGTGGCCCACACCTTTAATCCCAGCACTTGGGAGGCAGAGGTAGGAGGATTACCGTCAGTTTGAGGCCACCCTGAGACTACAGAGTGAATTCCAGGTCAGCCTGGGCTACAGTGAAACTCTACCTTGAAAAACAAATAAACAAAACAAAAGGAAGGAAGGAAGTTTATTTCATTTTAGTTGGAATTGGAGGGGTGTTTGTTATTTGAGGCAGGGTCCCTCAGGCTAGCCTAGGCTGACCTGGAACTCATTCTGTAGTCCCTAGCTGACCTCAAAATTCACAAATCCTCCTACCTCAGTGTTCCAAATACTGTGTGATTAAAGGTGTGCACTACCACACCTGACTTAGGAAGTTTGTTTTGGCTCATGGGTTGAGGATATCGTAAGCCAGATGCCCAAGATGGCGCATATGTCTACATTTCGTTTGCAGTGGCTAAAGACCCTGGCACACCCATATCCTCTCTCTCCCTCTCTCTCCTTCTCTCTCTCTTTCTCAAAATAAAATAAATTAATAATTGTAAAAAACTATTAAACACCACAACAAAAAGAAATTTTTACCATACTGTATTTTTAAAATAAAAAATATCAAGTGGGGTTTGGAGAGATGGCTTAGCGGTTAAGCACTTGCCTGTGAAGCCTAAGGATCTCAGTTTGAGGCTCACTTCCCCAGGACCCACGTTAGCCAGATGCACAAGGTAATGCATGCATATGGAGTTCATTTGCAATGGCTGGAGGCCCTGGAGCACCCACTCACTCCTTCCCTCCCTCCGTCTCTCCCTCCCTCCGTCCCTCCCTCCCTCCTTCCCTCCCTCCTTCCCTCCCTCCCTCTCTGCTTTTTTCTCTCTCTCAGATAAATAAATAAAAATCTTTTAGAAGTAAAAGAGGGGTTTGAGAGGTGGCTCAGCAGACAGGGTATTTGCTTACAAGACATGATGACCCAGGTTCAGTTCCCCAGTACCCACCTAAAGGCAGATGTACGAAGTAGCCCATGTATGTAAAGTTCATTGGAAGTGACTAGAGTCCCTGGTGGACCCATTCTCATTCTCTCTCTTTCTCTTTCTGCTTGCAAATAAATAAATGAAAGCATATTTTATTTTATTTTATTTTATTTTATTTTATTTTTTTGAGGTAGGGTCTCACTCTAGCCCAGGCTAACCTGGAATTCACTATGGAGTCTCAGGGTGGCCTTAAACTCACGGCGATCCTCTTACCTCTGCCTCCCGAGTGCTGGGATTAAAGGCATATGCCACCACGCCTGGCAACTGAAATGCATATTTTAAAAGAAAGTAAAAACAGGGTAGGAGATATAGCTCAGTGGTGCAGTGGTTTCCTAGAGTGCACAAAAGCCCTATGTAACGAGGTGAGGTGAGGTGAGGTGAGGTGAGGTGAGGTGAGGTAGGGAGGGAAAGAGAGGAAAGAAGGAGGGAGGGAGACAGGCAGAGAGGGAAGAAGACAGGCTGTATATAACACTCAGCATACTCACAGTGCTTTCATATAAAAATAAGAGGTGGAGCCCGGCATAGTGGCACACCCTAGGAGCCTTTAATCATAGCACTCGGGAGGCAGAGGTAGGATAGGTGCGAGTTCAAGGCCACCCTGAGATGCCAGTGAATTCCAGGTCAGCCTGAGCTACAGTGAGACCCTACCTTAAAAAAGTGGGGGGGGGGGGACTAAAAAATAAAGAAAGAAATAAGCAGTGAACTTCATGATTATAAAGAAATTGTAGAGGGTAGAGCATGGTGGTGCACGCCTTTAATCCCAGCACCTGGAAGCAGAAATTGGAGTATTGCTACAACTTCAAGACCACCCTGACACTACATAGTGAATTCCAGGTCAGCCTGGGCTAGTGCAAGACCTTACTTAAAAAAAATTTTTTTTTAGAAAACTTTAGAAAGAACCTAATACACATATAGGTACTTAATACAAATCACTCTGGAGAGGGTCATCAGATATGAAGACCAAGGTAGTAAAGCTGAGAAAACTTGAGAGAATTGTCAGATCCTTGAGCTAAGTCCTCAACACTGGAGGGGGCAGAGCCTTGGTCCAGGACAGAATGAAACCATGGAAAGCAAAAACAAGGGCCTTGCATGCGGAGGTGAGCACCTATCCTGATCTGGCAAACAAGGACCTAGCATGCAGAGGTGAGCACCTACCCTAGTCTGGGTAACAAACTACAAACTCAAGTAAACAAGAGCCTCCAATTTTAACCAGACTTATGGAAAGTGTGAGAAACAGAATTTAGGAGCCTGGGGAGGGAGATAGCAGTTAATTGAGAAATTACATTCAAAAGAAGATATTTAGGGCTGGAGAGATGGCTTAGTGGTTAAGCACTTGCCTGTGAAGCCTAAGGGCCTCCGTTGGAGGCTTGATTCCCCAGGACCCACGTTAGCCGGATGCACAAGAGGGCGCACGTGTCTGGAGTTTGTTTGCAGTGGCTGGAGGCCCTGGCGTGTCCACTCTCTCCCTCCCTCCCTCCCTCTCTCTCTCTCTGTCATTCTCAAATTTAAAAAAAAAAAATTTTTTTGGCCGGGCGTGGTGGTGCACGCCTTTAATCCCAGCACTCGGGAGGCAGAAATAGGAGGATCACCGTGAGTTCAAGGCTGAACTGAGACTACATAGTTAATTCCAGGTCAGCCTGGACCAGAGTGAGACCCTACTTCGGAAAAAAAAAATTTTTTTTAAGTGCCATCACATAGCATACCTGCCAGTGAATTGTTGGCTAGAGGTCCCTGATAGCCCCAAAACATTACAGACTATTGCCAAGACTCTTGGTTTCCCACCAAAAATAGATGGTAACAGCCTATTGCTGAAGACTCCACATGCCTGGGCTGCGAGGTCACTGAGAAATAAGCTGGGAGTGAGCTGAAAACCTCCTTCCTGTGGATTAGCTGACAGAAATCTGGGAAAAGCTGTACTGCATGCAGCCCTATGGGAGACAGAAGTCATCAGTGGTGAAAACAGTGGATACTGCAAACCTCAAGTTTGGCCAGCCAGGCCAAATGAGCCAACAAGTACAATAGTGGCAAGTCTGTTGTGGGGGAAACAAACTGCTATCTAACTGGATTGAAGGCCCACTCTATGGGAGTGAACACATGCCTGGTACTGAAAACCTACCTAATCAAAAGGCTATGGGGGGGGAGGTCATAAGCCTTATGAGTATAACACCTGCTCTTCTCTGGGTAAATGCAGATATTATGCTCACCAAACTGCCCTGTAAATGCTTTACTTAACACTCATACCCATATACTAATGCTACTCTAAGTTTTGGTTAGCAAAGCTTCGCTTTTCAGATGGCAGTGACCACGGGATGACCCAAAAGGCAACACAGTACTGAGAAGTGACAAAGGAGTACTCAGCACTGAAACATCTCTATCACACCTTCCAAGGCTCAGGGTCCACTGCAGAAGAGGTGGCTGGAAGAATGTAAGAGTCAAAGGAAGGATAGGACTGCTTATAATACAATCATTCAGACATAAATTGCCCTTGACATGCAGGACCTTGCAGTGCCTAGCACTGACTTCACAAGTCCCTCATTAATAGGAGGAAAGACTAATAGGAGAGACTAATGTGGAGGGAATATGATAAAGTGTGGATTTATGAAAGGGAAAGTGGGGGAGGAGTAAATTATCATTGTTTATTGCCTGAAGTATGGAAGTTGTCAATAAAAAAAAATGTTTTTAAAAAATGCCATCACTTGGCAGTGACCTTGGGAAGATTCCGAAGGTACCATAACGCTGGAAAGAAGTGACAGAAGTACTGAGTAACATCTCGATCACACCTTCCAAGGCTCAGGGTCTAATGCGGAAGAAGTGGCAGAAAGAACGTAAGAGCCAAAGGAAGGGTAGGACTCCTTACAACGTGCTCCCTCCAGACATAAAATGGCCTGGATATCCATGACCTCACCGTGCCTGACACTACCTACACAAAACCATCATAAGAGGAGGGAAAGATCATGACATCAAAAGTAAAAGAGACTCGTTGAAATGGGGAGGGGGTATGATGGAGAGTGGAGTTTCAAAGGGGTAAGTGGGGGGAGGGAGGGTATCACCATGGTGTATTTTTTATAATCACGGAAGTTGTTAATAAAAAACTTAAAAATAAATAAAAAATAAAAAATGCCATCACAGAGCTAGAGAGATGGCTTAGCATTTAAGGCACTTACCTGTAAAGCCAAAGGACCCAGGTTCAATTCCCCAGGACCCACATAAGCCAGATACACAAGGTAGCACATGTGTATGGAGTTTATTTGCAGCAACTGAAGGCCTTGGCATGCCCAATGTCTGTCTGTCTCTCTCTCTCTCACTCTCTCTGACTCTTTCTCTCTCAAATAAATAAAAAATAAATTTAAAAAATGCCATCATAGTTGTACACCAATATATACCCTCCTGAATATGTTAAATCATCATTTCTAGATGACTGACCAAGTTGAATACAAAGTAAATACTATGCAAATAGTGCTAAATTCCATTGTTTAGGGAACAACAGCAAGAAAACATCTGCACATTTCGAGCACAGACACCAATTTTACTGCTGGTTGAATGACTGAGTCTGCTGGTGTAGACCCACAGAAAAGAGTGTCTACTGTCTTTACTACTTTGCACTTTATAGAGACATTAGTATCCTTGCTCTATACCATGCTATTAATTTTACAAATAAAAAAAGAAGGCAAAATTCTTAATTTAAACTCCACTGAAATAAAACACTTCTTCAGAATTAGAAATGCTAACAGTCATCAGAAAGCTGACAAGAAACCTGTCTATACCTCAGGCTGTGCTCTCAGAAGCATAAATTACAACACTGCAATTATAAAAGCACAGTGAAATCACCTAAGAGCATGACAACAATCAAAGAATCAGCTTACCAGCTCAGAGACAAAGGCAGCCTTCACTATGGTGTATGTGCTCTCCTCTCACAACGGCAGGACTCCAACAGAACACCAGCTACGCATGGCAAATCAAGCAGTGCTAGAGACAGGCTACAGGTGTAGCTCAGTGGCAGAGCATATTGCTAAGCCTTGGGAAGACCCTGGGTTGCATCCCCAGGACACACATGCATGCACACAAACACACACCTACGAAAGAGGAAAAGATAAAATCCTGGGGCTAAAATTCCTAAGGCTCCAGGCAATACCTGAGGTGCTCTGTGCGCAGGAGACTCCAGGTTCTTTACCACTTCATCTCTAAGGGCCCTATAATCCCAGCACTTAGGCGATGGAGGTAGAAGAAAGAGGAATTCAAGGCCAACCTAGGCAATACAAGACCCTGTCTCAAAAGCCAAAAGTAAATTGGGCTTGCTGGTGCACTCCTTTAATCCCAGCACTCGGGAGACAGAGGTAGGAGAACTGCTGTGAGTTTGAGGCCACCCTGAGACTACATAGTGAATTCCAGGTTAGCCCAGATGAGAGCAAAAGGCCACCTTAAAAAAAAAGGAGGAAGGAAGGAAGGAAAGAAGACAAAAGAAAAGGACCAAAACTTTTTTTTTTTTTTTTTTTTTTGGTTTTTCGAGGTAGGGTTTCACTCTAGCCCAGGCTGACCTGGAATTCACTCTGGGTCTCAGGGTGGCCTCAAACTCAGGGCGATCCTCCTACCTCTGCCTCCCAAGTGCTGGGATTAAAGGCATGCACCACCACGCCCGGCCCAAAACTAATATTTTTAAAACAAAATTTAAGACCAGACATGGTGGTGCACACCTTTAATCCTAACACTTGGGAGGCTGAAGTAGGAGGAACGCCCTGAGTTTGAGGCCATCCTGAGACCCAGAGTGAATTCCAGGTCAGCTTGGGCTAAAACAAGACCCTATGTACAAAAAAAAAAAAAAAAAAATCAGACTTTAAATGGAAGTGCCCTACTCAAATGGATAACGCTGATCTCAGAAGCTGTAAGTTTTTAAATGAAAATCCCACTGCCAGGAGTGAGCTATCTCCCTATGAGTGACTGATCAGGGAAGGCCTCAGAGACTTCCAAAAAGTGTGGGCTATTGCCACTACATGATAATACCCATTACTGAAGACACACATTACATGCTTTAGTCACAGAACATAGCAAAATCAAGCTGGAACAGGGATGGAAGCTTGCCTGCTGGCTAACTGTCACAGTGCCAGAGGGTGCCATATAGCCTGCTGTGGGAAAATTGTTATTCAAAGTCTGACTCAGCTGAGTTCCCTGCATGCTATGCTACCAACCAGCCAGGCAAGAAAGTGCTCACTGGGGCAATAGTGGCAAGTCAGTAATGGGGGTAGCCAACCACTCTCTAATTGGAAATAAGGCCCCCTTCACAGGAGGAAATCAACTTCTATTACTATACACCTGGTCAAAATTCTGTGACTGGGGAGGCCAGACCCTGTGGGAAAGCTGTAGTTTTGCTAAACAAGCATGGTGTGTCCGTCAAACTAAATATTTATGTTTATATCCACAGACTAGTATTGATGTCAGCTTTAGTCAGAGAAGCTCCTTTCTGCAATGGGCAGCAGCAGTTAATCAGTACTGGTCAAGGTCAAGAATGTCACTGTTGAGTGCTCAGCCCTGAGTAGGACCATCTGTATCAATCCCTCCAAGGCTCACAAAAAGCCTTGTAAGAGTGGGCCTGTCAATATTGTCACAGGGGAGGGGAGGACCCATGAGGCCCTGCTCCTCTCTGAGGACTTAAAAGCACATAATAGAGGCTGGAGAGATGGCTTTGCAGCTAAGCCACTTGTCTGCGAAGCCTAAGGAACCAGGTTCATTTCCCCAGTACCCCCATAAGCCAGCTGCACAGGGGTGCATGCAAACGGAGTTCATGTGCAATGGCTAGATGCCCTGGCGTGCCCATTCTCTTTCTCTCTCTCATGAAAATGAATAAAATAATTTTTTAAATGTCTAAAAAGAAAGCGCATAAAGTAGCTAGGGCAGAGATTCATAAGGCCCACCCCCTCCCTGATTATCTATATTTAGCTCATGGTCACTATGAAAGGGGAACACATCTTCTGCAGTGGTGTAGCCACAGTAAGCAGTCCATGCTACTGTAAATAATCCACACGCAGGATCCTGTAACTAACCCTCATGATACCCAGTACTGCACCACTGGACATGTCTTGCCTGGCAAGCTGGTTGTAAGAATACACAGGCCCCACAGCTTCATCAATGCATTTGGAAAGCATCTTGATTTATGAGTTTGTTCTTGTACTATAAAAACTTCATGAAGGCATGGTCAAATTGGAACACTGTGTTTACAATAACCTAAATACATGTTCCCAGGCCATACTCATTTGACTTAAGAATAAACTATCTCTTATTCCTACTGAAGTTAGAGGTGTGTTTTCACGCTAACAATCCCAACACTGTTCAAATGTCCAGTTTCTTCTGATACTCAAAGCAATCTCTTAATTCTGAGCTCCCATAAAAGCAAAAATAAGTTAAACAGGTCTGGAGAGATGACTTAGCAGTTAAGGCACTTTCATGCAAAACCTAAAAACCCATGCTCGACTCTTCAGGTCCCACATAAGCCAGACACACAAAGACACAAGCACGCAATGTCACACATGCAAACAAGGGAG
The DNA here is from genome assembly GCF_020740685.1 of Jaculus jaculus. Lineage (NCBI taxonomy): Eukaryota > Metazoa > Chordata > Mammalia > Rodentia > Dipodidae > Jaculus > Jaculus jaculus. Next base: position 126,603,744 of record NC_059104.1, on the reverse strand, counting down.
CACACACTCTGGAGTTTGACTGCAGTGGCTGGAGGCCTAGTGTGCCCAAAAAAAAAAAAAAAGTTGAACAGTTCCCATGTACAATGACAATGAGTAGATACTCCTATTTCAAATCGGAGAACGGGAGTAGAGCAAGAAAAGATTGGATCGAAGCAAGACCAAAACAGCAGGGCTCCATATCTGGCATCTTGGGCTCATGATGGAATTAACTGAGTTCTAGGGGGCTTGGGCAACTCTATGCCCCACTTAGCTCTGCTGCCTTTTGGACCAGCTCTGCGCTGTGCCTGTAACTTTCCTCAGTGTACGCGCCACAGTTCGGACATCACCAACAGCCCAGGGTTTCAACTGTAGCTTTGACTTCATTTTTAGTTTGTGTAATGGCCTCTCAGAGCCTCCTTGAAGACTCTGACCCTGTCACACACTGCCTGACCTCAGTGGCTCTCTGTAACCATGACCCAAGATTCCATGATGCCATTCAATCCTGCATCTTTCATGGATGATAACTACAAGTTCTCTTGTCAGCTTGAGATGTGGCCTGGTCCCTTGGACCAAAGCTATAGTGCATCTGTGCACCTACACAGTTATTTTCTACAAGGAAACTCCTTCAGCAACTTTGTCAGTTCAGGTTCTCTCCTTTCTAATGAACTTATATCTTCACAAGCTAAAGCCTTCAAGGGACAGGATCTGGTTAACAAGGCACCTTTCCTACCACCCAGTGCAGAGCAAGAGTATTCTCTTTAGTGTGCTAATCTCTTAAAATGTAGCTTTCTCTTTAGTGTGCAAATCTCTTAAATTGTAGCTAGTTTCTCATTATCACCCTGCTGCAACCTTAAACTCTCTCTCCTCTCCCTCTTTGTCTTTCTTTCTTGACCTGGATAAGACCAGTCAGAAATAACCATGACAAAGCCTGAAATGCTATCCTGTCTTGAGATTTCCTCTGCCAAACAAACTAATCCACTTCTTTTGAATCCAGCCTGGGGTAGTTTGCATGGATGTCCCCCAGTACTTTCAGTTTATGAAAGCTTGTAATTTAGATCACCAGCCACCTAGCTGGTCAATGGGCAGATCCTGGGGTCCAGCCCTAAGGTGTCTTGTTACTGGGGATGGATCTGGAATTCCAGTGAAAAGATATGCAAAGTGATGAGTTCTGCCAGAGTTCCTGAAGTGTGTTTGCTTGTGGCGCTAGTGGTGGCTTTTCTCTCTGCCTGGACCTGTGAAAGGAGGCAACTGCTTCAGCCATCATGGAACTCGCCCTGCATCTGTGAGCTTCAATAAGTCCCTCCCTCCCTCTGGTCTCGAGGTTCATCCCAGCGACCTGAGGCTGTCTACTACACAGCCTCACTCGGGTTCTAAGAATAGGGCAAAACAGCTGGGCATGGAGGCACATGCCTTTAATCCCAGTACTTGGAAGGCAGAGTTAGGAAGATCTCCGAAAATTTGAGGCCACTCTGAGACTACATAGTGAATTCCAGGACAGCCTGAGCTAGAGTGAGATCCTACCTTAAAAAAAAAAAAAAAAAAGAATGGGGCAAAAACGTAACCAGAGCTGGGTTTGGTGGTTCATGTCTTTAATTCCAGCACTCAGGAGGCACAGGTAGGAGATCTCTGTGAGTTCAAGGCCAGCCTCAGACTTCATAGTGAGTTCCAAGTCAGCCTAGGGCTTTAAAGAATGAGACCGTTGGGGTGGAGAGATGGCTTAGTGGTTAATTGCTTGCCTGTGAAGCCTAAGAACCCCAGTTCGAGGCTCGATTCCCCAGGACCCACGTTAGCCAGATGCAAAGTGGTGCATGCATCTGGAGTTCATTTGCAATGGCTGGGGCCCTGGCACACCCATTCTCTCTTTCTCTCTGCCTCGTTCTCTCTCTATCTGTCGCTCTCAAAATAAATAAATAAATAATTAAAATAAAATAAAGAATGAGACCCTGCCTCAAAACAAAGCAAAAAAATTAATGATAATAATAAATGTTTTAAATGATGGCAGAGAATACAAATACATATGCAAGATAATCAGTGTAACTCAAGAAAATAATGTTTACTGTAGACAAAAATGTCAGTTTAAGCCAGGCCATGAAACAAGATAGGATGAGGCAAGTAAGCAGGCACAATAAACTATAAAGGCTTGAAGAAAAGTAACCTTATCTTTCTCAGTTTTTAATTTGTGCACAAGTGCTTTAGAGATGACAAAATTAATGAAAAAACAAGTATAAGCCACTGTTAGCAGCAGACTGAGCTTCTCTGCGACCACAGGCAGCCAGTTCAGAAGCCTGCTCAGCCTCCACCGGACAGCCTCCTCCTACACCCTTTGATGCTGTCTTCCCAGGATCACTCGAAATTCCATAAAAATGTCTTTAAACCAAAATGGCTTTTAACATTTCACAGAAACTAGAATAACAAACATTGACATATGCAGAGGATGGCTGGAAACAAAATTAGATAGGGCTAGGACACACCTTCATTAAGCCAACGCTATTGCTGTCTATTGAGCCATCCAATGTTTCAAGTCCGCAATATGTGAAAAACTATCAAATAAAAAAGAATTTGATGTTCCCTGGATGAATTGTATACAGGAAAATGCTGCTGAAACAGACACTGAAGTTCTCAGGGTGGCCATGTTAGCTAACAGCAGCTTACACTTGTTTTGTCGTTAACTGTGTCCATGCCTTAGCACCTCACCACACAATATCTTCCATATTGGGCACTGTCCATGTTCTCACAACAGCCAAGAACCCTACACTGCTCAGAACTTAACTTGCGCCCATTCTGATATTATTGTAATTGCGGTTAGCCAGAGCCTTCAGTTTATCATCCTTATGGCCTCCGGTATAAACTGAAGACTAAACAAACAGGAATAATCTCAGAACCTCAGAGGAGTTGCCAGTACCGCAGGGAACAGACTCACAGGCAAGAGGAAGGTCCCAGCAGAAGCTGATGTCACGGTTTCCAGCTGACTCCAAACAGATTACAGGTATGTTACCAGGAGTGCATTAAGCTTTCCAAGAGCCATAAAAACCCAAATCAGTAGGGCTGGGAGATGGGTCTGTGGTTAAGAGCACTTGCTGTTTAAGTATGAAGGACTCTCAAGCCAGAGACCACCGACTTCCACTTCCCAAAATACATTTAAAAAACTGGGTGTGGCCATTCCATGTCTGTAATCTCAGTCTGCAGGGGGCTCAGATCACAGAATTAGAGAATAGCTGGAGATCGCTGATACACTGTAGCTCTAGGTCAAAGGAGATACCCTGTGTCAACGGATGAAGCATGCAGATAGCAATAAATGAAGCACACATGATGTTCACTTCTGGCCTCTGCATGCAAATGCACATGTACATGCATCTGCACTCACAAATGCAACCACACAAATACTATACACAAAGTATTATATACAAAGTAGTCCATACAATAAGAACTAATGATTAACAACTATTAATATGCTGATGAGGAAAATGTAACTCTTCTTGGAATACTGTTCAATGTTCAGCTGTCTAATAAGCACATGAGAAAGTTCTCTTCCTTTCTCTTTAGCCTCTAACTCCCAATGTTATAGACAGGGCTTATGCAAGTAAATCAACACATTCTCAAAGTATAGAGTGTCAACCTGACTTGGAAATGAACAGAAGTGAATCCCAGGCCTCTCCTCAAACCATATGAATCTGAGCCCCCAAACATAAAGACAGCTATGTGTCTGACCAACCCTTACAGGACATGTCCGTGCTAAGAACGTTAGCTCTTGGCACTGCCATAGCTAGGAAGAGAGAAAGGTCTGGCCACTTCTGCCAACATTCACCTCCCTCTATGGCAGAGGGTCTAAATTTGATAGAGAAAAGTGTGTGTAGTATGTGTGTGTTTTCTATGTCAGCAGGCAATTCTCTCAGGATGCAGGAGGAAGTTGGGTACCTCCGGGAGTACATTTCCCTCTGGTCTTGCCCAAGCTCCTCCTATATGGATGCTGCTCATAGCTCCCTACCCCCTTCAGCACTCTATAATCACAGCCACTGTTCCACATCACTGCCCTATGCAGGCTCTACCTTGGTTCCAGTGCCTGCTTCTTCCTCTGATATCATAGCCCTCAACAATAGCCTGGGCACCGGGCATGGTGGCACACACCTTTAATCCCAGCCGAAGTAGGAATATTGAGTTCGAGGCCACCCTGAGACTACACTGTGAATTCCAGGTCAGCCTACGCTAGAGTAAGAGCTTACCTCAAAAAAACAATAAAACAAAACAAACAAACAAAAAAGCAGCCTGGCAACATAGGGAGACCTCCTCTCAAAAACACAACAGCTGGACATGGAGGGTCATTCCTGTAATCCCAAAATCTGGGAGGCTAAGGCAAGAAGACTGGCCCAAGTTTGAGGCCAGTATGGTCAGTTTCAGGGCAGCCTGAATGATAAAAAAGCACTGGCCACAAATAAAAGGAAAAAAGTGTTTCGTTATATATAAGTTTTTGTTTTTGTTTTTGTTTTTTTCAAGGTAGGGTCTCACTCTAGCCCAGACTAACCTGGAACTCACTCTGCAGTTCCAGGCTGGCCTTGAACTCACAGAGATCTGCCCATCTCTGCCTATTTAGTGCTGGGATTAAAGGTGCACCACCATGCCCCATTCTCATTATGTTTAAATTTTACATGAATATAAAATACTAAAGCAGGGCATGGTGGCACACGCCTTTAATCCCAGCACTCAGGAGGTAGAGGTAGGAGGATTGTTGTTGAGTTCGAGGCCACCCTGAAACTCCATAGTGAATTCCAGGTCAGCCTGAGGTAGAGTGAGACCCTACCTCAAAAAACAAAAAATAAATAAATAAATAAAATTTTAAAAAAGCTTAACTGAAGGGCTAGAGAGATGGCTTAGCAGTTAAGGCACTAGTGTGCAAAGCCAAAATTCAATTTCCCAGGAATCATGCAAGCCAGATGCACAAGGTGGCACACGCATCTGGAGTTCTTTTGCAGGGGCTAGAGGCTCTGGCGTACCCATTCATATTCTCTCTCTCTTTCTCTCTCTCTCTCTCTCTCTGCCTCTCCCCTCTCTCTCCCTCCCTTCTTCCCTGTTTCTCTCTCTCTCAAATAAATAAGTAAAAAACTAAACAGGGCCCCCCTCCGCTGGCCAGCCGCCGCTGGGCGGAGAATGGAAGTGGGTGTCCCAGCCATTACCCTGTGTCTCGCCAGTGGGGAAGATGGACCGCGAGTGGGTGGGCAGCGCGCAGGCTGGGGAAGCCGTCTCCGCAGCAGGGGTGGTGGCCGCAGCATTCACCAGATGAGTAATGCACGAGGATTTGAAAATGTAGAACTGGGAGTTATAGGAAAGAAGAAGAAAGCCCCAAGGAGGGTCATCCACTTTGTTAGTGGCGAAACAATGGAAGAGTATAGCACGGATGAAGATGAAGTAGAAGGCCTAGAGAAGAAAGATGTTTTACCTACAATTGATCCGGCTCTCCACGTGGGATCTCTAGCCAGACAAAACTTAGCTGGGGGCCCTACTTATGGTTTTACATGCTTCACGCTGCCACATCAACCTTCTCAGTGTGTGACTTTCTTGGAGAGAAGAATGCATCTGTTTTGGGCATCAGTACCCCAAAATACCAATATGCCATTGATGAGTATTACCGGATGAAGAAGGAGGAAGAGGAAGAAGAAGAAAACAGGATGTCTGAAGAAGCAGAAAGACAGTACCAACGAAAAGAAGATGAAGGCTGAATCCATTGTGCAGACAGATCAACCAGAAACAGTAGTATCCAGTCCCTTTGTGAATCTTACCTTTGAAATGGAGGAAGACTGTGAAAATAATTACGGAAGACAAACAAAATCCAGTCTCTGTTCCACCATAGAGTGACAGGACTATAAAATGTTTAACCCGAAACTTGTACCAGGAACTTTGCACATTTTCTGTTTAGTGAGACTTAAAGCAGTTATTTACATTTTAAGTTGCCTGGGAAGGGAAACTTATGTTCTAGCTATCAGAGTCAGATCTGAGGTTTGGATATGTGTACTATGCTTTTACTACATGTCAATTTAGTGCTTTTTGTTTCTTTTGGTATTGCTGGGGATCAAGCCCATGCAAGGCCAGCACTCTTGTCACTGAGCTATACCCTCTGTGCAGTGCTGTAGTTTAAAATCTTTTCAAAAAAGCCAAGGATACTCTACAGCCCTAATCAATTAAGAGAGTTAAATTATTTATTAAGATTATTTTGTATATTTAAGAAAACAAGGTAAGTTGTTGATTGATGATACTTGAAGCTGATTATCATAGTTACAGATTAAAACGAGGGTTCCCTCCCAGATTTTAGTATGCTTTGCTTGCATTTAACATACCTAACCATTAACTTCACACTAAGGATGGTTCAATGAGTGTGTAATAAAAGATGCAAGATGGAAGCAGTTTGAAATTTCTTTCATCAAGACTATTTTGTGGAGCCAGGCCTTTAATCCTAGCACTCAGGAAGCTGAGGTAGGAAGATCAACCTGTTCAAGGCCACCTTGGGAAAATAGAGTGAATTCCAGGTCAGTCTGGGCTAGAATGAGACCCTAACTAGAAGAAAAAAAAAAGTTTCAATTTACTATCCCTAATATTGATAGGCTTCCATTTAAAATTTCTTGATTTGAGAAAGAGGCAGAAAGAGGGAGAATATGGGTGCGCCAGGGCCTCCAGCTGTTGCAAATGAACACTCCAGATGCATGCATCACCTTGTGCATCTGACTTACGTGGGTCCTGGGGAATTGAACCTGGGTTCTTTGGCTTTGCAGGCAAGCACCTTAAGTGCTATGGCTTCCATTTTCAATGCGAGTCACTAAATCTTATATTCTTTTCAATAGTTATTCTAGAAATGTGGTTACTAGTGTGTTTGTAAAGTGTTGATACCTACTGATCACTTTTTAAGCTCTTTATGCATCCTATTATCAAAACAGCTAAGGGATGGGAACTGGTGACAGTATTTTGTCATTCACCATTCTGAAGTAGAAGTTGGACAGTTGAATCATTTGTCTATTTCCATATTTGATTATCTACTTAGGATACAAATTTTAGGAAGCTAATTTTGAAAACAAAATTCTAAAATAATGTGTATAGAACCTTAAAAATTATCTATTTAACTTACTGATTAGTAATGAAGGGCTGGAGAGGTGGCTCAGCCATTAATGTGACAACCTGATTTGTAACTAAATGTAGGTGAAGAACTTTGTGAACTTTGTGAACAGTGTAGAGATGTTTGTGAACAGTGTAGAGATGTTTGTGAATAGTGTAGAGATGTTGATCTTAAAAGCTTTCTCAGACATTGATGATGATGTTAACAGCTTTCTAAAAAAAAAAACTAAACAGGCATATCTAATTATCAAAGGAGGCCACATCACTGGACCAAGCCCTGTGATAAAGAATTAAGAATTAACTCTGAGAGGACAAGTTTCCAGTCACTTACTGTATATATCTTCTATATTCTGTGCATACATAAATTTGGAAAGAAATATAAAAAAACTACTCTGTAAACTACTGTAACCAAAAGCATAAACTAATACTTTTCCTCATGTACTTCCCAGTAGACACTACTCCAATTCACTCCACAAAGACAAAAGAATTCTCTCTAAAAATGGTCAATTTTTACATCTCAATGAATTTCAAGCAGTGAGACAAACAAACTCATCAATGAGTTGCAATTAAGGCTGTTCAGATTCAACAAGTCCGGGAAGGTACAGGCAATCATTTCCTTTGAGAGCCTCAACTGTAATTCAGATCCAATCCGCATCCAAAGTCAATAATAACGATAGCCAGGCATATAGGAGAACACAACTTTAATCCCAACACTCAAGAGGCTGAGGTAGGAAGATTTCCAAGACATCAAGACCAGCCTGGGGCTACAGAGTAAGTTCTAAGTCAGCCTGGGCTAAAGTGAGAGAACCTGTGTCCAAAATAAAAAGGGGGGGTGCCGGAGAGACGGCTTAGCGGTTAAGTGCTTGCCTGTGAAACCTAAGGACACCAGTTCAAGGCTCAATTCCCCAGGACCCACGTTAGCCAGATGCACAAAGGGGTACATGCGTCTGGAGTTCGTTTGCAGTGGATGGAGGCACTGGCGTGCCCATTGTCTCTGTATGTCTGTCTGTCTGTCTGTCTGTCGGTGTCTCTCTCCCTCTCTCTCTCTCTCTCTCTCTCTCTCTCTCTCTCTCTCTCTCTCTCTCTCTGTCGCTCTCAAATAAATAAATAAATAATTAAAAAAAAAAAAAGAAAGAAAATAAGCTAGTCTTGTTGGGTTGTTGTCCAATAGGCCTAAACAGAACTCTTCAATGATCCTTCTTTGTAGGCTATGAGTTTCCAATGTCTTATACACAGTGCAAAGGAGAGGATAAAACATCAGAAAGGATTTCTACCCAACCTCACAATAATCAATAATATCTATAGTCACAGCAAGATCTTTAAAACTTAAAGGAGAAACTAACAGCTACTATGAGCCACACACAGAAGAGACCACCACAAATGCAAGGAAGTGGTTTTGAAATGAAAATGCCCTGTAATCTGTATAGCTTGAAATATTAATTAAACTCTTAGAATCATCAAAGGAAAACAAAACTCCAAAGAGAAATGCTCAAATACTCGGATTTCTATAGGATATTGCAAAGCTTCTGCAAAATGTAATTTATAATGGTCTGTACAAAAGAAAAGTACTCACTAAAATTGCTTACCTTTCCTAGGAAGGAGCTCTCCATTTGGGGCTAATTCTGTCCCAGTGTAAACAATTTCTCCATCTTTGACCATTTCATTCCACAGACCACAGAGCCCATCTCTGGTGAATGCCAGCTACAAATATAAACAAGACAAACACATTTAATGTGCTCACACAATGCAATTTGTAAAGAATGACAAGGCAGAAAAAAATCTTGTTTCCCTTATATTTGTTCAATTATTCTATAATTAATGTATTATCTACATAATAAATAAAACATAAACATTAATGACCATACAACAAATACAGAGAAGTTAAAAGGCACAGTGCATAGCAATATATATACTCTGCTAATGTTTCGTGTTAGTATACCCTATTTCTTTGTTTTGTCTTTCTTTTTTTTTTTTTTTTAGCACAGGGTATTGGGGCTCAGGAGATGGCTCAGCAGTCTTTGCAGGCAAAGCCTGCCAGCCACTTCTGTAAAGCCAGGCACAAAAAGTGGCACATGTTTGCAGCAGCAAGAGACCTGGAGCACCAATATAGACAGAAAAACAGACACACACATATCAATTAAATAAATAAACAATTAAAAAAATATGGCTGAAGAGAGGGTTTAGCATTTAAGGCGCTTGTCTGAGAAGACTACAGACCAAGGTTCAATTCCCTAGTACCCATGTAAGCCAGATGCAAATGGTAGCGAATGCATATGGAGTTTGTTTGCAGTGGCTAGAGCCCATGGTGTACCCATTCTCTCTTCCCTACTCTCTCAAATAAATAAATTAAAATTTAAAAATTAATTAAAATCAGGGTCTCATTCAGCTCATCTTTAGCTACACAATGAATCTGAGGCCAGTCTGGACTGAATGAGACCCTGTGTCAAAAGAAAAATTACATAAAAACATTCCTGAAGATCTTTACTCATAATGGTTGTTTTCAAAAGGACATCACTTCACATTTAAATTCCCAGACCCAAAGAATATGTCTCTCACACCCCCTTTTCATGCTTGTGCCCTATCAAGTAGATAAGTCATGCTGTGGCTAAAATCTTATAGCTGGATATGAATACTTCTAAAGATTTGGTATTTCATTATAGCAACATTTTGGTCACAGACAAACACTCTTTAAAGTTATATTAAGGGCTGGAGAGATGGCTTAGCGGTTAAGAGCTTGCCTGTGAAGCCTAAGGACCCTGGTTTGAGGCTCGGTTCCCCAGGACCCATGTTAGCCAGATGCACAAGGGGGCTCATGCATCTGGAGTTCATTTGCAGTGGCTGGAAGCCCTGGCGCACCCATTCTCTTTCTCTGTCTCTCTCTCTCTCTCTCTTTCTGTCACTCTCAAATAAATAAATAAAAATAAACAACAAAAAAATATATTAAATTGGGCTGAAGGGATGGCTTAGTGGTTAAGGTGTTTGCCTACAAAGCCAAAGGACCAGGTGCAATTCCCCAGGACCCACATTAGCCAGATACACAAGATGGTGCATGCATCTGGAGTTTGTATGCAGTGGCTGAAGGCCCTAGTATGTCCATTTTCTCTCCCTCCTTCCCTTCCTCTTTCTCTATGTCAAATAAATAAATAAGTAAAATTTTAAAAAAACTACCATCTTGGAAAATTAAAAAAGGTTTTTAAAAAGTTATATTAAATTATGGAGAATAAACAATTAAAAGGTAACATATTCTAAGCCAGGCGTGGTAGAGTACATCTTTAATCCCAGCACTTGGGAGGCTAAAGTAGGAGGATCACTGTGAATTCAAGGCCACCCTCAGACTACCGAGTGAATTCCAGGACAGCCTGAACTAGAGAGACCCTACCTCAAAAATAAGTAAATAAGTAAAATTTTAAAAAGATAGTATACCCTTTTTGGTCCCCCCCCCCAAAAGCAGGGTCTTTCTCAGTATCATAGACTAGTCACCAAATTGGAATCCTACTGCCTCAGCCTTCCTTGTGCTGGGATCACAAAAGCTTGCTACATGCCAGGACTTTATTATTATTTATTTATTGTTTAAAACAATGAGTTTTATTTCTTACTTTGATCAAAAATAATACTAGTGGGGCTGGAGAGGTGGTTTAGCAATTAAGACGCAGCCCTGTGAAGCCTAAGGACTAAGGCTTAATTCTCCAGGTCCCACTTAAGCCAGATGCACAATGGTGGCACATGCATCATGCAACTGGAGTTCATCTGCAACAGCTAGAGGCCCTGGCGTGCCCATTCTCTCTCTCTCTCCCTCCCTCCCACTTTCTCAATCAAATAAATAAATAAATAAAAATAAAATATTTTGTGTGGGGGTGGGGAGGGAGGGAATTACCATGGGATATATTTTATAATCATGGAAAATGTTAATAAAAATTAAAAAAAAAAAAAGATACCATGTTTTCTCTCATGTAGAATCTCTTCCCACAAGGCCTCCAGCCACTACAAACGAACTCCTGATGCATGTGCCCCCTTGTGCATCTGGCTAATGTGGGTCCTGGGGAATTGAACCTGGGTCCTTTGGCTTTGCAGGCAAACGCCTTAACCGCTAAGCCATCCCTCCAGCCCCAAAGTATTGTTTTGAATTAAATATGATCCCTAGTTCCACCCATTTTTTTAACAAATGACGTGATTCATTTTTTACTGGCCAATTAGTGCCCCCATTATGTATTCTACCACATTCTTTTATCCATTTATTGCTGAAGAACACCTACGTTGATATGACTACTGTAACCTGACTGACAGGACTTGGCTACTCTGAATAGCACCCAGTAAATGTGGCTGGTGTCTCTGCTGTAGGCAGTGTTTGATTGTTCTGGACATATTCCTACCATTGTCATCAGCATTTGTTCTTGTTTGCTTCACAACAAGTTATGCATTCTCAATGTAATTTTTTAAATGTAATTTTGATATGCATGCCCTGATGATTAGAGATGTTGAACATATTTCATATATTTATTACCAGTTATTTCTTCATCTTCAAAGTATTTAGTTCATTTGCTCATTTATTGATTGGATTATAATTCTTTAAGTGCTTAACTTTTTTATTGATTTGCATTTGTATGTGTGCACACAACATGACCTCTCACAGTTATAAATGAACACCAGATACATGCACCACTTTTTTATGTCCAGTTTATTTGGGTACCTTAGGAATTGAACCAGGTCCTTGCTGGCTTTGCAAGCAAGCTCCTTTAACCATCTTCTCAGACCACACACTTAACTTTTTTTTAAAAAATTTTTTATTTATTTTATATTTGAGAGCAACAGACAGAGAGAGAAAGAGGCAGAAAGAGAGAGAGAATGGGCACGCCAGGGCCTCCAGCCACTGCAAACAAACTCCAGATGCGTGTGCCCCCTTGTGCATCTGGCTAACGTGGGTCCTGGGGAATCAAGCCTCAAACCAGAGTCCTTAGGCTTCACAGGCAAGCACTTAACCGCTAAGCCATCTCTCCAGCCTATGCTTAACATTTTTAAGTCCTTTATATATTCTGGACATTAAAACTTTACCATATATCCAACTGAAAAAGATTTTCTCCCACTCAGCAGGCTTACTCCTCCCTTACGCATTTCCTTTCTACACAGAAGCTTTTGTTTCCTGCAGGCTCATTTGTCAGGTCTTGGTATGTCCTATGCTATGGAATTTTTGAATTTAGAAAAGTACCCTTATGTCTGTATCTTCAAGTGCTTTCCCTGTTTTCCTCTAGTAGTTTCAAAGTTTCAAGACTACAGTGGAGTCCTTTGTTTGATTCACCTGGAGTTGACTTTTGTATACAGGCTACAAGGCAGGGAACAAGTGTTAGCCATCTACATGTGGCTGTAAGTCTTCCCAACACCAAGTTAAAGAGACTGATTAACATCTTAACCACTGATCACTGTGTCCTTTTTTTCCTAAAAAGTCAGGTTTGCTAGAACAAAAAATTGGGAGTTACATGCTTTAAATATATGTCTCAGTTTTCTTCTGCCAGTAAGTATGGCTAAAGCACTGTCAAAGCCTGATGATAAAGTCATTTCCTTCCCCCTCAAATATTGGTCTTTCCCAAAATCCAAGCTAAAAGCAAATTCATTTTTCAAATAAGTAAATAAGAAAGAAAGACAGACGAACAAGGGGCTGTGTATGTAGCTCATTTGGTGGAGTGCTTGCCTAGCACACACAAAGACCTGAATTCAACCCCAGCACCTCACAAAAGCCTGGTATGGACATGCACACCTGTAATCTCAGCACCCAAGAGTAGAAGAGCAGAATTTAATCCTTGCCTACACAGCAAGGTTTAGGGCAGCCTAGGATATATAAGATCATGTCTCAAAAGAAAAAGAAAAAAAAATTTTTTTTTTGGTTTTTCGAGGTAGGGTCTCACTTTAGCTCAGGCTGACCTCAAATTCACTATAGAGTCTCAGGGTGGCCTCGAACTCACAGTGATCCTCCTACCTCTGCCTCCTGAGTGCTGGGATTAAAGGCGTGTGCCACCATGTCCAGTTTCAAAACAAAAATTTTTAAGACTAACAAAATTTACAACACCAAAAACACAAAAAAAAAAAAGTTACAACCTAAGGTTGAGCTAAAATGAGACCCTACCTCAAAAAAAAAAAAAAAACTTTTACAAAATCTTATTCAAAATATAGGAAATAGAAATAATCAGAATCATCAATAAAAAAAGCAAGCAACACTATCATGCAGATACAAAAGTTATTACAACAATCATTATGAGTAAAGCATGATGCCATATGCCTTTAATCCGAGCACTCAGGATGCATGGGTAGGAGGATTACTGTGAATTCAAGGCCAGCCTGAGACTACAGTGAATTCTAGGTCAGCCTAAATGAGAGCAAGACCTTACCTCGAAAACTCAAAAAGCAAAACACACACACACACAAAAAGAATTATTAGAGTAGACTCTAGAGAGATGGCTCAACAGTTAAGGCACTTGCCTGAAAAGCCAAAGGATGAGGTTCGATTCCCCAATAACCATGTAAAGTCAGATGCACGGGGTGGCACCTGCCTCTGGAGTTCATTTGTAGTGGTTGTAGGCCCTGGTATGACCATCTTCTCTCTCTCTCTCCATATATATATCCTTTCTCTCTCTCTCTCTCAAATAAATAAAATTTTTTAAAAGAAAATTATTATTATTTTTATTATTTTGGGCTGGAGAGGTGGCTGAGATGTTAAAGCACTTGCCTACAAACCTAAGGATCCAGGTTCAATTCTCCAGGACCCACATAAGCCAGATGTACAAGGCAGCACATGTGTCTTGAGTTCGTTTGCAGTGGCAGGAGGCCCTGGCACACCCATCCTCTTGTTCTCCATCTGCCATTTTCTCCTCTCTCTCAAATAAATAAATAAAATATTTAACAAGAATAAAAAGAATCATTATAGTGAGCTGGAGAGATGGCTCAGCAATTAAAGCACTTTCCTGAAACACCCAATGACTGGGGTTTGCTTCCCCAGTGCCCACATAAAGCTGGATACACAAAGTGGCACATATACTTGGAGTTCATTTGCAGTGGCTGGAGACGCTGGCATGCCCATTCTCTCTTCCTCCCGCCCTCCCTTCCTCCCCATCTCTGTCTGTCTGTCCCCCGTTCCTCTCTGCTTGCAAATAAACAAATAAAATATTTAAAAAAATAATTACAGGACTGTGGAGATAGCTGAGTGGCTATTGGTGCTTTCTTGCAGAGTCTGCTGGGCCAAATTTGATTCCCTAGTACCTATGTAAATCCAGATACACAAAGTGGGACATGCATCTGAGTTTGTTCATAGCTGCAAGAGGCCCTGGTGTGCTCATACACTCACTCTCTTTCCCTTTTCCACTCTCTCTCACTCTCTCCTCACAAATAAATAAAAATATTTTTAAGTGAACCACAAATTCACTGGGTACAGAAACTATAAACATGATAACTTGAAGGAATTTTCAAGGCAGGAATACTTAATTATTTTAAATTGGTGACTAGGAAATAAGAGACAAATACAGCTCTGAATTTAACTGCTGATATAATCAATGGATGCTGAGGACATATACTAAGTGAAAGCAGCTAGTCTCTACAGGCCACACACCACAAAACTGTTCAGGAGACTAGATCACTGGTTTTCAGGGTTATAGACTGTGACGGAGGGAGAGTTGGTATGATTATAAAGGGAGAGCACCAAAGAGGTCACTTTGGTGACTGAAGTTTATATCTAACTGTGTTGAGTACACAGACACTTATGACAGACTGGCAGAGAACTATACACACAAGCGTAACAATGTAAATTTCTTAGTTCTGATATAATACCACAGTTAAAAATACATAACTACTAGAAGAGTATGGCTAATGGCTACACACTGACCTTTCTATTTTCTTTGCTACTTGCTGTGAATCTATTATTATTTTCGTAATAAAAGGTTACAAAATTGCTTCACACGTATCTAATTTCATGAGCTACTTCAAAGAACCCAAAAATAGAAACTGTAGGAAATTCATCTAAGTATAGCTTATATAAGAAAGACCAGCAGCCATTCTGGACTCATGCTCACAGACACACCCTTAGCCTCTATCAAGTTGGCAAATAGCACAAGCATTTAATCCAGCAGAGGTAGGAGGATCACTGTGAGTCCCAGGCCACCCTGAGACTATATAGTAAATTCCAGGTCAGCCTATGCTAAAGCCAGTCCCTATCTCAAACCAACCAAAAAAAAAAAAGGCTGGGTGTGGTGGCACAAGCATTTAATCCCAGCACTTGGGAGGCAGAGGTAGAAGAATGAGTGAGTTCAAGGCCACCCTGAGACTATGTAGTGAATTCCAGGTCAGCCTGAGTAAGAGACACCTACTTGGGCGGGGCGGAGGGGGGGCGGTTAAGAAGAGACAGTTAGGTGTTCAGCACTAAGTGAGACATCTCTATCACACCCTTCAAGGTTCAGGAAACACTGAATAAGAGGTGACAGAAAGAATGCAAAATCCAAAGGATAGAGAAGAGTCCTTTGAGATGCTGTTTTCCAGACACAAAGTGGCCATTGCATTCATGACCTCACTCACAGTAACTGTCACTTCCTACACAAGGCCTACATAATATGAAGGCAAAAAGAAAGAAACAAAGAAACAAACAAACAATAACATCAAAATCGAAGAGAGAGCCAGTTGTGGTGGCATATGCCTTTAATCCCAGCAATCTGGAAGCAGAGGCAGAGCAGAGGCAGGAGGCTCACTGTGAGTTGGAAACCACCCCAAGACTACTCTTCCAGATCAGCTTGGGCTAGAGTGAAACCCTACCTCGAAAAACCAAGGGGAAAAAAAAAAACCAAGGATCAGTGTTTATAATACATTCAAATTTTCAAAGTCCAAAAACTGTTCCTTTCTAAAAGTTACCAGAAATTTCAGGATCATTTCAAAAAAATTGGCTTGTAGAAAACAGATTTCCTAAACAATATAAAATATCTTTCTACATATATGTCTTCCACAAATACTATTAATTAATTAACTATGTATCAATTTGGTTGCAACTACCAAAGCCTAAGTAAGAAATAGGGTTTTCCAAACCCAAAAAGCCATCCCCATAAAAGAGAAAAGCACAAGCTGGTGAGGCAGTTAGGGTAACTGGACCCCTAAAGTAAAGGCAGGAATGTCCTTAAGTCTGCCCTTGCAAGCTTCACTTTGCTAGAGATCAAAAAATGATCTACTTATCTCTTGCCTAATGGAGTTCCCTCCATCTATTTTTTTCAAAAACAACTTGAGGCCCTCCTGGGAGGGAGGTCCTCTTTCCCAGCATTTAAATTTAATCTTGACACTGTGGTTGGTCAAGTTCAGCCTCCAGAACTTGGCATCATGGCTGGCTTCTTCCCGAGCCAGCCTCCAGCCCAGACCAATCCACTGTCTCTCAGGCTCACCTGAGCTGGAAGGTGAGCCTACCACAGTAAGGTTATAAATAGATGCGTGCCGAGGACAAGCTCTCTCTCGCCCAGGCTCGGGTAAGCTTACTTCATCTCAGCGCAGCCAGGCGGAGACAAGAGGAGAAACCCCAACCTTACTCCCACCTGGGCTCTCCACCCCTCCTGCCCTCCACATGTCAGGTGCTCTCTGCACTTTCTGCTCTTAATCTAATCTAATCAAGCCTCTCTAAACCTTACCCTTTGGTCTATGGATTTTATTTCTTTAAATCCACAAGATATGAGGTACCCTAAATTTATTGGTGTGTTGGTGTATTAGCAAGGACCCCCCAAATTCCCATTTCAGAAAGTATCTGCAATGTAGGCCTGCCAAAAGGACCCCAGTAATAAATAGTATGTCTATAAAGGGAAGAGAAAGGAAGGGAAGAGGATATTTAATAGGTTGATATTGTATATATGTAATTACAATGATTGTAATGGGGAGGTAATATGATGGAGAATGGAATTTCAAATGGGAAAGTGTGGGGGTGGGGAGGGAGGGAATTACCATGGGATATATTTTGTAATCATGGAAAATATTAATAAAAATTAAAATAAATAAATAAATAAATAGTATGTCTAAATTCCTAGGGTGAAAAATATACAGTCCTCACATTTAATAAACAATGCTACAGAAACTGTACTACACAAAAGGCACTTTTTTCATTGCAGAAAATACCTACAATGCCCAACATATTTTTCATTTGATATATAACCAAAATCTAGTCACCTGTTCCTAGGAGACATTGGGAAGACTTAAGAATAATATTCCAGATATCTCAAGAGATAAATACTAGTATCATACTGAATAAATCAAAAATGAAACAACCCAAGCTGGAGAGATAGCTTAGTGGTAAGGCATTTGCCTGCAGTTCAATTCCCCAGAACCCACATAAGCCAGATGCACAAGGTGGCGCATTTGTCTGGAGTTCGTTTGCAGTGGCTAGAGGCCCTGGTGCGCCCATTCTCTCTCTCTCTCTCTCCCTCCCCCCCTCCCTCTCTCTCTCCTTCACTGTCAAATAAATAAAATATTCTAGAAAATGAAATAACCCATTCATTCTCTCCCCCCCCAATAAATAAATAAAATATTTTTTTTTAATAGGGGACAGGTAGCTAGGCGTGGTGGCGCACACCTTTAATCTCAGCACTTGGGAGGCAGAGGTAAGAGGATCGCCATGAGTTTGAGCCCACCCTGAGACTACATAGTGAATTCCAGGTCAGCCTGAGCTAAAGTAAGACCCTACCTCAAAAAAAAGGGGGGGGGGGCTGGAGAGATGGCTTAGTGGTTTACGCATTTGCCTACAAAGCCTAAAAACCTAGGTTCAATTCTCCAGGACCCATGTAAGCAAGCTGCACAAGGCGACACATGCATCTGGAGTTTGTTTGCAGTGGCTAGAGGTCCTGGTGCACCCATTCTCCTCCCCCCCACCACCATTTCTCTCTTTCAAATAAATTAAATTAAATATGTAAAAACAAAAAGTGAAGCTGCAAGCACTCCAAGAAACGGTGCTTCATTGTATGTACATACCATTGACTCATCATAGACAATCAACACATCATTAAACCGGTTTGAGATCAAGACTCTAAAACTCCTATATAGTAGATATTCACGAAAGAAAAAAATCACTGTGGTGAAAGAAGTTTAAAACAAAACCTCACACATGCTACGACACCACTCTACCACTGACTTATACCCCTTGCTCTCAAGTAAGGTCTTTCACTTCAATAACTTTCTCAGGAAAAGTATAAACCTGGGCTGGAGAGAGGCTTAGCAGTTAAGGTGTTTGCCTGTGAAGCTAAAGGACCCAGGTTCGATTCCCCAGAACCTACGTAAGCCAGATGCACAAGGGGCACAGGCACCTGGAGTTCGTCTGCAGTAGCTAGAGAACCTGGCATGCCCATTCTCTCTCTCTGCTTGCAAATAAACAAATAAATAATTGTGTGTGTGCATGTGTATACGTAGGCTGGGAAGATGGTTTAGTGGTTAAAGCTACTTGCTTGCAAAGCCTGCCAGATCAGGTTCAATTTCCCAGTGCCCATATAAAGCCAAACACAGCAAGAAGCCTGACATACCTATTTCCCCTCCCCTCCCTTTCTCTCTCGTCTCTTCCTCCCTCTCTCTTTCTCAAATAAATTAAAATAGTTGCAAAAATAAAAAGGATAAATGTATAGAGAAAGGGACCTCAATTGGAAAAATAAACCTTCAAAAGAGTTTGACTGAATCTCAAGATTTCAGATAAAAAAATTGCTTACCTCACATCTCTCCCACTTTGTTATAAAAAGACAAAGACAGTAAAAGCTACACAAAACAGTACTGTTTCAACACGAACAAACCAAAGAGTAAGAATGATCAGGCCAACCTCCTCCATGTAGACCAGCTGACAGAAGCTGGAAGAAGCCATTCTGCATGCAGTGCAATGGGAGAGAGAGAAATCATCAGTGAAGCTACTCAACAGTGGACTCTGCAAGCCTTATATTTAGCCAGTCAGGCCCAATGAACCAACAGGTGCAATAGTGGCACATCTGACATGGTGGAAACCAACTGCCCTCTAATTGGACTGGAGGTCCGCTCCATGGGAGGGAATACATCTCTGATAGTGAAAACTTAAAACAGGGGTAGTCATGAGCCCTAGGGGTATAACGTCTGCTGCTGTCTGGCTGATGTATATACTATGCTTATCAAACTGCCCAGTAAACACTTCTGTTAATGTTCATACCCTTTTATTAATGCTACTCTCACTTTTGGTAGAGAATCTTCTCTTTCCAGATGGCAGTGACCTTGGGATGACTCAGAAGGCATCATGGTGCTGGAAAGAAGTGACAGGAGTGCTCAGCACTGCAATATCTCTGTCACACCTTCCAAGGCTCAGGGTCTATTGTGGAAGAGGTGGTGGAAAGAATGTAAGAGCCAAAAGAAGGGTAGGATTCCTTACAATGTGCTCCCCCAAAATATAAACTGGCCTGGATATCCATGACCTCACAATGCCTGATACTACCTACACAAGGCCATCATAATAGGAGGAAAAGATTATGACATCAAAATAAGAGACTGATTGAGATGGGGAGGGGAGATGATGGAGAATGGAGTTTCAAAGGGGAAAGTGGGGGGAGGAAGGGCATTACCATGGGATATTGTTTATAATCATGGAAGGTGTTCATAAAAAAATAAATAAATAAATAAAAATAATAATCAAGCCAATTTTCTTTTACTTTTCTTTTTTTTTTTTTTTTTTTTTTTTTTGAGGTAGGGTCTCACTTTGGCCCAGGCTGACCTGGAATTAACTATGTAGTCTCATGGTGGCCTCGAATTCACGGCAATCCTCCTACCACTGCCTCCCAAGTGCTGGGATTAAAGGTGTGCGCCACCATGTCTGGCCAAGCCAATTCTTGATTCAGTTTCTTATGCTCAGTCTGACTTAACACAAGACCACTAATAAAAATCCTACTATCCACTGCACAGTCCTCCACACCTGCTCTCACATCTATTGGCACTCAACATCTATATAAAAAGGGAAAAGGGGGCTGGAGAGACGGCTCCATGAAGCATGCTTCCTACCCAAGCATAAGGATCTGAGGGGTCTGAATCTTCAAATCTCATATAAATAGCTGGGTGTGGCCATGCACATCAGAAACTCCAGCCCTATGGGGGCAGACACCAGGGAACTGTCCAGGCTTGGAAGAAACAGCAAGATCTGGTATCAGTAAGAAACTCAAACTCAAATAAGAACAAAAGAACAGGACTCCCATGTTCTGTTCTGGCAGCCACAAGTAAGTGTATTCCCTAGGCCCCTTCCCCACAGCACATGAGTGTGTGGATCTTCCACAAGGGCATATATACATGTATATACCATACACACCACACCACATATACACACAGACAAGGGAAAAAAAAAAAAAAAAGAGCTGACCGTGGTGGCACACACCTTTAATCCCAGCACTCGGGAGGCAGTGGTAGAAGGATCACCATGAGTTCAAGGCCACCCTAAGATTTACTACGTAGTGAATTCCAGGTCAGCGTGGGCCAGAGTGAGACCCTACCTCAAAAAACCAAAAGAGATAAAACTGAAACAGAAAGAGGCAACAATACTTCACTATTAAAATCTACAATCCACTACAGGGTCATGAACTTTGTAATGAACTATGTAAGATAGACAACTTGACAAAGATTTTAAATGGTTAGCCTCAGGAAGAAAGAACACATAAGATAGTACAAATTATTTGGACAGCTCTTTATGCTGATGGTATGGCGTTTCAAACCATTCACAAACAAAACTAGTTTATGGCCAAGGAATTATCTGCAGAAAGATAACTTATTTGATAACCTCCTGGCCAGCTTGCCATTATTTTATTAAACATTACAACCTTAGGCCAACATTCTGTCTCGTGTTCCTGAAGTGAAAACCTAAGCATTAAGAAACATTATGGAATAGGAAGTGAAAAGAATGAAAGAGCCAGAGGATGGAGAGGAGTGCTATGGAAAGTGACCCTTGCATTCATGACCTCACAGCAGCTGTCATGGCCTGCACAATATTGGGAACATCAACAATTCATTATGAAGGACAGAAGGGGGAGTCATCAAAGTAGAGGAGGGACTAATTGGAAAGAAGAAAGGGTTTCATGAAAAGGAGTTGGGAGATAAGAGAAAGTAAATGGGAGGGGTTTGTGATCAAAATACCCTATGTATGTGCATGAAAACTGTCATTTTTAAGTCTTTAAAAAAAAAGAAAAATGTGGGCATTTCTCTTAGTTAGACTTGTAGTAAAAATAAAGTCAAGAGCTCAACAAACCATTTGCTCTCAAGACAAGGGTCAATTACAATGGAACACAAACACAAGACCCTGTAAAATGAGTGGATTTCTGCAAGGCAAAACTTACTACCTATCGCCTCATTGTTTCCCCATATAATTCAGGGATTGTCTCAAAACAATACCCACATCAGAGTTATGAATAATACAGACGCCTTAAACAATAATAACAAGAAAAAAACTGCAACTAAACATCAAGTTTCTTTTTTTATTTTTTTGAGGTAGGGTATCATTCTAGCCTAGGCTGATCTGGGACCCATTCTGTAGTCCCAGGCTGGCCTCAAACACACAGCAATCCTCCTACCTCTGCCTCCAGAGTGCTGGAATTAAAAGGTGTGCGCTACCACACCCGGCTGATCTCGAGTTTCTTGCACTTACAAATAACTTTAATTTAAATGCTGCCACCTACAATCTACAAAAGCAGCCATAACCATGTCACATTTTGAGTTTAAAAAATAAACTTGCTTCTCAAATAGGGCAAGATCTAACTGACATCCTGTTACGTATCCCCCTAACGCCCCCCACCCCCAAAAAAAGCCTAACCAGAAAATCAAACATGAAGGCCGGAACAACCGAGCAAAAGGCATGTCAACCCTACCTGTATATCTGTTTTCAACCATTTGGAGTCAAGTCGAGCCTGGGCGGCCAAACAGAAAGACTCAGAGGGCATTTTTCCTCCAGCTTCCTCCCCGTGATCAGGCCTGCAAGAAAAACAGAAACGATGAAGACTGAATGCTTTTTTTTTTTTTTTTTTTAAGTTACTCAGACCTTTCTGTAAGGCTTGAATGCAGCAGAGAGAAAGACTCAAAAAGGAGGCGCGGGGGAAAGGGGAGGAGGTGACATGAAAGAGGGGAGGCTGGAGAGACCCGCAAGGGAGGCGGAGAAAGGAAATCCTCCCTCCAATAGAGGTAAGTGTTCCGCTCGGTCTTTGCAATACGATGGAAGATATCGAGAAAGGATGATCGCCGGCGACCAAAGCACAATATCATCCCCGTCCCCTCAAATCCAAAAGATACACGCGAGAGCGCACGGCAGAAAAGCCCATGAGCTCAACGACAAGTGACACCAGCATGCACCTGCCGCTGTCCCCCGACGGTCAAGCGAGGTGCGGGAAACAAAAGTCACATCTGCAGCTGAGTCCACAATAATCAGCGGAGCAATGGAAAGACAGCCGAGACCGCGCCGCCGCGGGCGGTGCGCGCAGGCCCAGGGCCGGCCGCCAAGCCAACGCCCGCCCGCGCCCGCCGCGCCCCGCCGGCTCCGTGCCCCGCCGCCGGCCGCCGCCCTCGCGCCCCGCTGGGACCTAATGGCAGCGACCCGCCGCCTCGCCAGCCAGCGTGCGGGAACAGCCTCCTGCCACCGACCCAGCAGCGATCGCGATCCCCGGCCTGCTCCGGCCCGAGGGACGGTCCGACGCAGTGCTGCGGCCACCCAATCACAGCGAGGCTGCTGGCGGGTCTGGCCAATAGAGAAGAGGAAACCTTTCCAGGCTCCTCCCAACTCTCCTGCTTCCTTCAACACTGCTCTTCTTCCTTCTAGGGGCTCACCCGCTTCGCCCAGAGCCAACCGCAGGCGCCGGGAGGCGGGATTTCCGCTCACGCACGCCTGCACACACACGCACGAAAGCACGCAGATCCCTGAGAGCTGCTGGGCTCAGGCCCTGGATTCTCGGTCTCTGCCGGCATGAAGACATAACCTGCTCAGTGGGAAGACCAGCACTTATGAGGATGAGGACGCGCCTGTGAGACCATCTTGGCTCAGCAATAGCTTCCTCCTGACCTCAGAACCAGTGGTCATAAGTCAAATTTTAAGAAAAAAAAGCAATGAAGACTAGGGAGATTATCGGTAAATAGTTGCTTGCAAGCATGAGGATCAGCGTTGGAGCCCCAAAACCCTGACCCGGCGTGTTGCCTCGCTCGTAATCCCAGCTCTTGGAGAGGCAAACTGTTGGATCCCCGGAGCTAACTTGCCACCCAATCCATCCCAAGGCCAGGAAGAGACCCTGTCTCAAAAGTAATGGACAGAGCCTGAGAAACAACCTCTGAGGTAGTCCTCTGACCTTCATAAGCATGCACACACGTGCAACGCCTGCACACACACACACACACAACTAAAATCACATGAAGCGTGTTCTCTGGTCATAATGTAACTAAGCTCCAGGTCAAAACAAAATATCCAAACACTTGAAAATTAAACATTATACATCTAAGTAATCTTTCGATAAAAGGAGAATAGGCAAAGGAGATACAGAAAAGAGAGGTGTAAATTTTTTAACAAAAAAATTTATTTTTTCTCCCGTGTGAAACAAGAAAGCATCCAGAGATAGGCCTAGCCACTGGTGGTATGACGATTCAGTGGTGTTTCTAAGATGTCTGTCTTTCTGCTCCATCATCCTTGGCATGTGGGTTCAGGATCACTTCATTGTCCAAGTGAATGTGGCATCCCAATCCTTTCAGGAAACAGGAAGAAATAATAAAAACACTGTTTATTTCTAGAAATCCTAACAAGAGGGCTGAAGGAATGGCTTAGGGTTAAGGCACTTGCCTGGGAAGGCTAAGGACCCAGGTTTCATTCCCCAGAACCCACATAAGCCAGATGCACAAAGTGGTGCATTCTTCTGGAGTTTGTTCACAATAGTTAGAGGTCCTGTCATGCATAAACCCATCCTGTCTTCTCTTTCTCTCTCTCCCTCTCTCTCTCACACTCCCTCACTGTCTCCCTCCCTCCCTCTCCCTCTCCCTCTCCCTCTCCCTCTCCCTCTCCCCCTCCCTCCCTCCCTCCCTCCTTCCCTCCCTCCCTCCCTCCCTCCCTCTTTCTCTCTCTCTCTCTCTCTCTCTCTGATTGCAAATAAATAAATATTAAGAAGTATTTGGAAATTCCAACAAGAGCTGGAGAGATGGCTTAGCAGTTAAGGCACTTGCCTGCAAAGCCAAAGGACCCAGGTTCAATTCTCCAGGACCCACATAAGCCAGATGCACAAGGTGGCACATGTGTCTAGAGTTCATTAGCAACAGCTGGAGGCCCTGGCATGCTCATTCTCTCTATCTACATATTTATCTCTCTCAAATAAATAAATGAATAAATAACAAAATATATTTTTTTCCTTACATTTCATTGCTTAAAGTTTGACTCCTAGGGCAGGAGAGATGGCTCAGCAGTTAGAGGTACTTTCGTGTGAGGCTCACGTGAGTTCAATTCACCAGCTACCTGCATTAATCCAGACACAAAAAGTGGCACAAGCAGGCCTAGGCATGGTGGCGCATACCTTTAATCCCAGTACTCAGAAGGCAGAGGTAGGAGGATCATCATGAGTTCAAAGCCACCCTGAGACTACATAGTGAATTTCAGGTCAACCTGGACTAGAGTGAAACCTTACCTTGAAAAACAAAAGAGTGGCACAAGCATCTGGTATTTGTTTGCAGCAAGAGACCCTGGAAACATGTGCACACCACACAAGTAAATAAATAATTTTTAAAAACTTGACCATAGGGCTGGAGAGATGGCTCAGAGGTTAAAGGCACTTGCTTGCAAAGCCTGAAAATTTGCTTTCAATTCCCAGTACCCAATAAAATCAAATGTATGATGTGGTACATGTTTCTGAAGTTCATCTGCAGTGGCAATAAGTCCTTATGTTCCCATTCTCTTTATCTATCTGTCTGTCTATCTAATCTTCCTCTACCAAATAAATTTTAAAAATGGGTTTTTTTGAAAAACATGACCAAGCCAAGGTGGTCTTTAATCCTAGCACTTGGGAGGCAGCAGTAGGAGGATCGCCATGAGTTTGAGGCCACTCTGAGACTACATAGTGAATTCCAGATCAGCCTAGCCTAGAATGATACCCTACCTCAAAACAAACAAACAAACAAAAAATGATCATAGCCCAACATGGTGGTTCATATCTTTAATCCCAGCACTCAAGAGGTTGAGGTAGGAGGATCACCAAGAGTTGGAGCCCAGCCAAGGTACAGAGTGAGTGTCATGTCAGTATGGACTAGTGTGAAAGGCAGCTTTAAAAAAAAAAAAAAAAAAAAAAAAAAAAAAAAAAAACTTGACCATTACCCGTTCATACCTAGCTGCAGGGAGGCTGAGACAGATAGCCTCAATATAACACCAGCAAATATTTGAATCCAGTTATGGAGAAGCTGAG
Organism: Jaculus jaculus; assembly: GCF_020740685.1. Classification (NCBI taxonomy): domain Eukaryota; kingdom Metazoa; phylum Chordata; class Mammalia; order Rodentia; family Dipodidae; genus Jaculus; species Jaculus jaculus. The sequence goes on along the minus strand of NC_059104.1, from coordinate 126,578,281 downwards.
AATGAGTATTAGAGTACATTCAAACAACACTGTCTTAATTCTGAATAGAGAAGAAAGTCACAGTGTTGCAAAACAACCATCTTCTTGACGACAAAGTGGATGGGTCTGGGGGTTATGGCTCTTGCCTACAGAGCCTAAAGACCAGATTTCGATTCCCCAGTACCCACATGAAGCCAGATTTGTCACAAAGTGAAAAATGAATCTCAAGTCGATTACACTGGCTGGAGGCCCTGGCATGCCCATTCTCTCTGTCTCTCTTCTCTCTCTGCTTGCTAACAAATAAATAAATGAAAAGTGAAATTTAAAAGCAATATATTTATTTACTTGTTTATTTTAAAAGAGAGATAGAGTGAGAGAATGGGTGCACCAGGGTCTCTAGCCAGTGCAAACAAACTCCAGATGCATGTGCCACCTTATGCATCTGGCTTATGTGGATACTGGAGAATCAAACCTGAGTCTTTGGCTTTGTAGGCAAGCATCTTAACCACTAAGCCATCCTTCCAGCCTAGAAAGTGAAATTAAAAAAAAAAGGGACACAGAGATGATTGTGTGGTGATGGAGGGGAGATTTTTCCCCAGCCAATCTTCATCCTGTGCTTGAGGTGCTATGGTATTCAGTCCTCCTTGGAGTTCCTCAGCTCTATCTTCCTCTCTATTCTCACAAGCTTCACAGAGTCTCTGTGGTTCTAAGAATAGTTCTCCTGTCTCAAAGCATGTTACTAAAGCTTCAAATTCAGCCACTTCCAAAACATGGGCAGAGTAGCTAGCCTGAAGCAAGATTGCCCCCATTGCCAAAGGAAGATGGTCAGCTATGGAGGCTTTTCAGGACTTCATCACCAAAATAGGTTCCTCCCTATTTTTGTGTCATCTAGCTTCCTCCTGGGGTTCTCAACCCCTCCCCATCCCAGAATGTCTCAATGTCTGTCTATCTTAGTCCATTTTGTATTGTTGTTAAAGAATACCATAACTATGTAACTTATAATGACATTCCCATCTCAACATTTTGGAGACTGAGACATCCAAGAGTGTGGCACTGGCAATGGTAAGCACATTGGTGCTTCATCAGAACATGGTGGAAGGGCAGGAGAACCTATTCAAGACAAGAGGAAACCAAGGAAACCCTCATCTTGATCAGGAACCCACTCTGTGAATAATGACATTAACTCATCCATGAAAGCAGAGCCACCTTGACTTGATAGCCTCTGAAAGGCTCCTCCTCTTAATACTGTTACAAAGGCAACAAAATTTCAACATGACTTTTGAACAGATATTCAAGCCTTTGGCACTGACTTTGCCAGATTCTGAATGAGTTTCATACCATGATGGGATAAATATTTGTTAATTAAGTTTTTAAATTAATATACCAAGTAGTGAGCGGCATTGTGGCATTTGCATATGTACACTTCATGTTAATTTTTTCTTACCCTTCACAATGACCCCCTCTATCCTACTGCTCTCCTTCCTAAACACTAATTGTTTGGACTCCTGGCTTCATGTCACAGATATTTCCTTATCATCCCTTTTTTTTAAATTAATTTTTTGATGTAGGGTCTTGCTCTAGCCCAGGCTGCCCTGAAATTCACTAAGTAGTCTCAGGCTGGCCTCGAATTCATGACAACCCTCCGACATCTACCTACTTTGTTTTGGGATTAAAAGTGCCAAGATTAACTGGTGCAGTGGTGGAATGTGTGTTATAGGGGAAGCCAACTTCTGTCTCATTGGAGCTGAAGTCCACTCTATGGGAGGGAATTCATGCTTGGCACTGAAAATCCCATCACAAGCCTATGGCTAGGGAGGTCATAAGCCCCAGGGGAGAAGTTACTACTGTCATATTGCTAAATGGATCTAGTTTATAGTGTGCCCACCAAACTGCCCTCTAAACACTTTGTCTATGCCTATATATTAATGCTACTCTTGTTTTTGGTTAGAAGAAGCTTTCCTTTTAAGATGTCAGTGGCCACCGGAGTGACTCAAAATTCACCAAAGTGCTGAGAAGTGACAGTAAAGTGTTCTGCACTAAGTGACATACCTGTATTATACCCTCATAGGCTCAGGGTCCATTGCAGAAGAGGTAGCAGAAAGAATGTTAGAGCCAACAGAAGAGGAGGAGTGATTTGAAGTGTTGTCTTCCAGTCATTATCTATCTGTTGTATTCATGACCTTACTGTGGCTGATGCTGTAACAGGGTTTTTCGGGCTCAGGAAAAGTTTATGAACTTTAAACCTTTTGGTTTTTAATCTATATATTTCACAGAATTGAAATAAACAGACTAATAAGGATGGGAAAAAAAGTGCCAGGATTAAAGTGTGCCAGGGCTGGAGGGATGGCTTAGTGGTTAAGGAATTTGCTTTCAAAGTCAAAGAACCCAGGTTCAAGAGCCAGATGTACAAGGGGGCAAAAGCGTCTAGAATTCGTTTGAGGTAGCTGGAATGGTAGCCCTGGCGCACCCATTCTCCCTCTCTCTCTCTCTCTCTCTCCCTCTCTCTCTCTTTCTCTGTCAAATAAATAAATAAAAAGAAAAATCATTAAAAAAAAAAGAAGAAGTGTGTGCCACCATGCCAGCTACTATCCCTTTTTCCCCAGTTGCTCATCCCTCACCATTCCTTCTGGAAGAGCTAAAATGGCAAACAACATCAGGCATGCTGGCACACACGTTTTTTGTTAATTTTTATTAGCATTTTCCATGCTTTTGGAATTTTGATAGGGATTGCATTAAATGTGTAGATTGCTTTTGGTAAGATTTCCATTTTCACAATATTGATTCTTCCAATCCAGGAACAAGGGATGTTTCTCCACTTTCTAGTGTCTTCTACAATTTCTTGCTTGAGTGTTTTAAAGTTCTCATTGTAGATATTTTTTTACTTCCTTGGGTAGGTTTATTCCAAGGTACTTTATTTATTTTTTTTTTGATGCAATTGTGAATGGGAGTGATTCTCTGATTTCATCCTCTGTGTGTTTGTTGTTAGCATATATGAAGGCTACTGATTTCTGTGTATTTATTTTATATCCTGCTATATGGCTGTAGGTTTTTATCAGCTCTAACAGTTTGCTAGTAGAGTCTTTAGGGTCCTTTATGTATAGAATACTGTCATCTGCAAATAATGATAACTTGATCTCTTCCTTTCCAATCTGTATCATTTTTATGTGTGTCTCTTGCCTTATTGCTATGGCTAAGACTTCCAAAACTATATTAAATAAAAGTGGGGACAGTGGACACCCTTGTCTTGTTACTGATTTTAGTGGAAAAGCTTCCAGTTTTTCCCCATTTAGTAATATGTTGGCTGTAGGCTTGTCATAAATAGGTTTTATTATATTGAGATATGTTCCTTCTATTCCAAGTCTCTGTAGGACTTTTATCATGAAGGAATGTTGGATTTTGTCAAATGCTTTCTCTGCATCCAATGAGATGATCATGTGATTTTTGTCCTTCAACCCATTTATATAATAAATTACATTTATAGATTTGCATAAATTGAACCATCCCTGCATCTCTGGGATAAAGCCTACTTGGTCAGGGTGAATGATCTTTCCGATATACTCTCGTATTCTGTTTGCCAATATTTTGTTGAGAATTTCTGCATCTATGTTCATGAGGGAGATTGGTCCATAATTTTCTTTTTTTGTTCTATCTTTGCATGGTTTTGGTATCAGGGTGATGCTGGCCTCATAGAAGGAGTTTGGTAGGATTCCTTCTTTTTATATTTTTTGGAAAAGCTGAAGAAGCAATGGTGTTAGTTCTTCCCTGAAGGTCTGGTAAAATTCACCAGTGAATCCATCTGGGCCTGGGCTTTTATTGGTTGGGAGATTTTTGATAATTGTTTGGATTGCCATGCTTGTTATAGGTCTATTTAAGTGATTAATCTTACTTTGATTTAATTTAGGTAGGTCATATAAATCAAGGAAATCATCCATTTCTTTCAGATTTTCATACTTTGTGGAGTATATGCTTTTATACTATAGCCCTATGATTTTTTGAATTTCTCTGGAATCTGTTGTGATGTTACCTTTTTCATCTCTGATTTTATTAATTTGAGTCTCTTCTTTCTTTCTTTTGGTCAGATTTGCTAAGGGTTTATCAATCTTGTTTATCCTTTCAAAGAACCAACTCTTTGTTTCATTAATTCTTTGGATTGTTTTTTTCTTTCTATTTCATTAATTTCTGCCCTAATCTTTAAAATTTCTTCCCGTCTACTGATTTTTGGTTTGCCTTGTTCTTCTTTTTCCAAGGCTTTAAGGTGAAGCATTAGGTCGTTTACTTGCAACCTTTCTAATTTCTTAATAAAGGCACTTAAGACTATAAATTTACCTCTTAGAACTGCCTTCATTGTGTCCCAGAGATTTTGATATGTTGTGTTCTCATTATCGTTTGACTCTATAAATTTTTTGATTTCCTTCTTGATTTCTTCATTGACCCATTCATCATTTAGTAGTGTATTGTTTAGTTTCCATGATTTTGTGTATGCTCTATAGCCTTTCTTGCTACTGATTTGTAATTTAATTCCATTGTGGTCAGATAGAATGCAAGGAATTATTTCAATTTTCATGAATTTGTTAAGATTTGCTTTGTGTCCTAATATATGGTCTATTTTAGAGAATGTTCCATGTGCTGCTGAAAAGAATGTATATTCTGCAGCCTTTGGGTGAAATGTTCTGTATATTTCTGTTAGGTCCATTCCTTCTATGACCTCATTTAGTCCAGATGCCTCTCTGTTTATTTTTTCCTGGGATGACCTGTCAGTTGATGAGAGTGGAGTGTTAAAGTCACCTACCACCACTGTGTTTGGTTTTATCTGAGACCTTAGTTCTAATAGTGTTTGTTTGATGAATTTGGGAGCCCCCATGTTAGGTGCATATAAGTTTAGGATTGGAATGTCCTCCTGTTGGAGTGTGCCCTTAATCAATATGAAGTGACCTTCCTTATCTTTCTTGAGTAACATTGGACTAAAGTCTACCTTGTCAGATATTAGGATAGCAACTCCTGCTTGTTTTCTAGGCCCATGTGCTTGAAACACCGTCTTCCAACCTTTCACCCTAAGATAATGTCTATCCTTTGTAGAAAGGTGAGTTTCTTGGAGACAACAAATTGTAGGATCCTGCTTTTTAACCCAGTCTGAAAACCTATGTCTTTTTTTTTTTTAATTATTTATTTATTTATTTGAGAGCGACAGACACAGAGAGAAAGACAGATAGAGGGAGAGAGAGAGAATGGGCGCACCAGGGCTTCCAGCCTCTGCAAACGAACTCCAGACGCATGCTCCCCCTTGTGCATCTGGCTAACATGGGACCTGGGGAACCGAGCCTCGAACCGGGGTCCTTAGGCTTCACAGGCAAGCGCTTAACCGCTAAGCCATCTCTCCAGCCCAACCTATGTCTTTTGGTTGGGGCATTGAGGCCACTGATATTCAGAGATATTATTGAAAGGTGTGTATTTATGTTTGCCATTTTTTGTGTATGTGGTTCCGGTTCTACCTGTGCTCTCTTGTGTTAACTAGTATTTGAGTATTGCTTGTTTTTTCTAGGTACCTTATATGTGTGCTTTTCCTTTTCTTCAGCATGGAGGATTCTATCAAGTATTTTCTGTAGAGCTGGTTTTGTCTTCAAATACTCCTTTAGCCTGCTTTTGTCATGGAATATCCTTATTTCTCAGTCTATTTGAATGGATAGCTTTGCAGGATAAAGTAACCTTGGTTGACAGTTGTTATCTTTCAGAACTTGGAATATATCACTCCAAGCCCTTCTGGCTTTAAAAGTTTGTGTTGAATAATCTGCTGTAATCCTGATGGGCTTGCTTTTGTAGGTAACTTGATTTTTCTCTCTAACTGCTTTCAATATTTTTTCTTTGGTTTGTGTGTTTGGAAGTTTGATTATAATATGGCGAGGAGAGGTTCTTTCCGGGTTTTGTCTGGCTGGGGTTCTAAAGGCTTCCTGTATCTGTATTGGCACCTCTTTCCCAATTTGGGGGAAATTTTCTTCTATGATTTTGTTGAAGATGCCTACTATGCCTTTGGAGTGGAATTCTTCTCCTTCTACTATGTCCTGAATTCTTATATTTGATCTTTTCATAGTGTTCCGAATATCTTGAAATTCCCACTCATACTTTTCTATAAGTTTGTCTTTCTCTTTGTTGGACTGTATTAGATCTACCACCTGGTCTTCTAGCTTAGATATGCTGTCCTCTACCTCATCCATCCTACTGGTGAGATTTTCTACAGGGTATTTTATTTCATTAACTGTGTTCTTCATTGCTAGTAATTCTGACTGGTTTTTCTTTATTATTTCTATTTCCTTATTTATGTCTTGTATTGCCTTCTTTATTTCATGAATTTGGTGTCCTGCGTCTTCTTTGATTCCTTTGATTTCCTCTTTGAGTTCCTCTTTGACTCCTTTGAATTGTTCTCTGACTTCTTTGAACATATTTACAATCATTCTTTTGAAATCTTTCTCAGGCATTTCCTCTAACTCGTTCTCACTGGAGGTCATTTCTGATGCATTAATACTTTTAGGTGGATTTATATCATCTTGCTTTTTAGTGTTTCTTGCATTATAATGTATATATTTTTGCATCTTGGATTAAGTTAATGCTTGGATTTTCTAGCTAGCTGGGTATTCTTAGCTATATCAATTGATTTGATGTTATATATTTTCAGGGTAGGAGCTTAAGGTGTTAGGTGTGGCTCTTAAGACTCTCAGAGTATCTACAAAGGTGCTCCTAGGGGTTGAGTTTCCCTGCTATGGGAGTATTCAAGTAGGCTGAGTGGAATAAAATACAGGTAGATTCTAAAAGTTAACTAAACACTGTACCCATTCAATCAAAAACAACCCCAAGTATGTATGCCAGAGTAGTTATTATAACAACCAGATCCTCTATCAACAAAGAGGTTAAGATTTCTGGTCTGTTGAGGGATCCAAGTCAGCTTGTGACCAAGTGAGACCCTTCCCTGGTGCAATCCCAGTTACCTTGGATGATTTTGGTCTCAGTCAAGTTGCTGCCTGGGTCGTCAGGCTGCTGTTCTGATTTCTGGAGCTGGGCACTTGCTTTTCCTGTGGGGCAAACTGAGCGTGGCAACTGTGGCCCTGCAGATCAGCACACCTGCTGCTGGAACTGCCTCTGCGGGGTCTGTTGCTGCTGCTGCTGAAGCTGCTGCTGCTGGGTCCACCGCTGCTGCTGCTGAAGCTGCTGCTGTAGCTGCCACTGCTGAAGCCACTGCTATTGCTGAAGCTGTTGCTGCTGGGTCTGCCGCTGCTGCCGCTACTGGGTCTGCTGCTGCTGGGCCGCTGTTACCGGCTGGCACACACTTTTATTCTCACCACTCAGGCAGCAGAGGTGGGAGGATGGCTGTGATTTGGAGACCACCCTGGAATACATAGATCAACATGGGCTAAAGCAAGACCCACTTGGAAAAAAAAAAAAGGAAAAAAAAGAGAGATAAAGTGGCAGACAAAATACAGACATGGTCTGGTAGAATCTCCAAGAAATTAACTGAAGAAAGTTAGATAACAATTGTTAGAAGAGATGTGCAACAACCAAATATCACTGGTTTGTTTGTTTGTTTTTCCTGAGATAGGGTCTCGCTCTAGCTCAGAGCTGACCTGGAATTCACTATGTAGTCTCAGGGTGGCCTTGAACTCATGGCTATCATCCTACCTCTGCCTACCCAAGTGCTGGGATTAAAGGCATGCGCCACCATGCCTGGCTCAAATATCACTAGTTTTACTAGCAAAGCAAAATAAGAATCTTTACAAAGCAGGAGAAAGTCTAGAGGCCATGGATGAGAGATTGGCTCAGTTTGGAGAACTCCTCCATTTCTGTGAGGAGGACCAACAGCAGATGGTGGGAGCCACAGCTTACAATAAAGGCTCAAAATTTTTGCTGTTCATGGTAGACATTTTAAAGACTAGAAAAAGAGGTGAAAGACAGACCAGAGGTGCATGTCAATGTCACTAGAAGAAAGAGGAAAGATGCTGGGAAAACCCTCAGTTCTTGGCACTTGACCAGTGCAGCAAAGAAGGCCAATTTTCAAAGACCTCTGCTGAGATGACAGCTTGGTGGCCCCAGACCCTCTGTGCACTGCATTCTCAGGAAATTGATAGCAAGTGCTACATGACCCTACACTGAAACCTGGCCACCAGAACACTGGTAGATAGCAGGGATGAGACATAAAGGATGGTGTGATCTAAAAATAGAGAGAATTTGTCTTGCTGGGCAAGGTGTCACACATCTTTATTCCCAGCACTTGCAAGGCAGAGATAGGAGGATCTCTGTGAGTTCTCAGCCAGCCTGAGACTACATAGTGAATTCCAGGTCAGTCTGGCCTAGAACAAGACCCACCTTAAAAAAAATGAAGAAGAAATTAAAGATCCAACATGTAGCAGGAAATAGGTCCCTTGGTCTGGGTAACAATTCTTAGAATCTAAAGACTGTTAGGCATAGGCTGGAGTCTTCAGTAGATGGCCCTGAGCTGCTAGGCATAGCTGAAGACCTCCTCCTCAACCCCCACACCCCACTACAGGAGGCCACTCCTTCTCCAAACCAGGCACACCTGAACTTAGGCTTTGCCTGTGACCTTTGGCCAGTTGCCTAGGAAACTCCTTATATGGTATCAGCCAGCAACCTTTGCACAGCTCATTCCCCTGTACCCCATACCTTCTCCCTGCCATTGTTTTCATGCTGGAATGTATGTCCCATATACTAATTAGGCATCAGTAAGCAATCTTGTACATCCAATCCCCATAGGACCCTCAACTGCTTATAAGCCCATTTCCCTATTAATTAAACCAAGCTGTTCACAGAGACTATCTCCCCAAAAGTGAAATCTTTTGCTATCATGCTCACCATGGTTGCCTGAATGCCTTTGGGGAACCATGGCTGGCCCCGAGGATCCAGGGACCCAAAAACGAGTAGAATAGTGGAATAGAAGCAGGGTATGAAGTCCTGTTGCCTGAGAATCAGAATCCCTGACTCAGGAGAATAAAGATCTCTTATCAAACAATTAGAGGATAAAAGAACTTTGTGTCTCAGAAGTAGTTTCCTCTATTTGGAAGAGGTCTCAGGTACAAGTGAAGTGGACCTGAGATTGTGAATGCTTATTTCTTGAAAACCTGACCACCCTGCAAGGAGAAGACCTCCTGTGCCTTAGGAGAAGGTACCCATACCTGAGGTTTATGGACCAGAAAAAGGAAAAGCCAAAAGCAGCAAGTTCCAAAGAGAAGTGATCTTGGTGGCCTAAGCTTATGTGTTCATCCTTGGAACATATATGTCTGGAATCCAGGGGAAAATGAAGTGTTGGCACCCTGACTGTAATGGCCTATACTCAGAATAGAACCCAGACTAGATCAGGTAAGCAAGTCTGCTCTGGCTGCTATAACAACATGCTACAGCCTGGGAGAGTAAAACTTAGTCATCTCTTATTGGAATAACACAGTACCATAGTTATGTGAATTGTTTACAACAAAAAATTATTTCTCACAATTTTGGAAGCTGAAATTCCAAAATCAAAGTGCCCACAAGATTGGTTTCATCTGAGGCCTCTCAGGTTTCAGATGTTCACTTTATTTTAAAAAAAATGTTTTTTATAATCATGGAAAATGCTAATAAAAATTTTAAAAAATAATGTGTGTGGTCTCACTTCAGTAGCACATATAATAAATTGGAACAATACAGAGAAGATTAGCATGGCCCCTGAACAAGGATGACATGCAAACTCATGAAGCGTTCCATCTTTAAAAAAAAAAAAAAGTGTATGTGTCTGTGTATGTGTATGTGTGTATGGGTGTGCCAAGGCCTCTTGCCACAGAAAATGAGACACCAAGTGCTTCTACCACCTTTTGGGTCCAGTTTTACCTAGGTAGTTGAGAAATTGAACCCAGTTGGAAGGCTTTGTAAGCAAGTACCTTTAGCCACTGAGCAATCAGATGGCCACTTTCTTGTTACTGACCTTACATGGTCTTATCTCTGTCCTTGAACACTATTCTTTTATCTTCTTGTTGTAAGGATGTCAATCATATTACCTCATTTAATTATTTTTTTTAAAGTCCTATCTCCAGGACAATACTTAGTAGCAGAGGCCAGTAAGTTAAAAAGGAGATATAAAGGGAAGAGAAATGAAAGGAGGGGGGTACTTAATAGGTTGGTATTGTATATATGTAAGGACAATGATTGAGATAGGGTGGTAACATGATGGAGAATGGAATTTCAAAGGGGAAAGTGTGGGTGGGGGGAGGGTGGGTATTACCATGGGATATTTTTTATAATCATGGAAAATGTTAATAAAAATTGTGAAAAGAAAAAAATTAAAAATTAAAAAAAGGCCTATCTCCAACTGAGTATGTCCTTAAATTGCCTCAGGTTAGATATTTGCTTATAGCCATAAGAAATTAGCTATTACAGAAGACTGGTACCAAGAAATAGGGTGAAATTTTTCATTGCCAGGGATGGGATACCTCCAGTGAGTTGTTGGCCAGGGAGGTACCTGATGCCCCCAAAACATTATAGGCCATTACCAAGGCCCTTGGTTTCCCACTAGGAATAGATGGCAAGACCCTATTGCTGAAGATTCCACATACTTGGGCTGCAAGGCCACTGAGAAATCTCTCCAGGCATAAAATGGCCTGGATATCCATGACCTCATAGTGCCTGACACTACCTACACAAGACTATCATAAGAGGAGGAAAAGACCATGACATCAAAATAAAAGAGAGACTGATTGAGATGGGGAGGGGATATGATGGAGAATGGAATTTCAAAGGGGAAAGTGGGGGTGGGGAGGGATACTTTTTATAATCATGGAAAATGTTAATAAAAATTGAGAAAAAAAAGGAAATAGGGTGAAAACTAATAAATCTGACCATGTGGTTCATGGACCTTTGGAACTCATTTGTGGAGGAATGTGTTTGAAACTTTGGGCTAAGAAAAACTCTAGAATGCTATAAACAGAGCTTAGTAAGCCACTGTGGCCCATTAATGATATTTGGAAGTCAATGCTGAGAGAAATATGGAGAGTTGGGGCTTATCTCATAAGGCTTCAGAGGAAAAACAAGGATTTTACTGGGTACTGAGATAGAGGTAGGTCATATGATAAGCTGGAAAAGAACCTGGCTACAGTCTGGCTATGTCCTGAGAAGTTAAATGAGGATGAACAAAAATATAAAACTGGGCTGGAGAGATGGCTTAGCGGTTAAGCGCTTGCCTGTGAAGCCTAAGGACCCCGGTTCGAGGCTCGGTTCCCCAGGTCCCAAGTTAGCCAGATGCACAAGGGGGCGCACGTGTCTGGAGTTCGTTTGCAGAGGCTGGAAGCCCTGGCGCGCCCATTCTCTCTCTCTCCCTCTATCTGTCTTTCTCTCTGTGTCTGTCGCTCTCAAATAAATAAATAAATAAAATATAAAAATAAAAGTACCAGGCTTAGTGGTACATGCCTTTAATCCCAGCACTGGGGAGGCATAGGTAAAAGGATTCCTGTGAGTTCCAGGCCACCCTGAGACTACACTTAGTCAATTCCTGGGCTAGAGCAAGACCCTACCTCAAAAAAACAAAACAGGGTTAGAAAGATGGCTTGGGGGTTCAGGCACTTGCCTGCAAAGTCAAAGGACCTCAGATCGATTCCCCAAGACCCACATAAGCCAGATGCACAAGGTGGCACATGCATCTGAAGTTCATTTGCACTGGCTGCAAGCCCTGGTATGCACATTCTTTCTCTCTCTCTTTGTCTCCCTCTTTCTCTCTCTATTTGTTGCTCTCAAATAAATAAATAAAAATAAACAAAAAAATTTTGAAAAAAAAAAGCCAGGCGTGGTGGCACATGCCTTGAATTTCAGCATTGGAGGCAGAGATAGGATCTCTGTGAGTTCACAGCCTCCCTGAGACTACTAAGTGAATGCTAGGTCAGCCTGAGCTAGAATGAGACCCTACCTTAAAAAACCAAAACAAAATAAACAACAACAACAAAAAAAAAAATGAAGGCTCTCTGCTCATCCCTGCTCAGAAAAACATCCACTTCTTATACAGTGCCAGCTGAGCCCTGACCAACAGCTCACTGTGAGGGTGTGATCCATCTCTGGCACTACATCAACCTATGGCTTCATGGTAAAGCTTTCTCCATTCCAGCAGTCTCAGTCTCTCTCTGTCTCTCTCTTCTCTCTTTCCCTCCCTCAATTTCTCAAATTCTTTCTCACACTCTCAAAGAAAATTGTATCTACACACCTGGGCAATAGTGGTACCTACTATAAGGGTAACCACCTATTCTCAAATTGGACATGAGACCCACTCAGTAGGAGAGAGCTCATACCTGTCACTAGGAACCAAGTCAGAATCCCATGGATAGGAAACTCATAGACTCCATAGAAAGGCCTCCAGTGGTCTCCAGCTAAGGAAAATGAGTATAAACATCAAAATTTTCTCAAATAACTGTGGTTATCCTCTCACTCTAGGTTGGAGAATCTGTTTTACTTTATAGATATGACAGACAATAATGGGGATATACCAATATAAGAAAAGAGAGGCTGGAGAGATGGCTTAGGGATTAAGGCAATTGCTTGCAAAGCTGAAGGACCCAGGTTTGATTCCCTAGTATCCATGTTAGACAGATACACATGGTGGTATATGTGTCTAGAATTCGTTTACAGTGGCTAGAGACCCTGGGCATGATCGTTCTCATCCCCAAACTTTCTCTCAAATAAATAAATTTAAATAAGTTATTAAAAAAAAAATAAAAAAGCCAGGGGCTGGACAGATGGCTTAGCAGTTAAGGCACTTGCAGCAAAGACAAAGGATCCAGGTTTGATTTCCCAGGACCCACATATGCCAGATGCACAAAGTGGTGCATGTATCTTGTGTTTGTTCGCAATGGCTGGAGGCCCTGGAACACCAATTTTCTTTCTCTCTCTCTCAAATATATACAATATACATATATACATACATACGATTATACATATATGTGTGTATGTGTGTATATATATACATATATATGTATATATATGTATACACACACACACAAACACACACACACACACATATATATATTCCAGCTATGCCTTTAATCCCAGCACTTGAGAGACTGAGGTAGGAGGACTAATGTGAGTTCAAGGCCAGTCTGAGACCCTATCTTGAAACACCCCCCCCCCCACTAAAAAAGAAGACTTCCAGTTAAGATAGCAGCATAGGAACCACACCAAAGCAGCCTAGGGGAGAAAAAGTCCACCCCACAAAAAAAAAAAAAAAAAGAAAGAAAAATATACTCTTCTACTAAAAAGTGAAGTGTATAAGAAATTATCAACTGCAGCAGAGAAGCAGGAGAGATCCAAAGCATCTAGAGCCCACAGAAAAAGGCAGAAGTGGCTCCAGCAGTGGCAGCACCAGGTCCACATGACCACAGCTGCAAGGCTGGGCCTGAGCCGCAGGAAGAGCCAGGGGAGGGGATTCTCCACTCATACCAGCCTCCTCACAAACTCAAGACACGTGAAAGAAGGGTGGCAGAGACCAATGGAGCAGCTTGTGAAGAAGAGGATCACGAGGACCAGTGGGAGAACTTAAGCCACCATCCACAGCCTCCCCTCCCCCACCACCAGTGTAAGTGCCAGCAAGCACCAGAGACCTGGGGAATGGAATTAACCTACACAGCATTGGCACAGGCAATCAGAGCAGTGAACCTCCAACCCAGCCAGCCTACCTGAACCCACAGTGCAGCAAAGAAGGACCCAAGCAGGTGCATAGCATAATTGAAACCAAAGCCATCCGAAAAGGTAACTGGGATTACACCTGGTCAGTACCCACCAAATAAGCCTGGTATAAAGGCTTGAATCAAAGTGCTAATTGCACCTTCCATGTCAGGGTAAATTACATGTTAAATCTGATGGATGGTTGGATTTGCCATTCTTAAATAAGCTTTATTATGGGCTTGTCATTTGTTGCTTCTGATTTATAGTGCCTTTGTTTCCTCTTCTGTTCTTCATTGGGGAAGGGTATCAATTGGTCACAAGCTGACCTGGAATGCTCTACAGACCAGAAACCTTAGCCTCCCAGTTAACAGGATTAAGGGTGTTGGGCAACACACATACTTAGGGATTGCGACTTTGTTAGAGGATCTGATTGTCATAGTACCTACTCTTGCATAAATACTCTGTGCTGTTTTTCATTGAATGTGTACATTGTTTAGTTAAATTTAGAATTCACCTGTATTTTGTTCCACTCAGCCTTCTTGAATACTCTCATAGCACCCAAACCCAACACTTAGGGTCACTTTTGTGGTAATTCTGAAAGTCTTAGGAGCCATACCTAGCACCTTGATCTCCTAACCTGAAGATATATAACATCAGACTGATTGATACATGTAATAATACTGTAGATAATTAGGAAAATACAAACAGTAAATTAATCCAAGATAAAACATCTCTACATTATAATAAAAGAAACACAAAAAATCAAGACAATATAAATCTACCAAAAAATATTAATGCATTACAATTGAACACCAGTGAAACTGATTTAGAGAAAATGCCTGAGAAAGATTTCAAAAGGGGCTGGAGAGATGAATTAGCAGTTAAGTGTTTGCCTGTGAAGCCTAAGGACCCTGGTTCTAGTCTTGACTCCCCAGGACCCATGTTAGCCAGATACACAAGGAGTGCATGTGTCTGGAGTTCATTTGCAGTGGCTGGAGGCCCTGGCATGCCCATTCTCTCTTTCTCTTTCTCTCCCTCTTTATCTCTCTGTCTGTCACTCTCAAATAAATAAAGAAAAATAAACAAAAAAAAGGAGCGAGCGAGCTGGCTGAGCAGCAGCATTCATTGCCCTGGGCTTTCCATTGAAAGCGCAAGGTTCCCTGTTCCTGAACTAAAAGCCAGATCAAACACACACACACACACACACACACACACACACAAAGATTTGAAAAGATGATTGTAAATATGTTCAAAAAAATCAAAGGAAACAAAGAAGACACAGGAAACCAATTTAATGACATAAGGAGGTCAATACAAGTCATAAATAAGGAATTAGAAATAATAAAGAAAAACCAGTCAGAGATACTAGCAATGAAGAACACAGTCAGTGAAATAAAAAAAAAAATACTCTGTAGAAAATCTCACCAGTAGAATGGAGAATGTATGAAGGAAAGAATAGAATATCTAAACTAGAAGATGAGGTAGAATATCTAATACAGTCCAACAAACAGAAAGACAAATTAATAGGAAAGTATGAACAGAAAATTCAAGATATTCAGGACATTATGAAAAGATCGAAAATAAGTATTCAGGGTATAGTAGAAGGAGAAGAATTTCACTCCAAAGGCATAGTAAACATTTTCAACAAAATCATAGAAGAAAATTTCCCCCAAATTGGGAAAGAGATAACAATGCAGATACAGGAAACCTTTAGAACACCAAACAGACACAACCTGGAAAGAACCTCTCCTCTCCATATTATAATTAAACTACGAAACAGACAAACCAAAGAAAATATATTGAAAGCAGTTAGACAGTAAAATCAAGTCACATACAAAGGCAAGATAATCAGGATCACAGTAGATTACTTGCCACAAACTTTCAAAGCCAGAAGGCTTGGAATGATGTATTCCAAATTCGGAAAAATAATAACTGTCAACCAAGGTTATTTTATCCTGCAAAGCCACCCAGTCAAATAGACATAGAAATAAGGACATTACACAACAAAATCAGGTGTTGCAGTCAGGTTCGCATTAATGGTAGAAGACACCCAACAAGGAGCAGCTTGTGGGAAAAAGAGTTTCATTTTGACTTATAGTCTTGAGGGGAAGCTCCACGATGGCAGGGGAAAATGATGACATGAACAGAGGGTGGACATCACCCCCTGACCAACATAAGATAGACAATAGCAGCAGGAGAGTGTGTCAAACACTGGCAAGGGGAAACTGGCTTTAACACCCATAAGTCCACCCCCAACAATACACTCACTCCAGGGGGCATTAATTCCCAAATCTCTATCAGCTGAGAATCTAGCGTTCAGAACACCTAAGTTTATGGAGACATCTGAATCAAACCATCACAGCAGGCTAAAGGAATATTTGAAGACAAAACCAGTTCTACAGAAAATACTTGACAGGACCCTCCATGCTGAAGAGAAAGAAAAACACAGATATCAGGGACCTGGAAAAAACAAACCGTACTCAAATACTAGTTAATACAAAGAGGGCAAAGGTAAAACCAGAAAAACTAAGAAATAAAAAAAATGGTAAAAATAAATAAGCACCTTTCAATAATAACTCTTAATATCAATGGCCTCAATGCCCCAATCAAAAATCACAGGTTTGCAGTCTGGGTTAAACCGCAGGCTCCTTCAATTTGATGCCTCCAAGAAACTCACCTTTCTACAAAGAATGGACACCATTTTATAGTGAAAGGTTGGAAAATGGTGTTTCAAGCAAACTGGCCTAGAAAAAAAAGCAGGAGTCACTATCCTAATATCTGACAAGGTAGACTTCAGACCAACATTACTTAAGAAAGATAAGGAAAGTCACTTTATATTGATTAAAGTCACACTCCAACAGGAGGACATTACAATCCTAAACATATATGCACCTAAAACGGGGGCTGCCAACTTCACCAAACAAATGCTATTAGAACTAATGTCGTGACGACTTCCGGTTAAGATGGCAGCGTAGGTACCACGCCAAAGCAGCCTAGGGGGGAAAAAGACCAAAAAAACTCAGCAAAATACACGTTTTTACTAAAAAGTGAGGTGTATAGGAAATTGAGGTGGCAGCAGAGAAGTAGAAGAGTTATAGAACACCCAGAGCCCGCACAGGCGGGAAAAGCGGCTCCAGCGGCTCAGGCAGCTCGGCCAAACGCCACAGCCGTGGCGCAGTAGAAAACCTCCAGACCAGCTCGAGCCGCAGGAAAAGCCAGGTGCGTGATTTTCCCCTCACACCGCGCTCTCCGCAACTCGGGAAACGTGAGGGGAGAGCGGCAGCGAGCAACGGAGGGAAGAGCAGACCGCGAGGTAGAAGCACATGTGGAACAGCGATACAAGCAGAGCAGCCGCGGCTCCCTCCCCTCCCCCACCACCTGAACCCAGCTCCAGCGAACACAGCAGCGGCCCGGGACCGGCCACGCCAACTTGGGCTGACAGCAGGACCCAAGCAGGAGCAGAGTTCGGCAGCAACTTCAGCGGCTCCAGCACCGGTACCAGCGGCCCCAGCAGCAGCGGACCCAGGAGCAGCGGCGGCGGCAGATCCCGCAGCAGCGGCTTCGGGGGGAGCAGCGGCGGTGGACACGGCAACGGCAGCTTCAGCAGCGGTGGTGGCTCCGGTGGTGGCAGCTACAACAGCAGCAGAGGCAGCAGCAGCAGCTCAGTTTGCCCCGTAGGAAAAGCAAGTGCCCAGCTCCAGAAATCAGAACAGCAGCCCGACGACCCAGGCAGCAACTTGACTGAGACCAAAATCACCCAAGGTAACTGGGATTGCACCAGGGAAGGGACTCACTTGGTCACAAGCTGACTTGGATACCTCAACAGACCAGAAATCTAAACCTCTTTGTTGATAGAGGATCTGGTCATTATAATAACTACTCTTGCATACATACTCGGGGCTGTTTTTGATTGAATGTGTACAGTGTTTAGTTAAATTTTAGAATCTACCAGTATTTTATTCCACTCAGCCTGCTTGAATACTCCTATAGCAGGGAAACTCAACCCCTAAGAACATCTTTGTAGATACTCTGAGAGTCTTAAGAGCCACACCTAATACCTTAAGGTCCTACCCTGAAAATATATTACATCAAACCAATTGATACAGCTAAGAATACACAGCTAGCTAGAAAATCCAAGCATTAACTTAATCCAAGATGCAAAAATATATACATTATAACACAAGAAACACTAAAAAGCAAGACGATATAAATCCACCTAAAAGTATTAATGCATCAGAAATGTCCTCCAGTGAGAAAGAGTTAGAGGAAATGCCTGAGAAAGAGTTCAAAAGAATAATTATAAATATGTTCAAAGAGGTCAAAGAACACATGAAAACAATCAAAGAAGAAATCAAGGAGGAAATCAAAGAGGAAATCAAAGGAATCAAAGAAGAGGCAGGACACCAACTTAATGAAATAAAGAAGGCAATACAAGACATAAATAGGGAAATAGAAATAATAAAGAAAAACCAGTCAGAATTACTAGCAATGAAGAACACAGTTAATGAAGAATGTCCTAGGGCACAGTCTCCCTTTACCCCTGGAACAGAGACTGGGTGAAGCCATCAGGACCCCACAGTGAAAACCAATAACCCCACTGAGGAGGGTCCTTAGTGGAATAGGGGTAGGGGAGAGAGGATATGAGTATAACTTTTTTAAAAAGTTAAATTTAAAAATTAAGTTTAACCAAAAAAAAAAAAAAAGCCAGGCATGGTGGTGCACGCCTTTAATCCCAGCACTTGGGAGTAAGAGGATCACCATGAGTTCGAGGCCAGCCTGAGACTACATAATGAATTTCAGGTTAGCCTGGAAAAGAGTGAAGCCCTACCTCTAAAAAAAATAAAATAAAATAAAACCCAAACAAACAAAAAACAATAACAACAAAAAATAAATAAATAAAAATTAAGTTCTCCAGGCGTGAGTTGCACAACTTTAATCCCAGCACTCAGGAGGCAGAGGTAGGAGGACTGCCATGACTTCGAGGGCATCCTAAGACTACACAGTAAATTCCAGGTCAGCCTGGGCTAGAGTGAGACCCTAACGCAAAAAAATAAATAAATAAATAAATTATATTTAATTTTAAAAAAGAAAATTGTATCTATTAATTTGCTAACAAAGAAATAGGTTTTTATAGTATTTATTCCTACCACTTTTAGTTTTGTATGTCTCTCCTCCCCCTCCCTTTCTCTTGTTACCCCCCTTAGATCTTTCTATCCCCTGTATTCTGTCCCTCCACTTGCCTGTCTACTATCTCCTTCCCAATCCCTCTTTACGACCCCTCTCTCCAATACTCCGTCTAGCTTCCTGACCAGTACTACAGATGCTTGATTCCCCTGTGGGAGAGAACATGTGGCATTCTCAGTTAGTATATTTTTTTCCAAGTCCATCTATTTTCCTGTGAATTTCATTTTCTTTATAGCTAATTACAACTCCATTGTGTATGTGGGCAACTGGGCTGGTTCTACTTCCTACTTGTCATGAATAGAGCAGCAAGAAAAAAAAAATTGCAGAGCAAGAATCTCTATAGCAAAGCGTAGTCTTTGGGATATATGTCCAGAAGTGCTATGACTACGTCAATGGTAGATCTACTTTTAGCTTTTTGAGGAGTCTCCATACACACACTCTAGTGCGTGTACCTATTTGTACTCCTACCAAGAGTAAATAAGGGTTCCCTATACTCCCACCAGCATTTATCATTTTATTTGTTTATGTATGTATTTATTTTGGTTTTTCAAGGTAGGCTGTCACTCTAGCCCAGGCTGACTTGGAATGCACTATGTAGTCTCAGGGTGGTTTCGAACTCATGGTGATCTTCCTACCTCTGCCTCCCAAGTGCTAAACTTAAAGACATGCGACACCACACCTGGCTCCTTTTATATTTTTAAAAACATTTTAAATTTTATTTATCTGAAAGAAAGGAAGAGAGAGAGAATGGGCATGCTAAAAAAAAGCTTCTAGCCATGGCAACTGAACTCCCGACACATGTTCCATCTTGTGCATCTGGCTTGCATGGGTCCTAGGGAATCAAACCTGGTCCCTTAGGTTTCACAGGCAAGTGCCTTAACCACTAAGCCATCTCTCCAGTACCCACTGAATTTTAAAAATATTTATTTTTTATTTATTTGGCAGAGAAAGAGGGAGGGAGAGAGAGAGAGTGAGAATGGGTGTACCAGGGCCTCCAGCCACTGCAAATGAACTCCAGACACATGCATCCATTGTGAACCTGGCTAACATGGGTCCTGGGGAATTGAACATGGGTCTTTTGGCCTTGCAGGCAAATGCCTTAACCACTAAGCCATCGCTCCAGTCCCCCATTGTTGTTGTTGTTGTTGTTTCCTGAGGCAGAGACTCACTGTAGCTCAGGCTGACCTGGAATTCACTATGTCATCTCAGAGTGGCCTCAAACTCATGGTGAGCCTTCTACCTCTGCCTCCCAAGTGCTGGGACTACAGGCATGCGCCACCAGGCCCAGCTCAGCTTGGGAAATTTTTTTATTTAATTTAATTTATTTATTTATTTATTTATTTGAGAGTGACAGACACAGAGAGAAAGACAGATAGAGGGAGAGAGAGAATGGGCGCGCCAGGGCTTCCAGCCTCTGCAAACGAACTCCAGACGCGTGCGCCCCCTTGTGCATCTGGCTAACGTGGGACCTGGGGAACCGAGCCTCGAACCGGGGTCCTTAGGCTTCACAGGCAAGCATTTAACCGCTAAGCCATCTCTCCAGCCCAGCTTGGGAAATATTTTTGAAAGTGATTCCAACCAGTCCTCAGGCAAATGCATGAGCTTAGCTTCAGTGGCCCCATGAGCTTCTCCACAACTGAGGTAGATCAAGGAGCACATAGTCTATAGACAGTGGGGTTGCTCTGCTTTGGGTGGCCATGGACACTGCTCAGTGGTAGACTTCTCATCAAAATTTATTCTTTCTGGGCTGGAGAGATGGCTTAACAGTTAAGGTACCTGCCTGTGAAGCCTAAGGACATAGGTTCGATTCTCCAGGTCTCACATAAGCCAGATGCATACAGTGGCAAATGCGTCTGGAATTCGTTTGCAGTGGCTAGAGGCCCTGACATATCCATTCTTACTCTGTCTCTAATAAATAAGTAAATAAAAATAATAAAAAAATTTAAAAATTTATTCTTTGCCTCTGACTTTCTGTCCATCAAATCTGTGATCTCTAGCTTCTCCAGTGGTTGGGGTGCCATCAGTTCCTTCCCATTACACACTCTGAATATTTTTTATTGCCTTTCTGCCCAAAGAATTTTCAAAATGCTTGTTTTATGGGCTGGAGAGAAAGCTCAGCAGTAAGACACTTGCCTGCAAAGCCTAATGACCCAGGTTCACTTACCCAGTACCCACATAATCTCTCTCTCCCTCCCTCATTGAAAATAATTAAATAAGATCCTTGGGTGTTTGTTTCATTCCTTTGGTTAATGGAGTCTTATACAGAAAGGCTTTCCTTTTCCTATGGCTATATCTTGGCGTGTTCTCCCTACTTTTTCCTACCACTTCACATCTTCAGATCTTTGAGTTCTTTGCTATATTTTGTACAAGATGAGAGAAAGGAGCCTAGGTTCATTCTTCTACTTGTAGTTACCCATTTTTCTAAGCACTATTTGTTGAAAAGTCTGTCTTATCTCCACTGTGTGTTTTTTGTCCTCTTTGTCAAAGATCTGGTGGCTGTAGTTACTTGAACTTAGACCTGAAGCTTCTATTTTATTCCACTGATCTTTGTGTCTTTTTCTGAAAATACCATGCTGTTCATATTACTATGGCTTTATAGTATACCTTGTTATCAGGTATGGTGATTGTTAGGTCAGGACAAAATGGAGTTACAGTAAGAGGGCAACAGAAACAAAAGGAAGTGGGTCACCCACATTCCTCAAGAAACCACCTGGCCATTATCCCTTCCTTGCCTGACAATGTTCACACCCTATGGCTAATGTAAAGACCAAAGGAGTTCCTTCCCTTCCTCACCTTCCCCCAAATGAAGAGCCTATAAAGCACACTGTCTGTGGAATCTCAAGTTGACTGCTCTACTCTTGAGAGTCAGTTCTGACAGCTCATGTTTTTAACCAAATTAGAGCTTCCATCTTTGCCTCAGACTGGTCTCGGTCACTCCTGAACCTTACAGTGATATAAGTATTCCTTTTTGTTTATTTGTTTGTTTGTTTTTGAGGTAGGGTCCTAGCCAGGCTGACCCAGAATTCACTCTGTAGTCTCAGGTTGGCCTTGAACTCACGGTCTCACAGTTCCTCCTACCTCTGCCTCCCAAGTGATGGGATTAAAGGTGTGTGCCATCATGCTCAGCCAGCAGTGCCCTTTTTGCAGAGGACATTTTTGGATATCTGAGCCATTTTGCGCTTCCATATGAACTTTAAGGTTTTTATGTTTTATTTTTTTATTAACAACTTCCATGATTATAAACAATATCCCATGGCAATGCCCTCCCTCCCCCCACTTTCCCCTTTGAAACTCCATTCTCCATCATATCCCCTCCCCGTCTCAATCAGTCTCTCTTTTATTTTGATGTCATGATCTTTTCCTCATATTATGATGGTCTTGTGTAGATAGTGTCAGGCACTGTGAGGTCATGGATATCCAGGCCAGTTTGTGTCTGGGGGAAGCATGTTGTAAGGAGTCCTACCCTCCTTTGACTCTTACATTCTTTCCGCCACCTTTTCTGCAATGGACACTGAGCCTTGGAAGGTGTGATAGAGATATTGCAATGCTAAGCACTCCTATCACATCTTTCTAGCACCATGATACCTTCTGAGTCATCCCAAGGTCACTGCCATATGAAATAAGTTTATTATTATTATTATTATTATTATTATTATTATTATTAATGTGAAGAATGCTGCTGGGATTTTAATTGGAATTGCATTGACTATATGGCTTTTAGTAGAATGACTTTTTGTTTTGAGGTAGGGTCTCTGGCTCAGGCTGACCTGGAATTAACTATGTAGTCTCAGAGTGGCCTCAAACTCATGGTAATCCTCCTACCTCTACCTCCTGAGATCCTGGGGGCTAGGATTAAAGGCTTGTGCCACCACACCCAGCCCTGACCATTTTAACAATGCTAATTTTTCCAATCCATGAGCATGAGAGGTGTTTCCATCTTCTCATGTCCTCAACTTCTTCCTTCAGTGTTTTAGTGTTTTCATTGTACAGGTCTTTCCCTTCCTTGGCCAGGGATATTCAAATATACTTAAATTTTGTGGCTATAGTAAATGGGACAGATTTCCTGATTTCTTTCTCAGTATGTTTATCATTGGTATATAAGTAGGCTACTGATATTTATATATTAATTTTATATCTTGCCACTTTGCTGAAAGTGTTTATCAGCCCTAGGAGTTTTAGGGTGGAAAATTTAGGGTTTATTAAATATAGAATGATACCATTTGCATGTTTGGCTACTTTGATTTCATCATTTTCAATCTGTATCCCTTTTATTACTTTATTATATCTTATCACTCTGGCTAAGAGCTCAAGTACTATATTAAATAGTAGTGGGGAGAGTTGACACCCTTGTCTTGTTACAGATTGTGGTAGTTGAATTACTATCCCCCAATACATTTAGGAGTTACTAAAGCTTGTAATTTAGATCTCTAGGCACCTAGCTGGAGGAGGTATCACTGAGTGGATCATGAGTTCCAGCCCTAAGGTGTTTGTTGCTGGGGGTGGATCTGAATTCCAGCCTAAGATATGCAGAATGTCTGAGCTCTGCCTGGGATTCTTGAGTGTGCTTGCTTGTGCTGGCAATAGTTGTTTTTCTCTCTCTGCATGGACCTGTGAAAGTGGGCCAGCTTCTTCTACCATTATGGAATTTCCCCTTGGTCTGTAAGCTTCAATAAATCCCTTCCTCCATAACTGTGCCTGGTTTGAAAGTTCATCCCAGCAACATAAGGCTGACTGTGACAAAGATCTTAGTGGGAATGCTTCCAGTTTTCCCCCATTTAGTATGATATTGGCTTTAGGTTGTCATATATAGCCTTTATTATGTTGAGATATGGTTCCCCCAACCATAGTGTCTCCAGTGTGTTAATCATGAAGGGATTTTGAATTTTGTTGAAGGCGTTTTCTGCACCTATTGAGATTATCATGTGATTTCTGTCCTTGAGCCTATTTACATGATGTATTATAGTTATTGATTTCCATATGTTGAGCCAGTCTTGCATCCTTGTAATGAAACCTACTTGATCAAGGCAGATTATATATGTTGTTGTTGTTATTGTTGTTTTTGTTGTTGTTTATCAACATACGGTCTTACTCTAGCCTGTGCTGACCTGGATTTCACTATGTACTCTCAGGCTGTCCTCAAACTCACAGAAATTCTCCTTCCTTATCCTACTTAGTGCTTGAATTAAAGGCATGTACCACCACACCCAGTGGAGTTGAAGGCATGCACCATCATGCCTCGTGGAAGATAGGTTTTGAAATATATCCTTGTGATTGTCTCAATTTCATTGGTATCTGTTATAACATCTTTTTCATCTCTAATCTTACTAAATAGGGTTCTCTCAATCTCTCTTTCTCTCTCTGTAAGGTAGCTAGAAGTTTATCAATCTTGTTTATCTTTTTGAAGATCCAACTTTGTTTCATCAGTTTGGCGGGGGGAGGTGGATTGAGGTAGGGTCTCACTTTAGCCCACATTGATCTGGAATTCACTATGTAGTCTCAGGGTGGCCTCAAACTCACTGCGATCCTCCTACCTCTGCCTCCCAAGCACTGGTATTAAAAGCATGCACCACAATGCCTGGCCAGATGGATTTTTAAATGATGTATTTGAGATCTCTCTACTTTTATAATATAGGCATTTAGACCTATAAATTTCCTTCTTAGGACTGCCTTCACTTGTCCACAGGTTTTGGTACATTGTGTTTTCATTTAAATTCAGTACTAGAATTTTTTCTTAATTACCTCAATAACCTATTAATTATTCAGTATTGTGTTGTTCAGTCTCAAGGAGTTTATGTATTTTCTGTTGTTCTCTTCTTAATTTCTGGCTTTATTGCATTGTGGTTGGATATAATATAAGGAGTTATTTCAATTGTCCTGAATTTATGGAGGCATTCTTCACTTTCTAATATGTGATCTATTTTAAGAAGCTTCCATGAGCAGCTGAGAAGAACATATATTCAGTAGAGCTTGGATAATGCTCTATATATGTCTGTAGATGCCCATTTGATCTACAGTGTCATTTAGCTCCATTGTTTTCTGTTTAGATGATCTGTCCATTGGAGACAGTGTGGTTGATATTCAAGTCACCCACTATTATTGTGTTGGGACTTATGTCTGACTTTATATCTAATAGATTTTTCTTTATAAGATTTAGTGCAACTGTGTTTGGTGCATGTACTTAGGATTATAATATCCTTTTGGTGCATTGTCCCTTTGATTAGTATGAAGTAGCCTTCTTTATGTGTTCTGATTACTTTTGATTTGTTGTCTATTTTATTAGATAACAGTATAGCCACACGTGCTTGCCCCTATTTCCATTTGATTAGAGTATCTTTTTCTATCTCGCACCCTAAGGTGGTGTCTTTGACAGTAATGTGGTTTTCTTAAAGGATGAGTCCTATTTTTTGATTATGCCTAATCCAAGTCTTCTGATTGGGAGTTGAGTCCATTGATATTCAGAGTTATAATTGAAAGATGGGATGTGAGGGCAACCTGGCTATGACATTTGTCACCCCATTGATTGCCAGGGTTGATTTGGCAGATCTGACTGGCTAGGTAGGTGTCCTCTTCCTCCCTCACCACTCCATGTGCGTCCCTCCCTAAGCTGGGTGCTCAGTCGAAGAGGATGACCTTCCCGAGTAGAGGAGGACTGGTCTTTGGTCAAGAGTATCGAGTAGCTACGCTCCCCTTGCTAGAACCTCCAAACAAGCTGTCAAGGTCTTTAATTGAAAGATAAAAGTAAATCTCTGTCATGTTGATGATTTTGTGGAGTTTGGGGTTTTCTTCATCTTTATGTGCATTAAGAACTATTCTGGTTTTGATTATTGGTTTCACTTCCTATAGCTTCTTGAATGCATTTATTCTTCTATTTAGTGTGAAGTACTTCATCCGGTGTTCTCTAGCCCCAACCCTAACACTATTCATATAGCTAGCTTTTAACATGAATAGATTTGTTAAAACTTTTTTATTGACAGCTTCCCTACTTACAAACAATAAACCATGGTATTTCCCCCCTCCCCACTTTCCCCTTCACAAACCCACACTCCATCACATCCCCTCACTCCATTAGTCTCTCTTTGATTTTGATGTCATCAACTTTTCTCCTATTATGAGGGTCTTGTGAAGGTAGTGCTAGGCACTTTGATTAAAGAAACTTCTCTTTTCAGATGGTGGTGACCACTGGGATGACTCAAAAGGCACCACAGTGCCTTTTTTTTTTTTTTTTTTTGAGGTAGGATCTCGTTGCAGTTCATACCAACCCGGAATTCACTGGGTAGTCTCAGGGTAGCCACAAATTCATGGCAATCCTTCCTACCTCTGCCTCCCTAGTGCTGGGATTAAAAGCATGCACCATGTGTCTATCTAATATTATATATTATATTATTATATATTATGTATAATATTTCATATATATATATGAAATGTATAATATTATGTATTATATATATATATATGAAATATATATATATATATTGGTTTTTCAAGGTAGGGTTTCACTCTAGCCCAGGCTGACCTGGAATTCACTATGGAGTCTCAGGGTGGCCTCGAACTCACAGCAATCCTCCTACCTCTGCCTCCCAAGTGCTGGGATTAAAGGCGTGCACCACCATGCCCTGCTAAAGATATTTATTTATTTAAGAGAGACAGAGAGAAAGAGGCAGGAGAGAGAGAGAGAGAATATAAGCTCACCAGGGCCTCTAGCCACTGCAAATGAACTCCTGATGCATGTGCCACCTTGTGCATCTGGCTTTACATGGGTACTGAGGAATTGAACCCTAGTCTTCAGATTTTGCAGGCAAGCTGCTTAACCACTGAGCCATCTCTCCAGCCCTGGTTTTTCTTCCTTATTACATTTACTTGCCTGTGTTCTCTTGGAGTTCATTCAAGCATTTGTTCACATCCTCTTTGAGTTTATTCAGATGTCTATTGAGATATTTATTTTTTTTAATATTTTATTTATTTATTTGAGAGCTACAGAGAGAGAGAAAGAGAGAGGAGAGTGGGTGTGCCAGGGCCTCCGGCCAGAGCAAACAAACTCAAGACGCATGAGTCCCCTTATGGATCTGGCTGACGTGGATCCTGGGGAACTGAGCCTCAAACTGGGGTCCTTAGGCATTACAGGCAAGCGCTTAATGGCTAAGCCATTTCTCCAGCCCCGAGATATTTTATTTGATTCTTTTGCATTCTATTGTACTCAGGCATTTGTTCAAGTCCTTTTTAAGTGTGTTATATATGTTTATTGTGAAAATGAACTCTTAGAACAAGCCATGTAATCCACCCACTTAAACCAATGTGATTAGGCTTGTTATGCCTTCGTGTACCTTTGATCTGAAAGCATAGATGACCAATATTGACAAGGAATATTTAGAGATACTGACTGATCCTAAGCTATGCTCTTTGCCCAATTTCCTGATTGGCCTGGCTAGACTCCAGACCTAAAAAGAGTGTGCATGCTTGCGAAGTGCTCACCATAGTGTTGAAGGCTACATAGTCAGTAATGAATGGCCCACAGAACTGCCATAGATCTGTTGAAGATAATAGGTAGGCTTAGTGTGATCACATTGTGAATGAAATGTGGGTATTCTGGGTCATCAGAGTCCATCAGGTCATATTCATAATTCCCTTTCTTTAACAAATGTTTAAAGATTATCAAAATTCTCTTACCCATACAATGTTCAACTTGTTCACATATTACTGTTTGTTGACTATTCAAGAAAAATATCAGTGAGTGATGGGGAGTGGTGGTATACAACTTTAATCCTAGCACTCGGGAGACAGAAGTAGGAGGATCACTGTGAGTTTGAGGCCAGCATGGGACTGCAGAGTGAGTTTCAGCTCAGCCTGGGACAGAGTGAAACCCCATTAAAAAAAAAAAAAATTATGAGGGCTGGGGAAATAGCTTAGCAGTAAAGGCATTTGCCTGCAAAGTTTAAGGACCCTGGTTTGATTCCCCAGGACCCATGTAAGCCATGTAAGGAGGTGCATGCGTCTGGAGTTTGTTTGCCCTGGAGAGTCCATCCTCTCTTTCTCTGTGTTTCTTCCTCTCTTTCTCTCTCTTTCAAATAAATAATAAAATTAAATTAAAATAATGAGCCGTGCCAGGCTTGGTGGTGCATGCCTTTAATCCAAGCACTCGGGAGATAGAGGTAGGAGGATTGCCGAGAGTTCGAGGCCTCCCTGAGACTACAGATGAACTCCAGGTCAGCCTGGGCTAGAGTGAGACCCTACCTTGAAAAAACCAAATATAAATAAATAAATAACTTTAAAAAAAAGTGAGTGCTTGTGTACAAAAGGTACAGCACAGAATATCAAAGCATCTGTGAAGGCAGAAGCAGCAGGTTCACCTTGGTTTAAACAATTCTAAGGGGTCAGTTTCTTTTCCTCAGGCTCTGCTGCTAGAAGCAGCTAGCCCAACCGTGGGTAACACCAAGGGTTAGTCGCCTGCCCCTTAGGCTCCGCTCTAACAAGCAGCTGTCCCACTGGATAAATTGGATAAATGACCTCAAGTGTTAGTTTCTATAATTCCCCTAGTTGGGAACTTTATCATAGTCGTCTTCTGGAATTTTTTGTCTAGACTATTCTCTAAGTAGCTCTCATTGGAGGTTTCAACTGTGAGATGAGGCATTCTTGGTGGAAATATCTTGCCTTGGTTTCTCTTGTTACTTGCCTTGTATTACGGTTTGCCCAGTTGGAAATAATCTTTTTGCCTTGCTGAGAATATGGAAACAACAACTCCACTGAAGGGCACAGGGTAGATTGGAACCAGGACTACTTCAAGTGGTCTACTTGAGTCTGGCTGGGAAGGAAAGATGGTTAAGGTAAAGCTCACTGAGTTCACTGGAGCCTTATGGGGCAGGCCTGGTCCTCCTGCTGTACATGGTCACTCACACATATGGATTGAGAGGGGTGCTGGTTGTAAGATCATGCAGGGGGCAGAGGCATATGCTGTGCAGGCCTGATCACTGGGCTTTCAGGTGGCCTAAATGGATCACGACTAGGTGGAGGGAGCAGCCAATCATGAGCTCACCAGGGCAAGGGTCTATGCTGATGGGCCAGGTCCTTCTGGCTCCCTAGCAGCCTATATGAGTCTCCCATCAAGGACTTTTCTAACACAAATTCAAAACTCTTCCACATGCCTCCTGCAACCCATCTCCAAAGGCCTAAAAACAATATTCTCAGATTTATCAGAACAACAGCCACAGTTCCAGGTACCAAAAATTTCTGTATTAGTTACTTGTTGCTATGACAAAAGCAACTTAAGAAAGAAGTTATTTTGGTTCAGTGTTTGAAGTTACAGTCCACTATGTTGGGGAAGGCAGGGCAGCAGGAGCATGAAGCAACTGCTCAAATGGACTCCACAGCCAGGAAGGGGTGAGAGGTAAGTGCTCATGCTCAGCTAGCTTCCTCCCACCCATGAAAAGGTACCACCCACAGTTAGAGTCAGTCTTCCCACTTTAATTGACCTAATCTAGAAATGTCCTTGTAGATATGCCAAGAGTTTATTTCTTAGGTTATTTTAGGTCAAATCAAATTGAGACATGAAAATAAATATTACACCATCTTTGTTCATTTATCTTACAACAGTGACTGAAGTCAAAGTGACTACTAATGCTAACTGGACAGTATGACATTTTATAATGAGCATAGCCAGCAGCTGGGGTTGTTCTTGTAGTTAAGATTCCACTCTGGTATTAATATAAAGGTCACATCAGGTACCTTGAGTTTCTAGTATAACTGTACACCTCAACTCTACCAAAACTTAAACTCATTTGTACACTGTAAAAATTTCAACTGAGGGCTGGAGAGATGGCTCTGTAGTTAAGGTGCTTGCCTAGAATGCCTAATGACCTGGGTTCAATTCCCTAGTACCCATGTAAAGCCAGATGTACAAAATGGCACATATATCTAGAGTTTGTTTGCAGCAGCTGGAGGCCCTGGCATGCCCATTCTCTCTTCTATCTCTCTCTGCTTGCACATAAATAAATATATTTTTTATCTCAACTGAAATAATACAGCTGATTTAAAAATCCAAGCAATGAAACTGCTTCAGTAATATAAGAAGCATGAAAGGTCAAGGTAATATAACTCCTCCAAAAATGACAAATCCTGCAGTAATGTCCTCCAGTGAAAATGAATTAGATGAAACCAGAGACCTCAAAAGAATGATTTCTAAAATATGTTTAAAGAAATCAGAGAATGGGGCTGGAAAGATGGCTTAGCAGTTAAGGCACTTGCCTACAAGCCCAAAGGACCCAGGTTCAATTCCTCAGGAACCACATAAACCATATGCATAAGGTACACATGCATCTGGAGTTTGTTTGCAGTGGCTGGAGGTCCTGGTGTGCCCATTCTCCTCTCTCTCTCTCTCTCTCTCTCTCTCTCTCTCTCTCTCTCTATATATATATATATATATATATATATAGAGAGAGAGAGAGAGAGAGACATGTATATATATATATACATGCTTTCTTTTTTTCTCTCTCTCTCAAATAAATAAATAAATATTAAAAAAGAAATCAGAGAACAAATAAATCCATAAATGACAAGGAGGGTTATGCAAGATATTAAGGAGTAATTCAGTAAAGGGACAGGAATGTTGAAGAAAAACCAATCTTAAATACTAGAGATGAAGAACACAGTAAATCAAATAAAAACTCAGAGTAAAAAGCCTCACCGATAGGACAGACCAAGGAGAAGACAAAATATCTGAACTTGAAGATAAACTGGAAAAGTTGGAACATTGCAACAAGGAAAAAAGTAAATCAATAACAATATATGAGAAGGATTTTCAAGATATCTGAAACTCTATTAAAAGACAAATCTGAGCTGGGTGTGGTGGTGCATGCCTTTCATCCCAGCACTCAGGAAGCAGAGGTAGGAGGATCGCTATGAGTTCAAGGACACCCTGAGATTACATAGTGAATTCCAGGTCAGCTTGAGCTAGAGACCCTACCTTAAAAAACCAAAAGAAAAAAAGAAAGAAAGAAAAAAATGAAATTTGCATATCCTTGCACAGGGAGGGCCATGCTAATCTTCTCTGTATTGTTCCAATTTTAGTATAAGTGCTGCCAAAGTGAACACTTGTCTGTTATTCTTATGGACCTGCCTTTGTAAGTGCTTCTCTCTTGCTGTGTTCTATATATTTTATTTGTTCTATATATTTAGTAGTTTAGTTACAAGGCAAAAAGGGAGTTTCAGCCAGGCATGGTGGCTCATGCCTTTAATCTTAGCACTTGGGGAACAGAGGTCTGAGAATCACGGAGAGTTTGAGGCCACCCTGAAACTACATTGTTAATTCCAAGTCAGCTTGAGCTAGAGTGAGACCCCACCTCGAAAACCAGACAAAAAAAAAGGGGGTGGGGAGTTTCTTTGCTGACTGTTGCAGTCAAGTTCACATCAATGGTAGAAATCACCTGGGAAAAAGAGGTTTATTTTGGCTTACAGACTTGAGGGGAAGCTCCATAATGGCCGGGGAAAACGACGGCATGAGCAGAGGGTGGACATCACCCCCTGGCCAACTTAAGGTGGGCAATAGCAACAGGAGAGTGTGCCAAACATTGGCAAGGGGACACTGTCTATAACATCCATAAGCCTGCCCCCAACAATAACACTGCCTCTTGAAGGTGTTAATTCCCAAATCTCCATCAGTTGGGAACCTAGCATTCAGAACACGTAAGTTTATGGGGAACATCTGCCATCAAACTGCCACACTGATCTTTGGTGTTCTAAATATTTCCTGTATCTGGATTGGCATCTCCCCCCACCCCCGATTTGGGAAACTTCTATGACTTTGTTGAAAATGTTATCTATGCTGGGCTGGAGAGATGGCTTGGCAGTTAAGGCATTGCCTGCAAAGCCAAAGGACCCAGGTTTGATTCCCCAGGACCCACATAAGGCAAATGCTCAAGGTGGCACATGCATCTGCAGTTTGTTTGCAGTGGCTAGCACCCAGGCACCCATTTCTCTCTCAAATAAATAAATAAATTTTTTTTTCAAAAAAGAAAATGTTATCTATGCCTTTAGATTGAAATTCTCCTTCCTCTATGCCCATAATTCTTAGATTTGGTTTTTTATTTTTTATTTTTATTTTTTTTTGGTTTTTCGAGGTAGGGTCTCACTCTAGCCCAGGCTGACCTGGAATTCACTATGTAGTCTCAGGGTGGCCTTGAACTCATGGCAATCCTCCTACCTCTGCCTCCTGAGTTCTAATAAAAAAAAATTTTTTTAAAAAACAGAAAAGCTAATCTATTTAATTAAAAAAAAAAGAATAGCAGACGAGGTCTCAAATAATTGTTTAAAACCAGGAAGGTTTGAAATGATGTATTTTCAAGATATAACAGACAACTGCTAATTATCTAGACTACTATGCCCCGCAAAGATACCTGCTTTCATGACAGGGGTGACGGCTAGCAACCAGAATGGAGATATCCCAGACTCTGTGAGAAACTTGCTGGGCAACATAGGAATCATGGTAAAGCCCGTGATACCACCATCAGCCTTTACAGGACAGGGTTATGTTAGAAATGTCATAAGGGCCTTAAAAAGTCATCATAGATGACAAATAGAAGGAAGACTAGATGAAAAGAAGAAAGGATTTAGTATAGGGGATGGAGAGAGAGAGAGAAGGAGGGTAGGAAAAGGAATTATAATCATGATGTATTATCTATATGCATGGAGGTTGTCAACAAAAGTTTAAAAATTAAGCTGGGGGAGGGGTACTGGAGAGATGGCTTAGGTGTTAAGGTGCTTGCCTGGGAAGCCTAAGGACTTTGGTTTGATTCCCCAGAACCCACATAAGTCAGATGCACATGGTGGCACATGCATCTGGAGTTCATTTGCAGTGGCTAGAGGCCTTGGCACATCCATTTTCTCCCTCTTTCATAGACAAATAAATAAAATAGAAAAAAAAAACTAAGATGGGGGCTGGAGAGATGACTTAGTGGTTAAAGCACCTGCTGGCAAAGCCAAAGGACCTAGGTTCAATTCCCCAGTACCTATGAAAAGCCAGATGCACAAGGTGGTGCATGCATCTGGAGTTTGTTTGCAGTAGCTGGAGGCCCTGGTGCACCCATCCTCTCTCTGATCCCCTCTCAAATAAATAAAATAATTAAGCTGGGCATGGTGGTACATGCTTTCAGTCTTGGTTGGGGTTGGAGGATCACTTTGAGTTCAGGGCCAGCCTGGGGCTACCCAGTCACTTGTAGGCCAGCGTGGGCTAGAGTGAGACCCTGCCTCATAAAAATGAAAAAGGAACATTTCCTCAAAAGTTAAACAATTATGTCAGGCTTGGTGGTGTGCACCTTTAATCCCAGCACTTGAGAGGCAGAAGTAGGAGGATCACTATGAGTTTGAGGCCACCCTGAGACTACATAGTAAATTCTAGGTCATCCCAGACTACAGCAAGACACTACCTTGAAAAAAAAATCAGTAAGTTAGATGGCAAAGCAGTTAAAGGTGGTTGTTTGCATAGCCTGATGGCCCAGGTTCAGTTCCCTGTACCCATGTGACACTAGCCAGACGCACAAAGTGGCACATGCATCTGGAGTTTGTTTTCAGTGGTTAAAAGGCCCTGGAATGACCATTCTCTCTCTCTTACTCTGTCAATAAATTAATTTAATTTTTTTTAATTTAAAAAGTCATAGATGGGCTGGAGCTTAGACATCATGTCCTTGGACTGGGTGACAAACATTGGTAATGAAATTAGTTAGGTAGGACTAAAAATGAATGCTTGAAAGGGTATTTTTATATCACACAGGCTAAGAGAGGCATAAAGTAGGTTGGTTGTGGCTTACTTTCAGTGCTTGTAAGGCAAGTCAAAGACCAGAAAATCAAACCAGAAAGTGTACTCAGTGCTAAAAAAAAAAATGGCTTGCATGGTCAGTAAAGAGTATAATCTTAGTTTCTGATACATCTGTGGTCACCCAAGTTTCATCCATAAAGAAGGAAATCACCAGAGCCCCATGGCTCCATCAGTCCTCAAAGGGAGAGGGACTTCTTGAGCTCTTCTAAACACATTTGTCCATTTTCAGGTTTGACCTGAATGGTAAGTCAGTGGGTAGAAGATGGCTTCCTCGATAAGGGAGGAAGAACAAATTGGCTTCCAATGTTCAGTTTGGACATTGCCCTAGGCTTGCAATAGCTTTTGACACTTCTGACTAAGTGTACTGATGGTGTGGGAAAGGATCTTTTGTCCCAAGGCTATTCCTTTAGAATGAGCCAGGTACCCTGTAGAGGGAGCTCTTGGGTTTCTTGAGATAAGCCTAGACAAAGGCAATTGCTGCAGCCTTGTATTGAGTTTGTTATGCACTCTTTTCATCTTATGGTTTGGCCCTCCTGGCTGTCAGGGACTCCTTAAATTATTAAAAACCTTGAGGACTGGGCTGGAGAGATGGCTTAGCAGTTATGGCGTTTGCCTGCAAAGCCAAAGGACCCAGATTCAATTCCCCAGGACCCACTTAAGTCAGATACACAGGGTGGCACATGCATCTGCAGTTCATTTGCAGCCCCTGAAGGCCCTGGAGCACCCATTCTCTCTCTCTTTCTCTCTCTCTCTCTCTCTCTCTCTCTCTCTCTCTCTCTCTCTATATATATATATATATATATATATATACACATACATATATATGTAGTATATAATATAATATAATATAATATATAGTAATATATATTATATTGTATATATATAATATATGTCTTCCTCTCAAATAAATAAATAAAATATTTTTTTAAAGATTTATTTATTTTGTTTTGTTTTTATTTTTTTTGCTTTTTGATACAGGGTCTCACTGTGGCCTGGGCTGACTTGGAATTCACTATATAGTCTCAGGGTGGCTTTGAATTCACAGCAGTCCTCCTACCTCTGCCTCCCTGAGTGCTGGGATTAAAGGCATGTGCCACCACACTCAGGGAGGCAGAGGTAGGAGGACTGCTGTGAGTTCAAGGCTACCCTGAGACTACATAGTAAATTCCAAGTCAGCCCAGGCCACAGTGAGACCCTACCTCAAAAACAAAAAAAAAATATGGTAGGTTGGTGGCTGGAGAGATGGCTTAGTGGTTAAGGTGTTTGCCTGTGAAGCCAAAGGACCCAGGATCAATTCCCTAGCACCCATGTAAGCGAGATGCACAAGGTGGTGCATGCGTCTGGGGTTTGTTTACAATGGCTGGATCCCCTGGCACACCCATTCTCTACCTCTCTATCTCTCTCCCCTCCTCCCCCCTCTGAGATAAATAAAAATATTTAAAATGGAAGAGTATGGCAGGTTGAGATGGAGGAGATGGCTAAGCAAGAAAGATAGTTTGCCACACAGGCATGAGGGACTGATTGAGTTCAGTTCCCTGGCATGCATGTAAAAGGATTGGTATTACCATATACACCTGTAACCCTGGTTCTATGGGGAATGTTGTACACATGGGTATACAACACACACATACTACATCACACATATTACACACACATTCAGGAAGAGTATATTGGGTGATTAGAATGATAGAAATATCTTGCAGGTTGGGTTAAAGGCCACAAAGAGAACTTTGAGCTCCTTAAGGAAGGTAGAGGGATCTTGGCTAAATGATTCTGGTTTGGATTGGAAAGGGGACATAAACCCAGATGGTGCAGAGGTCCCCACTATCCACCTAATGAAGGAAAGAAAGTTTTCTGACGGAAGGAGTATGCTTTTAGAAGTTCCCTCAGTTTGCTATAAGAAGTTCTTGGGCAAGTGTGCTAGCAAGAAAGTGCATATGGGTAAGGTGGAAGGGTAGTCGAATAGCATTCCACAGGTGGAGGGGAAGGAAGAGAAGGAGCAAGAGAACTTGACAGAAGAGAAGGGGAAGCAGAATTAGGGGGTAGAAGCGAGGCTGGTAGTAGAGGCCAGGGATTGAGGCCCAGGTTGAACAGGCCTTGAATGAATCCGAAAGAAGGAACATGGAAGATGTCATCTGGGGATGGATTTAAGGAAGATGGGCTACTACAAAAGATCTAGCTGGCATGGTGGTGCACACCTTTAATTCCAACACTTGAGAGGCACAGGTAGAAGGATCACTGTGAGTTCAAGGCTAGCCTGACACTACATAGCCTGGGCTAGAGTGATACCCTACCTCAAAGAAAAAAATAAATTAAAGGAAGGAAGGAAGGAAGGAAGGAAGGAAGGAAGGAAGGAAGGAAGGAAGGAAGGAAGGAAGGAAGGAAGGAAGAGGTCTAGTAAGGTACTGTGGTGGTTTGGATGTAAAATGTCCCCTATAGCCTCATGTGTTTGTGATTAAGCCTCAAACTTGATTCTCAGCCATGGGGTCTTTGGCAGGTAGAGCTTTGCTGGAAGATGTGTGTTCCTGGGGGTGGACCTTGAGGTTTATTATTGTAGGCTGGCTGGGTGTTCAAAGCTCACTTTCTCTATTTCCACACTATTGCTATGGAAATTTGATACCCCACTGTTTGTTCTTGTCATGCTTTTCCTGCCATGAAACTTCCCTCAAAACTGTAAGCAGAAATAAACCTTTTACTTTCATAAACTGCTTCTGGTTGGGTGTTTTGTCCCAACAATAATAACTGCTACAGGCACCTATAATATCCTTCCCACACACAAGGTTCCTGTGACAAGACCATAAAAGCCTGGATATAAGGGACCAGAGTCTTTTCCTAAGTTATGACAAGAAACTTAATGATGGTATAATAATTCAGTATGCAATCAAGGAGACAGCATTCCTAGTGTGGAAGAGTGTACAGGGCTAGGTGCTGTTGCAAAGGGTCTGAGATTTGTTATTTCTTTTTCTTTTCTCACTCTGGTCCAGGCTGACCTGGAACTCACTCTGTAACCCCAGGCTGGCTGTAAACTCATGGTGATTCTTACAACTCAGTCTCCTGTGTGCTGGGATTAAAAGAATAAGGTTTGCAGTTAGACCAATTTTTGAGAATATGCCCAAGAAGCAATAGAAGGTGCATGATCCATCATATATCTACCAAGATACAACATCCACCCAAAAGATTTCCCCATAGGTGACAGATGTTCTATAAGAATGTCTTGAGACAATGACTTGAGACAACTCTACCCTGAGAACAGAAGATCTCCAGCTTATGAACATGAAACCGAGTTTCACATTGGAGCTACTTATGGCACTGGACCAAAGTAGCCAGGTGGTCAGGCTCAACATGACCTCAAAAGGGAACTTATAAACTGAACTCAGCCCCAGATTGGCCATGAGTGGAAAGGGCAGACTCATCAAGTTAGAGAAGTGGAAATGTGGTCATTTATAAGTCTCTCAGATCAGGAAGTCTGGTGAGAGGGAGAGTGGTCAGTATGCAGATGGTAGCCACACATGTTCTTTTTCTTTCTACTGAGAGAAGAGGAGTGAAAGTGGGGGTCCTCAAACTGTGATTGAATTCACTCTGGACAAGCTTCCACTCTCAATTGTCCCATACATTGGCAGTGAGGGGATCCCCCAAAAGAAAAGTAGCCCCTAACTCTTACAGACATATTGGATCATCTTGTATCCCATTTCCATCAGGTTCCACCAAAGAGGTGTATCTTGGCCAGAGACCTTAAGATATAAACCTCAAGTAAGATTTTTCATAAGCATCCAAAGGGAATGCCTAAGTTTGTATTCTGTGAGTGGCAACAATGCAGTCACAGCCTGGGGGAGGGGGGTCCTTCAGGGTTTTCTGGAGAACATCTTCAGCCAGAGACGTTCAGTAGGCCACAGATCAACTGTCCAACCACCACAAGCACCAGAGAAAAGACAGGCCAAGGGAGACAAGGAAAGAGTCCCTTTACAGGTCAACAAAATGGCATGCATGTAAAATGGAGTCTGAAAAGCTGGTGACATGGGGGGGGGGGGGATAATTTGCCAAGGGCATGAAAAGACAAAGAGAGAGAAGTTGTAGAGGATACACTGCCAAAAGGAAACGGGTGAGTTCCCAGAGTGGCTATTGTGCCTGAATGGGAGTGGGGGTTCTTTTTATAACAGGTAAGGGGGAATTTATCTGTTTTATCTCATGGGCTCTAAATCTGGGTATCTGGCCCATATCTGGGCATCTCACTAATTTTTTGTTTTTGTTTTTTGAGGTAGGGTCTTACTGTAGCTCAGGCAGACCTGGAATTCACTATATACTCTCAGGGTAGCCTTGACTCACAGTGATCCTCCTACTTCTGCCTCCTGAGTGCTGAGATTAAAGGTGTGCAACATCATGCCTGGCTTCACTAATTTTTTTTAAATTTTAATTTTAATTTATTTATTTGAGAGCAACAGAGAAAGAAAGAGGCAGATAGATAGAGATAGAGGGAGAATGGGCACGCCAGGGCCTCCAGCCACTGCAAATGAACTCCAGATGCATGCATCCCCTTGTGCATCTGGCTAACATGGGTCCTGGGGAATCAAGCCTTGAATCCGGGTCCTTAGGCTTCATAGGCAAGTGCTTAACTGCTAAGCCATCTCTCCAGCCCTTCACTAACTTTTTTAAGCAGTCAATTTTACAATCTTTTTCTGAGACTGAAGTTAAGTTCCAAATGTTAATATAAGACCTTGTAAGTCATTAGGGTCCCACACCTAGTAGTTGTGTCCTTGTTAAAGTGTGGGAATTTTGCATTAATTTTTGGCTTTTTGTCTCTACACTCCTCTGATAAACCTTGTTTATCATGTCTCAATTTCCTTGTTACCTACATGTAGCAAGGATTCCTTTGACTTTTTAGCCTTTGATTTTAATCTCTTCAGTATATAATCCTGTCCATTACAACTTCCTATGTCCTCATTTACTGAAAGGAAAAAAGGAGGAAAAAGGTTCAGAAACCCTTTGAACATGAGACTTCAGAAGCCATCAAAATCATATTTATGGGCTGGAGAGATGGCTTAGCGGTTAAGCACTTGCCTGTGAAGCCTAAGGACCCCGGTTCGAGGCTCGGTTCCCCAGGTCCCACGTTAGCCAGATGCACAAGGGGGCGCACGCGTCTGGAGTTCGTCTACAGAGGCTGGAAGCCCTGGTGCGCCCATTCTCTCTCTCTTCCTCTGTCTGTCTTTCTCTCTGTGTCTGTCGCTCTCAAATAAATTTAAAAAAATCATATTTATATTAGTTAAGTTACTTGACTCTATTGAGAAGCCCACACCCATACTTAGGTGTCTACTATTCTAATTCTCTCTCTTTCTCTCTCCTTTAACACCATGCTTAAATATATATTGAAGCCTTTTCTTGATAAACTCCAGCTCTGCCTTATACAGACTATCCTCAAATTCTTTTCTATGTGTAGTCAAAAATTCTAGCTGGGTGTGGTGGTGCACATCTTTAATCTCAGCACCTGAAAAGCACAGGTAGGAGGATTGCTGTGAGCTTGAGGCTAGACTGAGACTATATAGTGAATTGCAGGTCAGCCTGGGCAAGTGACCCTGCCTCATTAAAAACAAAAAGAAAGGAAAAAAGAAAAAAAAATTTCTAGCTTCACCTAGAGTCAATGTCTCTGAAACAAACTGAAGCTAGTATGGGTGGTGGTACTAGCATAAAGCTGCCTCTCCAGCTCCCCCCGCCACAGTCTAACGCACTGCACCATGTCCAGCTATTTTTTACATGGGTTCTGTGGCGATGAACTTAGTTCTCTCCAACCCGAGAGGCCTTCATGCTTAAGTCGTAAGGACTCTTAACCATTAATTCATCACCTTGCCTTCATAAAAAAAAAAAAATTGAAAGTTACAATCCAGATGGCTTCTATTGTACAAACTAGTGTGGAGTGTCATATTTATTTTGTAAAATATTTTATCTAAAAATATTTAAATAAAGAGAAAGAGGCAGATAGAGAAAACAGGCGTGGCAGGGCCTCCAGGCACTGTAAACTCCAGATGCATACTCCACCTTGTGCATCTGGCTTACATGGGTACTAGGGAGGCAAACCCGGAACCTTAGGCTTTGAAGGCAAGCATCTTAACTACTAAGCCCTGAAGTGGCATATTTAGTAGTTTAAAAATTAATACATTTTCTCACATTGAGCCAACTAATCCATGCATGGAAGGTATAGCATGTCTTGGACAAAGGGGGCATATTTCTAAAATCAGTTTGTCTCACCAGACTATAGCTAAGTGAATTTTAGAAAAAGAAAAGTAAAAAATAAATGTGGAGAACCAGATGTGGTGGCACTGCCTATAATCCTAGTACTCAGGAGGCAGAGGTAGGTGGATTGCTGTTTGAGGCCACCCTGAGACTATAGCCTGGGCTAGACAGCAAGACCCTACCCCCCCCAAAAAAAAATGGAGTGTAAGGCCACTCATTTAAAATTTTATGTTTTGGGCATAAGAGAGGGGAGTAGTAAACAAGTAAGTAGAGGGGATGAATACTGAGAGTAGAATGGTCTAAGTGAAGTCAAGAGACGTGAACAGAGGAAGGGAAGGGGTAGGAAGAGGGTTAATCAAAACTAAAGAGGTTATGAATAAGCCATATGAAACCTACTTCTTGTTAGCTAATTTTAAATTATATAAATTGAGGCCAGACATGGTGGGACATGCCTTTAAACCTAGCACTTGGGGGGCTGAGGTGGGAGGATTGGTGTGAGTTCGAAGCCACCCTGAGACTACATAGTGAATTCCAAGTCAGCCTGGGCTAGAATGAGACCCTATTGCGAATATATACATACATACATACATGTATGTTGAAAAAGAGAGAGAACTTGGGAAGAAGTACCCTGTGAGGTATAAATGTCCAGGAGTTATAGGTTGTCACAGAAAAGTGTCACTGCCAGGGATGGGATACTTCCCAGTGAGATGTTGGTCAAGAAGGTTCCTAAGATCCCCAAACAATACAGACAATTGTTAGTACTCTTGGTTGCCCATAAGAACTAGATGAGAAGACCTCATTGCTGAAAACC
Organism: Jaculus jaculus; assembly: GCF_020740685.1. NCBI lineage: Eukaryota > Metazoa > Chordata > Mammalia > Rodentia > Dipodidae > Jaculus > Jaculus jaculus. The sequence continues at coordinate 126,537,614 of NC_059104.1, read as the reverse complement.
CCACATGCTTCAATTGCAGGACACTGAGAAATCAAGATAGAACTGAACTGGAAGCCTCATCCCTGCTGACTAGTGGTCATCGTGCTAGAAAGGGCTATGCAGCCTGCTGGGGAAGAAAAGCCATCAATGGTTTCAACTAGCAGTGGACCCCGTAAGCTATACAACTGGCCACCCAGGCAAGATGTGCTTACTAGTGCAATAGTGGCATGCCTATTATGACGTGACCAACGGTCCTGTAATTCAATTTAAGGTCTGCTACATGGGAGGGACTTCATGCCTGGTGCTGGAAACCTAGTCAAAAGCTTATGGCTGGGAGAGTCACAAGCCCTAGAGAGGAAATTACTACTGTTGTTTGGCTACATGGATATATCATGCCCACCAACCTGCCGACTAAATACGTATGTTTACACATGTTTATTAGTGCTGCTCTTACTTTTGACTAGAGAAGTCTCTTTTTCAGATGGCGGTGATTGGTGAGACACTCCAAACTTGTCAAAGTGCTGGGAAGAAGTTGAGCCTTCAGTATTAAATGAGACATCTCTATCACACCTTCCACTGGCTCAGGAACGATAGCAGAAGAGGTGGTGGAATGAATTTTCAGAGACCAAGGGTAGGAAAGAATGCTTTGGAACATTGTCTCCCAGAATAAAGTGGTCACAGTATTCATTAGCAGTCATGACTTCATAGTGGCTGTTGCTAACTGCACAAGACCTGCATAATATTGGGCCCACCAACAGGTTGTTGTAGATGATGGAGGAGGGCCAGAAAAGCCATTAATAATATAGAAAACAGGTTGGAGAGATGGCTTAGTGGTTAAGGCACTTGCCTGAGAAGCCTAAAGACCTAGGTTTAACTCCTTATTACCCACATAAGCCAGATGCAAAGTGGAGCATGCATCTGGAGTACCTTTGAAGTGGCTGGAGGCCCTGGTGTGACCATTCTGTCTATCTGTCTTCTATCTCTCTCTGCTTACAAATATATATATTGTTTTTTATTTATTTATTTATTTGAGAGCGACAGACACAGAGAGAAAGACAGATAGAGGGAGAGAGAGAATGGGCGTGCCAGGGCTTCCAGCCTCTGCAAAGGAACTCCAGATGCGTGGGCCCCCTTGTGCATCTGGCTAACGTGGGACCTGGGGAACCGAGCCTCAAACCGGGGTCCTTAGGCTTCACAGGCAAGCGCTTAACCGCTAAGCCATCTCTCCAGCCCTATATATTGGTTTTTTGAGGTACGGTTTCACTCTAGCCCAGGCTGAATTCACTATGTAGTCTCAGGGTGGCCCATAAACTCTAGGCAATCCTCCTACCCCTGCCTCCCAAATGCTGGGATTAAAGGCATGTGTATATTCAAAATAATATGGTAAAGGGAATATGAGGGGAAAAGTAGAGGTTTAGTGCAGGGGTTGGAGAGGGAGATGGAAGCTGGTGGGAGGAAAATATGTAAATTTTTAATAAAGTATTTAATTTTATAAAAAGAGAGAAGGGTATTTTGAGAACAGATTTCTGGGAATATAGTCAATATTTTGGAAGATTTGTGTCTCCATATTCAGTCAACATTGTGACCTGCCAGTTTCTTTTGTTAAGGTAAGGTCTTGTTCTAGCCCAGGCTGACCTGGCATCCACTACGTACTCTCAGGCTAGCCTCAAACTCATAGTGATCCTCATACCTCTGCCTCAAGAGTGCTGGGATTAAAAGCCTTGGCCATCATGCCCTGGGCCACTAGTCACTGCAAACAAATGCATGCACCACCCTGTGTCTGGCTTTACATGGGTTCTGGGGAATTGAACTCAGGTTAGGCTTTATGGGCAAGTGCCTTAACTACTGAGCTATCTCTCCAGCCCATTTTTTTGTCTTTTTTTTTTTTTTTTTTTGAGGTAGGGTCTCACTCTAGTCTTGACCTGGAATTCCCTCTGTAGTCTATGTGGGATCAGAGGTGGGCAATGAAGAAGAGGGATGGGCTAACCAAAACTAAAGATATAAATAAGCCACATGGAAACCCACTTCTTTGTTGGATAATTAAAAATATATAATTTAAAAATTTTTTGTTTATTTTTATTTATTTGAAAGTGACAGAGAGAGAAAGAGGGGGAGAGAGAAGAGAGAGAGAGAGAATGGGCATATCAGGGCCTCCAGCCACTGCAAACAAACTCCAGATGCATGTGCCACCTTGTGCATCTGGCTTACATGGGTCCTGGGGAATCGAGCCTCGAGCTGGGATCCTTAGGCTTCACAGGCAAGCGCTTAACCACTAAGCCATCTCTCCAGCCCCAAAATATATAATTTTAAGAAAGAGTTTTGTCAGAAGTACCCTAGGGGGTAGATAATGCTGAGACATTATATTCTTAGGGAAAAATTCTAATGACAAGGGTGGGAAACCTCTCAGTGAGAGTTGCTGGTTAGAGAGGCTCCTAAGGCCCCCAAAGAATATAGGCTACTGCCAAGGCTCTTAGTTTCCCACCAGGACTAGATGGTAAGACCATATTGCTGAAGGCACCACATGCTTTGGTTATAGGACAATGAGAAATGAAGCAGAATTGAGTTGGAAGCCTCTTCCCAGCTGGCTAGCTGTCATAGTGATAGAAAGTACTATGAAGCCTGCTGGGAAAGAAGTCATCAGCAATGTTAACCAGCAGTGGACCTGCAAGCTACATGATTGGCCAGTCAGGTACAATATGTCCATTAGTGCAATGGTGAGATTCCTGCTATGGGGATGACCAACTGCCTTCTGATTGGATTTGGGGCCTGCTCCTTGGAGGGGAATTCATGCCTGCAACTGAGAAGCAGGCCTATGGCTGGGGAGGGCATAAATCCTCGGGAGAAAGTTATTACTGCTCTTTGGCTAACTGGATATATTATGCCCACCAAACTGTCCACTTAGTATTTGTTTTTGTCCATATGTTAGTGCTGCTCTCACTTTTGGTTAAAGAAGCTCCCCTTTTCAGATGTGGTGACTATAGGAGAGACTCAAAATTAGTCAAAGTGCTGAGAAGAAGTAACAGGTGAGTGCTCAGTACTGAAGCATGTCTCAAGGACTAGCGGAAGAGGTGATGGAAAGAATTTAAGAGCCTAAGGATGCCTTGGAATGCTACTTTCCAGACACAATGTGATGGTTGCATTCCTGATCTCATAGCAGTTGTCATTATAAGACCTGCATAATAGTGAGTCCATCAACATGTCACGGATGATGGAGGGTAAAATATCACAAGACAGCAAGATAGAAGAGGGGTTACTGGCAAGAAGAGGGGGTTCAGTGGAGGAGTTTGAGGACAAAAGGGGTGGTAGTAGGAAGGGATTATGTAAATTTTCTTAAAATTATTTGAGAGAGAGAGAAAGAGGCAGAGACAGGAAGACAGAATGGGCATGCCAGGGTCTCCAGACCCTGCAAATGAACGTCAGATGAATGCACCCCCTTGTGCAGCTGGCTTATGTCAGTCCAGGGGAATTGAACTGAGGTCCTTTGGCTTTGCAGGCAAATGCCTTAACTGCTAAGCCATCTCTCCAGTCCAATCATGTAAATTTTTTTTTTTTTTTTTTTTAGCAGACATGGGGTTTATTAAACAGAAAGAAAGTCACTTAGGAAAATAATACAGGCACATTCAGGGACGTGGGTGTGGGCTTCTCAAAGGAGAGTCACAATTGTCTTAAGACATATATACCATACTGGTGGCTCTCAAGTTATATCTCAAAGGGTTGCTAAGAAACTTTTTGTCTCTCTCTCCTTTTTAAAATGTATTTATTTTTTTTATTCTCAAACTTTATTAACATTTTCCATGATTATAAATAAAAAATATCCCATGGTAATATCATATCCCCTCCCCATCTCAATCAGTCTCTCTTTTATTTTGATGTCATGATCTTTTCCTCCTCTTATGATGGTCTTGTGTAGGTAGTGTCAGGCACAGTGAGGTCATGAATAGACAGGCCATTTTGTGTCTGGAGGAGCATGCTGTAAGGAGTCCTACCCTTCCTTTGGCTCTTACATTCTTTCTGCCACCTCTTCTGCATTAGATCCTGAGCCTTGGAAAGTGTGACAGAGATGTTACTCAGTACTCCAGTCACTTCTTTCCAGCACTATGATACCTTCTGAGTCATCCCAAGGTCACTGCCATCTGAAAAGAGAAGATTCTCTACCCAAAGTGAGAGTAGCGTTAATATAAGGGTATACATATTAAGAGAAGTGCTTACTGGGCAGTTTGATAAGCATAGTATATACATTTTTCCAGACATCAGCAGATGTTACACCCCTAGGGATCATGACTACCCCTGTTTTAAGTTTTTGGTATCAGGGATGTGTTTCCCCCCATGGAGCAGGCCTCCAGTCCAATTGGAGGGCAGTTGGTTTCCACCATGACAGATGTGCCACTATTGCACCCGTTGGCTCATTTGGCCTGGCTGGCCAATTATTTTTATTATTTTTTTTTATATTTTTTGTTCATTTTTTATTTATTTATTTGAGAGTGACAGACACAGAGAGAAAGACAGATAGAGGGAGAGAGAGAGAATGGGTGCGCCAGGGCCTCCAGCCACTGCAAACGAACTCCAGACGCATGCGCCCCCTTGTGCATCTGGCTAACGTGGGACCTGGGGAACCGAGCCTCGAACCAGGGTCCTTAGGCTTCACAGGCAAGCACTTAACCGCTAAGCCATCTCTCCAGCCCTGGCTGGCCAATTATAAGGCTTGCAGCGTCCACTGATGAGTATCTTCACTGGTGGTTTCTCTTTCTCCCATTGAACTGCATGCAGAATGGCTTCTTTCAGCTTTCTGTCAGCTGGTCTACATGGAGGAGGTTACCAGCTCAGTTCCAGCAGGATTTCTCAGTGGCCTTGCAGCCCAAGTATGTGGAGTCTTCAGCAATAGGGTCTTACCATTGATTCCTGGTGGGAAACCAAGGGCCTCGGCAATAGCCTAATGTTTTGGGGGCCAATTATGTAAATTTTTAAGTAAAGTTTTAAAATAAAAATGGTTAAAACAGCACCTTTTAAAAAAATTATTTATTTATTTATTTGAGAGCGACAGACACAGAGAGAAAGACAGATAGAGGGAGAGAGAGAATGGGCACGCCAGGGCTTCCAGCCTCTGCAAAGGAACTCCAGATGCGTGGGCCCCCTTGTGCATCTGGCTAACGTGGGACCTGGGGAACCGAGCCTCGAACCGGGGTCCTTAGGCTTCACAGGCAAGCGCTTAACCGCTAAGCCATCTCTCCAGCCCACCTTTTGTTTTTTATGTGTAAGTTACCATAATAAATGAAGGAATTAGTAGACTTAGTAGTTTTGATAGATTATAATTTTATATTGCTTCATTAATAATGCTGTAGAGTTGCAAAAAGACGTATACTCTTGGTCTGGGGAGATGGCTCAGTGCTAAAGGCACTTGCTTGCAAAGCCTACCATTTCGGATTCCATTTCTCAGTACCCAGCTAAAGTTAGATACACAACATGGCATCGGAAGACCCCCATCCAACTCATACACATTCTCTCTCTCCATCTCTCCCCTCTCTCTGGCAAATAAATGAATAATAAACATCTATTATCTAAAAAACGCTTTCTTTTAGCCTTGTATTTTGTAAATTTATAACGTTTGCCTTATAGCATCATTTAATATAAAAGAAAAAATCCGGTAGCAATCTAACCAACAATCAAATGAGTGATTATGCCCACTAACTAAATTTATGTACATTACACTGCTATTAAAGTAATATTTACGAGCCGAGTGGTTGTACACGCCTTTAATTTCAGCACTTGAGAGGCAGAGGTAAGAGGATCATCATGAGTTTGAGGCCACTATGAGGCAACATAGTGAATTCCAGGTCAGCCTGGACTAGAGTGAGACCCTACCTCGAAAAACCAGAATAATAATAATAATTAGTAATTATTATTGTTACATGGTAGCATGGAACTAGATTATGATGTAATACTAAATGAAAGGGAAGTTTTGTGACGTACTATTATGAGGAATGTAGAAACTAAATAGGCACGTGAGTAAACAATTTACAATGTAATATTTGTGAAATTAAGTTAAAATAACCCTTTCCAGTTTTCTATAGTTTTGATTTATTTCATTAAAAATCACCATGAAGAAATTACATAGCATGATCGCAAACTCACTGGTCCAGGGTGAGGGCAGCGGACTTCACAGAGAGGAGGGAAGAATTCACCTGGGGAGCCCGCAGACCCCGCCCGGGGCAGGCTTCGCGCGCAGCCAGCCGGGCGGCGGCTCCGGTGGCGCTCTGCGGGCCGCGGTCCCGTCCGGGCTGCGTCCACCAGGAGCTCGTCCTGCCGCGGGTACTGCACCCACCCCGACGCCACCCATTCTTCCTCGTTTCTCCCAGATGCAAACTTAAGAGTTCCTGGAGCCCGATCTGCCCACTGCCGCCACCCGCTCCTCGCCCACCGACCCCGTCCTCCCCAGCACCCCGCCCCGCCCGGTGCCCTCCCACCCCCACAGCCCGCCCGGGGCCCCGGTGTCCTCCCGCGCGGCCCGGCTCGCTGCGAGTGTCGGCGGGGCCCGGCGGAGCGGCGCCCCGGGCTCGCCGGGCCCCCGAGCTCGCCCAGCCCCCGCCGTCCGGGGCGCGGCGCGCAGGCGCAGGCGCGGCGGCGGGCGCGGGCGGAATGGGGACTGCAGCGGCGGCGACGGCGGCGGCCGGGGAGGGGGCGCGCGGCCCGAGCCCCGCCGCCGTGTCGCTCGGCCTGGGCGTGGCTGTGGTGTCGAGCCTGGTGAACGGGTCCACGTTCGTGCTGCAGAAGAAAGGCATCGTGCGTGCCAAGCGCCGAGGTAGGGCGGGCGGTGGGCCGCGCGCGGGGGGCTCGGGGCGCGGCGGGGCGGGCGCGGGGTCGCCAGGGCTCGGGGCCTGCACCTGCCGGCCCGGCCCTCCCGAGCGCCGGCGTCCGCGAGGCCCTGCTGGCCGCCGGCCGGCCCGAGCCGCTGCCGCCGCTTCTGGGTCCGCCCGCAGCTCTGGGGCGGCGCGGGACGCTGGTACGCCTAGAGCATCCGCAGCTTTTATTTTTAGTTGTTATTCATTTTCCTCTTTGCCCCGGCGAATTTCCTCTTTCCAGCATTTGAAGAGGACGTGCACACTTTTTCCTAGCCCCCGCTGACCCACTGTGCCTGCCTCACAGCCCACCGACCTGCTTGCATCCCATGCTTCCCAGTGGTCCGCACTCACCCAGTACTGCGACTGGGAGCTCTTCCGGTCGACAGGATCCAGGTGGTTGGAGCCGGGCCTGCCTTCGCAGTGGCTCGAGGCCGGGGTGCGCTTGGGAGAGTATGACCTGCTGTATGTGAAAAGCTTCCTGCAGTGGCCACACCAGTGCAGAAGCCAAGCAGGCTCCTGCCCTGGAGTACGAGGTCTCTTCGTCCCAGTAGTTTTAGCTCTGGCATCCCTGTTTATCTCTGGTTGAGAACATGTGTGAAGAAAATGCAAGACACACTTAAACAAACCCTAAAATAAGCCCCCTGACTATTTCCTGGGTGAATAGGCTACCAAATAACACTCCTTAGTGATTGATACAGGAAGTGGGAAGTGGCAGTCTTTCTTTGTCCCTGGCATTCCTGTTATTAGAGACCTGTGACGGTTGCTGAACGCTGGAGGTAGTATACTTTGGAGTGGAAGACTAACATTGCTTCCAGAGAGACTAAGAGAAGGCTTGTGGTGGTGGTTGGTAGCCGTAGCCTCATTAAGACCTCTTGTGGAAAAGACCTGAGTGCCAGGCGGTAGCTTTTGAGAGGGAATAAGCACATTTAGTAGTTCAGATTCCAGAACATAGGTGAAACTTTCTTTGAGTGCCCTGGCTAGAGAGCCAGGGGCCTTCAAACTAGAGATAAAGGGCTGAGCATTTTGAGTGAAAGTGGGGCATCACAGATATTTATTTTTAAAAATTGACTTAAGGGCTGGAGAGAGAGCTTAGCAGTTAAAGTGCTTGCCTGCAAAGCCTAAGGACCCAAGTTTGATTCCCCATTACCTACGAAGCCAGCCTTACAAGGTGGCACAATGTGTCTGCAGTGACTAGAGGCCCTGGTGTGCCTGTTCTCTCATTCTCTCTCTCTCTTCCTTTTTCTCTACCTGCCTTTCTCTCTCAAATAAATAAAAAAAAAATTTTTTTTTAATTAACTTCAAGATATAGCATTGCAGAGATGGATCTGTAAGGTACAAACACATCTGGCTCACACCTGACAGCTGCACTTGTACATTTAGGGAATGGCTGTCAGTTTTAACAGATACAAAGACTGGGCATGATCTTTGCTGTGATTAAAAAATAACACAAATGCCCTTGATAAGATGGTGTAAGAAGTATACTTCACCTGTGTGATGTCCTTCCAAATCCCACAGCCCTAATGTAACCCTGAGGAAAACTTGACACAAACTTCAACTGAGTAACAGAATACCTGACTGGCCCTCTAGTCAGGGTCATAAAATATGAGAAATTCCCCCAACCAAGAAGAACCTGCAGACATACCACCAAGTGTAAGGCATTAGCAAAGGTCAAAAGAAATCTGAATATAGCTGAGAGGTATTCTCACTGCCTCCCCCCCCCCCCAATGATGGATTATAGCCTCAAAGCATGAGTCATGATAAAATCTGCCTCCCTTAAGTTTAGGTCATAGCAGTGAGAAAAATAACTAATAAAAAACTGGTACCTGAAGTGGAGTCACTGCTGTGATAAACCTGACCATGTGGTTTGTAGTTCTTTGGAACTGATTTATGGAGAACTGTGGAAGAGTTTGAAGCCACAGGCTTAAGAAGTGATGGAAAGCTGTAAGCAGAACTTAATGAGCAACTCTGGTGAGAGTGTGGAAGACTAAAATACTGCTAGAAATGCTGATCCTGGGCTGGGAAGATTGCTCAGTGGTTAAAAGCACTTGTTTGCAAAGCCTGCTAGATCTTGGTCTTTTGAACAATGTTTAGACTGTTAAAGACTAAGGCATATTTTGAATTTGGACTGAGTGCATTTTCAAAAATATTTATTTACGTATTTGAGTGAGGGAGAGAATGAAGGGGGGGGGGAGAGGGGGCAGAGAATGAATTGGTGCACCAGGGCTTCTAGCCACTGCAAACAATTTCCAGATGCATGTGCCATCCTGTACATCAGACTTCATGTGGGTACAGGGGAATTGAATCTATGACCTTTGGCTTCTCAGTCAACTGCCTTAACCATCTCTAGCCCCTTAATGCATTTTTAATTATGGGCTAGGCATGAGCCATAAGGCAGGTTTAGAGTGTTATGGTTTGAATGTGCAACATGCTCTGTAGGCTCATGAGTGGTAAACACTTGGCCCTTAGCTGGTAGTGCTGTTTGGGGAGTTTGTAGAACCTTTAATAGATGTGGCCTCACTAGGTAAAGTGTGTCACTGAATGGTGAACATTCAGGGTTATAGTCTAGCCCTGCTTCCACCTCCAGCCTGTCACTGGCTCCTGGTTTGCTGAGATGTAAGCAAGCCATTCCTCCATATTTTGGCCACCATAGAGCCTCCCGTCAGCATGTCTTTCACAGTATGATGGACTCTTTCCACTCAGTTTGCTAGCCAAAATAACCCTCTCCTCCCTTAAGTTGCTGTTTGTTTTCAGTGATGAGAAAAATAACTGAATATCCCCAGAGCTCAGATGTTCAAAATCAGGAGACATGTGAGGTATGTGTTGACACGTGATAATGGTACCTAACCAGCTTTGAGTAGCAGGAATAAAGGTGGGCGGATCACCATGAGTTCAAGGCCACCCTGAGACTACATCGTGAATTCCATGCCAGTCTGGCTAGAGCAAGACACTAGCTCGAAAAAAAACAAAAACAAACAAACAAAATCCTTCATATTTTATGAAGGGGTTTAGTAGCAGTCTTAAGTTATTCAAAGCTGGCCTCATTTACCTGTAGTCTCTTCCAGGTAACCAAATTCAGAGGAAGTGCAGATCTGAAAGTTTGTAACCTTACCTGATCTTTACCTAACCTGGAGAAAAAGATCATGAATAGGGAGCATGGTAAGAACAATGAGAGTTACGTGGTCTGGAGGGGCCTCACTCTCTCTCTCTTAGGTCCCTTGACACTGTTTCCACAAGAAAGGAAGATAAAGGGGCCTGCTACCAAAATCATGCCTCCGTCATTGCTCTGTTGTTCCCTGCCCTTGGTTGTGTAGCTTTTGCGTGGGGCTTTTCATGTGGTTTGAGTGCAGTGGTGCCTGGGGTTGGTGTCTTCTAGTACTGACATACACACAATGGCTTCATCACTCTCATGTCTGGGATAGTGGAGAAAGGTTATTGCAGTCAGGTTTGCATTGCTGGTAGAAATCACCCGACCAAGAGCACCTTTTGGGGGGAAAAAAGGCTTTATTTTAGTTTATAGACTTGAGGGGACACTCCATGATGGCAGGGAAAACAATGGCATGAGCAGAGGGTGGACATCACCTTCTGGCCAACATAAAGTGGAAAATAGCAACTGAAGAGTGTGTCAAACACTGGCATGGGGAAATTGGCCATAAAATAACATATACCCATCCCCAATAATATACCTCCTCCAGGAGACTTTAATCTCCAATTGCCATCAGTGTGTGTGTGGGGGAACCTAGCATACAGAACACCTAAGTTTATGGGGGACACCTGAATCAAACCACCACACAGGTAGAGCTTGCTGAGTCATTCTCTTCCCCCCTTTCCTTCCTGGCCTCTCACTTTCCTTGCAGGCTCTTTGCACCTAACCACCCTGGACTTCCTAGAGCATGGTGGGCACAAAACATTTACTTTCCTTACACGGTGGGTAGTCTCCCCTTGATCTAGACTCTCAGAGACCATAATGACTACTCATGACTCACTCTTTTGACTTTCTTGGGGCCAGCTCTGGTTTAGCATGAGGGGGGACACTTTTTAAGAACATGAATCCTAGGTAACATGATATAGAAGAGATACAGTTTGGAAAGATCATACTGTGTGCCTGATCCCATGCTTTCTGGTGGCAGAATTTGAACCTTGTTTGGAATAGTTTTTCTTTTTCACTACCTCACCCACATATTTTTCTTTCAACAATGTCAATATGCTGCTCAGGATAGCCCTAAACTCTAGAAGTCAATAATTCCTCTTGCCTCAGGCTTTTGCGTAGCTGAGACTATGCCTGGTTTGGACTGATCTAGAAGTCATTTTCTTCCTCCCTCTGCTCCCTGCAGGGAAGGAGGAGAGAGCACTGTAGATAATGTTTGTATGAAAAAGGGAGTCATCATTTACTTGGGGAAAGCTGTACTCTGAGACTGGTTATTAGTACAGAGAATACCCCAAAATATGAGGACAAGTAAGAATTTATACTTGCTTTCACATAATCTAAACATTTATATAAATATAGTAATATAATACAAATATTAAAAAGATTACCAATGTAGTTAAACTACTGTAGTGATTTGAATGAAATGTCCCCATAAGTTCATAGGTTTTGAATACTTGTCCCCTATTGGTGGCAATTTGTGAAAGTTGTAAAGCCTTTAGGAAGTGGAGCCTTGCTGGAAGAAGTGTGTCAATGGGGCAGGCCTTGGGATTTTATAGCCTAGACCCCCCTTGCCAGTGCTAGTGAACTTACTTGTGCTGCTCCTTGCCTGCTGATGATATGATGATGTGAGCCAGCTTTCTGCTCATACCATGCTTTTCTCACTGTGGTGAAACTGCTTGAGACTGTAAAGCCAAAATAAACCCTTTCCCTTCATCAGCTGCTTCTGATCTGTGGTTTTGTATCAACAACAAGGAGATAACTGTTATAGTTACTCCATGGCACAAATACCCCTTTGTCTTATTGAGTTCTGTTAGACAAGATGTGTTAGTTTCTTAGAACTATTTATAGATGTTTGGGGGTGTAGCTCAGTGGCAAAGCACTTGCCTAGTGTGTGTGAGGCCCTGTTTTAGGTCACAGCTCTTCCAAAAGTGTAGATAGAGCATGAATATACAGTTTATACTTTCAGTCCTTAATGGATAATAAATTCTTTTGTTTTTTGGGTTTACCTCTGAGGGTCACAGAGAGGGTATGCTCTATAACTTATTCCATCGTACTTCCAGGCTAGAAGCCTGTGAGTGTAAACTGCCACCTTTAGATGATTCCTGAATTAATTTGAGGTAGTTCAGGTCTTGCAGGGATGAGGATTTGCCTGGCTTGTTTTTTTTTTTTTTTTTTTTTTTGCCCTGTTTTAAAGCTGTTTGGTGTGTGTGGTGTTTTGATTCAGGTATCCCCCATAAACTGAGTGCTAGGTTCCCAGCTGATGGAGATTTGGGAATTAATGCCTCTGGGAGGCAGCGTATTGTTGGGGGTGGCTTATGGGTATTATAGCCAGTTTCCCCTTGCCAGTTTTTGGCACACTCTCTATTGCTGTTGCCCACTTGATGTAGGAGAGAGGGTGATGTCCACCCTCTGCTTATGCTGACATTTTCCCCTGCCATCATGGAGCATCCCCTCAAGTCTGTAAGCCAAAATAAACCTTTTTTCCCCCACAAGCTGCTCTTGGTCAGGTGATTCCTGCCAGCAATGCTAACCCGACTGCAACAGTGTGGTATAATTACTCAACAGAGTATGTCATTAATCCCCATCTCCCAGGCATAGTCATAATTTTTTTAAAAAGCATTTGTTCACTGAGATTCTCCTACCTCAGCCTCCCAAGTGCTGGGATTAAAGGCATGTGCCCCCATGTCTGGCAGTTCAGAAGATTTTATTGCCTGGGCAACCTGATTTTTCAAATACCATTTAAATCCCATGAATGCTGGTACTACCTAGAGGTTAAAGAAGTTGGTCCAGGGCTGGAGGGATGCCTTAGTGGTTAAGGCACTAGCCTGCAAAGCTAAAGGACCCAAGTTGGATTTATCAGGATCCACATAAGCCAGATGTACAAGGTGGCGAATGCTTCTGGAATTTGTTTGCAGTAGCTGACCGCCCTGGCACACCCATTCTCTCTCTCTCTCTCTCTCTCTCTCAACCCCCTTCCTCTTTCTCTTCCAAATATAAATTAAAAAAAAAATTAAAAAAGAAATTGGTCCAATTCTTGTGCTGGAATTTGAACTGGAAAAGCCTGGGTTTCCTCCAAGACAGCATCATGTTTGGAATGTAATACCTATGAGAGAGAGAGAGTTAGAGAAGGGAGCTGATTTAGGACTTCAAGATTCAGAGATAAAATTCACAAGCCTTGGATTTCCCTACAACTTTGCTCTCTGGGCAGACAGTGCTAAAACTAGTACTGTGCTTTTAGGTCTTTTTCACTAGCCAGAAAAGTTTTTGTTTGTTTTAAATTTTACTAACAAAAGAACAAAGTGTTTATTAATAAGAACCAAAGACCACTTGACACTGATGTTTTTAATGGCTCATTTAGAATAGACTGTTGTCCCATCAACTTGACTCAATAATGTGTACAGCACAGGTAAAACATACTTGAACAACAGGTTGCATTTTTTTTTGTTTTATTTATTTGACAGAGTGATAGAGGCAGAGATAAAGAGAGAGAGAGAGAGAGAGAGAGAGAGGGAGAGGGAGAGAGGGAGAGAGAGAGAGAATGAGAATGGGCGTGCCAGGGCCTTCAGCCACTGTAAACAAACTCCAGGTGCATATGTCACCTTTTGCTTCTGGCTTATGTGAGTACTGGGTATTGAACCTGGGTCCTTTGGCTTCATAGGCAAATACCTTAACTGCTAATCCATCTTTCCAACCCCAGGTTGTGTTTTTATTGAGTGAACCTTGTATAAGGAAAATACATTCCAGAGCATCGCAGGAGCCCATATTCACTCATGTGCTTTATATGAGATGCTCAGTATACTTGATAAACCTTGTAATGACCTAAGCCTGGATGTCTTTCCTTTTAAATTTTGATTTTTAAATTTTAAAGTAATTTGAAAGTATAATGGAGCCACTTCTCATTTGCACTGAGTCTTGGGAAGCTTCCATTTGAGGGACTTTGTGTGTGCTTTCTTAGAATGCTCAAGGGTGAGGCACAGTAGAGAGAGGAACATACTCAAAAGCCTTGAAAGTATTCATCAATGAGCTTAGTCTTCTAATTCTGCTTTTTAATGCTTTTTGTGAATGTGTATTAAATACTTTCATACAAAAAAAGCATTTGTTCCTAATTGTAGAATACATCATCATTATGTATGGAAAGCACAGAAAACTCAGAATAGGAAAGTAAAAATTATTCATCATTTCAACTTTAGAAAGCTGCTCTTTCAGTTATATCCAGCATGTATCTGTTTCAAAGCTGAATTTTAATGAAAAAATATTAATTACAAATTTTATATATAACATGTAGGGTACAGAAAATAATAATAAACACCATCCATCAGACAGTTAAGCAATACTTAAGATCTCCACAAAGGCCTGTTTGTGGTGTTGGGCTCTGTGCGTACTAATCTTGTGCTCAACTACTAGGTTGCAGTGCAGCCCTCTTCCAGACTTTGTATTATGGTAACAACGTGGAGGAAGCGGAAGCTGGCTCCCCTGCTTCAGCAGTCACTGGTTTTGGCTGGACTGGTTTTGTCTATACCCCAGTGCCAGCCCCACCCCCACCCCACCCCCACAGGGGATTACACACACAGGCTCCTGCATTCTGAGCCAGCATTCTACCACTGAACTATGCCACCCTCCCTACTCCTGTTACTTTTTTGGACTTAATGCTTTCATTTGTTTTGGGTAAATACCCTGGAATTATAGTGCTGAATCAAGGAGTGGAGATATATAATTAGATTTAAAAGAATTGCTAAATATTTTCCCACTACAGTTGGATCATTTTACATTCTCCTCAGCAATCCATGACAGTCTCAATTGCTCTCCATTCTTCCCAACATTTGGTGTGGTCATGTTTAATTTTAGCTACTCTGGGCATGTAGTGATATCTCTTTGTGGTTTTAATTTGGTATGTTGTGATACTGAATGGCCTTTAAAAGTTTATTGGCCATTTGTATATATTCTTTTTATCACAATGCATGTGTGTGTGTGTTATGCACATGTGTGTGTGTGCAGATGTGTGTGCATGCAGAAGCAGAGGAGATTCGTCTCTCAGTCTCTCTCCTTCTCTCTCCTCTGTCTGTCTGTCTCTGTCTCTCTCCCTCCCTCTCTCTCTCACAGAGTCTCACTCTAGCTCAGGCTGACCTGGAACTCACTTTGTAGTGGAGGTTGACCTTAAACTCTTCCTACTTACCTAAGCCTCCTGAGTGCTAAGATTATAGTGTGAGCCACTCACTCAGGTACCCTTCTCTGTTGTTCATCTGTGCACTCCTGTCCCCCACTGGAATTAGAGGTGAGCATGGCTATACCCAGCTTTTCACCTCCATTCTGGGGAGTCAGATTCTGGAAATTTAGGCCCTCATACTTAAGAGGTAAGTACTCTTAACCACTGAGCCATCTTCCTATCCACTGTTTATAGTATTTTGTGAAGTATCAGTATCTTTTCAGGAATTGATCTTAAATTTTATTGAGTAGTACCTTTTTAAATAATATACTTAATTAATTTATTTATTTGAGAGAGAAGGAAGGGGCGGGGAGAGAATGAGCATGCCAAGGCCTCCAGCCACTGCAAATGAACTCTAGATGCATGCATCTAGAATGGTGGGATGAGCAGAAGGTGGATACCACCCCCTAGCCAACATAAAGTGGACAATAGCAACAGGAGAGTATGCCAAACACTGGCATGGGGAAGCTGGCTCTCACGCCCATAAGCCCGCCCCCAACAATACAATGCCTCCTGGAGGTGTTAATTCCCAAATCTCTATCAGCTGGAAATCTAGCATTCAGAACAACCAAGTTTATGGGAGACACCTGAATCAAACCACCACATTTTGGTACTGGGGAATCAAGCCCAGGCCACCAGACTTTGTAAGCAAGTGCCTTTAACTGCTGAGGCATATCCCTAGTCCAAGCTTTCACTTTCTTAATGGTGCATTTTGAAAAGCAGACATTTTTAGTTCTGACAAAATCTAATCAATCTTTCTTCTATGTGGTGAGTACTGTTTTGATTTCTGCCTAAGAAATCCTTGTGTTTCCTCAGGTCACAGTTGCATAGTTGTGTATTTTCTCCTGGGATAATGCTTTAGTTAGTCTATGCATATGGTTTGAGGTATGATTCAAGATTCAGTTTTAGCTGGGCATGGTAGGACATGCCTTTAATCCTAGCACTTAGAGGCAGGAGGCAGAGGTAGGAGGATCACTGTGAGTTTGAGGCTACCATGAGACTACATAGTGAATTCCAGGTCAGCCTGGGCTAGAGTGTAACACTCCTCAAAAAACAGAAACAGAAACAAAAACAAAAATTTCAGTATTTTTTTCTATCAGTATCTTTTGTTGAAGAGATTTTCTTTTTTGAATTTTACTGGTACTTTAGTCTGCAATCCTACTATACCTGAGTGGGACTGTTTCTGAGGTTTATTCCAGTCTATTGTATCTGTCTATCTTATGCAAGTACCATACTGTTTTGACTATGTAGTTTCATAAATAATCTCAAAATCAGATAATGTAAGCCCTACAAATTTATTATTATTCATGATTGCCAGATTATTTCTTTAGGAACATATATTCTGTATCTCTAATAACCAACATGCCAAAGCACCTCAAGTAATAAATTTTTTCATTACACCAACATTGTCAGTTGCTGCGATCATGTGAAGTATCTTTGGGATTTGTGTAAATAGTTAATACAAGTGCTGAGATTGACTCTAGGTAATGCCTTCATATAGCTGTGATATTTGGAAAGACTGTTGCTTTAGTCTTAGTCCCTTTAAAAGAACTCTAAAAATCTTTTTATTTAAGATTTATTTTTAGGGCTAGAGAGCTGTCTTAGTGTCTAAGCGCTTGCCTCTGAAGCCTAAGGACCCTGGTTTGAGGCTTGATTCCTCAGGACCCACATAAGCCAGATGTACAAGGTGGTGCATGCATCTGGAGTTCGTTTGCAGTGGCTAGAGAACCTGGCACCCCCATTTTCTCTCTCTCTCTGCCTTTTTCTCTGTCTGTCTCTGTGTAATAAATAAATAAAAGTAAACAAAAAAACTTAAAAAAGATTTATGTATATTTATTTATTTGAGACAGAGGGAGAATGGGCACACCAGGGCCTACAGCCACTGCAGATGAACTCCAGACACATGCATCACCATGTGCATCTGGCTTATGTGGGACTTGGAGAATTGAACCTGGGTCCTTAGGCTTCAGAGGCATGGGCCTTAATTGCTAAGCCATCTCTCTGGCCCCCTAACAGTCTTTTTAAAAAAAAAATTATTATTATTATTTTATTTATTTATTTGCAAGTAGAGAGAGAGAGAGAGAGAGAGAAGAGGGATAGACAGACAGAATGGGCATAGCAAGGGCTCCAGCCCCTGCAAAAGAACTCCAGATACATGTGCCACCTTGTGCATCTGGTTTTATGTGGGTCCTGGGGAATCAAACCTGGGTCTTTTGGCTTTGCCCACAAGTGCTTTAACTGCTAAGCCATCTCTCCAGCAACACCTCCCCAACAGTCTTGTAACACATTTTTGAAGTTAAGACATTGATTGAGAAAGGGCATTGTGATTCATTTTCCTTTTGCTGTGAAAAGTAAATGAATGAAGCTGATTTCTCTGTGGTATAATCAGAAGGTAAATAATTTAGATGAATATCTTAATTAATTGTTTTGCTCAGAAAGCTGTATTTTAAGGACATTTCCTATGCACACCTATAACTAAGAGAAAGTTCTTAGAAGCCACAAGCCCCTAGCTGTAAAGCATCTTCTGGTTGTTACCCTACTAAGTCTCTATTGTATTTGCACAAATACTTCTTTGTCATATTGGCTAGCTGTTGTAAACAATGATGCAGCTATAGCTGCCATGGTGGTGCATGCCTTTAGTCCAAGCATTTGGGAGGGAGGCTGAGGTAGGAGGATTGCAGTGGGTTCAAGGGCAGCCTGGGGTTACAGAGTGAGTACCAGGGCAGCCTGGCCTAGAGTGAGACCCTACCTCAAAAAACAAAATGCAAGTAAGCAAACAATAAAACCACTATGGAACTGTCAGCTAGTGACCAGGTTTCCAATGAGAGAAAAAGCTCCTGGAAGATGACTGTTGTTACTGCTGAAGCCTGTCCCTGGGAGTGAGGGAAGAAGCATGGGTCAGTTACAGCAGAGCCTCATACATTCACCTCCTGTTCGCACCAGCTGGGAAAGAGCTGTGGGTAAGGTTTCAGTTGGTGCTTCCTGAGGGTGAGTGTCAGCCATGTGAATTGGAGCTGTAGGGACAGTGACATTTGAGAATGAAGAAGTCCAGTGGTTTTAGGACATGATAGGGAATGCATGTTTCTAGAAGAACCTGGCTGAAGGAAAAGGAGGAATATTGGGGTAGATGCACAAAGCTGGGTACATACTTCAGTGCAGAACACATTTTTCTCCTAGACTGTCTCTGAGGTTACATGTAGGAGCTTTGCCAACTGTGAGTACAGGGCAGGTATTGGGGTGCACAGGAGATATGTATACAAAGAAAAGTCTGACCTAATGCCCGTGTGCAGAAGACAGTAAATAGTGAGGGTGACCTTGGCACAAATACAATCTCATGCTGAAGAAAATGAGTAGAAGGGCCTGAAATGCTGGAAATTGAATAGAACCTTTTGTTAAAACAAATATTTGTCATTTCCTCATTCTAGGTGTCTGGTTATCTCAGATTCCTCCCTGTTTTGTTAATATTATCAGCTGCAAACCACTGAAAGCATTTAATCTCTGGAGGTCACTGGGGTTGAGAATGTAAAAATACAGTGAAATGCAGTGAAAAGGGAGAGCCTTGGGAACCATTGCTGTGGCTACGGATAACATGGAGCCTACTTCCACCATGTCAAGTAGTCCCTGTAGGCACACGTGTTTGAGCACTGTCCTTAGCTGGTGGTGCTGTTTTGGAAGGTTGTGGAATCTTTATGAGACGCAGCTATGCTGGAGGAGCTACGCTAGGTCACTAGGGGTGAGCCTTGTGATTTTATAGCCTGGCTCTTCCTGTTCATTCTCTGCTTCCTGACTTAGGACACAATATACTTGTTCCTCATGTTACATCATGCCCTGACACTAGGCCTTCCCTGCCACAATAAACCCTTCTTAAACTGTAAGTCAAAATAAGCCTTTCCTCTGTTAAGCTGCTTCTCGTCAGATATGTGGTCACAGCAAGGAGGAAAGTCACTTGTAGAGTGGGTCATCCTCAGACTAGTTGTGTTGCCAATCAGTAATCCTCTGACTCTGTGTGATATCAAGACCAAACACTCTATCCAACAAAAGAAAAATGTACACTGTTGACATGGGTATAGAACATTCTCAGAGATAAATCACATAGTGGGACACAAAACAGGCATTGATTAATTGAAAACAAAGTAACTGTTCCCCATTGTAAAGGCTCCACAACTAAACCCAGTTGTGTTAGTCAGCTTTCTGTTACTGTGACAAAATATCTAAGATAATTAACTAAAAAAGGAAAGATGTATTCTGGATGTTCCAGTCTATGGACCTGGGGGGCCAGTATGCTGCTGTTTGGGAGCTTGTGCAAAGCAAACTGCTTATCTCATGGTGGTGGGGAAGTGAAGAAGTTCTCGAGGAAGAGAGGAGATGGGAACTGCATCTCACAATGTCCTAAAAGAGCATTTCTCCCATGACTAGAAGGTGCTAGGCAGTGAGATGAAGACACTAGGCAACACTGCCACTAAGATATATTTCCAGCCCAATTTTCTAGAGATACAGTATTTGTTAGAAAATGTGTAATTTCAACTGCCTGTATTTACAAAAAGGGACATCTTGAGTTAGTAATTTATCACTTCAATGCTAGAATGAAAGGAACAAATGAAACCCAAAGGAAATAATTACAAACACTAGAGTGAAAATAAATGACACAATTAGGAATTCAGAAAATTAACAAGACCAAATATTGGTTCCTTAAAAAGTATTCGTTTTTTTTTTTTTGTTTGTTTGTTTTTTTTTTTTTTTTTGTGTGTGTGTGTGTGTGCATGTGTATGTGTATGGGCACAACAGGGCCTTGTGTCAATGCATGTAAACACCAGATGCTTCTGCTATTTTTTGCATCTGGCTTAAATGGGTGACTTGGAAATGAACCTAGGGGTTAGCAGGTTTTCAGGCAAGCACCTTTCACCACTGAGCCAGTTTCCCAGCTCTGTGTGTGTGTGTGTGTGTGTGTGTGTGTGTGTGTGTGTGTGTGTGTGTACCTGTGGGGGGGGCACTTGCCTGCAGCACCCTGTGGGCTTGCCTGCAGTGGCTGGAGGAAAGCATCAGTGAATGAATCCATCACTTACCCTCCTAGTTTTCCTTGCAGTAGAGTCTCTTACTGATTCTGGAGCTTGCTATTCACAAGTCCCAGTGATGCACTGGCCTCTGCTCCCCACAGGACTGGGGTTACAGGCATGCATGGTCATGTCCAGCAATTTATGTGGGTGATCTCAGGCTCTAATACTTGAGTAGGAAACACCTTTAACAACTGAGCCATCTCTCCAGCCTTAAAGTTGGTTCCCTTAAGAAGGCAACAAACTGGGCTGGAGAGATGGCTCAGTGTTTAAGATGCTTGCCTGCAAAGCAAAAGGACTCAGGTTCAATTCTCCAGGTCCCACATATGGCAGAGGCACATAGTGGCACATGCTTCTGGCGTTCATTTGCAGTCGCTGGAGGCCTTGGCATATCCATTCTCACTCTCTCTCTGTCTCAAATAAGTAAATAAAATAAATGTTAAAAAAAAAAAAGAAAGAAAGCAACAAATTGATAAACCTGGGCTAGAGAGATTGCTCAGCAGTTAAAGACACTTGCTTGCAAAGCGTGGCAGCCTGGGTTTGATTGTCTAGTACCTACCTGTAGCCAGATGCACAAAATGACTCAGCTATCTGGAGTTTATTTGAAGTGGCAGGAGGCCTGGTATACTCACCTTCACTCTCTGTCTGCATCTTTTTGGGGAGGAGGTGCACACCTTTAATCCCGGCACTCAAGTCTGTTTGCATCTTTGTCTGTCTGTCTGTCTCTCTCAAATAAATAAAAATATTTAAAAAAATTGGCAAACCTTTTGCTAGACTGAACAAGCAAAAGTAGACTCTGATTCCTAAAATCGGGAATGAAAAGTAAGACATGTGTTATATTCCCTTAGGACAGTTTCTTTTTTTAATTAATTAATGGTGATGGTTTTTCTGGGAAATTGATCTGCAAAGCTTTTCACACTATGACAGTATTCTAGTCATGGTTCTCATGACATGTCACTCATCACTTTTACATGGGGACATTCTCTTAAAACAACCCCTCTGGTTAGTATTTTCAAGAAATACATTAAGGGTTGGAGAGATGGCTTAGCGGTTAAGTGTTTGCCTGTGAAGCCTAAGGACCCCGGTTCGAGGCTCGGTTCCCCAGGTCCCACGTTAGCCAGATGCACAAGGGGGCGCACGCATCTGGAGTTCGTTTGCAGAGGCTGGAAGCCCTCGCGCGCCCATTCTCTCTCTCTCCCTCTGTCTGTCTTTCTCTCTGTGTCTGTTGCTCTCAAATAAATAAAAATTAAAAAAGAAAATTTTAAAAAAAAGAAATACATTAAGAGCAAGAACAGAAACAGTTATTAATGTTGATTTTGTACTAACAGCTGATCTGCCTGGGCCATTTTTAGGCTTAAACTTTCCAACTCAATTGGACAGGCTATGCCATGTTTGCATTGGACACACTGTCACAGCAACACATACAGGAGCCCTAGCACTGTCAGGCCCTTTTCCTCCGTGGAGCCTGGCAGCAGAGGTAAAGCACATTTCAAGGCCTGGAAACAGTTGCAATTGGCAGGGAGCATAGATGCCCCTCACTGGAGCCTTACCTCAGTGTAGCAGTGATGGGTTAGGGCTGTGACCACACAGGAATGTGTATTCTCAGAGGTATTACTCTCAAGGGTCCCAAGGTCATCTTACCATATATGTTATTACCTGGGAAATGTCAGCTTTGTAGATCCAGAAGATGAGCAGTAAGTTACATTCTTATGAAGCAAAAGTTTTTATCAGTCCTTTGTCTACAGTCATTCATTTTTTTCCCCTTATCCCAGCACTGTCCTCAGTAACAACCTGTGCATCCTATGTGATCTGGTTTCCTGATTCCTTCAATCTGAAATGATTCTTCAGCCTTTATTGTCTTCATGGCCTTGCAAGTTGTAATGGTGCAGGCAGGCCAGTGAATTGAAGACTGTTTCAGCTTGTCTTTGTGTAATGTTTTCTAGTGATTAAATTTAGGTTATACCTTTAGAGGAATTATGGCCAATGGTTGGTGATGGTAACTCTGACCATGTGGTTAAATTGATGTCTGCAAGACTTCCCAAGTATAAAAATAATATTTTGTAGTTAATAATATAAAATAATATAGAGGTTTATCTGTTTTATTATATGAATTTGCCTGATTTATCTTATTTTTATTTTTAGCATATGTTAATTACACATAATAATGGGTTTCATTGTGATATTTTCATACATGTACATAATGTTTTTCAATCACACTGTGTGCGTGTGTCCTAATGAGTTTCACTGGGGTTGTTTACAGGCACATGGGCACTTTACCAGTGGCTACATTCCTGAAGAAAGTCTCTCTCTATCCCCCATCAACCATTAACTGTTAAATTCTCAGGGAGGGGTAGGGCCTCAGGATCACCTCCCCTCTTCATGACAGGATCCTGACAGACCCAATCTTGAACAGATCTTGTGCAAATCATGTATTCTGCGAGTTTAAATCCAGTAGCCATGTCATGGCCAGGTGCTGTGCCAGCATTCCACAACACTCTGTCTTCCAGCTCTTTCTTACATTATTTTCATTCCTTTTTCCACAAGATTCCATGAGCCTTGGAGGGGTCATTGATTTAGATTTTTTTTGTTTGTTTTTGTTTTTTCAAGGTAGGGTCGCACTTGTCAAGGTGGCCTGGTGTCGGGGCTCCTTCCCGCTCAGGTAGTGCCGAGGGAAGGACCAGGCCTGCTGGTTCCTCCCTAGGGGTTGAGGGGACGATGAGCGTCGGACGACTCAGAAACCTCTCCTGGCCACTGGAGAAAAACCACACTGAGTCGGGAGTCTTTTCCATGCAGAAACAACTCGCTTTATTACTCTGAACAGTTGCCTATATCATGTTGGGGATGAAGCAGGGATTTTAGGATGGGGGAAAAGGTAAGGGCCAATAGTAAACTTTAACTATTGAAATGGTAATTACAACTGCCATGCAGAGATAGCAGGCCAGAAGCCATTAGGCGTCTTACTGAGTCATAGCTGGCCAGAGACAGGTCACCAAACTTTAGCTAGACTCAGGAAGTTCCACTAGGCCTCACGCCTGGGCCTTTTAGGGCTCAACAGCCTGGAATTCATTATGTAGTCTCAGGCTGGCCTCAAACTCATAGAGATCCTCCTGCTTCTGCCTCATGAATGCTGGTATTAAAGGTGTGCACCACCATGCCTGGCTGATTTGGATTTTTAAATTTTTAAAATATTATTTATTTATTTACTTTTATGTGTGTGTACACGCATCCACTGAAAATGAATATCTATCCAACTTTACATGGGTGGCTGGGGAATTGAACCCGGGTCAGCAGGCTTTGCGAACAAGTGCCTTTAACTACTGAGTCATTTCCCCAGCCCCTTGATTTAGTTTTTACTGTGATGCTGTCAGTGACATTGTAACTCAACCGTTCCCCTTGCATGGTAATTACTTTTTTTTTTTCCTGGAGATTGTGTCTCCCAGTGTTACACAGGCTGGCCTTGAACTCCTGGTCTCATCTCATTATCCTGTCTCGGTCTCCTGAGTATCATGGATTATAGGCACAAGGTACCATTCCCTGCTCAATCATGGCGTACTGTGTGACGTAGCTGTAACTCTGCTCTCACATTACGCAAACAGGCTCACTGTGTTTCCTTATGCTAAATTACTGTGCTGAACTTCTGAGAATTAAAGCATCCCATTAGAATTAGGTACGTTCATCTACAGTGAAAGCAACTCTTAGTCTAGGAGCATTTTGTTCTGTTTCAAGAAGGACAAACATGTCTGTCCCATAGAGGAACTGTGGGGAAGACTGACAGTCCTACCCTCTACCTGGCCTGTATGAGGGATATGTAAAGATGACAAGAGGATTCAAGGAAACCATGATGTAAAATGTCAGTAGAATGACTGTAAGGATCCTGTGCCCAAATGGTTGGAAAAAGAACCATATCAGATGCCAGGCGTGGTGGCACATACCTTTAATCCTACACTCGGGAGGCAGAGGTAAGAGGATTGCTGTGAATTCAACGCCAGCCTGAGCCTACATAGTGAATTCCAGGTCAGCTTGGGCTATAGCAAGACCCTACCTTGAAAAACAAAACAAAACATAACAAACAAACCAAAAAATCGTATCAGAAGGACTGACTCTCAACATCTCAACATTAGGGAAATTGAGTAATCTGCTTAAGTAGGCAGTCTTAGAGTTAAGTATAAGTCTTTAACCTTTTAAGTAGGAAGCTCTACAATAGTAAAAAATATATAAGTGGGCCAGAGTTAATGTCTGAGAGAGCTGGGCTATAAGGATTGTCTTTCAAGAACAATGTAAAACTCCAGTCTAAAGAATAAGTCTCTGAAGTGACTTATTGAGCCAAAGAAAACCAATTTATAAGGCTTTTGTTTATTCTTTGGGTCAGCCTGCATTGATAAAACAACAACAAAACTTTCTACTTATGGTGTTTTCTATTTAGAGAATAAAGATGACTTAAGGGTTAAATGAACAATAGGACCCTCATTCTTCCAAATTTAGTTTTTACATGTTTTTCTCTCTCTCTTTTTTTTTTTTTTTTTTTTTTTTGAGGTAGGGTCTCACTCTAGCTTAGACTGACCTGAAATTCACTACATAGTTTTAGGGTGGCCTTGAACTCACAGCAATCTTCCTACCTCTGCCTCTTGAGTGTTGGGATTAAAGGTATGTGCCACCATGCCCAGCTAACATGCATTAATTTTTTTTTAATTAAAAAACCTTTTATTTATTAGAGAGAGAGGAAGTAGACACGCCAGGGCCTCTAGCCACTGAAAACGAACTCCATACGCATGTGCCACCATGTATATATGGCTTATGTGGGTTCTGGAGAATTGAACTTGGGTCCTTAGGCTTTGCAGGTAAATGTCTTAACAGGTAAGCCATCTCTCCAGCCCTGCAAGTTTATTTTAATGTGTTGTCATTTGAAGGGTATCATTTTAAATGTCACGCTTGCTGACGTACATAGCTTATAAACCCATTTCCCTGACATTTTTCTCATTCTTTTATAGGTACGTCCTACTTAACAGACATTGTGTGGTGGGCTGGCACAATTGCAAGTAAGTGGCTAGTGGTAAAAAAAAAAAAAAAAAAAAAAAAAGGTATTTTTTTGTTATGAGAGGGAGTGAGAGAGAGAGAGAGAGAATTGGCACTCCAGGGCCTCCAGCCACTGAAATCAAACTCCAGATGCATGTGCCACCTTGTGTGCATGTGCGACATTGTTTTTGAGTCACCTTGTGCAGCTGGCGTACATGGGATCTGGGGAGTAGAACATGGCTCCTTAGGTTTTGCAGGCATGCACCTTAACCACTAGGCAATTTCTCCAGCCCCCAAATGGTTTGTTTTTTTTTTTTTAAAAAAAAAAAAACATTAGCTATTCACCTGTGTAGAGCTGTGGGTGGTGGGATGAGTGTGTTGGAGTAGGATGTTGCTGGTCTGTTCCTAGGCTCTTGAAGGTCCGCTCCATGCTGCTCATCTTTTGCTCCTGAGATTTACCCCTTCCTGCTGTTGGAAGAGAGTAGCTGGGAGAGTGTTGAGTGATGACCTGGGAGAGGGAGGTACAGGCTCTGGTTGTCTACAGTTGACCCTGACTGAGTTTACTTCAGGTCATCCTGCCCTGGATCTAGAGAAATTAAAACAGCTACTGCTTAGCTCGCCTGTAGCTGGGAAGATGGCACTGATGAAATACCGTGTTAGGTTTCCTTGGTTTGTGCAACACAGTTGATTTAGCAAAGGAGAGTATTTTGATTGAAAAAGCATATCAAAGGGCATGTGCTGTAATTTAAAAATAAATAATGACAGTAGAATTCAGAACTCCATTTATGAATTTCAAAAACCTTGTAGCTTATTTGTTGCATAGTGTCTTTTAGGCCAAATATACCCTAGCTAAGACTCATTGTGTTCACTGAGGAGTTCTCTTTAAAGTTCTGTATGGGAAGAGCCCCCTTTGGGTCATATGCAGTCCAGCTTTTCACACTGGAGTAGGCCTTAGGCCACTTGAAGGCAGCTGGGAAGCCCTGCTTGGCTCGTCAGGTAGAGGTTGATTATTGAGTGATTAGTCACGGCCAAATAGAATTTATACACTCTGATGTGCTCCTACACGTGAAGGCCACTAGTGATAATTGTCACTATATAGGAAAGCTAGAATAAAGAATTTTAAGTGTTGGCTCTGTAGAGAAGTGACAGATGTTTGAGTAGGCAGATATACTTGGCTTGATTAAAATAGTATACAACATATAATACCTGTGTCAAAACATCACACGGGACCCTGTGAATATATACAGATTTTATGTTTTAGTTAAAAATAAATCTGAAGCTGGGTGTGGTACCCTGAGACTACATAATTAATTCCAGTTCAACCTGGGCTAGAGTGAGACCCTACCTCAAAAAACCAAAACATAAAAAAAATAAAGAAAAATAAATCTTACAAGAAATAAATGTAAAAGTAGTATTGTACATTAAAACTCAAACATGGGCTGGAGAGATGGTTTAGCAGTTAAGCACTTGCCTGTGAAGCCTAAGGACCCCAGTTCAAGGCTCGATTCCCCAGGACCAACGTTAGCCAGATGCACAAGGGGGCGCACGCGTCTGGAGTTCGTTTGCAGTTGCTGGAGACCCTGGCGCGCCCATTCTATCTCTCTCTCTCTCTCTCTCTCTCTCTCTCTCCCCCCCCCCCACTGCCTCTTTCTGTGTCACTCTCAAATAAATAAAAATAAAAAAACCTCAAACATTAAAAAGACACCAAAACTATTATTAAGAGAGTGGACATATACTCAGTGTCACACTTGCTGTCAGTTACTGCTGCTATCACTGGGCATTTCCATGCAGCTGAACCTGCTGCCCAGACCAGCTCTGCCACGAGGACCCATAAACAGATTTGCTTCCTCACAATAGCAGAAAGGAAGTGGCCCTTTCCCCACAGAGCCTTGCGAAGTCTGCCTCTGACCATGATCAAGGAGTGCTCAGTAATCACAAGTGGTGTCCCTCTGATTCTCTTTGACAGTGGCTGTTGGGCAGATTGGAAACTTCCTGGCTTACACTGCAGTGCCCACTGTTCTGGTGACTCCCCTGGGTGCCCTTGGAGTACCATTTGGGTAAGAGTTTAGATCTGTGTTTGGTATTTAATGTACAGTTTAGATATTTTAAAAAACTTATCATTTTAAATGTTTCTGTTAAAAAACAAAATTGTGCCAGGCATGGTGGTGCACGCCTTTGATCCTAGCACTAGGGAGGCAGAGGTAGGAGGATCACCATGAGTTCAAAGCCACCCTGAGAATACAGAGTTAATTCCAGGTCAGCCTGGACCAGAGTGAGACCCTACCTCGAGGAAAAAAAAAAATTGTAAGGGAAGGTAGGTCTTCTGTGACCCATTCTGTGCTGAGTTTATTCTCTTAAATGATTTCTGTGTATTTCTAAGCTTTCTCTTGGCACTTACTAGAATGAATTTTGAGTTCTAACTGTTCATTGTTGTCAGTGATTCTGATGGTACTCACTCTTCTGGACTGTGTCCTGGAAAACTTCTAGAACCTGAGAGTTTTCCTGACATCGCAGCAGGTTATTCTGAGAACTCGTGAAGCAAATGAGCCATGTTGTGTTTTATTTGGGTGTTTGGTGTCCCTTTCTAGGCTCTTTTACCTCATTCCAGTAAAATCTCACATAATCAGCAACAAATAGGATACCCCAAAGTTTTAGTTTGGTTCAGAGAGAAATGAGGGAATACTTTGTTCTTGTTATAGTTAGGGGTGAGCCATGTGGTGATTTGAATACTCAAGCTGAAGTTTTATGTTTAGACTATCTGCCTTCACTAAGGATCAAGAACTCTTAAGGGCCGAGCATATGAGCAGGCTTATTATCAGCTTACCTAGACTTGGGAAAGTTGGGGAAGAGTGAGGATTTGAGGGCTTTATGTTGTCAAAAGTCAGTGAAGCTACTCTTTATGAACTTGATGCCTTAGTCATTTTCTGTTGCTGTAACAAAATGACTAAGGCTGGATAATTTTTATTTATTATTATTATTATTGTTTGGGTTTTTGAGGTAGGGTCTTACTTTAGCTCAGGCTGACCTGGAATTCACTATGTAGTCTCAGGGTGACCTCGAACTTAGCTATCCTTCTACCTCTGCCACTCAAGTGCTGGGATTAAAGGCATGCGCCACCATGCCCAGCGTGACTGGGTAATTTTTAAAGAAAAACTATTTATTTTGGCTTATGGTTTGGGAAACTGCAAAATCCAAGATTGGCCCTATTGAAAATGTTTTAATGGGCTGGAAACATGGCTCAGTAGTTAAAGGTGCTTGCTTGCAAAGCCTGTTTACCTAGGCTTGAGTTCCCAGTACCCATGTAAAGCCAGACATGCAGAGGGTCCTGGTGCACTCATATTCACTTTCTCTCTTACGCGCGCGCACACACACACACACACACACACACACACACACACACACACACATTTTGTTTTATTGAAAATTTTATACATGTATTTAGTGCATTTTGATCACATTACCTTTGTTCCCTTCTCATTCTCCTTGCTCCCAGTAAGCCCCTTGTAGCAGTTACTTTCCTGTTACAGGGACAAACACCCAAACAGCATCAGCTGAAGGGAAGACAGCATTTATTTTGCTTATAGTCTCCAGGGCATGACAGAGAAGAGGCTGTGTATCAGACCTTGTCACATCAGCTGGGAGGTAGAAATATGAGTGAGCAAGCTATATCCTGTAAGATTGCACAAAACCTTACAGCTGGCCCCAGTGGCACACCTCCTCCAGCAAAGTTCCATCTCCCAAACTGCCACCAATTGAAGACCATGTTTTCAAAGTACATGGGGGACATTTCGCATTTAAACCACCATGCACCTTTTTCTTCCCAACTAGTCCCACTTGTACTTTGATGTGTTTTTAAAAAAATATTTATTTATTTATAAGAGGAAGAGAGAGAGAGAGAGAGAGAGAGAGAGAGACAGACAGACAGAATGAATGGGCATGCCAGGTCCTCTAGCCAATGCAAACAGAACTGTATACACATGTGTCACCATTTGCATACAGCTTATGTGGGTACTGGGAAATCAAACTTGAGTCCTTAGGTTTTGCAGGTAAGTACCTTAACCGCTAAGCTCCTGATGTCTTTTTTTTAAAGTCTTTTAAAATTTATTATCAAAATAAAAATCACTATATTACATTTCTGGACATGAAACACATTTTTAGAAATTCTACAATTTCAAAAGTAGTTTGTTGGAAAGTGGAAAAACTAGGATTTTGAACTACTAAAACAACAATTAAAGGGAACAGAAGCCAGGTGCTATGATGCACATCTGCATTCAAGAGGCAGAAGGATGACAAGAAGTTCTAAAACAATCTGTCCTACATAGTGAGTTGTAAGCCATCCAGGGCTACCTACCAAGACCCTGTCTCAGAAGACAGAGACATTCTTTATTTTTTGAAAGGGCCAGAGAGATGGCTCAGCCATTAAGGCACTTACCTGCAAAGCCTAACAACCTGGGTTCAGTTCCCCAATACCCGAAGAAAACCAGATACACAAAATAGCACATGCATCTGGAGTCTGTTTTTAGGGGCAAGAGTCCCTGGTATGCCCATTCTCTCTGTCTCTCTTCTCTCTGCTTGCAAATAAATAAATAAATATATAATATTTTAACCCTGATGTTTTTTTTAAAATAAAATTTATTTCTAGATAAACTTGATCATATTTTCTTTTCATTATCTTCTCTTGTTCCTTGCCTCCTCCTCCTGAACCTCTTTTTGCAAATTGTCCCATCTTTCCTTTGATTTTTTTTTTTTTTACATGTATGGCCCACTGAGTCTAATTAGGGTTACTTGCATGAGAATGGGAAACTTCTTGTTGGCTATACCAGTGAAAATATCTTCTCCTCCCTCTGCAACCAGTAGTTCTTCAGGGAGGGATGAGGTCCCCATGCTCTCCAGTCCATTCCATGATGGAATATTGACATGCTCCATCTTAGGCAGGTAGACAAGGACAGCCACTGTGAGCTCATGAATACAATGACCATACCATATCTAGAAGACATCGCTCCACAGCATTCCTCCCCATTCTCTGACTTGCATAGTATTCCCACCCCCCCTTCTGCAATGTTTCCTGAGCCATAGAGGGGATAATATAGATGTTCCATTTAGTGGCGAGCCACTGAGTCACTTTTTCAGCACTTTCATGTATTTTGAGTCTCCCCAGTAGTCACCATCCATTGTAAAAAGCATTTATGGTCATAAGCATAGGTATTTAGAGGGCAGTTTTATGGGTACAATATCTCATTTAGATTGAAAAAACAATAGTAGTTTTCTTCCTGGGGACAATAATTTCTCTAGCCACAAGATTTTTGACTAGATTTTCAGTTCCAGGTATAAATTCCCTTCTGTAGAGTGGGCTTTAAATTCAGTCAGAAAGCAGTTGGTTATCCCTATGACAGTCAAGACACTATTGCATCAGTGAGCATATCTTGTCTGGCCAGTTGGTTGTTGTATCTGTTACCTTTCTGTTGTTTAGATAAAATACCTGACAAGAAGCTGGGTGTGGTGGTCCACGCCTTTAATCCCAGCACTAGGGAGGCAGAGGTGGGAGAATTGCTGTGAGTTTGAGGCCACCCTGAGACTATATAGTGAATTCCAGGTCAGCCTGGGCTAGAGCGAGACCCTACCTTGAAAAACAAAAAACAAAAACAAAAACAAATAAACCTGGCCAAAAAATTCAGCTTATTTATTCAGTTTGTGGCTCCAGGTTACTGTTCATCATTGTTGGGAATGTAAGATGGCAGGTGCTTGAAGGAGGTCTGCAGTATGGAAGCAGAAAGCAACAAATACTTATACAGCTCAGCCTTTTTTTGGGGGGGGCGTTTAAGATGGGGTCTCACTCTAGCCCAGGCTGACCTGGAATTCACTATAGTCAGGGTGGCCTTGAACTCATGGCAGTCATCCTACCTCTGCCTTCCAAGTGCTGGAATTAAAGGCGTGCACCACCACACCCAGCTTGATTTCGTTTTTAATTTTATTTTATTACAGACATACTTAGTATGGATACATCATGTGTTGGTACCATCCTTTCCCTCGTCCCTGCCATTCTGATGGGGATCCTCCTCATTGGGGTTGCAGGTATTCCCTATGGGTTTGTGGGTTATGTGTTGTGAGAGCAGCAGTCAGTTACTGGGGACAGGCAGTGCCTCTGAGCATGGTGTCCCATCCAGTGGTCCTCCTCTTCTGCCCCCTCACCCACAAAATTCCCTGGGTGTATTTTAAGTCTACTTCAGTGATGGATTTCTTTTCTTACCTTTGTTTTTGAGGTAGGGTCTCATTCTAGCCCAGACTGACCTGGGATTCACTATGTAGTCTTAGGCTGGCTTTGATCTCCCAAGTGCTGGGATTAAAGGTGTGTGCCACCCACACATGGCTTCTTTTTTACCTTTCAAAATTTTGAGTTTTTAAAATATTTTTATTTCTTTGAGGGGGGAGGGAGACTCAGATAGAGGCAGAAAGAGAGAGAGAGAAGAGGGAGAGAGAGAGAGAATGGGTGTGCCAGGACCTCTGGCCACTGCAAATGAACTCTAGAAGCATGGGTCACATTGTGCAACTGGTTTACATGAGTCCTAGGGAATCAAACCAGGGTCCTTAGGCTTTGCAGGCAAGTGTCTTAACCACTAAGCAATCTCTCCAGCCCATTTCTTTTTTTATTCTTTAAAAAAATTTTTTTTTGTTAAAGATTTATTTATTGAAAAGAAAAAGATTTATTTATTTGAGACAGAGAGAGGGGGAGAGAAAGAGACATAGAGAGAATGGGCACACAAGGGCCTCTAACCACTGCAAACTAATTGCAGAAGTATGTGCCACCATGTGCATCTGGCATATGTGGGACATGGAGAATTGAACCCAGGTCTTTAGGCTTTGCAGGCATGCACTTTAACCACTAAGCCAACTCTCTAGCCATCTTTAAAATTTTTTAATGTACAGGGTAATTATTTTTTTAAGTCAGACTCTTATTATTGACAACTTCCATAGAGACAATAAACCATGATCAGAGTAATTGTTTTCATTATGAAATTCTCATAATTGTGTCACTATACTTTGTTATCATTCTGCCCCCTTCACCACTGTCTTCCCTATTCTATTTTCCTTGCCTTTTAAATTTTTTTTTTTTTTTTTGAGGTAGGGTCTCACTCTAGCCCAGGCTGACCTGGAATTCACTATGTAGTCAGGGTGGCATTGAACTTAACAGTGATCCTCCTACCTCTGCCTCCCAAGTGCTGGGATTAAAGGTGTGCGCCACCATGCCTGGCTCCTTGCCTTTTTTTAAAAAAAAAATTATTTGCAAGCTCAGAGAGAGAGATAGGTAAGAGAAACAGACAGAGAGAGAATAGGTGCACCAGGCCCTCCAGTTACTGCAAACGAACTCCAGATATGTGCATCCCCTTGTGCTTCTGGCTAACGTGGGTCCTGGGGAATTAAGCCTCGAACCGGGGTCCTCAGACTTCACAGGCAAGTACTTAACTGCTAAGTCATATCTCCAGTCCTCCTTGCCTTTATTTTAAAAGGAACTACTTTAAAAAATATTTTAATATTTATTTATTTATTTGACCAGGGAAGGGGGGAGAAAAAGAGGGAAGGAGAGAAGGAGGGAAAGAGAGAGACAGAGAGAGGGAGGGAGAGAATGGATGCACCAAGGCCTGTAGCCATTGCAAATGAACTCGAGGCACTGCTTTGTGCATCTGGCTTATGTGGGTCCTGGAGAATTGAACCTGGGTCCTTTGGCCATTCAGGCAAAGGCCTTATCAGCTAAGTCATCTCTCCAGCCCAGGAACCACTTTTATTATGGGGGGTGGGTGGGAAGAGGCAGGGAGGGAGAGAGATAGGCAAATAGAAAGAATGGGCATGGAAGGGTCTCTAGCCACTGCAAACAAACTCCAGAAGCATGCACTATCCTGTACATCTGGCTTTATGTGGGTGCTGGGGAACTGAACCTGGGTCCTTAGGCTTTGCAGGCAAGTGCCGTAACTGCTAAACCACCTCTTCAGCCCCTTCCTTGCCTTTTCCTGGTCCTCCTACTCCCCACAAATAGTTCCTTCTTCTGCTTTCTTGTCACACAGATTCTGTTACTTTCTCTTGGTTTGCCACCTCATTCATTTCCTCTCTGTTGCTTTCCCCTTTACTCTTTGTTCCTATGTACTAGGTATGTATGTATTTAAATATAGATTCTACATAGGAAATAAAATATGCCATATCAGTTACTTTTCTCATTGCTGTAACAAAATACTTGACAGAAACAAACTAAAGGGAGGACTTATTTTGGCTTACTTTGAGAGGGTAAGTGCACAGTGGTGGAGAGGGTCATGGGGTTGGAATCATGAGACCACTTGCTCACATATGAGTGGACTGGGAAACAGAGGTAGATCCTTGTTCTCAACTTTTTGCCTTCTCTCTTTTTATTCATTCTGGTACTCCAGCTATGGGATAGTACCTTGATTATTCAGGGCAGGTCTCCTTTCAGTTAATTCTCTCTGGAAATGCCCTCAAAAACACACCGAAAGGTGTACATTACTAGTACTCTAGATCTTTCTTAATCCTATGAAGTTGAGTATTAAAATTAATCATCACACATGGTATATGACTTTCTGTGTGTCTCTTATTTTTTTGAATTTTATTTATTTTTTGGTTTTTTGAGGTAGGGTCTCACTCTAGCCCAGGCTGACCTGGAACTCACTATGTAGTCTCAGAGTGGCCTCGAACTCACAGTGATTCTCCCACCTCTGCCTTCCGAGTGCTGGGATTAATTATTTGTTGTGTTTTTTTTTTAATTTTTTTATTCACAACCTCCATGATTGTAAACAATATTTCATGGTAATTCCCTCCCTCCCTCCACTTTCCCCTTTGAAACTACATTCTCCATCATATGCCCTCCCCCTCTCAATCAGTCTCTCTTTTATTTTTGATGTCATGATCTTTTCCTCCTATTATGATGGTCTTGTGTAGGTAGTGTCAGGCACTGTGAGGTCATGGATATCCAGGCCCTTTTGTGTCTGGAGGAGCATGTTGTAAGGAGTCCTACCCTTCCTTTAGCTCTTACATTCTTTCCACCACCTTTTCCTCAATAGACCCTGAAGGTGTGACAGAGATATTTCAGTGCTGAGCACTCCTGTCACTTCTTTCCAGCACCAAGATGCCTTCTGTGTCTCTCTTATTTTGATGAATATAAGATTTCTAGTTCTGTCCAGTTTTCTGTAAATGTTGTAATTTCATTCTATACAGCTAAATAAAATTCCATTAAGTATTTGTTTTTTGTATATGCATTTGTTTTGTTTACTTCCATAAACATGGAAGAAATACTTTATTTTTGGTCAATCATAAGACTTTTTCTTTGATGTATTTCCTGTTTATGAGGTAGTATCAAGTTGTATGAGTTAAAATGTCACTAGCTACATACATGGAAATGGTATTAAAATCCAACTTGTATTGAAATAACTTTAATAATTCCTAATATAGGCATTCATTATTTTTCTATTTTTAAAAAATTATTTATTTGAGAGCAACAGACAGAGAGAGAAAGAGGCAGATAGAGAGAGAGAGACAGAGATTGAACACACCAGGGTCTCCAGCCACTGCAAGTGAACTCCAGACACATACACCCCCTTGTGCATCGCCTAACGTTGGTCCTGGGGAATCGAGCCTCAAACCGGGGTCCTTAGGCTTCACAGGCAAGCGCTTAACTGCTAAGCCATCTCTCCAGCCCTATTTTTCTATTTTTAAAAGCTGAGTGATTTGCTGGGGATAGGTATTGCTTGTGCAGGACGCTGGCTTAATTTGTGACACCAACAGACAATACCTAGAAAAACTCAATGTAACATAATTTCAGTTATAAAGGAAATTTGGGTCTTTTATATAAAAGTAAATTTAATTAGTAGAAACATGTCATATGGTTTGATTTAAACTATAATGATTTTTTTTGTTTAATTGAAGGTCCATTTTAGCTTCTTATCTTCTGAAGGAAAAGCTCAACATCTTGGGCAAGTTGGGGTGTCTGCTAAGCTGTGCAGGCTCTGTCGTGCTGATTATCCACTCCCCAAAGTCTGAGAGTGTGACAACTCAGGCCGAACTGGAGGAGAAGCTGACCAATCCAGGTAACACCTTCCTAGCAGGGCTGCCAAGTCAGTTTGGCCAGGAAGTGTAGACATTTTTTATTCCCCACTCCAAGCTAACACTTCTTGGCAGGGCAGGTGCACAAGGTTCACCCAGGTCTGCATTCCTTATCCAGTCTGTATGTGAGTGTACACCTTGACCACCGAGAGAGGAACCATAGAAAGAGGAGCTCATACTGCTACCACCTCAGCACTCCTCCCAGGGGCTTCCTCCATGCTTCCAGTACCCTGGCATTTTCCTGAGTCACTTCCTGCCCCTGGAAGTCTCTCCCTTCCTCTGGATTCTCTTCTCCACACTCCTTGCAACCTCACCTGTGTGGCCTGCTCCTCCTTCTGGCTCCTTCTGTGTCTCGAAGTCCCCTGTGGTGCTCTCTCTTCATTATCCATTTCTTGGGCTACATGTCTCTCCCTGTACACCCTTCCTACTGCCTCTACTGGTGGGGTGCCTATCATTTCTGTTCTGTTTCCTCCTAGGCCGCTGGTGAAGAGACATTTTGAGAGCAGAAACCTAGGGGAAGAGAAGTTGACATGTAATCCTTTCTTATTTTGGAGGGAGGGCAAATGCAATGAAAAATAGCATTCTGTAATTATAATTCTTCTAAAGTAGAGATTTCCTCTGAATTATTTCAGTTATATCATCCTGCTTATCAAGTGTTTTCCAAAGTTGCCTTCACACAATTCTCACACAATTTTGTATTTCTCAATTTAGCAGTGGTGAACATAGAAATAGAAATATTGATAATGAATCCATAGTGGATTAGCCAAGGCTATATCTCCTTGTAGCATTTTTTAAAATTTATTTGAGTGTTGTGTGTGTATATGGGTGCTCCAAGCTTCTTGCTGCTTGGGTAGCTTAGGAATCGAACCTTGGTTGAAGACTTTGCCAACAAGTACCTTTAACCACTGGCCATCTTTCTAGTTCCCTTCTTGTGTTATTTTATCCTTATAAACACTTTACATTGTGATAGCCTCTCCTATAAAAGCCAAAGTAATTATGATACTATAAACTATCACTACAGATCCATGAATGATCTAACTAAACATGAGATTCCTGAATGAGAATGGGTGTGCCAGGGTCTCCAGCCATTGCAGACAAATTCCAGATGCATTCACCACTTTGTGCATATGGCTTTACATGGATACTAGGAATCCAACTCAGGTCATTAGGCTTTGCAGGCAAGCACCTTAACCATTGAGATATCTCTCCAGCCCCTACATTTACTTTTTTAAAATATTTACTTTTTGATAAGTATGGATGACACTAATATACTCAGGTTCTAACTTATTTATGCATTTGTCATTTGTAAATATGTAAAATTATAAATCACATATGTAATTTTTTTTTTTTTTGGTTTTTCAAAGTAGGGTTTCACTCTAGCTCAGGCTGACCTGAAATTCATTATGTAGTCTCAGAGTGGTCTCGAACTCATGGTGATCCTCCTACCTCTGCCTCCCGAGTGCTGGGATTAAAGGTGTGTGCCACCATACCGGGCACATATGTAATTTAAATACAATCTAAATAGCTCCCCAATTAGTATGGAGACATGATATCAAAAAGGGATTTATTGGGCTTGAGAGATGGTTCAGTGGTTAAGGCACTTGCCTGCAAAGCCTAAAGACCCAGGTTTGAGTCCCCATTACCCATGTAAGCCAGATGCACAAGGTGGCTCATGTGTTCATTTGTAGTGGCTGGAAGCCCTGGTATGCCCATTATCTCTCACTCTCTCTCTGCCTCGTTTGTTCTCTTTGTCAAATAAATAATAATTTTTTTAAAAGGCCTTCCTTCCTTCCTTCCTTCCTTCCTTCCTTCCTTCCTTCCTTCCTTCCTTCCTTCCTTCCTTTCTTTCTTTCTTTCTTTCTTTCTTTTTTTCGAGGTAG
The DNA here is from genome assembly GCF_020740685.1 of Jaculus jaculus. Classification (NCBI taxonomy): domain Eukaryota; kingdom Metazoa; phylum Chordata; class Mammalia; order Rodentia; family Dipodidae; genus Jaculus; species Jaculus jaculus. The sequence goes on along the minus strand of NC_059104.1, from coordinate 126,500,406 downwards.
GATCTCACTCTAGCCCAGGCTGACCTGGAATTCAGTGTGTAGTCTCAGGTGGCCTCAAACTCACATAGATTCTCCTACCTCTGCCTCCCAAGTGCTGGGATTAAATGCATACGCCACCATGCCCAGTGGGTTTTGCTTTTCTTTTTTAATCTTTATTTATTTATTTGTAAGCAGAGAGAGAGACAGAGAATGGGTGCACTAGAGCCTGCAGCCCATGCAAACGAACTCCAGATGCATGCGCCACTTTGTACATCTGGCTTACATGGGTACTCGGGAATCCAGCTCCTATGTTAGGCTTTTCAGGCAAGTGCCTTAACCACTGAGCCATTTATCCAGCCTTGTTTTTCTTTTAGACATGAAAAAAATTAATGCAGAATTTCATATAAAATGGAATCATCCTAGGCACTTAGAAATGTTTTCTCTCTCTCTCTCTCTCTCTCTCTCTCTCTCTCTCTCTCTCTCTCTCTTTGAGGTTGAATCTTGCTCTAGCCAAACTGACGTGGAATTCACTACTATGTTGTCTCAGGGTGGCCATAAACTCATGGTAATCCTCCTACCTCTGCCTCCTAAGTGCTGGGATTAAAGGCATGTGCCACCATGCCAGGCAATGTTTTCTTTTCTCTTACCATGTATGTATCTCTCTTTTCTCTCCTTTCTTCCCTTTCCTTCTCTCTTCTGTCTTTTCCTGTGCAAAAATGGTTCCTTAAGAGTGGATAATGATGAAAAAAATTCAAAAGCACAGACTGAAGAGTCACAAAACTGAGCTTTGTGACCACACAGCACAGTTAATGTCTACTATAATTATAAAAAGAAAGAAAGGAAGGAAGGAAGGAAGGAAGGAAGGAAGGAAGGAAGGAAGGAAGGAAGGAAGGAAGGAAGGAAGGGAAAAGAAAAGAAAAAGAGAAATTGGGCTGGAGAGATGGCTTAGCAGTTAAGTGTTTGCCTGTGAAGCCTAAGGACCCTGGTTCGAAGCTTGATTCCCCAGGACCCACTTTAGCCAGTTGCACAAGGGGGTGCATGCATCTGGAATTCGTTTGCAGTGGCTGGAGGCCCTGGCACGCCCATTTTCTCTCTCTCTCTCTCTCTCTCCCTCTCTCTCTCGATCTGCCTTTCTCGCTCTGTCTGTCGCTCTCAAATAAATAAATAAATAATGAACAAGAAAGAGAAATTAAGGCCAAGCACATGAAAATAGAGGGGTTTTCCTGGATGCAGATTTTTCCTTTGCACATACAGCTTCTGAGATGCTCTCCCCGTGCCCCCTGAAGCTGGTGTGCTTTCTCCTATCTTTCCTCCACCTCACCAGACACTGCCTTGCTTTTTTCTACCTGCCCCTCTACACTTGTGCCTCTGGCTGACACTTCTTGCTACCCTCAACTTCCTTTATCCCCCTACCTGCCATCTCAGCCTTCTTGATTCCTAGGGCCCTTCTCAAATGTACTCTCATTTTGTCCCTCCAGCTTTAAGATCCTTCCCATGAGAGAGCCAGGCCACTCCACATTACACACTGCTACTGTTTCTGAATCTGTGGCTACTCACCTGCATTCAGACTAGATTGCCTCTGGCGATCCACCTGTATTCCCAGGCCTGCCCTGCAGTTTGTTGGCTTGTACCATCTTTCTGCCCTCCATGCCCCTTTACTAGACTGTAGGTCAGGCTCTCAGGTGGCTTTCTGCTGTCCTTCTATGGACCCTTACTGGACGTTTTCCCGAGTCTGCTCCCAGTACAGGACTCTGTAGTTCCCTTCTCTCCCTTCTGAGGTGCAGGGCTCTCATCGTCCACTTGCTTGTTTGCATATCTAGCCCTGTGAAGTACAACACCCACTGTACAAACTGCAAATTAAACTCTTGTGAAATACAGCCATGTACACATAATTTCAGAGCCACCAATATAATGTCTAACTGTGACATAAAGATGTTAACAGGATGCTATCTTATGTAAATGCTTAGATACAGCTATGGTTTGAGGCAGACTAGTGTTGGCAGAACCTACACAATGTGGAGGCAGAGGGCCGAGGATTTGGCAGGTGTGGATACAGGGTATTGTGTTACTGACTCACTGGGACTTGGTATCAGCAGTATGAGCCTGAGATAAGAGAAAACTCTTGAAGTTTCCATCAAAGAATGATCATCCCTCTTACCTGGCTGTTACATTTCCAGAGAATTCAATGTATATGAAATCCACCCAAACATTATGTTGTCATAAACAGATATTTCACGTCCAAACCCAAAGAGACATTCAGAAGGGTTAAGGATAATTTATGGTTGTGTTTGCTGTCTGCACATCTGCCTGCCCAAGGTATGCAGGCCCTAATGATTGCAATGGTTTTACTCACTGGACCTCTGGAAGGGCAGTGTGGAGGCAGTGAGACCTCGGATGGTGAAGGGCAGGAAGAATAGATTCCTTGGCCCAGGCATTCCTAAAAAGGTAACAATTCTTGTGGCCCTTGTTGTCTCCATATATTTGGATGGTAAAAATTGTGATGGAAATAGCCTTTGTGGAATGGGGTCAGTGGATCTAATAAACTCAAGCTAGTACCCTGGGCGTCTGCCTGTGCTCCCTCGGCTTGTCCTTCCCACGACTGAGAGGGTGGCTGGTGGGGTGCCGGCGCTGGCTCCGTCCTGCCCTTCAAGCAGGGCTTGCTCTAGTCATGGTGTGCTGTCTGCCTTGCAGTGTTCGTGGGCTACCTGTGCATTGTGCTGCTCATGTTGCTGCTGCTCATCTTCTGGATTGCACCGGCCCATGGGCCCACCAACATCATGGTCTACATCAGCATCTGCTCTCTGCTGGGGAGTTTCACCGTGCCCTCCACCAAGGGCATTGGGCTGGCAGCCCAAGACATCCTGCACAATAATCCATCCAGTCAGAGAGCCCTCTGCCTGTGCCTGGTGCTCCTGGCTGTGCTGGGCTGCAGCATCATTGTCCAGTTCAGGTACATCAACAAGGCCCTGGAGTGCTTCGACTCCTCCGTGTTCGGGGCCATCTACTATGTGGTGTTCACCACACTGGTCCTACTGGCCTCAGCTATCCTCTTCCGGGAATGGAGCAACGTGGGCCTGGTGGACTTCTTGGGCATGGCCTGTGGATTCACAACCGTTTCTGTGGGAATTGTACTTATACAGGTGTTCAAAGAGTTCAACTTCAACCTTGGAGAGATGAACAAATCCAATATGAAAACAGACTAGGATGCAATCAAGGATTGGGGGCTGAGGAACAGGCTTTGGGAGGGTCTCTGGTTCTGAATAGATGTGGAGTAGAGGAGGCCCTCAGTCCCTGGTGTGAGTTGCTTGTGTACTAATGGATGCTCTAGTGGACAGTGGGGAGCCTGTCTTTGGCACCAGGGTATAGCCCAGACCTCTGTAGCTCAAAGCTCCCAACAGTTGGCTGGGTATCATCTCTCTCTGACCAGACAAATCCCATTTTCATTTCCATTAACCTAGAAGCTTTCATGACTACTCTTTTAAAACATTTTAACATGATTTAATCAGAATGTAAGGATCAGCTCTTTCTGGTTAGTCTTACAGGGGAGCAAATATTTTTACTTTGAAGGTTACTTTGGAAGTGGAAGAAATTGTTTGCAATCTGGTTCTGTATAGTATGTGTGACTGAATTTGTGTTTGTGTTAAGCATGTATAACATCCAGGTACCTCATTTAAATAAGAGGTATATGCATTGATTTTTCTTTGTTCCTCTAACAAATGGAGTACTCCCCCACACCCACCCTAAGACATTTTAATAGCAAGTAGAGAGAGAAGAGTAAGTGAATGTGATGCATTGTCCCATTGGCAGGACTTTTCAATAGCGCAAATCAATTTCAGTGCCTTTATCACTTGAATTACTCACTTAATTTGACTATTACTGTGTATATGTTCAATGTTCAAATTACAAATATGTAAAGTAGTTAGAAATAATAGTATATTTATTGGAAGGTAGTCAAAACTACCTAACACAATAGAGCAAACTGACCCATATGTATGTAGCTGTTGTCCAATAAAGACCACTGATTAAATAGCATGAGATATTTTATTTGCATTTAACTTATGTAACTTGGATCCACTATAAAAAACATCCACATTGTTTTAGGAAGCATTTGTGGCCATTCAGAAGAAATAAACTTGAACTTGACAATATGGCTGTGAAATGTGACTACTGTCTAGTAGCACATCCACTGAGTACACTTTAATACAGGAACAAGGCAAAGCACACAGCTGAGCTTAGCTCCTACAAAACAGAATCCACATAGCTTTTAAAGGGAAGAAAACAATTTAGCCCTCTCATTTTAAATGGTAGAGCCTTCTAAAGTTCCTTATTCAACCTCTTACTAAACCTCATTAGCATGTACAAAGCCCTGAGTTTGCTCCCCAGCATCAAAAAACAAACTACAAAACAAACCTCTTCCTAATGTAAAACTTCCATTAATCATTTTAGTATTTTGGACCACAGATTATTCTTCTGTGCAAGAGAACCTTCCACATATATTAAATTAGAGCAATACATGAAGGGTTAGAAATATTTTATCATGACATTGCACATTTCACATGAACTGTTTTATCTAAATAGAGGGGCCATGCCAACGGGAAAAATGGGGTTGGGAGAAGAAGATTAGGTGAGGTAGAATGCACAATTTAATAATACCCAATTAAAGTTTCTCACTCTTCAGGCAAGCGCCTTAACTGTTGAGCCATCTCTTCAGCCCCAAAATTTCTTATTTTTCTTGGTAAAAAGAACATTTCTAAAGTAAAGACCCAAGGAATAGTTCAATAAACTTGAACAAAGAGGCTAAATGAAACTATTCTAGTTTAACATAAAGGAAGCTGGTTTTCTGGTGGCCTTACTCATGGCTCAGATTTTATGAAATGAAGATATATGTATATATTGATCATGGTTTATCAGATTTATGAAGAGCAACAAAATAATTTAAAAACTTTATATTACGTGGTAGTTAGTGAATACTCAAAACATTCACTTTTAAAAATCAGTATTAATAGAAATACAGGCCTTAATTTATTGAATTTAACATAACTGAAAGTGTTAAGTAGCAGAAATAATGTAGTTTTTGGTATAAAGTTTTCTGAGGTGAAGTGTTGGAGAAAGAAAGTAGCTATGTCAGTATAATGAAAGCATATGTGAAAATTACATTTCTTTTACTGCAGCTTACATGTGAAGATTAGTTTAAATGCTTTTTCTTTTTTTGTTTTTGATTTTCAAGGTAGGGTTTCACTCTAGCCTAGGCTGACTAGGAAGTCATTGTGTAGTCTCAGGGTGGCCTCAAGCTCACAGCCATCCTCCTACCTCTGCCTCCCTGAGTGCTGGGATTAAAGGTGTGCGCCACCGCACCCAGCGTCTAAATGCATCTTTTGTTGTACTTTACATTTTAAACCCACAGTTATACCATGAATATTCAGAGAGGATAGTTTGTATTCTCTTTTTTTTTTTTTTATTTTTCAGACTGAAACAATATGTCATGGTACTAATAGCTCTTCTCTTTCTGTGGTGACTGGTCCTGGAAGAGTCAGAATCTCCCAGGTCAGCAGGCTGACTCAGTGGGATACAGGCTTTTGTTCCAAAGGAACAAAAATTTTGTCATTCATTGTTTTTCAAGCCTGATAGTGAGCTCCAAGTAATTGTCATAACTAGGATCTAATGGCCTCATTTTCACATGTAACATAGAGCAGTTTAGATTTAATGAATTTTTATAAATTGAGTTTTTCATAATTCATTTGGAAATGCAAAGGAAAGAAATATCTCAAAGAGCTTGGGGGAGGTCCTAGAAAACAAATGGATCACTTATTGGTCTTTCCAACAGTAAATGAATAAGAAACATTTTCACTATTATTATTAGTAGTAGTAGTAGTATTTGCAATGCTGGGGATGGAACCCAGAGCCTGGGGCATGCCAGGCCAGGGCTCTTCTGCTGAGCCTCCCTTGCAACCTCATTGTGTTATTCTTTGGATTTTATCTATGAAAAAAAAAAAAAAAGAATGAATGAATTCCTACAGCATACTTGTGTTCAAGTCCCTAAAATCAAAGTGTTTTGGTGATAATCTACAGAATTGGTCTTGGTAGACAGCTAGGCCGGTTCTCTCCTCTCCTACATGGACAGTGCCTTTTCCTAATCTTAATTTTTGCATCTGGAAAGATCATTTCCTGTTCTGAGCACAGGTCAAGGCAGAATCAATTAAGGATTCTAATGTGAAACCATCCTCAGAATACCGTGGGAGCATTTTGCTGATCTGTTGGCACTGTGGCTTGTGGAGCTTCTGGAGAGGAAAGGCGTGACCACCCATGCTGGGACTGCTGGGGAAGGACAACGTCTGCCCATCACTCAGTCACCGAGGTCTTTCCAACTAAAATGTTGGTGAAATTACTTTGCTATCGTTTGTTTAGAAATAAGAAATATTCTTTCAGTTCCTGTTGTTCAAACAAAGTTGCTATGTTTTAAGTATATCCAGAAGTTCATCCAGCATAATATATTGATCTTTGTCCTTCACTGAGCTTCATGTCTGTTATGTATTTTTTGCTAGTAGGAATTGAACCCTGGGCATTATGCAGGCAGGCAAGTGCTTTATTTCTAAGCTCTGTCCTTAGCTCACTCAGGTCTCCTTTCTGCTGGAACACAGTTCACATGTGTAGACACTGATCATCTACCTTCTGTGGCGATGGCTCACGTGCTGGTAGATACTGTGCTGAACTTTGAGGGGCTGTTTTCTAGGCTGTCCTCAGATGCAGTTTCTTGGGTGTGGAAAGAAAATCACTTGGTCCATGAAGACAGATTTTGGTGAGCATAGGCCACTGTCCTGCTGCATAACCTCTCCCTCCCCCCCCCCCCACAAAGGATCTTATTATGTATCCCAGGCTGGCCTTGGATTTGCAGTCCTCCTCCATCCATCTCCCCAGTGCTGAAGTTACAGGCATGTGCCACCACACTGGGCCTCCTGCTGGTCATTTTTGTTGGGAGATGATACCTCTTTCCCAAGCTGATCCATTAAACCAGAACTGAGCTCCTGTTTTATGCTTACTGGATCTTGATTAGTCTTCCTGAGACATAGTAGTAGGACACTTTATAAAGACGTCATGACTCTATGAGTTACTTTCTATGGTCTGAAGAAGTGTCCTTCTCAGTGTATCTGACACCAGGGAGCTTGTTTATGCATTAAGCAGGATCAGAGTGAACATTGATGTTAGACCTTCTCAGGGATCACAGATGTACCATTAGCACTGACCTTCCAAGGACATGTCCACATTCATTTTTGTTTTACTCAAGTTGATTGCTAGATTCTTTTAGAGTTAGCAAAAGATCAGCTGGCCTACCAGTCACAGTACAAGCCAGCTGATTGTATAAACTCATTTTTTTGTATTCCTCACTTTCACTTCACAGTTGCTACTGGTGAATTTTAAGGATCAATCATTTAGCTTATAAGTGATTTTTCTGATCTGGCCAGAGCCTATGTCTCCATTGTATACTTGAGAAGATTAAAATTGTTGAGCAGTAATGAGAATTTGACCCAAAACCACTACTCATTTGTTTTCATACCTATCACTCATAAGCTAGCTAGTAAATGCAAGAAAATAATAATTTAAGAAATTCTAACATTTGTTGCATCAAGCCACCTAGTAAAAATTGGTATTCAGTAGAAAAAAATGATCATGTAAATAGGCATTTATTTTAAATGTACTTAAAGCATTTAAAAAGCAGAATCAAAGGTCCAGACACAGAGATTTTTTTTTTCTTTTCTCTATTTCCCCTTGACTTGTATAATTAAAGGTGAGTTGTTTAACCTTTCTGTGCCTCAGTTTTTCTACCTCTAAAGGGGTGGGATCGTTCTCCAAGTTGATTGCTTCTGAAATGCTGGCACATTTAGCAGTGTCACAGCGGCCTCAGGTGACAGCACCATATTCAGTACTGCTCTGAAATGGATGTGACGTGGCTTGGATTACCCTGGCCCTGGGGTCTGCTCAGGACTGTGCTGCAGAGCGAGGGTGCAGCTCTGAGCACCAAGCATGCCAAAAGAAATGTTGAATGTAAAGTGTGCATGATTCCATAAGGCTTTAATTTTGTTTTAAAAGGGTTTGTATAGTCTACTGTAAACTGTGGAAATTAAACAGGGTCTTAAAAAATTGCACTGAAAGATCACATTGTGATGGTGTGATGAGCTCCTTTGATGTTCTACTTAGGCATTGTGCTTCAGCCATAACAATCTATGTGACCCATCGATTCTGTTGCACTAGAGGTGTCATGAAAAATGCCAAATTTCCTGCTTCCAAGCACCTCAGCCATAATGTGAACTATCTGATGTCAGGAGCACCTGAACCACTAGTGCCAAAGAATCTCCTTCAAAATTCAGAATACTTCTGTTTTTCAGAACAACTTGCCCCCCATTCCATCAGTGTTCTTGCACTTTGTAAAACTTTAAAAAGGTTTTGGTTCCAGTTGCATTTTCCTCAGTGTTTTTGCCTTTTAAAAGGATTATTTCCTTGTGAAATTAATATAATAGGAAGAAGCATGGATTTAAAAAGTCAAATGTTAATGGGTTGCATAAAAGTTTTTTCATATAAATGTATCAGAGGAACTTCCAGTTAGCACACATATGTATTGATGAGTGGCTAAGACTTGCTTATATTTTGCTTTATAAAAGTAGTCGTAGCATGTTGTAATTGCCTTATGTAAATAAAATGGCTATTAAGTTTTCCAATAATATTTATTATTAATCTGTATGTGTTTTAAAATAAAATAACATTTCTAGCTGAGCATGTGTTGATTTTCCCCATTGCTTGGGATTCTTATGTAGTCTTGGGCTCTAAATCGCCCCAGTTCCTTACATTTTTCCTATTACATCTGTCTTAGCGGGCAACTACTTGCTTTGTGAAGAAATTCACCATCTGTGGCTAGCTCTTGATCCAGGGAATGATGGTATTACAAAAAACCAGCTGATATGCTTATACCCTTTATATATATTTGTATGTTATACAGTTTGTACTTTAAACCCAAAGAAAATTAAAGAACTGTAACATTTTAAGAAACCTTGTTAATAATTCTCAGTGTCCAATAAGTTTTCCTTTTTTGCTGAGGATTGAACATCTTGTGCATTCTAAGCATGAATTCTACCAAGTGTGTTAATACCGCCAGTTACACTTAATGAGAAAAATAATCATCTATTTACCCCCAAATAAGGAGGATGTAGGCAGACCAAAACTAGATTCCAGATTACAGCAGTTGGGTTTGACAAATGAGTTTGTTAGACTTACAGAAACATGAGTGATTCAGGAAGGCAGCTCCACCATCAAAAAGTCCCAACATTTGCCTGCCAAGCTCCTATTTCAAATCCTTATTTAGTGTACTCCTGTGTGGAGGTCAGGATAACCTCAGGTGTCCTTCAGGAATGCTATTCACCTTTGTGTGTGTCTGTGTGTGTGTGTGTGTGTGTGTGTGTGTGTGTGTGTGTGTGTGTGTGTGTTTATGCACATATATTTGCAGATGCCAGAGAAATTTAGGTGCTGTTCTCTAGGCCTCAACCATATATTTCCTTGATACAAGGTTTCTCCCTCAACCAGGAGTGCCATTGGTCAGTGAGCCCAGGTGATTCTCTGGTGTCTGCCTTACATGACTGGAGTTATAAATGTGTGGGTCACACCTGGAGTTTTACATGGGTTATGGGTAGTCAAACTCCGGGGTCTCCAGCCTGAGAGGCCCTCATGCTTAAGCCACAAGCACTCTTAACTGCTGAGCCCATGTCCACCTTTTTTGAGACAGGGGTCTCTTTGACCTAGAACTTGCAAAGTAGTCAACTGGCTGGCCAGTGAGCCCACAGGATTTGTTCCCCCCCAACACTGGGATTAAAAGTACATGCTACCAATATGATGGAGAATGGAATTTCAAATGGGAAAGTGTGGGGGTGGGGAGGGAGGGAATTACCATGGGATATATTTTATAATCATGGAAAATGTTAATAAAAATTAAAAAAAAAGTACATGCTACCATGCCTGGCTTTTTATTTTATGTGGGTTGATTGAACTCAGTTCTTCATACTTCAAGTTCCTATTTTATATGGCTCTACGCCTATAGCAGAATGAAGACAAACCTGGGCTCACAGTGCTACCTAGTGTTAAAGAAGTAGAGGTGTCTACAGGCTGTGTGACCTAAGGCATAAACAAAACCAGACTCTGAGAAAGTTATGTTTATGTATACTTCCCCTTGCTTTGGAACAGGGATTCTGCTAGTCTTGGCAACAGTGTGGAAGGATGTTCTGTTTTACTGCAGTCTGGCATAAAGAATAGGTGTGTGGTATCTTGCTTCAAGATGGGAGTCACTGGCTGGCCAGAATCTTGAAGACATTGTCCACTATAATCATACTTACTTCTACACCACTATTAAAGGTTTTTTTGTGGTGCCTGTAATTGAACACAGGGCTTTGCACTTGGTAGACAAGCATTCTACCACTGAGTTACACCCTCAGCCTATTTTTGATTTTGGAACCTTGAATGGTGGTTTCAAAAATGTTTTTAAGCCAGGTGTGGTGGTGCACGCCTTTAATCCCAGCACTTGGGAGGCAGAGAAAGGAGGATCACCATGAGTTCAAGGCCACCCTGAGACTACATAGTTAATTCCAGGTCAGCCTGGACCAGAGTGAGACCCTATTAAAATTATTAAAAATATTTTGTTTTTATTTATTTATTTGACAGAGAAAGGAGAGAGGAAGAGAGAGAGAGAATAGGTGTGCCAGGGCCTCCAGCCACTGCAAGCAAACTCCCGATGTGTGCGCCCCCTTGTGCATCTGGTTAACATTGGGTCCTACGGAATTGAATCTCAGTCCTTTGGCTTTGCAGGCAAAAGCCTTAACTGCTAAGCCATCCCTCCAGCCCCAAAATGTTTTTAGTTGGAGAAAAACAATTACAAAAGTATAAGCATTCCAGAGGAGAGGGATTAATTTTAGCCAACAACATAAACCTGGTCTGGATAGAAAATGTTGGCTGGCAACATATTACTAAATGGGGAAAAACTGGAAGCTTTTCCACTAAAATCAGGAACAAGACATGGGTGTCCACTGTCCCCACTTTTATTTAATATAGTTCTGGAAGTCTTAGCCATAGCAATAAGGCAAGAGACACACATAAAAGGGATACAGATTGGAAAGGAAGAGATCAAGTTATCATTATTTGCAGATGACATGTTTCTATACATAAAGGACCCTAAAGACTCTACTAGCAAACTGTTAGAGCTGATAAAAACCTACAGCCATGTAGCAGGATACAAAATAAATACACAGAAATCAGTAGCCTTCATATATGCTAACAACAAACACACAGGATGAAATCAGAGAGTCACTCCCATTCACAATTGCATCAAGAAAAATAATAAAGCACCTTGGAATAAACCTAACCAAGGAAGTAAAGAATCTCTACAATGAGAACTTTAAAAATCTCAAGCAAGAAATTGCAGAAGACACTAGAAAGTGGAGAAACATCCCTTGTTCCTGGATTGGAAGAATCAATATTGTGAAAATGGCAATCTTACCAAAAGCAATCTACACATTTAATGCAATTCCCATCAAAATTCCAAAGACATGTTGCACTGCAAAGGACACAGTGAATAAAGCAAAGAGGCAACCTACAGAATGGGAAAAAATCTTCGCCAGCTATATATCTGATAGAGGATTAATATCTAGGATATACAAAGAACTCAAAAAGTTAAATAATAAGGAATCAAACAAGCCAATCAAAAAATGGGCTATGGAGCTAAATAGAGCATTCTCAAAGGAAGAAATACAAATGGCATATAAGCATCTAAAAAATGTTCTACATCACTAGTCATCAGGGAAATTCAGACTAAAACTACATTGAGGTTCCATCTCACTCCTGTCAGATTGGCCACCATCATGAAACAAATGACCATAAATGTTGGTGGGGTTGTGGAAAAAGAGGACCCCTTCTGCTCTGCTGGTGGGAATGCAATCTGGTCCAGCGATTGTGGAAATCAGTGTGGAGGTTCCTAAAACAGCTAAAGATTGATCTACCATATGACCCAGCTATAGCACTCCTAGGCATATATCCAAAGGACTCATCTCATTTCCTTAGAAGTACGTGCTCAACCATGTTTACTGCTGCTCAATTTATAATAGCTGGGAAATGGATCCAGCCTAGATGTCCCTCAACTGATGAGTGGATAAGGAAGACGTGGCACATTTATACAATGTAGTTCTACTCAGCAGTAAAGAAAAATGAAGTTATGAAATTTGCAGAAAAATGGATGGATCTGGAAAGGATTATACTAAGTGAGGTACACCAGGCCCAAAAAACCAAGCACCACATGTTCTCCCTTGTATGTGGATCCTAGCTACAGACGATTGGGCTTCTGCCTGAGAAGGAAAATACTTAGTAGCAGAGGCCAGTAAGTTAAAAAGGAGATATAAAGGGAAGAGAAAGGAAGGGAGGAGGGTACTTAATAGGTTGATATTGTATATATGTAAGTAGAATGATTGAGATGGGGAGGTAATATGATGGAGAATGGAATTTCAAAGGGGAAAGTGCGAGGGGGGGAGGGTATTACCATGGGATAATTTTTATAATCATGGAAAATGTTAATAAAAATTGTGAAAAGATAAAAAATTAAAAAAAGGAAAATGTTGGCTGGGTGATGTGCCAACTGAGCAACAATCAATCAGTTTAAAAATAATTAAAATGGGCTGGAGAGATGGCTTAGCGGTTAAGCGCTTGCCTGTGAAGCCTAAGGACCCTGGTTCGAGGCTCGGTTCCCCAGGTCCCATGTTAGCCAGATGCACAAGGGGGCGCACACGTCTGGAGTTAGTTTGCAGAGGCTGGAAGCCCTGGTGCGCCCATTCTCTCTCTTCCTCTATCTGTCTTTCTCTCTGTGTCTGTCGCTCTCAAATAAATAAATAAAAATTAAAAAAAATAATAATTAAAATGCTGGGCTAGAGTGGGACACTACCTCAAAAATCCAATAAGTAAATGAATAAATAAATAACTAAAATGATGGATGAGAGGCTAGAGGAATGGTCACTAGGTTGTCTGTGTATGAAAACTGCATGTTTTAAAGTGAAGACATGTGGCCTCAAACTTATGGCAGTCTGCTTGCCTCAGCCTCCTACGAACTAGGAAAATTTACAGTTTTAAAACTTTTAAAACTGTATCAGGATCACTGTTTGAACATAACGTTATGTGCTGGAAAAATGATCTGAGGATTTAAGGAGCTTTCATCATACTAGGTAGTGGATACACACATATAGCCCACTGTGCAGCATGACAATGTCATTTGGGAGGTCTAGATGATTAATGAGAGGAGTCTAAAGACTATAATGATGAAAGCAGATTAGATGAAGCAGGGTTCTACCTGGGAAGATTACACTGGCAAAAAAGAGTTACACATCAATTATTTACTTTGGTTAATTTACATTCCTATGCATATGAATAAAGCACTATTTTCATTACGGTGTGTCTTGTGGTTTGAATGTAAAATGCCCTTCATATTATGCATTTGAACATGTGGACCCCAGTGGGTAGCAGTGTTTGTGAGGGTTATGTTAGCTTTAGGAGGTGGTTCTTTGCTGGAGGAAGTGAGTCAATGGGATTGGGCCTTGCATTTTTATTTATTTATTTTTGTTTTTTCGAAGTAGGGTTTCACTCTAGCTCAGGCTGTCCTGGAATTGACTATATATTCTCAGGGTGGCCTCGAACTCACAATCCTCCTACCTCTGCCTCCCAAGTGCTGGGACTAGCTACTACACCCAGCTAGGCCTTGAATTTTCATAGCCTGGCCCCACTTCCTTTTTGTCCTCTGCTTCTTGACTGTCAATGTAATAAGACCAACTGACTTTCTGCTCCTCTGTCCAGGTTCTCCCATGAACTATACCCTTTGAACTGTAAGCCAAATTAAACCCTTTCCTTTCTTAAGCAGCTTGACATGTTTGATGCAGCAACATGATACACCTGGAGGTGTCTGTTGGCACCTTTATCAATGAGCTACTGCTCCTTATCAATTCAAACCCAAATCACTTATTTCTCCTATGCCTATGGGTCAATGCAATTTCTTCAAGGCCTGAATTTTGATTATTGACCCTGTTCCATGTGACTTCTTGCAGCAGGCCAATCAAAGTGTCTTCTCATAGTTCAGGCTGATAAATGCCTTATTTCCTTGGACAACACCAGTCCCAAAGCTAATTCAGGGGGAGTAAAGCTGCAAAGTCATTGTGTTGGTTTGAATTAGACATCCCTCTTGCATCCTTGCTGATGACAATTTGGAAACTGGAGCCTTGCTAAAGGTGTGTTGTTGGTGGGCAGGGTCCTTATGGATTTTATAGCCCTCTTCCCTTTGACAGTGTTTGGTACACTTTCCTGCTGCTGTTGTCCACCTGATATTGACCCAGGTGTATGTTCAGCCTGTTTTTCTGACACACTTTATCCTGCCATCATGGAGTTTCCCCTCCAGTCTGTTAGCCAAAATAAATACTTTTTTCCCACTAGATGCTTTTGGTCAGGTGCTTTCTTTCAGCAACATGAAGGTAACTGCAACAGTCATTGTAAAATGTGTGGGCATATGGATAAGTAGAGAAAACCAGAGCCATTCTTTTTTTTTTTTTTAATTTTTAAATTTTTATTAACATTTTCCATGATTATAAAAAAAATCCCATGGTAATTCCCTCAGAGCCATTCTTTATTATTTTATTACATCATCCAAGTGCAATCTGTTAATCGTCTTGCAAATGACATAATTCCCTGATACATCATCTAGGTATTGGCTGAAACCAAAAACTTAAGCAACATAGGTCTTCAGGGCCAGTTTTAAGATGCACAGTTGTCTGGTTGTCGAATTCACTGCCTATTAAGTTTTTAAATGAGAAGGTGCATAGCAACTTATAACCAAAGCTGTAGGAGCTGTGCTTAGGACGCAACAGCCCCCAAACATTAGAAGCTTAAATGGTGAAACTACGTTTATTGCTTTCTGTTTCAATAATTCAATGGACAGAGGTTTGCATCCCAGATAAGTTAAGATACATACATTATGTTTTTGTGTGTATTCACAACACAGGCAAGAGACGTTTACATCTGCAGCCAAAGAATCACTATCTTCAGCAGGCCTCAGATAATGTCTCCAATCTTGCAGAAGCCGATGCAGAAGGGCCAGCAGTGGGTTTCCCGTGCGTCTTGTGAATATTAACTCTTGCTCCAAGTGTAGAAAGACGGGATTTTACCAAACTTGTCCAAGACCACAAACCTTACCAGTCAAGAACCTGCCTTTATTCCTGGATCCGGCCTGTTCCAGAGTAAAGCCGCCCTGGCCTCCTGGCGCCCCTCGTCTTCTTCCATCCCCGGCACGCCCCGGCATCGGCATCGGCGTCTGCATCGCCCCGGACTCCGCTTCACAAGCACCCTCGCACGCCGACCTCCCGCAGCAGATCGTATCTTAAATACGAGCCGCGCAGGACTGGGATTTTGGTGACTTACTTGCTGGGCAAATCCCACCTCAAAAACAAAACACTGAGGCAGAGGTGGGAGGATCGCTGTGAGTTCGAAGTCACCCTGAGACTACAGAATGAATTCTAGGTCAGCCTGGGATAGAGCGAGTCCCTACCTCGAAAAACCAACCAACCAACCAACACGAAACATAACACTGCCTAGCATCCTGGTCCCCGGGCCAAGGGGCCCACGCGTAGCCGGACAGGGCTTGGTGGGGGGGTGGGGGGAATAAAACCTCGACCGCGCATGTGTGGCGCCGGGGCGGGGGCGGGGGGCCCCGGGGCTGGTTGCGCAGAAGTGCGCACGCGCAGCCTCTTGCGTCACTCGGTCGCGCCCAGCTTCTCCTTCGCGGCAGTCCCGGGGTGCTGGCGGCGGCCGGGCCGGAGGGCGTCGGAGGTAGGCAGCTGTCGGCGCTCCCATGGAGGAGGCGGCACTCACGGCCGCGGTCCCGGATGCACGAGCTTCCCAGTGGACGGCGACGAAGGCGGTGGCCGCGCGGGCGCGGGGGGCCGCGGCCTGTGCCGGGGTGTGAGCTAGCTGAGCAGAGCGCGGAGCCTCGGACGGTCCCCGGCGGGGAGGAAGCCGCTCGCCGACTGAGGTAGTTCCTTCTTCCTTGCAGCCGGCGCCGGAGCAGCGGGGCCCCTGGCTCTCCCCCGCGCGCCCCCAGTCACTCGCCGTGAGGAAGTCCGGCGGGAGCCGCATCGCCGCTCCCATCCACTGGTGGTCTGGCTCCTTGGCCTGCTCGGGCGCGTGCGCGGGCTCCAGAAAGTCTTCGCATCAGCTTTTGCCTAGCTTTTTAAGAAGATGGTGTCAGCTTCTTGTAACGTTTTCAGCACGTCGGTATTAATTCCCTAGCTTTTATAAAGTCACCGAGTCTTAATCTCCTTCCTGCAGTTGCACAAAGCTCAGTATGTTTAGTGTTTATGGCTCTTTAATTTCTTTACTGAAATGTCAGTGTATTTAATGCGGGATTACATCTTAAGTTCTGTCTCTAGAAATTCTGTGTACAACTTTTGTTTTTAAGTAGTAAGAGGAACTCTGAGAGCTGACATCTTTCATTCCAGTAACCTCACCCTTGAAACTTGACTTGAATAGTTTTCATGTGTTCTGTTAAGTGAAGAGTATGGAGACTAGTAACCATATTTTAAAAGTCGTTAGTAACTTTCAGACCTTTTATGTACTTCTATATTTTTTTCTTTCTAGGGTGAAGCTACTCTGCCAGGGTTTAATTTTTAAATGGGAGAAAGGGGTAGCATTTCTAAGAAAATGAGAATGAATAAATCATCTCTCTTTTTCAAAAGAGAAACCATATTAAGCTTACATGTAAGTTAAAATTTTAATTATAACTAACATTGTTAAGTCATTTTTGGAGATTAGACGCTGTAGTATTTGCAAGTGTGATTTAAAAATAATTTACAGAATGTGAGGTTGAGAAAACCAAAAGTAGTTTTTACACAGCAGAGGAAAACCATGCAGAATACTAAGAACCTCTTAGCGTCAAGTGTGGCACAAGCTTGTAATTCCAGCACTCCGAAAGCTAAAGGGGAGTACTGCAAGTTCAAGACCCGCCTAAATTACCTAGGGAGACCCTGCTGCTCTTCACTCCCCCCTCCCCTGCCAAAAGAAGTAAACACTAGAATTTTAAGATGATAGGGCACTTAGAGGTAGAATAAACTCCCACTTTCTGTGGGAACCTCTGGTGTGATTTTTAACTTTGTGAGATTTGACCTCCTTTTTTTTTTTTAATTGAGGTAGGGTTTCATTCTAATCCACACTGTTCTGGCCTTTACTGTGTAGTCGTCTGAGGGTGGCCTTGAACTCATGGTAATCCTCCTGCCTCTGTGCCTCTGGAGTGCTGGGATTAAAGGTGTGCACTACCATGCATGGCCCTGAGATTTCATTTCTTTAGGTGTAAAATAGAAATCTTCTCTGATTATTGTGTAAAATAGTGATTAAAGTAATGGTGAGACTGGGGAGAGGGCTCAGTAGTTCAAGGCACTTGGCTTGCAAAGCCTGATGGCCTGGGTTTGACTCCCTAGTATCTATGTAAAGCCAGATGCACAAACTGGTGCTTGTGTCTGGAATTCATTTGCAGTGGCAGGAGGCCCCAGTGGGCCCATACTCTGTCTGTCCCTTTCATTTGCTCTCTCTCAAATAAATAAAAATATTTTAAAAAAGTAATTGGTAATCCTTGTTATTAGAGAGAAGTAAGGATAAACAACTAAGTTATTTTTGCGCATGTGTCATCTGTGTGGGTGTTGTTGTGTGCATTCATGTTTATTAAAGTCAGAGGGCAACCTCTGGTGTTATACCTCAGGAATGTTGTCCACCTGTATTTGAGACAGGGTCTCTCATTGGTTTTAGCTTACCAGTTTTAGGCTAGACTGGCTGGCCAGGGAGCTTCAAGGATCCTGATTACAGCTGATTTTACACCGCTGTTCCTGGAATTTTTCAGTGAGTACTGGGCATTGAACTTGAGTCCTTATGCTTGCACACAAGTACTTTACTCATCCAGCCATCTTCCCAGCCCCAATTTCATCTTATTGAGGATGTAACTACTATAAGAAATTACACTTCAAAACATATAACTTTAAATACTACATTATCTTCCCATAAGCTGTGTTTTTCTAATTCTGATTGATTATTTATTGGTAAGTATTGTGATTTACATGAGGACTTCTTTGTTGAGAATAAAATGCTGATGGTGATAGGGAAAGGGATATGTAGGAAAGGACATAAAGTAGATATGTGGAACAAATATAGGGATTTCATGTGTAACATGAGGACAACAGTTAATATCAGAGTAAATTTTAGTTTTTTTTGTTGAAAGTAACTGAGGTGAAATGTTAGTTTGCTTGACTCTAATGACTATTTCATATATCCCATAACATTATAAACTTCAAATATACCAATAAAATAAATTTATTTACTTATTTATTTTGAGTTTTTGAGGTAGGGTCTTGCTGTAGCCCAGGCTGACCTGAAACTTGCTATGTAGTCTCAGGGTGTTCTCAAATGCACAGTAATCTCCCTACTTTGGCCTCTCAAGTGCTGAGATTAAAGAGGTACACCACCATGCCCAGCTGACAGTTTATTTAAGAAGCCCCTGCTCAAAAAGCTAGAGTTTTCCATCTCTGTAGCAAAGACCAAGAACAAATCTCAGAATAGAACATGCTCAGCCTTAATGTTTTGTACATATGTAATTATACTGTTCTATGCAAATAAGTTTGAACTAGAATGCCTGTGTAAAATTCTGTGATGACTATAAGTGAAAATATGTTACACCTTGACAAAATAGACTGTAGCTCTCTTCCATGTCTTTTGGAATGTCTATTGCCTGTAGGGGGTTCCCACATGATCTGACATTGACCTTACTCTGTTATGTTCTTCCACATAGCTTTGCTTACTCCTTTGTTCTTCCCAGAAAACTGCACACTTGCCTATGTTTCAGAGCCTTGGCACTTCTCTTGCTGCTTTCTTTATTTTCTCCCATCTCTCACATCTGCTCACATCTCAGCAAGGCCTTAACTCCTTATACCCCTTCTCACCATAACATTTATCACTGCACATTTTCCTTATTTATTTTGTTTATTGTTTAACATCACCTCCCACAGAAGTTAAGGTCCATGAAAATGAGGTTTTGGCCTGTGATGAGTAACTTGACTATATCCCATTTCTCTATATAGTATACTTTCAGTGCATCTTTGTTGGTTTGAGTGAGATAGACAGACCAGTTCTTCATGGGAGCCAGAGTGAAGGTGGTGTGGTGCATACATAGAGTAACCATAACACAAGTTAGAAAACAAATTTCCAGAGAAGTACAGACTAAAGACAAGAAAATTCAGAGAGAATATTTTGGCTTCTGGAATTGTAGCAGGGCTTGTTTGCCAGAAGTTTTTTGTTGTTGTTGTTGTTTTGTTTTTCCAGGTTGGGTTTCGCTCTAGCCTGGCTCTCAGGAGTGCTCTCTCTTTTTGTTTGTTTGTTTGTTTTGTTTTTTTAAATTTTTAAAAATGTTTTTGTTTTTTTTTGTTTGAGGTAGGGTCTTGCTCTAGCTCAGGCTGACCTGGAATTCACTATGTAGTCTCAGGGTGGCCTCAAACTCATGGTGATCCTCCAACGTCTGCCTCCCAACTGCTGGGATTAAAAGTGTGCGCCACCATGCCCAGCTCAGGAGTGCCTTGAACTGGTCCTTTCATAGTGAACGTGTGAGGATAAATAAATAAGGAAAAGTAGGAGTAGGCTTGAGTGGCAGTACTAATGTTGCAAAGAACACGGGCATGGAGAATGTAGTATTAGAAAATAAGATTTAAAAGCCATGTATAGAGCAAATGGTGAAGGGTCTTAGTTTCTGTGTTACAAAATTCAGATGCTTTAATCTCCACTTTCCTTTCTTTCTACTTTTATGTCATATATCTGTATTTTAAAATTTCTAAAATGTAGATTTCAAGTTAGATGTTGTAGCACACTTCTTTAATCCCAGCACTTGGGAGACAAAGGTAGGAGGGTCTGTGTGAGTTCAAAGGCATCCTGAGTCTACTTAGTAAATTCCAGGTCAGCTTTAGCTAGAGTGAGACCCTACCTTAAACAACCAAAAAAAAAAAAAAAAAAAGAAAGAAAGAAAAGAGAAAGAGAGAGAAAAAAAACAAAACAAAACATTTTAAAGTCCCAGAATAATGCCATTTTATATAAAATTTTACATTTAAATTTTTTATATGTCTTTTTTTAATTTTTATTTATTTATTTATTTGAGAGCGACAGACACAGAGAGAAAGACAGATAGAGGGAGAGAGAGAGAATGGGCGCGCCAGGGCTTCCAGCCTCTGCAAACGAACTCCAGACGCGTGCGCCCCCTTGTGCATCTGGCTAACGTGGGACCTGGGGAAGTGAGCCTCGAACCGGGGTCCTTAGGCTTCACAGGCAAGCGCTTAACCGCTAAGCCATCTCTCCAGCCCTTTTATATGTCAAAAAGAAAAACTTTGGGCTGGAGGGATGGCTAAGCGGTTTAGGCATTTGCCTGCAAAGCCAAAGGACCTAGGTTTGATTCCCCAGGACCCACGTTAGCCAGATGCACAAGGGCACACGCGTCTGGAGTTTGTTTGCAGTGGCTGGAGGCCCTGGTGCGCCCATCCTCTCAATCTCTCCCTCTTTCTCTGTCAAATAAATAAAAATTAAATTAAAAAAAAAAAACCCTTGGGCCTGGATGTGGCTGAAGGAAAACATGAAGTGTCCTTTTCTGTCACTCATCTGCCTGTTTTCCTTGTGTCAGAGTTTCTTACTGATTCTTTAGCTTGTAGTTGGTGAGTCTCAGCGGTTCTCCAGTATTCACTCCCCCACCAGAGGTGGGATTACCTATGCATCATGCCCAACTGTTTTCACATGGGCTCTAGAGATTGGAACTCTATTCATCTCAGGCCCTCATGCTTGCACCTGAAGTGCACCTAATTGCTGGACTATATCTTCAGTCCAAAAATATGCAGATATTGTTGCTGGCAGGCTCTTGGATATAAGTAGTATAACACAAGTAATATAATGAGGTCATACACTACTTCTGCTTTTAGGGTTTTTTTTTTTGTTTTTTTTTTTTTTTTGAGGAACCTCCATCCAAATTTCAGTGTGTAAAGGTTTACATTTTGTCCAATGTTATTGTTTTCTTGATGATAGCCACTCTGACTCAGATGAGATTGAATTTCTGCAGTTTTTATTTCCAATTTCCCGAAGACTAATGTTATTGAACATTTTTCTGTGTTTATTGGCCACTTGTACTTCTTTTGAGAATTGTTAATTCATTTGCCCATTTACTATTTGAATTATTAGTCCTTAGGATGTTTAATTTTTTTTTAGTGTTATGAAACTGAATGTACAATGGCTTAATACACATATGTTTGTAGTCATCTTTCCTTCACTTTGCATGTAAGTAATATACATGTATGTGCATGTGTACACTGATGCATGCACCTATAGAGGCCAGAGGAAGATACTGGGCCTTAAAACCTCACCTCCCTTTTTTCCTTAAGATGGAGTGCCTTACTGAATTGGAGCTTATTTTTTTTTTAAATATTTTTATTTTATTTGAGAGATAGAGACAGAGAGAGACAGAGGGACAGAATGGGCATGCCAGGGCCTCCAGCCACTGCAAATGAACACCAGACGCAAGTGCCACCTTGTGCATCTGGCTTACCTACGTGGGTCCTGAGGAACTGAACCAGCTTTCTTTGGTGTTGCAGGCAAGCGCCTTAACTGCTAAGTCATCTCTCCAGCCCTGGAGCTTGCTATTCTAAGCCCCAGTGATACTTTTTCTGTTGTTAATTTTAATTTTTTTATTGACAACTTCCATAATTGTAAACAATATCCCATGGTAATTCCCTACCGCCCCCCAGTTTCCCCTTTGAAACTCCACTCTCCATCATAACCCCTCCCTTCTCAATCAGTCTCTCTTTTATTTTGATGTCATAATCTTTCCCTCCTATTATGATGGTCTTGTGTAGGTAGTGTTAGGCACAGTGAGATATAGATATCTAGGCCATTTTGTGTCTGGAGGAGCACATTGTAAGGAGTCCTACCCTTCCTTTGGCTCTTATATTCTTTCCACCACCTCTTCCACAATGGACCCTGAGCCTTGCAAGGTGTGATAGAGATATTTCAGTGCTGAGCACTCCTCTTGTCATTTCTTCTCAGCACCATGTTGCCTTCTGAGTCATCTCAAAGTCACTGCCATCTGAGAAGAGAAGCTTCTCTAATCAAAAGTGAGAGTAGCATTAATATGTGGGCATGAACATTAAGAGAAGTGCTTACCAGGCAGTTTGGTGACCATAGTATACACATTTAGCCAGACACCAGCAGATGTTATGTCCCTAGGGGTCATGAATACCCAGTTGTAGGGTTTCAGTATCAGAGATGTAT
Organism: Jaculus jaculus; assembly: GCF_020740685.1. Classification (NCBI taxonomy): domain Eukaryota; kingdom Metazoa; phylum Chordata; class Mammalia; order Rodentia; family Dipodidae; genus Jaculus; species Jaculus jaculus. Next base: position 126,478,041 of record NC_059104.1, on the reverse strand, counting down.
TCCCTCCCATGGAATGGGCCATTGGTTTTCCCCATAACAGGCATGCCACTATTGCACCCATTGACTCATTTGGCTTGGCTGGCCAAATTTAAAGGCTTGCAGTATCCACTGTTGAGTATCTTCACTGGTGATTTCTCTCTGTCCCATTGAGCTGCATGCACTGTGGTTTTTTTCCAGCTGTCTGTCAGCTGGTGGTCTACATGGAGGAAGTTTTCAGCTTAGTTCCAGCAAGATTTCTCAGTGAGCTTATAGCCCAAGTATGTGGAGTCTTCAGCAATAGAGTCTTACCATCTCTTCCTGGTGGGAAACCAAGGGCCTCAGCAATGGCCTGTAATGTTTGTGATTAAAAGGCATGCACCATCACACCTGCCTTCTTTGTTCCTATTTCTGTAATTTTTAACTATAATGTTGTACAGAGACTATCCTTTCTAGTCAGGTCTTTTTGAGATCCCAAATATTTTGTGTACTTGGATTTTTTTTTTTAACTTAGATATGGGAAATGTTCTGCTATAATTTCATTGAACACTTTAAAAAATTTAATTTTTTTCTTGACAGCTTCCATAATTGTAAACAATATCTCATGTTAATTCCCTCCCTCCCTTCACTTTCCCCTTTGAAACTCCACTCTTCATCATATTACCTCCCCCTCTAACTCAGTCTCTTTCTTATTTTGATGTCATGATCTTTTCTTCCTATTTTGATGTCTTATGTAGGTAGTGTCAGATACTGTGAGGTCATAGATATCCAGACCATTTTGTGTCTGGAGGAGCATGTTGTAAGGAGTCCTACCATTCCTTTGGGTCTTACATTCTTTCTACCACCTCTTCCACAGCGGACCCTGAGCTTTGGAAGGTGTGATAGAGATACTTCATTGCTGAGCACTCCTGTCACTTCTTTTCAGCACCATGATGCCTTCTGAGTCATCTCAAGGTTACTGCCATCTGAAAAGAGAATGTTCTCTACCAAAAGTGAGAGTAGCATTAATATATGGGCATGAACATTAAAAGAAGTGCTTACCAGGCAGTTTGGTGAGTGTAGTATATACATTTAGCCAGACACCAGCAGGTGTTACACCTCTAGGGCTCATGACTACAACTGTTGTGGGTTTTTAGTATCAGGGATGTGTTCCTTCCCATGGAACAGGCCTCTAGTACAATTAGAGAGCAGTTGATTTCCCCCATAACATACATGCCACTATTGCACCCATTGGCTCATTTGGCCTGGTTAGCCAAATTTAAGGCATGCAGTATTCACTGCTGAATATCTTCACTGGTGATTTCTCTCTTTCCCAGTGAACTGCATACAGTGTAGCTTTTACCAGCTTTCTGTCAGTCCAAGAATGTGGAGTTTTTAGCAATAGGGTCTAACCATCTATTCATGGTAGGAAACCAAGGGCCTCAGCAATGGCCCGTAATGTTTTGGGGGTATCAGGGTCCTCCCTGGCTAACAACTCATTGGAAGGTATCCCATCCCTGGCACTGAAAATTTTCTAGTAAACAATCTATAGCTTCTGAGTGCTCCATTGTCCAAAACATTGACACTTTTTTTTTTTGCTCTTAATCTCTATCTTGGTTTCTTCTACATCGTGGATTTGCAGAATTTTGTCTCTTAATTGTGTTGGATGCTGTAGTTATGATTACTTTTTTCTCCCTCTTAACTGAATGAGAAATTTCTCAGTGCTTCAATCATTTTTTTTGATTGTTTGAGGTAGGGTCTTGCTGTAGTCCAGACCGATCTGGAATTCACTCTGTAGCCTCAGGGTGGCCTTGAACTCACAGCTGTCCTCCTACTTCTGCCTCCAGAGTACTGGGATTAAAGGTGTTTGCAAGTCCTCAGTCCTTAATCGTCTTTCTTTTACCTGGTCTAACTTATTGGTGATGTTTTCTTTTGAGGTATTTTTGGATTGGAATTCCAGCCTAAAGGTAGGCAGAGCAGTCTGAATTGGGGGAATGGGTTCCGGTTCCTGCTTACAATGGTCCCTTCTTGCTTGCTTGTGGTGCTGGCTGTTTGGTGGTGGTTCTGTGCTTGGATTTATGTATGGAGGCATGTTCCTCCATCATTGATGGAACTTTTCCCTTGTATCTGTTAGGCAAGTGCTCTACTATTAAACTCAATTTCCATGATGGAAATTTATCTTTACTATAGGAAGCCTGTTGATTTATAGAAGTTAGTCATCTCTGTGGCATACAGGAATAAACATTTATGATCATTTCCTTTGTGTTTAGTTGAGCCCTTTGTGGTATACTGTTCACATGTCGATAGATGGCAGGGTACAAAAGAGCATGCCGAAGTGTGAGGAGTAAAGCTGGCACTCTGCCATTTAAACTTCGATCAGAGCAGACCTGGTAGCCAAGCTGCAAGTCAGTGTGGTGAGGAAATCTATCCTCATTGAAGTATAAGGAATCATAGTTAACTGCCACAGGCAAATCAGAACACTGGCCTTTTCCCTTTGTTTGGAGCAATACCAACTCAGTGTGATAGTGCTGATTATCATTATTGTGTCTTATGAGCTGTCTCTTTTCTTGGATTTTTTTTTTGGGGGGGTTGAGGTAGGGTCTCATTTATAGCCAAGGCTAACCTGGTATTCACTTTGTAGTCTCAGGGTGTCCTCGAACTCACAGTGATCCTCCTACCTCTGCCTCCCTAGTGCTGGGATTAAAGGCATGCACCACCACACCCGGCGAGCTGTCTCTTTTCTGCCTCCTGATTGAAAATGAAAAGTTATCACTTGTTTGTGTTACTGGTGATCAAACCTAGGGTCTTGTATGCACTAGGTGTGTGCTGTACTGTTGAGCTACATCTTCAGCCAAAAAAAGCTGTTGTCATTTTATCCAGAGTGATTAGCATAAGACTTAGCACATACCATATACAATTTAGTAACTACTGTTTTAACAGAGGAATTATGGGGCTGGATATGAGGACACATCTGCAACTCTAGTACTTAGGAGGCTGAAGCAGGAAGATAATGAGTTCAAAGCTAGCTTGGGCTATGGCGAACTCCTGTTTATAACTTGATTGATGGAAAATCTTGCTTAGTGAGGGTCCTAACTAAATGTCAAATTATTTCTGGAATTAAGTAAATTGTGTGAGTAAAATTCCAAAAGATATACTTGAAAGGTAGACATTGTTACTAAATAGGACTTTTCTCTGCCTTTCACACCTTGGTTCTTATTCCAGTGGAGTTCATAAGTAGGCCATTTGATGCAAAATGTGTCTATGTTAAAGCTGTGCTTACTGTTAGATCTTATGGACTGCACCTTCTGATGCCACAGACTTCGTGTTCTTTAAAGACCAACAGTACCCTCAGGAAACATCTTTGCGAGAATTGCTAACAAAATATGAAAACTGTCTTCTCTCACCATATTGCCAGATTGACAAAATAAATTACCATTATAACCACATAGCTTTTTCTTCCTTCCCCACCTCCCCTCCAATAGAACCTTGCCATTTTGTCTAACCTGACCTCAGACTTGAGGTCTTCCTGCTTCTACCTCCTGTGTGTTAGGATTACAGGTGTATGTCACTCTACTTGTCTGCATGTATAGTTCTAAAAAGGGCATGTCTAAGGTTATTCAGTAAGGACATATATTTGAAGTTGATACAGCTGGATTTGTCTATTTTTATGACTGAAATTTTTGTTTGTTTTTATCCTTTAAATTTATTTTTTATTTTACTTAAAATATTTTTTTTTATTTATTTATGACTGGGTTGGAGAGGGAGAGAGAATGGGCATGACATAGCCTCGAGCCATTGCATATGAACTCCAGACGCCTGTGCCATCATGTGCATCTTGCTTATGTGGATCCTGGGGAGTCAAACCTAGGTCCTTAGGCTTCATAGGCAAGCACCTTAACCAATAAGCTATCTCCCCAGCACAAATTTCTTTTTTTCTTACAGGCAAAGTTCTGTTACCGAGGACTACCAGCTAAGGCTAGAAACACTTTTTTAAATATAAAATCAGAATTTATAAAATTTATGCTTGGTTTATAATACATATTATATTACAATCAAACCTTTTGCTATAATTGGGAAAAACAATCAGTACTAAATTTTAGTATATATTATTAATAGTAGTGATAAAAACTTCTTTTTCCTTTCTTTTTTTTTTTTGCGATAGGGTCTTGCTCTAGCCCTGCTGACCTGGAACTCACTGTATAGTCTCAGGCTAGCCTTGAACTCACAGTGATCCTCCTACCTCAGCCTCCTGAGTGCTGGAATTAAAGACATATACCGCCACACCCAGTTTATTTTATTTTATTTTTATGAGATGAGAAGTGAAGTAAAATATGGATTTTATGTAAGTTATCGTGATAATTTTGTGAAAATTTCATTCATTTTGTATTGCTTAGATTTGAAGATTGCACCATCCTGCCTCCAGTACAAGCAGTTTCTCTGTTCTGTAATCAATGTGATTCACAGGAACAACTTCAGGAACAAACGAAATGATCCTGGGTCGTGGAAAATATGATTTTTATATTGGTCTCGGGTTGGCTATGACCTCCAGCATTTTCATTGGAGGGAGTTTCATTTTGAAAAAAAAAGGCCTTCTAAGACTTGCTAGAAAAGGCTCCATGAGAGCAGGTAAGTTATGTCCTTTATGTAGATTTGAAATTATACCAGTATATACTTATGTAATTAGGTTCTTTGACTGTAGAAGAGCATGTCCTCATTCCTTGTCAGTGTCTGGACATTCAAACTGTTCAAGAGGTCTTGATGTTTATAGAGAATCAGATACCAATTTTGTAATGAGAAAAATTAAAAGTTATTAGACATAATTAACCACTTCCTTCTGAAGTTGATTTAAAGTAGGAATGGGGATGATGACCAAGTTAGTCTCCAGACTTTAAATTGCATTGTCTCTAGAAGAGGAAAGTGGATCTTATTTTTTGGTTTTTCGAGGTAGGGTCTCACTCTGGTCCAGGCTGACCTGGAATTAACTCTGTCATCTCAGGGTGGCCTTGAACTCATGGCAATCTTCCTACTTCTGCCTCCTGAGTGCTGGGATTAGAGGCGTGCGCCACCACGCCCGGCTCACTTTTTCTTTTTTATATTAGATCTAACTAATTCAGCAAGTTAATAGAAAAAAAAAGTGGCCTTTTGGGAATTTAGTAGACAGATAAGAAAATACTAATGTCTCTGCTTTTCTCCAGTTCCTCCTTGATCTTAATGCATGACTTACTGTCTGTAAAGGTTTGTATTTATGGACATATCTTACATACTGATGGATTTCTGTGAAGAGGAAAGCCAAAGATAAAGTAGGCTGTGTATCAAGACAGCCTAGGTTATAAGCAGTTCTCAGTCTTTGTAAGATAACAGTGTTCTTAGTGGGGCTACATTCATCTAAATGACTTACCCTGTGAAGAGTAGTTCAGTTGAGGTTGAGCTACTTTTCTTTGATGCCAAGTGTTACTTTAGTCTCAGGCTGCCCTGGGACTCACTACGGAACCTAGGCTGGCCTCACACTTGTGACACTCCTGTTTGAGCCTCATAAATACTGAGATTACAAGTATGTACCACCCTAGCCAGTTACTTCACAGGTTTATTTTTATTATTTAAGATAAATTTGTTTTAAACAAACAGAAGCTGAATATAAGGGCTGATTAAGTTCTCACATACATATCAAGTCATGAGAATCTTTAAAATTGTCTTTTCTGAGGTAATCAGAAAAATCGAAGAAATCTTAACACATAATCATGCAGAAAGCTTTAAATAGTTAGACATCTAAAATACACAATTACTGGGTTAGAGAGATGGTTTGGCAAGGTTAAGGTACTTGCCTGCAAGCCTAACGACCCAGGTTTGATTCCCCAGTTCCCACATAAAGCCAGATGCACAAAGTGGCACATGTATATGGAGTTCGTTTGTAGCAGCCAGAGGCCCTGGCATGCTCATTCTGTCTCTCTGTTTGCAACTAAATAAAAAGTATTTAAAAAAGTAAAAGTAAAATGTATGATTACTAATAGTTGCCATAGTATGTAACAAGGACTAATAATTTTCCAAAGAAGTAAAATATTTCTTCATCCACAGGTCAAGGTGGCCATGCATATCTTAAAGAATGGTTGTGGTGGGCTGGATTGCTGTCAAGTATGTATAGAGAACATTTTGAGAAAATGTTATAGCTTAATGTTAAAATATTTGCTTATGCTTTTAAACTCATATTAACAAATTTTAAAACTTTAATCTTATTATTATTTTTGGTTTTGTTTTTTTTCGAGGTAGGGTCTCACTCTGGCCCAGGCTGACTTGGAATTAACTATGTAGTCTTAGGGTGGCATTGAACTCACAGCAATTCTCATACATCTGCCTCCAGAGTGCTGGGATTAAAGGTCTGTGCCACCAAGCCTGGCTTTAATCTTATTTTCATAAGTATAATTTCAACCTATAAAAGTAACTCAGCAGCTTAATAGCTTATTTATTATTTTATTATTTATTTAGAATGAAAAGCCCAGTCTGATTAAAACATTTTTGATATTCCTGTGCATTTAAGCAGTTTTGCTCAATTTAAGTTAATTTAGTGTTGAGGGAGTAGCTCAGCAGTAGAGTGCTTGCCTAGCATGTGCAACACCCTGGATTTGGTTCACCAGTGCTACAATTAAGAAAAAAAGTAGAGCTGGGCATGGTGGCTCACACCTTTAATCCCAGAACTGGGAAGGAAGAGGTAGGAGGATTGCTGTGGGTTCAAAGCCACCCTGAGACTACATAGTGAATACCAGATCAGCCTGGATTAGAGCAAGACACTATCTCAAAAAACAAAAAAAGGGCTGGAGAGGTGGTTTAGCGGTTAAGCACTTGCCTGTGAAGCCTAAGAACCCCGGTTTGAGGCTTGGTTCCCCAGGTCCCACGTTAGCCAGATGCACAAGGGGCCGCACACGTCTGGAGTTCGTTTGCAGAGGCTGGAAGCCCTGGCGCGCCCATTCTCTCTCTCTCCCTCTATCTGTCTTCCTCTCTGTGTCTGACGCTCTCAAATAAATAAAAATTAAAAAATGAAAAGAAAAAAAATGAAGAAAGAAGGGCTGGAGAAATGGCTTTGCAGTTAAGGCGCTTGCCTCGGAAACCTGAAGACCCAGGTTCAGTACCCCAGGATCTATGTAAGGCAGATGCATAAGGTAGTGCTTTCTTCTGGAGTTTGTTTGCAGTGGCTTGAGGCCCTGCCATGCCCATTCATCCTCTCTCATAAATAAAAATGTAATTATGAAAGTTTATAGAGAAATCTGATTTTTTATTGTTTCTCTTCTATTTTCATTCCAAATTTTATGCACATACACATGCACACACACACACGTGTGTGTGTGTGTGTGTGTGTGTGTGTGTGTGTGTGTATATATATATATAAAATTTTTTTAATGAGGGAGAGGGTACTCAGAGACACAAGACTGGATGATACAAGAAACTGGTTATAGGCTCTGAGAGTGGAACAGATACATGAAGGGTTCCACAAGGGCAGAGACTAAGTGAGATTGGTGTGGTGACCCGAGAGCCAAGTGAAAAGAGGTTGAGGGAGCTGAGAGTTTTGGCCTGTACCAGATGGTACTGTTACAAATAGGACTGAAAAGTAACTATTGGGTTTAGCAGGATGCAAATCCTTGCTGATCTTGAGTTACAGTTTTAAATACTTTATTTGTTTATGAGGGGGGCACAGAAGGGCCCACTACAAATGAACTCAAGATGCATGTATCACCACATTCATCTGTCTTACATGGGTTCTGGGGAATCAAAGCTGGGTCTTAGGCTTTGTAGGCAAGTGTAATAGCTGCTAAGCTATCTTTCCAGCCCGAGTTACAGCTTTGATATAAAACTTCCATTTAAAAAGTCCTGTTTTTCAGAATGGGTATTCCAGGGCCTTAGCTGCCGCAGACAGACTCCAGATGCATGTGTCACTTCGTGCATTCAGCTTTATGTGAGTACTGGGGAACCAAATCCCAGTCAGTAGGCTTTGCAAGCAAGCACCTTAACAGCTAAGCCATCTCCCCAGCGCTTTTTATTTTTTGAGATAGGTCCTTGCTCTACCCCAGGCTGACCTGGAATTCACTATGTAGTCTCAGACTGACCTTGAACTCACAGCAATCCTCCTACCTCTGCTTCCAAAGTGCTAGCATTAAAGTCACGTACTACATGCCCAGCCTTTTCTTCAACTCTCTAACAGCTATGCTTAAATCTAAAATGTGTGCTATCCCTTACTTTACTTAATAAATTCACTAACTTCACTCCAAAAAAAAAAAAAAAAAAGTCCTGTTTTTAGGCTGGGTGTGGTGCCATGTGTCTTTAATTCTAGCACTTGGGAGGCAGAGGTAGGAGGATTGCCATGAGTTCGAGGCCACCCTGAGAATACAGAGTGAATTCCAGGTCAGCCTGGACTAGATCAAGACCTACCTCACAAAAATAAGGGCTGGAGAGATGGCTTAGTGGTTAAGCACTTGCCTGTGAAGCCTAGGGACGCTGGCTCAAGGCTAAATTCCCCAGGACCCTCATTAGCCAGATGTACAAGGGGGCGCACACGTCTGGAGTTTGTTTGCAGTGGCTGGAGGCCCAATGCGCCCATTCTCTTTCTCTCTCTCTCTCTCTCTGCCTCTTTCTCTGTCTGTTACTCTCAAGTTAATAAATAAAAATGAACAAAAAAATTAAAAAAAAATAGAGCTTCAGAGTGCAGAGTAAAACTACTAGGATTCTCTTAGTGAAAATAGCCTTCAAAAAATAAAACAGACATTTTGAACAAACTGAAAATAGATGATCTGAAAGAATATGCAGAAAGACTGATCCATATGGAAGTTTGGAGATACAGGGAAAATGGTGACTGCATATCTCAAGTGTATGATGATGAATAAAAATAATAAAAAATATACAAAATTTAAGCTGGACATGGTGATGCACACTTTTAATCCAAGCACTTGGGAGGCAGAGGTAGGAGGATTGCCATGAGTTCGACCATCTTGAGACTACATAGTGATTTCCATGTCAGCCTGGGCTAAGGTGAGACTGTACCTCAAAAACAAAAAAACATGAAATTAAAAAGGGAGAAAATGGATTAAAAGTTTCTGTTTTAGGCTTTTTATGTAAGAAGATTAAAACTAAACATTTAATTTGACAATATAAGATACATAGAATTTCCAGAGTATTCAGTTAAAACCAATACAATAAATGTAAAACCTCCAAATTAATTAAGGCAAGAAAAGTAGAAAGATGAGGCAGAACAGATGGAATATAAGAAAATAGAAATCATCATGCAAAATCTGGAAGGTAAGGTTTTCTCTAAAGAAATCAATATCTCATATAAAAATAGGAATGAAGACTATTGTACATCAAATGATACAGAAGACATTGCAACCAAATTCCATAATTGAATTATAATAGGAACAAACAGTCTCTAAAGACAGTTTAAGAATTAAAGGGGAAAATTAAATATGAATTGTTTGTTAGATGATATTTTAGCTTTATTTCTATTTTTGTAAAGTGTGGTTTGTGTGTAGAGTATATTTTCATGAAGTCATGAAGAGATGCTATGTGCCTGTAGATTGTTAAAAATATTAGCAAATAGGGCTGGAGAGATGGCTTAGCGGTTAAGCGCTTGCCTGTGAAGCCTAAGGACCCCGGTTCGAGGCTCGGTTCCCCAGGTCCCACGTTAGCCAGATGCACAAGGGGGCGCACTCGTCTGGAGTTCGTTTGCAGAGGCTGGAAGCCCTGGCGCGCCCATTCTCTCTCTCTCCCTCTATCTGTCCTTCTCTCTGTGTCTGTCGCTCTCAAATAAATTAAAAAAAAAAATTAAAAAAAAATATTAGCAAATAGAATATGTTGAAAATGTTTGAAAGGAAAAGATTGGAACTACATTTGAGAAAATGTTAAGTCTTTTATTATTTGTAATATTTCATTAGTATTTAAGAATAAAAGCCAGGTGTGGTGGTGCATGCCTTTAATCCCAGCATTTGGGAGGCAGAGATAAGGAAGATTGCTGAGAGTTTGAGGCCACCCTAAGACTACATAATGAATTCCAGGTCAGCCTGAGCTAGAGTGAGACCCTACCTTGTAAAACAAAAACAAAAACCAGTAAAACATTTTATTCAGATATACTTAAAGCTACATATGTATGTATATATTTGTGCATATCAATAAATGCCCCTTATTAAATGTGCTGATTCAGAAGCAAAGATTATCAGACTAGCTTTTTTTTTTTGGTTTTCCAGGGTAGGGTCTCATTCTAGCTCAGGCTGACCTGGAATTCATTATGTTATCTCAGGGTGGCCCTGAACTCTCGGCAATCCTCCTACCTCTGTCTCCCAAGTGCTAGGATTAAAGGCATGCGCCACCACACCTGGCTCTAATTTTTTGGGGGTAGGGTCTCACTCTAGCCCAGGCCAACCTGGAATTCACTATGTAGTCTCAGGCTGGCCTTGAACTCACAGCGATCCTCCTATCTCAGCATCTCAATGGCTAGAATTAAGCCTAGCTCAGACCACAATATTTAAAACTAACAGAAACCAGTTGCATGTTTTTTCTGTGATATAAATACAAATACAAAGATACAGAATGGCTGAAACAGAAGAATGAGCCACTGTTAGTGATATTGACAAAACACTTCTCAGAGCAATAAAGACTATATACAATATATAATATACAATTATTTCTTAGGAATGAAAGATTCTAATTTTCTGGAAGCCATGAATTTCTGACTTTAATGTCTTAATTGGTTAGTATTTGTCCTGGGCCATAAATTTCAAAATTTCTTTATTACCTTGACATAAGCATAAACTATTTTTCAGTTAAAACTGTAGATTTATTTGTAACTGATGGGGCTCATAAACAAATGAGAGAAGATGTGAAAGTTACTGAAATAAACTGAAATATGTAGGTATTGCATTCACAATTTGGGTATATTCCTGAGAGGTGTTTGTTTTTCATCTCTTTAGTGGGAGCTGGTGAGGTGGCCAACTTTGCTGCATATGCATTTGCACCAGCCACGCTAGTGACTCCACTAGGGGCTCTCAGTGTCCTTGTAAGGTAAGATACTACATTTCTTATATAGAAACAGTACATTTCAACTACTTCAAGGACTTTTAAGAATATTTTTATTTATTTATTTATTTATTTGAGAGCAACAGACACAGAGAGAAAGACAGATAGAGGAAGAGAGAGAATGGGCGCGCCAGGGCTTCCAGCCTCTGCAAACGAACTCCAGACGCGTGTGCCCCCTTACGCATCTGGCTAACGTGGGACCTGGGGAACCGAGCCTCGAACTGGGGTCCTTAGGCTTCACAGGCAAGCGCTTAACCGCTAAGCCATCTCTCCAGCCCTATTTATTTATTTGAAAGAGAGAAAATGTGAATGAGCACACCAGGGCCTCCAGTCACTGTAAATGAACTCTAGACACATGTGTCACTTTGTGTATCTGTCTTTACATGGGTACTGAGGAATTGAACTTGAGCTGTCAGGCTTTGCAAGCAAGTGCTTTAAGTGCTATCTCTCCAGACTCACTTGAGGTCTTTTTTTAAATACTGTATAGTAATTTGCTTTGCCATTTATTCTCTGTGCATAGGTAAGATTAATTTGAGGTACAGTCAAATTATGCTTTGTCTTGTGTTTAGCTTTAATGATTTCAGGTTTTGAAAATCCCAAGTTATACTTGTGCAGCATTTATCAGTCAGTACACATAGGCTTTGGTAAGTCATTGTTGGGGGAGAATAGCTTTCAGTATATACCTACTGCCTACTACAGAATGTCTCCCAGGAGGAGGTTACATGCCTGTGAAGACTGGCCTGCGGTGCTTGTTTTGCCAGACCAGTAGAAAACCTGACCATGCTGACATGTTTCTGTTAGTGATTAGTCCAAATAAGCCTATTTTGAACTCTGGATGTTGGTCATCATTCTGAAAGTTGATTTTTTTTTTCTTCCAATAGAATATATATAAAATAGGATTATTTTATGTCTTTATTTTTAACTTTCCTTACCACTATTTTGTTTGTTGGTTTATACTATATTTGTAGGGGGTGGTAGATAAAACCAGGTAAGCTTTTTGAACACTTTAATTTATAAGCAAGTTAATAAATATTTCCAGCTTCTAGCTTATTTTGTTCTTTTAAAAAATATTCTATTATTTCATAATATATTTTATTTTATTTGAGAGAGAGAGGGTGGGAAGGAGATAGAGAGAATGAGAATGAATGGGCACGCCAGGGCCTCCAGCTCTTGCAAATGAACTCCAGACATATGTACCACCTTGTGCATGTGGCTTATGTGGGTCCTGGGGAATCAAACCTGGGTCCTTTGGCTTTGCAGGCAAATGTCTCAAGTGCTAAGCCATCTCTCCAGCCCCTAAATATTTCATTTTTATTTATTTGAAAGAGAAAGAGGGAGGGAGGCAGGGAGAGAGAGAAAATATAGGTGCACCAGGGCCTCCAGACACATGTGCCACCTTCTGCATCTGGCTTACATGGGTCCTAGGGAATTGAAGCTTGTTCTTTAGCTTTTCAGGCAAGTACCTTAACCACTAAGCTATCTCTCCAGTCCTTATTTTGTTCTTGACTGTTCATTTGTAAGTAACATTGGATAATTATAGCCAAATTATTCACCAATGAAAACATTAGTGGGATGCATTAAACATTAGAAAAAGTTAAGTAAATTTCAAGTGTGTGTTTAGCTATAGATTCTTAGGACATAAGTTATACCAGCTATAACTCTTTACATTATAGATTTCCTTTGGACTTCTCAGAGTGGATTAATGGCTCGGTATACAGGCTTAGTGTAGGTGATGAAGGGGATTCATTTTAGTACAGGAGTTGTAGTATAAAGCTCTTGGTGGTCCCAGACTAGATTCTACCCTCCATTCTAAGATGCCAGTAATAGAGGAGCAATGGAGGTGACAGGAAAGGAACTGTTTAATCAGTACAGCTATACCAGAAGAAGACGGACCAGCATCCTCAGCCCTGTCTTTAGCTTTCAGATTATATAGGGAAAAGGAGGCTGAGTATATAGTCAAGTAGTCTTGGTAACTGGTGGTCTAGCTGATTGGTTAAAAGGGGCTTTTGTCACTGAATTGCTGTTGCATGGGAGGTAGTTTTGATATATCATGAAATGTTTATTGACCAAACTTTTCCCTAGAATCCAGGAGAAAATGACTCAGTAAAAAGAAGACAGATGAAAAGTAGAGGCAGAAATTCTTTTTTAAATCCTTTTTAGTAACCCATTGAACATTCGTTTATAGATTCGAGATGTCAATGCTTTGAGCAAAAGCTACCTCTAAGTCTTTGGTATAATTTTGAATATATATTTTCTTTGGTCGAAAGTGAGAATCTTTATAAACTTAGTGTTTTAGCATGACCTCAATAATGTTTAACTACAGAATGTCTCCCAGGATGAGGCTCCATGCCTCTGAAGGCTGGCTTTAGGTAAATCACAAGACTGTTAATACTTAAAAAATGAGAAAAGTTGCTAATTTAAATTCTCATCTTTTTATTCCTCCAATTTTAGTGCCATTCTTTCTTCATACTTTCTAAATGAAAGGCTTAATCTTCATGGAAAAATTGGGTGTTTGCTAAGTATTCTAGGATCTACAGTTATGGTCATCCATGCTCCAAAGGAGGAAGAAATTGAGACCCTAAATGAAATGTCACATAAGTTAGGTGATCCAGGTAAGGAAGGCTTTATTAGTCTTACTTTACTTTACTTTAACTTAGTTTGTATTTTGATCAAGACTTTTTATTCAGATTGTTCCACACAGGTTATGAGATAGTATGTAGTCATGTACCCCCAGTCTCTTCTCTCTTGTTCTTTCTTTCTTTATTTCCATACAACATGCTTATGTCAAGCGGCTTCCTTGGCTTTTTGTCATTATCTGTTGCCTATTGTGCCAACCTGTGCAGGCTTGTTTAATATGTTTGCTTACATTATCATCTCTACATGACAATCTCAGCCATATTAATTATGCCCCTCCATCCATCTATTTGTCCTTCTCTCCCTTATGCCCTCCCTCACTCCCTTTCTCTTTTATTTCCACAGGATCCCACTGCATATCTCAAACAGGCCTCCAACTCCATCCTCCTGCCTTAGCCTCTCAAGTGCCAGAATTATAGGTGTGTGCCACTACATCTGGTTTGTTTTTACTTCATTATGTCGTGTGTGTGTGTGTGTGTGTGTGTGTGTGTATTGGTTTTTCAAGGTAGGATCACACTCTAGCTCAGGCTGACTTGGAATTTGCTATGTAGTCTCAGGGTGGCCTCGAACTCACAGTGATGCTCCTACCTCTGCCTCTGAGTGTTGCGTAACATGTGCCAAGTTATCTTACTTGCTTAGTTTTCCACGAATCTATCTGTCCCTTTTTTTTGTTTGTTTGTTTTTTGGTTTTTTATGTTTTGCTTTTTTGAAGTAGGGTCTCACTCTAGCTCATGCTGACCTGAAATTCACTCTGTAGTCTCAGGGTGGTCTCAAACTCACAGCGATCCTCCTACCCCTGCCTCCCGAGCGCTGGGATTAAAGGTGTGTGCTACCATGCCCGGCTTGTTGTTTCATTTTTTTGAGACAGGATCTCATTCTTTTAGCCCAGACTGTCCTGAAGTCTGTCTGCTGAAGTCTGAGTGCACTGTCAACTTTATTTATTTATTTATTCTCTTAAAACCCTTGGTTCTCTGGTTCTACTGAGTAGTTTCAAATACATCAGGTAGCCTTGGATGGACTTTCAGCTTTCAGCCAGGCCCCTGGTCAGTCTTGCCTCTTCCGCTTCACAGGGATACCTTTTCAGTGTTCTGTGCTACTGAGTTACCTGGGATCTGCTGCCAGATGGTGTAGGATTGTTTTCTTGGATTTGCTGTACCATGAATTATCCTGTGCTTTCTGATCATACTGACAAAGATATTTTTTTGATTTATTTTTGAGAAAGAATGGACACACCAGGGCTTAGCTGCTGTGAATGAACTTCAGATGCCCGTGCCCCCTGTGCGCCTGTGCAACATTGTGTGCTCATCTATCACTGTGGCTGGCTGTGTGGGACCTGGAGATTCAAATAGGAACCTTAACCACTAAGCCATCTGTTCAGCCTGCCAAAGACTTATTTTTGGTGTCTGGGTGTGTGTTCATATGTTTGTGGATGCCAGAGGTTGACATCAGGTGCTTACTTCAGTTGCCTTTAACCTTATTTTTAGAGACAGGGTCTCACAGAATATAGAACTTACCAATTAAGCTAATTATCTAGCCAGCAAGCCCAAGGGTTTGAGCTTTTATTTGGGTGCTGGGGATTTGAAATTGTGTCTGTGTGCTTGTGTGGCAAGCACTTTATTGACTGAATCATTTTCCTAACCCAGAAATAGTTAATTCTGATAAGACACTATTGCCATCACTTTCTTTCTTGTTTGTGTATTTTAGAAATTTGAAGGGACATCTCTTTGCTTTCATTCCCCCCTCTCCCTTTCTTTTTCCCCTTATTTCTCCTGCCCTTCCTTTCATTCTTTCTTTAAACAGAGTCTCGTCCCACACTGGCCTTGAAGTTTATATGTAGTGAAGGCCTTGGATTCTTTTTTTTTTTTTTTTTTTTTTTTTTGGTTTTTCGAGGTAGGGTCTCACTCTGGCTCAGGCTAACCTGGAATTCACTATGTGGTCTCAGGGTGGCCTCGAACTCTGGGAGATCCTCCTACCTCTGCCTCCCGAGTGCTGGAATTAAAGGCGTGCGCCACCACGCCCGGCTAAGGCCTTGGATTCTTGATTGTCCCATCTTCAGAGTGCTAGGGTTACAGTTACTTACCACTACACCTAGGACTTTTTTTTCCCATGTTAAAATACAAGTGGTCCTTTCTGTACTGTGTGCACTGGAGTACAAATTGCTGAGAACAGTGACTGGCCAGTGTTCAGGCTTCTGTTCTTCATATTCAGCCAGGACCCCAGCAATTTTCAAGTTCTCGTTATGACTTGTTTTTTTCTAGCACTTGATTCTATGTCTTTGAGGGAAAACTTTTTGTTGTTGGTTTTTTCAAGGTAGGGTCTTGATTTAGCTTAGCTTAGGGTGACTTGACCTGGAATTCATTATGTAGGCTTAGGCTAACCTCGAGCTCAGCAATCCTTTTACCTTGGCTTCCTGAGTGCAGGGATTATTGGTGCATGCCACCATGCCCAGCAAAAACTTGATTCTTAACTCCTGTTGTTTACACATAGAAATTGTTGAGCACTCAATAGCACCTCATGGTTTCTCTTCCACTAGCTTCTGTCCATGTTCTGATTACTCCTGTCCCCATTTAGGTAAGCATAAGAGGATACTTAAGAAATGTTGGTATAACAGTGTGTTGAATATGAAGGATTCTTTAATTTTCCTGTGTATACTTTGTTTTTTATTGGCACTAGAGATTGAACTGAGGGTGTGCACATGTTGGACTGCACCTGCTCACTGAGCTGCATCTTCAGTCTTTCACTGTGCACTCTTTTTGGGGGTCTGTTGCACTCAGCTTAGCGTTGCTGGCAGAAAACACTTGATCAAGAGCAGCTTGTGGGAGGAAAGGGTTTATTTTGGCTTATAGACTTGAGGGGACACTCCACGATGGCAGGGGAAAGCATGACATCAGCAGAGGGTGGACATCACCTCCTGGCCAACATCAGGTGGACAACAGCAGCAGGAGAGTGTACCAGACACTGGCAAGGGGAAGCTGTCTATAATACCCATAAGTCCACCCCCAACAACACACTATCTCAAGGAAGCTCCAGTTCCCAGACTGCCACCAGCTGGGCAACTAGCATTCAGAACACTTAAGTTCATGGGGGGACACCTGAATCAAACCACCATAAGGGCCATATACCTTTTCTTCTACTTCCTTTGGTTGTTTTGTATGAATAAAACTTTTCTTTCTTTGCCTTTTTCAGGTTTTGTGGTCTTTGCAACACTTGTGGTCATTGTATCCTTAATATTAATCTTTGTGGTGGGACCTCGCCATGGACAGACGAACATTCTTGTATACATAACAATCTGCTCTGTGATTGGAGCATTTTCAGTCTCCTGTGTGAAGGGCTTGGGCATCGCCATCAAAGAGCTGTTGGTTGGAAAGCCTGTGCTGAAGCATCCCCTGGCTTGGCTTCTGCTGCTGAGCCTCGTGGTCTGCGTGAGCACACAAATTAATTACCTAAACCGAGCTCTGGATATATTCAACACTTCCATTGTGACTCCAATATATTATGTGTTCTTTACAACTTCAGTTTTAACTTGTTCAGCTATTCTTTTTAAGGAGTGGCAAGATATGCCTGTTGATGATGTCATTGGGACTCTGAGTGGCTTCTTCACAATCATTGTGGGGATATTTTTGTTGCATGCCTTTAAAGACGTCAGCTTTAGTCTAGCCAGTTTGCCTGTGTCTTTTCGAAAAGATGACAAAACAATGAATGGCAATCTTTCTAGTATGTATGAAGTTCTTAATAATAATGAAGAAAGCTTACCATGTGGAATTGAACAGCACACTGGTGAAAATATCTCCCGTAGGAATGGAAATCTGACAGCTTTTTAAGAAGGATATGTTGGAAGGCTAATCTGTATTTCTGTTAGAAAATGATTTAGAGTATCAGAATGTATTTGGAAAAAAACATGGTCCTCAAATAATGTTCTCTAAAGACAATCTTTTTTAAGCTTTCACTAATTTGGATCAAGAAATTACTTTTCTTATATTTAAGCAATGGTAGCTCACTAAAGTGACCTCAATACAATGGCTGATTTCCATTAACATTGAATTGTAAAGGTATTTTACATTTTGGTTCTTTCTTCAAAATCTAAATGCACTAATGACAATTTTAAGTCTATAAAGATGTTATTTTTTCATTGGTGATGAAAGTCTAAAATGTTTGTCACCCTGATCTCATCAGTCCCTGGCCATAAAAGGGCTTTTGATTGTTTCAATACATTATCTTCAGATTTATCTTATCTGAAAGATTTCACTCCTGTTTGATGAGTAATTTCAAAATGTTTAAGGAATTCCCAAGTCACCAAATGAATGAAACTCTCTCAAAACACAGAAAAGAGATTGCCAAGAAAACATCTGTGGCTTGTCCCTAAGCATCTGATTTCCTGTGCATATTTGATGGCTACCTTGCAGAAGACAAGTTCCTGTTAAGTCAGTGAATCCTGCATCCTTTGGGCTCTTGGCTCTGCAGTCTTCATGGGTCTGTTCTTTGGTGCATAATACCTGGAACTTAGATTGCCATTTTACATCAGCTCCTACACTGCTCAGGATGTTCTCATGGTAGATTATATCTCCCAGGGATCGTTTAACCCTTGGGGAGGAAAATTAGAAGAGTGGGATAATTTCTTAAATTTGGTAGTTCATCCTAGAATAAAAAGTTTGAACAAAGTTTTTTTTCTAAGTCCAAATGCTTAAAATGTGTAAAATATGCTCTGTTTGTACCAAGTAGGTTATTTTGCTTAAGGGTTTGAACCATTGTACATTTTGGTATTTTAGAAAATACTTATGAGAAATGTTTATGGAAAATCTCAAAAAAGATAGGCTAGTTCACACTTTACAGCTTCAAGTATATCCACTTCATAGCCATTGACAAGGCTATCCCCCCCCACCCCAGCCTCTGTGGCAGGAGAGCTCAGACTTAGGTTTGCCGCACTCTCTTGTTCTTGCCTGTGGTTTCATTCCATGTGGTCTTCATTAATTAGCCTCATCAGTTCTATGAAGAGAACCCTTTTCTTGTGACCGCCATTTCCCATGTAACTTTTTTTTGTTGTACTGAGGATTAAACGTAGGATCATGCTTTCTACCACTGAGGTACATTTCCAGTCTTTCTTGTAAGTTCCACAGATATAATTTCATTTTTGGCAGATATCTTGCATACGTAACTATACTTTGCACATTAAAAAAAATCAGTTTTCATCCTCTTGGGGAAGACATGCCCTTCTTGAGAATATACAAAACGATAGAGGCTTATCACCATACCTTGTGAAAGTTTGATATACGGTCATCTTTTTATTCTGCACCTCAGAGTACAAGTAGCATTCTTCATTTGTAGCAGAGTTAATAGTCCCAGGATTATTCATATGACCAAAAATACTGTTTTTAATGTAATGTCCTATTTATAGGTGTAACTCAGGTTAGTACAGCAGAATAGTACGTGTACTTTATTACTTTCTGTATAAAATAAAACTTGAATCCACCGGTTCTTGGGGTGTTCCTGTCCCAATAATTTTTTTTTTTTGGACAGGAGCTTTGTTCTGTTGCCTGTACTGATTATGCACTCCTAGGCTCCTTCGTTAGCTTCCCAAATAGCAGGGATGTGTTTCTTCTTGTACTTGGCTCTCAGTGTCTATTGCTTTTCAAAATTCCAAATTGATCAGATACATTTCATTTAATAGGTCATATGAGCCAAGTCCAGCAGTTGGGGTGCTTAGCTGAGGGCCACTAGGGACAGGACTCTTCTTCTTGTGCAGTATTTGCTGCAGCAGATCAAACTGTTGCCTCCAGGAAAGGAAGCAAACATAGCAGGGCATAGTGTCCCTCTTTCATAGACTTGACTGAGCAGGCAGCACAGCTGTTGTCTTCCATGGTCTGTTTCATTTCATCGCTGCCAAAACTTCAATGTAACGTGCAGTATGTGCTCAGGTGACTAGAGTAGTGTTTTCAAGATGCCATGACCTTGTCTTGTCTTGTAGTTTGATTTAAACCCATTCTGGGAAGATGGAAAGAAACAATATGCTCAAGCCAATGAATGAACACAAATGGGCTTTGGTAGTTTTATTTCTCTAACCTCACAATTAGATTTTGTTACAACTTGAATCTAGATAAAGCAGAGGAATCAATCAAGTTCACTATCTTAACACAGAGATGGGACAAAAAACTATTCATAAAAGACCATCAAAAAAATTCCTGAACAAAGCTAGTCATTAAGTTTAATGGCAATTGGTAGAGAATTTTTAATGTAATTAGCTGATATTATGCTTCTTACAGGAACATTTCATATGAAAACTGGAAATAATTTGTTAAGAACAGAATGGCAACAATCAGCAGCCAATACAGGCTTCCTATTTACCAAAAGCATATACAATTTTAGTCTAGAAAAATAAGTCAATTTTATAAAATTAGGCTTTTTGATCAAAAAGCACCTCCTTGAGTAGGTACAGATAATCTCACTAAACAGTTTATGTCAAGACAAACATGCCACCAGAGTTACTGCATGCTATGGGCTCAGCCCTCAGCTGCTGGCCAGAGACTGGTGGATGGGTGGCTGGAAGCAGCGTACGTGCTCCACAGGTGTGCTCTCCCCATCACCCGACTTCAAGTATTTGTCCAGGATAGTGATGATCTCATCGTTAAGGATCTGGAACTTGCGAATCCTCTCCACCATCTTCTTCAGTGGCTAAAACAATTAGATCAGTTTTATTATTAGAAATTTTTCATGTTTCAAAATGTCAGGCTTTTCATATTTCCTAAAAAAATGACAGCAAATATTGACCTACAAGTTACATTTAAAAAGAAATAATTTGGAACAGTCAATATATTTTCACTTTAAATTCACTTTGCTGCAATTTTGATATTAACTGTAGATTTTTAAAGTTTTAGGGCACTATTGCTAGGAGTTCAAAGCCAGTTTCAGATCAGGTTGGGGTACAAAGTGAGACCCTGTCTCCAAAAATCAAAACAAAGAACTTCCTGTGTACCAAAATCCAAAATATGGAATTATAAAGATGAAGACAGTATGTTTAGTACAGGGAAATCAGTAAACTGATGAAATACACGTCCCAGGCTTCTAGCATGACAGTACTGTGGACAGCACTGCTTTGACCGACTGGATAAAGAGTAAGGGGCCAAAGCTTCAAAGCAGGGCTGGAGAGAGGGCTTAGTGTTTAAGGCACTTAACTGTGAAGCCTAAGAACTCATGTTCAACTGTCCAGGTCCCACATAAGCCAGACACACACAGTGCAGTACTGCACGTGTGCACGGAGTTCAAGTGCAGTGGCTAGAGGCTCTGGCACACCAGTTCTCTCTCATGCACGTGTGTGCATTTTTTTTTAAAGCCAGTCTGTTGGGCTTGCTTCAACAAAACCAAACTTCAAAGCACTGTTGGTTCTGCCCACACAAGAGCTACGCAGAGGCCACCTGGAACAGATGTGAACAATAACACTGGAATAAGGAGTTTTCCTAGGCTGTGAGCAAGTTAGAATAGAACTGGAGACCTCACCAAAAGCTGGGGTCCTTTTAATTAGGCAAATTCTCAGGCTAACTTGGTTGTGGGCAGAAGCAAATGTAAATCTTGGGTGGAAACTCACTCAAGGTTAAGCTTGAAACAAAGAATCCAACATAAGGTATGAAGAGCCTTCAACACTCAATTCCAAGGCCTTCAGATAAATAGAATTGATAGATACTAACTAAAATAATAAGATGGAAGCTGGATGTGGGGGTGCACATCTTTAATCCTAGCACTCCGGAAGAAGAGGTAGGAGGATTGATAGGAGTTTGAGGCCGGCCTGTAGTGAGTATTCCAGGTCAGCCTAGGCAAGAGCGAGACCTTTCCTCCCAAAATCAAATAACTTTAGTTTCAACAAAAGTTTTTACCACCAAGACCTGAAGTAACAACTTGGAAATAAGTTTATGACTTTTTAAAAATAAAATTCAGCAGATTTAGTTGAAGTGAATTAGTGATCCGACAAATGTATCTGAAGTGCATATTCTGGATGTAGCACAGAATGAAGGAAATGGAAGTGCTGGGAGCCAGAATAACCCATTAGAGATGTCCACACCCAGCCCCTCGCATCTATGGATATGTTACTTTTAAGTTTACACAGTTGCTTATAGGTTTTCTCTGCTAAACCCGAGGGCTTTTTCTGAGTTCTTATTCAAAAGATGCAACCTTTATTTTCTCCCTTTCTGACTCTGGGTACGAGTCCAAATCTTAAGCATGTTTACCTTGATACTGTTTTCTCTAAGGTCCCCTATTTATTTACAGTGACTTGAGTTCCACTGCCGACCTTAACTCTAATAGAGGCATGACTTGCTGTTCTGCTCTTTTTATTTCTCCTCCCTGTAGCTGCTGAGTTTATAGAGACGCTTCATTCTGAATCCTTGCTCATTTTCTCTCTCTAAGTTAAATTCCTTTCCCAGTGAAACTCAGGCTCCCTGTAATAAATTTGCAACCCACCTTCAAGTCCCTTGGTTGCTGGGAGCTTTCTCTGTAGCTAGGTATATCTTGGCTTTATTTGGGTGACTTTAACATCGAGGGCTTTGAGATAAAGGGTAACATCTGAGCTGTCTTACTAGTTAGAAATACAAGATGTGGCAGAATAGGATGTTGGAATATTAGAAGGGCTTGGCCTACTGTTGCTAGAAAGTCCAATGTGGAAATCATGAGAGGAAATGTGGGGTGACAGCAGGAAACAGGACCACATGTGTACAAATATGAAGAACTGATTTCAGCCCAATCATTTGAGTGTGAAAGCAGATGCATCCTTCAGGTCCTCCCTCCAAGGAAAATATGACTTGACTAACATTGATTTTGGCTTTGTGAGACACCACCTTGGGGACACAGCTGAACTATATAGACCTAGAAAAGTGTGAGATAGTCAGTGATTGCATTTCTGTCATTAAACCTGTGTGTGGTATTTGGTTTTGGGAGCAAAAGAAAAGTAATATAATAGGTTAAGCCATATGGAGGAAGAGAATAAGGTCTAAAATAATAGACTACATCCCAAGAGAATGGGAGATGATAAAGTATGAGGAGAAAATGGACAATTGAAAATAAGCAGACTGAAAAGCACTGACTTGGAAGCCAGAACAGCACTATGCCAATGATCAAACAGTAAAATATGAAAGAGATCTAAAGCAAGCGTGACAATTAAGACTTCTTCCCCTACCCCACTCCTGACTGCTTTATTTGCCCATTATATTTAGATTCACTTTTGGAATGGAAAGTTTCAGTTGCTGGAATTTTATATATTGGGATTAAAAAAAAAATACTTCCCAAAAGAAAATTTGGTTTTGAAATATGTCTACATAGAGTCAAAGATTTGGTCTACCTACCACATTTTTGATAATCTCATCTTTGCCATCGTGTTTCTGGACTTTGAGTAGATGGTAGCAGAAATCAAGCACAGCAAAGCGCCGCTGCTGCCCGAGCAGCACGATGATCATGCAGCCAGCCCAGTGGAGCCCGTCTCCAAAACACTGCCTGGAAGCACAAAGCATTAATAAACTGTCTCCAAAGGTGGGCCAAGCCATCAGTCTAGTTACTGTCAGTGCCCCCCACACTTCCTCAGAAGACTGAGCAGCAAGTGATATCCCTACTTTGCATAAATGCCATTTGGGATTGTTCTGCATGCTGTTTCCTGATCATAAGTAGGTCACACGTCTTTGGCCTGGCCATCCAAGAAACGTGAACACCCAGTTTGCATTTAGTTGCTAAGGGTTCAGAGATTGAATCCTCATCCTGATTCCTCTCCAGTATCAAGCAAGAAACCCCACTTTAGTGCATTAAAGCAGCTCAGCGTTTGGTCCATTTCCAGAAAGGCTTGACCTTTTGTACCAGGTTTGCATGTAAGGGTGTTGTCCCCATCTATTGCCCCCACCGATTCTTCTACTTCCCTTAGAACTTTCCTGTTCTAGTAAAGTGTCACACTGAGTACACACACACTTACTCCACGGTAAACTCATGGGTCCCCACAGGAATGCAGTAGACAAACTGCATGGCACTCCACAGCCTATGAAACTCCACACACTCATCCACATGCATGACCCCATTGCTGGGTAGAGGCCCACGCCAGATAGGGTCATCCAGAAAGGTCCGGATCCGTGTTAGGATGACTTCAAACATAGACAAGCCACAGCAGAGCCTCTCCTTGGTCAGCAAGTCCCCCTCTCTTGCAATTGCAATTTGCTACAGAAAACAAAATGGGGTGTTACAGACCAAACCAGGACATTGAAGGTTGAAACTGAAGTACTCAACAAAATGCTAGGGTGGCAGAAGAGTAGGTCAGCAACCTATGTGTGCCAAGATTAAATATACTTGGGACTGGAGAAATGGCTTAGCAGTTAAGACATTTGTCTGCAAAGCCAAAAGATCCCTGTTCAACTCTCCAGGACCCAAGTAAGCCAGATGCACAAGGGGGCACATGCATCTGGAGTTCGTTTGCAGTGGCTAGAGGCCCTGGCATGCCCATTTTCTCTCTCTCTAATGAAATTATTTTTAAAAACTATTAAATATGCTTTACAGCCAAGAGTATAGCCATCCATAAATGGAAGCAACTTTGCTGTCATGGCAATGTCCAGATGCATTTCTGATTGCCAACATGAAGTAGGTCTACTGGTATCTAGGGGGGACAGACCAGCAATGCTACTACCCATCTCACAATTCACAAGAGCCTGCAACACAATTTTCTGGTCAAAAATAGCGATAGATCCAAGGCTGAGTAAGCCAAATCTAGTGTAAGTTGATATAACCTTGCCTCTTGTCCCAGTTTCCTTCAAGAGGAAAACCCATTAAAAAAGCTTTAATCATCAAGCAGTGGACAATTAACGACAGGTGACATCCTTGTTATCAAGTGAGGTGCTAGGCCCTTTACATATCATCACATATAAGCCTCACAACCATGCCATGGAGTGGTTGGTCATGTAGTGGACCCCTGTGGTATAATCATGTAATGTGGATGGAGATTCAAGCAGCCTTGACCTGACATAATTTCTAGCCACTCCCAATCCCTTCACTAGCAGCCACAGCACTTTACCTGCGGGGTCCCCAGCCTTTCAATCAGCGGGACAAGATGCAATGGGGCATACTTGGACTCCAGTCTTTTCATTTTGGCATCAAGTCTCTCCCCCTCTGTGGTAGAAAACAGTTTATTACAATTGTGCTCTTTTGTAAGATGAAACAATTACAAAATTATTTTGTTAAAGTTTACTCCATGGAAATAAAATTGGCTCCTTTGGAAAAAGTGTGTAACAGAACTAGTGCATTCAATATTTTAAGCTGAAAGATGTGTTTGTGTGATGTAATCATTTGAAGTCTTAATTTGGATTAGTGTGACTCCATCACCAGTCAAAACAACAAAAACAGCCCAAATATCACATCAAATAGAACATGGAAACTATTTGTCCAATGTCCATTAAAAAAAAAAATTTTGAGAGCGACAGAAAGAGAGAATGGGTGCGCAAGTGCTTAACTGCTAAGCCATCTCTCCAGCCCCCAATGTCCATTTTTCATAGTATAATTTTTATTGACAATTTTCAAAAATGTAAAATTTTCTTGTTACCCTTCTCCTGTACTCTTCAATGTACATCTTTTACTAACTTACTAAAAGCTCTAAATATGACCTAAAAGAATAATAATTCTCTGAGACAGTCGTCAACTGAATGGTCAGTCTTGTATGCCCCACCTTTGTGTTCCCAGGATACTTTGAAGCAAATTCTAGATATTATTCTAGTCATAAACACTTCAGTTCCTGCATACTAACTAGGTTAGATGCACATACCTCCATGATCCCTGATTATCACTGGACAGGCACCAACCCAGAGTTAAGTGTCTGTGTAAGGGGAAGTAAATCTGAACTCTAGTTCAGGGATACAAAGTCTCACCTTTCACATGAACTCGTGGCAAGATGTTCTGGAAAGGGGCTGCATGCAACAGGTCACATACTTCTTCCAAAGACTAAAGCAGAGAATAGGTCACATCAGTAAGTATATACCTACCTCACAGCAAAGATGAACACAAGACGTCTGGTATGGAAATCAAGTAACCTTTGCTACCTAGTATAAAATAAGCCTATTCATAGAATTCTTTGGGACGATGGCAAGAGTAGGCTGTGGGAACTGCTCACTTGAGGTACTGACTGAGCCCAAGGGTGGTGAGCACAATGTCACGCCTTCCCACGACATGGAAGGTGTCTACTGAGGAAAAGAGGAGTCAAAAGATAACAGGTTCTCTTGGAGGTTGCCACCTAGTGTCATACCTAAACCTGGACACAAGCCTGGCAGGTTTAGGTGAGTTTAGGGCACCCTGTCCTAAAATGAGAATTGCTCCTACAAATCCAAAAAAAATGTTGAAGTCAAGACACTGCTTTAAAAAGCAATATAGGGCTGGAGAGATGGCTTAGTGGTTAAGGCATATGCCTGCAAAGCCAAAGGATCCCTGTTCATTTCTCCAGGACCCACATTAGCCAGATGGATAAGGGGCACATGCATCTGGAGTTCCTTTGCAGTGGCTGGAGGCCCTGGCCTGCCCCATTCTCTCTCTCTACCTCTTTCTCTTTTATAAATAAATAAAATTTATTTTAAAAAGCAATATAGTGAAAGTCTCCCTGGACAGGTCTAGAAATGTAATACTATTTCCATTAAGATGCCAAAGTGCTTTTCCAAAACATTCTGCAAACCAGCTCTGAAACTTACAAGGAACAGCAAAGAGCCACAAAGATTCAGCATTCTCAGGAAAAGGAATAAGGTATAAAAACATGACAGACAAAACTGCAGCTGACTGGATCAGATGTGGGTTCTAGTTCTGCCAGGGCAGGCAAGATGACATCTCTGTGGCCCTTTGGCCCTGGCTAACTGTCTGTAAGAAAGCTATCTTGCTCCTTGGCCTCCTTCAGTACCAAAAAGTAAAACATCTGTATGATGCTCAAATAGCAAAGTGTTATTTTGAGGTTCTGGGGATCAAACCTACAGCTTTTACATGCTAAATAAGTACTCTTATCACTGAGTTACATCCCTGGCCCACTAGAAAAGAACATTAAAACATTATTTTATATATTTATTTTATTTACTTATTTGTTGGAGAGAGGAAGAGGCAGATAGAGAATGGGCATGCCAGGGCCTTCAGCCACTGCAAATAAACTCCAGTCACACATGCTACTTTATACATATGGCTTACATGGGTACTGGAAAATCGAACCTGGGTCCTTAGGCTTTGCAGACCTTAACCACTAAGCCATCTCTCTGGCCCATAGAAAAACATTTTATTTATTTGCAGGGAGAGAGAATGGACATCTCAGGGCCTCTAGCCACTGCAAATGTACTCCAGATGCATGTGCCACTTTGTGCATTGGGCTTTACATGGATACTGGGGAATCAAACTTGGGTTAGGCTTTTTAAAAAGGCAAGTGCCTTAATGAGCAATCTATCTAGCCCATAGAGCAACGAAACTCATTATATTCTAGTTTTCTACCTGTAGGAAGAAATTTCAAATAAACAGCCCTAAAAAGAAGGGTGCCTTACAACAAACACAATTCACCTTGTTCTCCACTTTGCTTTGCTTTGCACCCTAAGAAAGAAGCCTGCTTGGCTCCCATTAGCCTGGGCTGGCCTGTTGTACTCACCAGGCTTTGCTCAATGAGCAAGCAGAAGAGGACAGCATTTCCCACCTCCCGCAGGTTCTGGAAGCACACTGTTTTCAGCTCTGCATACTCCACTATGTCCTTCAGCTGGTGGTGGAAGAACTCCAGGATGCCTGAGGCAGAAATGAGTGTTTAGCTTCAGGGAGGTGGGAGTGAAAAAGAGCCCCTAGCACCTTGGGCAACCAGCAGGGAGTGCTGTCATTTGACACTACCACTGTGTTCCAACATCTTTCCCACAACATCGAGCTATTTACCACCTGGGAATGTCCTTCCCTGTGCCTTAGATCTGACACCTTTCTCAGTCAATTCTGTATGTTCAGAGAAGGCTACAATGACAGAAAATCTCACCAGTTCACAAAAATAATGGAGAGAGGCCACAGCAACATCTCTAGTGGTTGATGAATCTCTACAAGCATAAAGGAATGTATCTTATCTAAAAGCATTTCCAGAACCTTCAGCTAACATTACAAAAACTCTGCATACTTCTAAGATCCACAGCACACCAGACATCTTTGCCAATGCCTGCACAGTGTAACATGGCACAAGAAAATGCAAACCAGTACTTCCTGATTTGACCCTTATACCCAGTGCCACCCAGTCAGTTGACAAACCAACTCCAAAGTATCCATGGATGTGTGGAAGACCTAGAAGAGCCCAAACCACCCTCAGAACAAGTCTGGACTTAACACACTTCCGATAACTCACCCTATAGGTCAGCCCTGCAAGAACAACCTTCCTGCCCACCTGAGACCTAGCCCTTCCTCACTAGGGTCTATGGTCTTACTCAGTCACCATCACCCACTTGTCAGTGTTATTGTCTAATGGGCTTAATGGGCTGGAAACCCCACCTGGGTCATCCCTCAATAAGCATTATTTTTAGGGTGCTGTGAGCCGCTGGCCAGTGCACATGCTTTCCCTGGACTCAATCTAGCTTCCTCTTTAACATTTAAATTCCCATCTCTAGTTATTTCCTCAACACTATTCATCTGTTTCCTAATGATGAACTGAAACTGGACTCTTATGCAAGAGCCATACTGATGGTTTTCATTTATGATGGCAGAGTGGTCCCTCCATGTGCCAATAAGAGCCCATGCTTGGAGCAGATGGTCTGCAAGTCATTTAGCAAGATTGGCCTTTAGTTGTCCAGCTATGGTGGTTCACTTTGATTATCAATTTGACTGGATTGAAAAATGTCCATGGGGACTAGTAGAAAGCAAACCTTTGTGGGTATCTGAATAATATTTTCAAAGATAATTAGACTAAGATGACTGGATAAATGTATTCATAATATAATGGACAAAATTATTGGGAGGTGGTGAAAAGTAAGTGATGGGGCCTAGCTGGAGGAACTAAAGTCACTGGGGCATGTGTTCCATCTTGCCCTGGACCCATCCTTTATTCCTTTTCTGGGCTGCCTCTGCCACCAATGAACAGCCACCTTTTCCACATGATCCCACCACACAACAGCTTCAAAACAACAGCCCCGTGGCAACGGACTGAGCAGTCTGAAGCCATGACCTGAACTTCCTGAAATCGCTTTGCTCAGGTACTGGGGCACATGATGCAAAAGTAGCAAATCTGCCAGCTCTCAAGAGCCTATTATCAGAGATAAAAGGCAGTTTTAAGTGACAAAGTCTCCTACAGCCCAGGTTAATCGTTAATCATGAAGCTACATTGTTTGAGATCATCATGGATATTTACTTGGATAGGT
The DNA here is from genome assembly GCF_020740685.1 of Jaculus jaculus. Taxonomy (NCBI): domain Eukaryota; kingdom Metazoa; phylum Chordata; class Mammalia; order Rodentia; family Dipodidae; genus Jaculus; species Jaculus jaculus. The sequence goes on along the minus strand of NC_059104.1, from coordinate 126,449,068 downwards.
CAAGACCAGCCTGCAGTAAGCCACGTGGGCTGGCTCTGGAGAACACATGCAAGGACTTCAGGTGAAGTCCCTGCAGCTTGTGAGCAGAACAAGCTCAAGCTGGGGTAGAAAGTCATCTAAATTGACAGGACTGTCTAGAGGGTAAGAGAACAGGAGGAAATAACAGAGGGAGGGAAAGGAACCCTTCATTGTGACTGCCTTGAAGGTTTCTCTCCATTAAGCCCAAGACAGCCTTAGAAACTATTAGCCACACCTCTGCTTCCCTTGTTGAATGGATAATCTTCTGCAGGGGACATGCAACAATATAGTGTTCAAAGATCTCATCAGCCCTTGGTACCTGATCCTTGCTGGCTAACAAGGGGACCCCCTCAGCTTCCAACACTGATTTTAAAGCAACTTCTTGCACACTGACCTGCTTCCTGGTTGTAAGGTGTACTTTCTTATTCTACCCTAAACAAGCAGGCTCTGGTTTGGGCGTTCTTATCTCCTGTTGTTTCCAGCAGAATGCAAATCTAATTCTTCTCAGCAATTTCCAATCTGTACTATGGTCTTAAGACCTGGCCTTCCCCCTCCTCTCCAAGGATGCTCTCTTAGTGCCAGTGTCCCAAAGGGCCACTCCAGGTACCCTCACTCACCAGGAGAGCCGTACTCATGGCGGGGCAGGCGGCAGATCTTGGGCATCACCTCCGTCAGTGTCTTCACGTACTGTAGGACTGTGCCTTGCAGCTGTAAGGGACACAGGTAGTGTTAGCCAGCAGCCTCCACTCTTGAAGGCTGCAGCCAGCGTTTGCTCTGAAAATGAGTCTGGTAGCAAGATACAGTTATGACCAAGACTACAAAACCATCTGGCTGGAGAATAAACTATGGAAAGAGCAACCTCCACCAAGTATCTTTACACAAGTGACTAAATTCTGTCTAAAATATAATTCCTTGGGCTGGAGAGATGGCTCAGTGGTAAGGATATTTGCCTACAAAGTCTAAAGACCTGGGTTCAATTCCTCAGTACCCATGTAAAACCAGATGCACAAAGAGGTGCATATATCTGGAGTTCATTTGCAGTGGCTGGAGGCCCTGGCATGCCCAGTTTCTCTCTCTGCTTGCAAATAAATAAAAATATTAAAAATTAAACTATAACTCCATTAGGTTGGAGAGATGGCTCATCAGTTAAAGGCATTTACTCTCTAAGTCTGATGGCCTGGTTCAATTCCCTAGTACCCACATAAAGCCAAATGCACAAAGTGGAACATGCGTCTAGGGTTCATTTGCAGCAGAAGGAGGCCCTGTTGTGCACTCTCTCTCAAATATAAAATATAATTTTTTTTTTTTTTAAGGTAGTGTCTCACTCTAGCCCAGGCTGACCTGGAATTCACTCTGAAGTCTCAGGCTGGCTTTGAACTCACAGCCATCCTCCTACCTCTGCCTCCCGAGTGCTGGGATTAAAATCATGCACTATCATGCCTGGCTCAAATAAATAAATTTTAAAAATATTTTAAATACAACTCCCATTACAGGACACAAGTGGTCCACACTTGTGTGGCAGAGGATGGCAGAAGAGCTTAGATCCCTATTTGTCTCCCATGTATACACATCACCACCACCAAGAGTACCAGCAGTCTCGGGGAGCAGAAGCCCTCAGCCATAGGAAGGTAAGTAATTTTAAAACTCTCCAACTTACCAAGTTTTTAAGAATAGGATTTCTAAGCTGGGTGTGGTGGCTACGCCTTTAATCCTAGCATTTGGGAGGCAGAGGTAGGTGGATCGCTGTGTGTTCAAGGCTACCCTGAGACTACATAGTGAATTACAGGTCAGCCTGGGCTAGAGTGAGACCCTACCTCGAAAAAACAACAAAAATAAATAATAAATAAATAAATAAAAATTTCTAGTTGGGGGTCTTGGCCCATTTTAAGTAGATTCCAGGGTCACAGCTATGCAAATGACCAAACTCTTTTACATCCTTATTAATTTTAAATTGTTATCTGTAGGTTATAAATTTATCAGCTTCTCAGACTTCTGTCAGCCTTGGCTTTGAGTTACATTTAAGACTGCATCATATCTTTCATGGGTTGCTGCTGTAATCAGGTGGCTGCTAGTAGGCAGATCACAGGAAACAGGAGAATCTATACTCAGCAGTAAAGACACCTGAAGGAATGTGCTCAGTCACAGAAAGATTATTATATAAGGAAGGGAGGGTGGCAAGAGCTCAGAGACAAAGTGTACACATGAGACCCTGGGTTCAACCCCCAGCATCACAAAAGAGTAACTGAGAAAAGACTGAAGTTTTTCAGTGAATGATAGAAATAAATCATGAATTAAAAAAAACAAAACTCACTGTATCCTCTTCCCTTTCAAAGACTTGGCAATTATATGGCTTCTATGCAGACAGTGACACAGAGATAATCTCTGACCTCAGTAGGAGGTTAGACATGTGGATCTGAGTCCTCTATTCAAGTTATAGTCTCTTGTCATCCAGAAAAAGGTACAAGCTATTCACCTCATTCTTAAATGAGCTCTACCTAGCTCCTGGAGCCTTTCCACTGTGGTACCTGAGAACCACGGCTTCACAGCTCACACTCCCTCAGAGTTGCTGCCCTTGTCCACCACCTATGGGTCTGAGCAGATTTGTAGCTCCTTGTGGTCAATATGCTCTATTCTATTTACTCCAACATAAATGTTTCTTTGAAACCAGTGTTTTAGTGAAAACCAGTATTTCACAAATGGAAACAGAAGTCTTTGGAGAACACCCCCTCCCCAGACAATCAGCAACAGAAACACAAAGAAATAAAGAAAGCAGGTTAAGCAACCATCTTTCTGTTAAGGCCTCCTGCTGTCTGTGTTGTCTTCCATCTCCCACAAGCCAAGGACAGAAGGCATGTAAGAAGCAATATTCTTATATTGAAGGCAATACTTTAGTTATTGGAAACTTCTGTAGCTGGGCACAGTGGCATATGGCTGGAGTCACAGCACTCAAGGCTGAAGCAGGACAACTGCCATGAGTTTGAGGCTAGCCTGAGTAACACATAGGTGTTTTGGATCCCTAACTCAAAAAAGAAAGAACAGAAACTTCTTTGAATCAGCAAAAGTAACTTAGTTGGCTCTTCGGCTGTTTGGTTCCTTTCTAAGAGACAGTGTCTTTCTAGGTTACCCAGGCTGGCTTCAAACTCCTGAGCTCCAGCCCTGCTCCTGGCCCAGCCTCCTGAGAGTGATACAGGCATGCACCACAGCTCTCAGTGAAGAGGTGGCAAGCAAAGGAAGCACATGAAGCCAGGCAGAGCCATTCCTCTGCTAGAAGATTCATGGCCCAGACAAAAGAGAAGACCATCTGGCTAGTTCTCTATCCAGTGAGGTCATGCCACGTGAAGGAAGCTCCTTCCAGGGAGACTCACCAGGCTCTTGACAACCTTCAGCAGCTCCTCCATGACCACTGCAATGCCCTGGTAGCCGAGCAGCCGGCAGATGACTTGAAAGTGAGGAGGTCCCACAAAGTTCCGGTAGCTGCCATAAATGCTAGAGTAGGCCAGGTTCAAAGCCTGCAGAACAGGGGACAGACTTTTCAACATGCAGGTGATATATGAAGAGGTATTCAACACACTGCTATTTAATACACCACCTTTCAATGAAAAGAACCAGTAACTGGCTTTATTAAGTATACTGTCCTTATTGATAGGTTTTCAACCTATTATGTAGAGCAAACTTGCTACAGCAGAGGAGTTCAAGAACAGATGGTGAAAGGACAATGGAAGCTGCCCTCACAGGCAGATTCTCTGAAGCTGAGGAGAGCAGCCCCTGAGAGCAGGAGGGCACCTCTAAGCCCACGGAAGGTCCAGGTCCAGGAGAGCTCAGAGAACCCTAATGAAAACATTTAGTGCTGCAAACTTTCCTCTCTAAGAAAGTAAAAGATTATTTTTACAAAGTAAGTGAAGTAAGGTTAGATGAAGAAATAATTACAACTGAAATATAATGAATGAACCTTAATGTTCCTTGTGTTTGTATTTCTTCTTTTATATATGATGATTATAAGCCATAAGTGGCTCATAATGACCTAATAAAATGTTATGCTTTCATTTTTATAATCACATGGTGTAATCAGCAATGCCTAGACTGCAACTTTGTCATAATGGCTATGGCCTGGGAAAGATTATGTCTGGAAAAGTGGGGTGCTGTGGAGAACTACACCATTCACTTAGCAGCAGAATATGGAGTCCAGATGGGGAAACAGAGAGGGAATACATCCCTTGTGGAGCAAGCTTACAAACACATCCTAAGCACATCTCAGCTGCTCTGCCCCAGGGTCAGGAACCACATGGTGGCTAGCATTAGTTTTTGGAGAGATCTGTAAAATGAGGCCATTACTACCAAGGGGTTTACTGTTTAATCAGCAGGCAGAATGAAAAATGTAGGAAATTAAACATAATCATTTGTCTTTCACTGTACATTAAAAAAACCTACCTTGGACCCATGCAAATATTGGGGTTGTGCATTAGGTTGTTTATCTCTCTGAAATTCCTGAGAAAATGGTAATACTGTCCGAACAAACCTAAACAGGAAAAGGTTAAAAAAAAATTAATAGTAAGTCTTTAGCTTCAAAATTTTCAATTACCTCTCTTTTAGCTCTTCCAGTTAAGTGATATAATCACAAATAGAAAAATTCAAGTAAATCAAAAACCACAGCATAAAAAATATATAAATACTCTAAAATACAGTAGATAAGGGAAATCCATAGCTTAGGAGCCAGATCAAGAACATCCGGTGTTCTTACAACCCAAAAACACAGTCTCCAAGTTCAAAAGAGAGTTTGGCCTGTTGTCATCACATCACTCTTTTTGTGTCATTTTCGAAAAGGATCTTTATCATGGTACTGGCAGCATGTTAATATCTCTGGTGTTTCACAAAACTTGACTGGTAAGTATGTCTACATGTGTCCACCTGACTTCATCTGTCTGCCTCTGTGTATATGAATATGCATGCCTGCATATTCGTGCATATACACACATATATGTGTATGACCAGTGTGTGTGCATACACCAGAAGCCACACACTTGTTCCAGGATGATCACATTAGGAGGCACCGATGTCTGAGCGCTGAGCATGAGGACAGCCTTTTTCAAAGGGTCCTGGGCTTTGCCTCCAGTGTGGTGTTAAAGACTGAGGACATAGACAGCAGATGATAGTCCGAGCCTGTACTGCTGAAGGGAGCCCAGACCCAGAATGAAACACACACCTTTGGTTACAGATGACTTTTTTTTTGGTTTGTTTGTTTTTTGAGATAGGATCTTGTTCTTGCCCAGGCTGACCAGGAATTCAGGGTGGCCTTGAAATCACAATAATCCTCCTACCTCTGCCTTCTGAGTGCTGGGATTAAAGGTGCACACCATCACGTCTGGCTCCAATTGTTTTTTTTCTACGTCTACTTACAGGTTGATTTGTTCACCCAAATGTTTAAAATCCTGGTCAGATTTTGAAAGTAGGGTTTTGTCTGCTATGTAGCTTGGCTATAATAATGGTCAAAGTAATGTAATTTTACAAGTGTTATCTAAAGGTTAAGTATATAAACAAAAACAATCAAAATATAGGTATATAATATATGATGTAATACTGATATTAATCTATATTTCTAAATAGTATAATTCTACAACTCTTCTTGATTTATCAAATTTAGATACTGACTGATTCATAGGTAGAAAATTTGGCTATTCTTGGGTCCTGAGGAGCACCCCCATGGAATTTCTAAGTACCAAGAATGATTTTTGTTATTCATGGGGCTTCTTGGATCACACCTGAGTTTATGCCAAGGAGGAACTTCAGGGTCAGAATATGCCAGAAAGACAAATTATGTGACTATGTGACCAGAGTCTGAAGATATGAGCCAGGTGGTGTCCATGGACCTGCTCGGACGGGAAGGCAGCAGCAGATTGAGTGAGCTCCCTGGTTGGTAGCAATCTTCCAATATCATCACACATGCTTCATCACCGGAAGGGAGACACATCCCTGAGATGCGAACAGCTTTGTACGTGGAACCCTGCTAGACATTATCATGTGTCTCTTGAAAATCTTCTCTTCTGACGGAGGGAGTGGGAGAGGTGTTCTGAAAGCAGCCAGCTGGTCAGCAAGCAGGGAGGGTGGTAGCCCAGGAGATCCCAACCAGTGGCTGGCACCGAAGTAAAAGCCATCTCGTGAGGGCTTCAATACTGGAGTTTGGCAAGCATGTTCCAGTTCCCTAGCAGTGATATGAAGGTTCACCACCAATCCCACAGCCATACTCCACACTTATTCCCAAAGTGGAGTCTAGCCTTTACCTTATCCCCACCCCAAGACACAATGGGCCAGTAGGGATCATCCCTTTTGGTATTTTCCACTGTTACAGTTTAAAATTCACCAAATTTCTAAAAAATAAAGACTAATAATTGGCCAAACAAATGGATATTTTCATTTCACATACTGTATTTACAGCTTTAGTTCATTTTATTCTTTTCTATATCTCTCATTTGTCTCTACATTATGTCTAATTTTCTATTTAAAGATTTAACAGCCAAGCAACCATGATGACACATGTCTCTAATTCCAGCACTCAAGAGGCAGAGGTAGGAGGATCATTGTGAGTTTGAGGCCAGCCTGGGACTACAGACTGTTCCAGGTCAGCCTGGCCTAGACCCTACCTCAGCCACCCCCCCACACACACATAAAAGATTCAACTTAGAGTATATTTATAAGTGCTAACATTCTCATCTCTGAATTCCTACAGCCCTGTAATTTGCATGTTTGTGTCTTACTGATAGATCCTTTCCCTTGGTTTCAAGGTTACATTTTCTTGCTACTTGGCATACCTGGCATTCTGGACTAGGTGGTGGGTATTGTGATGTTTTATTGTCTGGGTTTTGTTATCCTTTATAGTGTTGATTTCTTGGGCAACTGGCAGCTAAGCGTTCATGTGCCAGCAAGACCCTTTAATGCTTTGGTTTTGGCATTTTATGTGTGTGTTGTGTGTGTAAGAATGTATGCATGTGTATGGTTGTGCCGGTGTGTGATGATCATTGTAATGATCAGCAAGGCTTGATCTTTATGGTGGGCAACAAAGACAGCGCGTGTGAATGATCTTCATGGTGAACAGTAATGACACAGCATGTGAATGGTCTTGGTGGTGACAGCAATGACAGAGTGTGTGAAGCAGGCCCATGAGGAACTCATGAAGATGCTGGTAGAGGTTGGCTCCAGGACTCCAGAATGTTCTCCTGGCATTTGCCAACAAGCAGGCCCTCCCCAACACCATGAATGCAGCAACATCACAGACAAGGTGGAACTGTACTTTCTAAGCCCTAAGAACTCATACATTCACGCCACTTGTGCCACAGCAGGGCTGGTCTCTGCGAGGAACTGGACTGGCTGTCCAATCAGCTGCTGAATCAGAAGTGGACCAGACCTCTTCCTCCCCGTGCTTCCTCCTCTTCTCCCTCCACTTTCCTCTCCTGTGGAGAACATGTACCTCTGTGGTCCTGAATGTCAGAGCAGTCTCCAAGCACTGGCCAATGGGCACTGCACTGCATGTACGTGTGCATGTACAGCCTGCAGACAGTTTTTACTTAATGAAATTGTTTCTGTTTTACTAAAATAGTTTCTGGTACTCCTTTGCAACATTACTTAGTTTTCTTACTGTAAAGAGAATCAACTCATTATCAGTGCTGAGAAGCAACTGGGCTTCCAGAGCCACTGGGCTGTGGTCTAGTGTCAGGATGTATTTGGTGGGTGATTGTTAACCAGAACTCAGTGCATTTAAAAAAACAAACAATTAAGCAGGGCTGGAGAGATGGCTTAGAGGTTTAAGGTGCTTGCCCACGAAACCTAAGAACTCATGTTTGAATCTCCAGGTCCCATGTAAGCCAGACACGCAGTAATGCAAGCACACAATGTCACACGTGTGCACAAGGGGGCGCAAGCATCTTCAGTTTGTTCACAGTATCTGGAATTTGTGTGTGTCAGCTGAAGGACCTGGTGTGCCCATTCTCTCTCTCTGCCTCTTTCTCTCTTTCAAATAAATAATTTTTTAAAAATTAAGTATACAAGAATACTTGAGCACACAGAAGGGAGACTTCTGCTAGTTCCATCGGGCCAGCTGTCCCCTTGTGGGAACAGGAGACAGTAACAACAAACTACCATGGCAGACTAGGGGACCACGGTGGGGTGAACATTGTCCCATCTGTCTCATCTGTGGTTGGTGTGTGGCCAGGCTGGTGGCAGCCCACATTCCCAGTTTGCTCTTGGTTCTGCTTGGATGTGCTGGAGGGAGGTCAGGGTCTCACCAGGAAGAGCGCGAATGAGCGGGGAGAATCACCTCACTGCAGGCCACATTTCAGAGCTGCAGCACCTCCACATGGGAAGCAGCTTCCTCCCTCACTCTGCCCAGGTCTGATTTGTCATTGAAAAAGATGACCTTTGTTTTTAACTTTTTTTTTAATTTTAAATTTTATTTATTTATTTTAGAGAGAGTGCTAGAAAGAGAGAAAGAGTCAGAGAGAGAGAATGGGCACACCAGGGCCTCCAGCCACTGCAACTGAACTCCAGATGTGTGTGCCCCCTTGTGCATCTGGCTTATGTAGGTCCTAAACCTGGGTCCTGTGGCTATGTAGGCAAGTGCCTTAACTGCTAAGCCATTTCTCCAACCCTGTTTTTTTAACTTTTGTAGTTTGATAAACACTGAAGAAGCTGAGCTGTTAAATCTATCTTGGGGAAACCTCAAAACTGGTTTATTTGGCGCCGTGGAACCTCTTACTGCTTTCAATACACACTTAGTAATCAAGGATTCTGTATACTTGTTTTCAGCTTTCATCTTGACAAGCACTATAATTACTGCTATTAGGATAAAGTCTCTTAACTATTAAAAGAATGCTAAGTGACCAATTCTCTCACATTCATTCCAGATGGAAACATAAGTAGAGTCATCTGCCACATTGCAACATCAGGGAGGCTTAAAATAGGGAAACACATCCCCAGCAGCCATTTCCTATGTACAACAAGACTTCATCTAGAGACACAGCCAAGAGCCCTGCACAGAACCGTAGCATCTCCCCCCACCCACCCCTGGCCCAGGCTCCAGCCTTGGCCAAATCCTTCCAACCCCAAGTGCAATCGCCACATTGGTGCAAATGCTGGTCCAGGGCTCTACTTGTGAAGAGAATAAGCAGGGAAGGCTGAGGGCCCAGGACATGAGAACTCACGGGGAAGGAGAGGAGGAGGGACATTTATGGGCAGCCATTCTCTGAAACCACCAGTGGGCAGGGGTGTGCAGATGCATCTGTGACGCCCATCTCATACTTACCGGTTGGTGGAGCCGTTATAACAGTAGTTGGGCAGGAAGTCATAGTTAAGCTCCCAGAAGACATGAAGGGTGATTCTCCCGTAGGGCGCTGACACATTGTGGTTGGCTTCTCGGAACATGGCATCAAAACTGTCTAGAGTCAGGTACCTGCTCAGCAGCTTGTGTGTCATGCGGTTTATTTCTAGGAGGCCATCCAGCTCCTATAGGACCAGAGATGGTGTGAGAACAAAAACGGGCCTAACAGGAAAGAGGCATCAACCTGCTGTCTGCAATCCCCAAGAGGGCCATGTGGTCTCTGGGAGGCCAGCATAGGGGGCGAAACGTGAGGGGTTGTACTGCCATGGCTGCCAGCATACGGACCAAGAACGTAAGTAGCAGGGCTGTGCGGGTGAGCAGAACTCGACTCTCATTCTTCCTATAGCCTTTTTCTGATGTGGTCATCTCCACATAACCCACTGCTGCCCTCCAGCTACCCTCCAAGGAGGGCAGAGTCCACTTGAGCTCATCATTTCTTTCCACTACTGCCCTGTAATGCAGCATCTAAGCCCCGAGCCCCCTCTCTACCAGCTGCAGCACAATCCGGTTGGCTGTTCATTCCCATGTATGGGGATTGACTCAGCTCTTGCTAAAATATCCATGATTATTCAGAAGCGTGCACTAAGCTAGGGTATAGTTCAGTGGTAGAGTGAATGTCTAACATGCATGAGGCCCTGGACTCAATTTCTAGTAATGCAAGAAGAGAAAAAGGGGCAAAGCTGGCATGCCTTGTAGGCTCTCTTATCTGCATCTTCTCTTCCTAGGTCAGTTACACAGTCAGTCACAATTCAAAAATATTACAAGAAAAAAATGCCAGAAATAAATAATTCATAAGTTTTAAGCTGGGTGTGGATGTATAATCTCAGTACTTGGGAGAGGGAAGAAAGAGGATCAGGAGTTCAAGGTTAGCCTCAGCTACAGTGAGTTGGGAGGCCAGCTTGGCCTATAAAAGACCTTCTCTTAAAAAAAAAAAAAAAAAAAAAAAAACTTGGGCTGGAGAGATGGCTTAGTGGTTAAGTGCTTGCCTATGAAGCCTAAGGAGCCTGGTTTGAGGCTCGATTTCCCAGTACCCACGTAAGCCAGATGCACAAGGTGGTGCATGCATCTGGAGTTCGTTTGCAGTGACTAGAGGACCCTGGTGCATCCATTCCCTCTTTCTGCCTCTTTCTCTGTCGTTCTCAAATAAATAAATTTTAAAAAATTTAAAAATTAAAAAAAAAACAAAAAACTTCCAAAGGCAGGCGTGGTGATGCACACCTTTAATTCCAGCACTCGGGAGGTAGGAGGATTGCCATGAGTTCAAGGCCACTCTAACATGAGTTAATTCCGGGTCAGCCTGGACCAGAATGAGACCCTACCTCAAAAACAAACAAACAAACAAACAAAAAAACCAAAAAAACTTCCCAATTTTCAAGAACTTATATTAAAGTATATTGTTATAATTGTTCTATTTTATTGTTGCTATTCATATCTTCCTGTGCCTAGTTTATAAATTAAACTCTATTTTAGCTAAATAAAATAATAAGAAACTATTTCATCTATTAATTTTTCCTTTCTATTGTAACTGAAAACTACAAATATGAATTGAATTAATTTCTATTGAATTGATTGTCTGGGTCAAAGCCTTGAACAATTTTAATCAAAATCATATACAGCTAATGTCAGTTGTAGTACAATAGCCTAGTTGTAAAGAAGAGGCTGTAGTGGTCCCTGAACGAGAACCGGAAGGGCTGTGCTCACCCTCCACCGGCTCATGGGGGCGTAGGCTGCGCGGGCGCTCACCAGCCAGCCGCCTCCTGCCAGCGCCTGTCTCACTGCTCTGACCGAAGCTTATCCTCCAGTCCTGGACAATCTTCCCTAAGTTTTTTCATGTTCATTTCCATCTGCTATGACATTTATTCTTGGAAGATGAATTTGGCTTGGTTAAAAAAAAAATTCTTCATTTATCCTTGCTTTTCTTGGCTGCTGGCAAAGGTCTGAGAACAGATTTACTCCCTGCCCCTCTCCTTAAGCACAAAGAAGTTTTTCTTCTCCTTAAAGTACAGTGTTTTCACTGGAATATTTTTCTTTCTTTCTTTCTTTCTTTCTTTCTTTCTTTCTTTCTTTCTTTCTTTCTTTCTCTCTCTCTCTCTCTTTTTTTTTTTTTTGAGGTAGGGTATTGCTCTGGCCTAAGTGTGGTGGTTTGATTTAGGTGTTCTCCATAAACTCAGGTGTTCTGAATGCTAGGTTCCCAGCTGATGGATAATTGGGAATTAACGCCTCCTGGAGGGAGTGTATTGTTGGGGGCAGGCTTATGGGTGTTATAGGCAGTTTCCCCTTGCCAGTATTTGGCACACTCTCCTGTTGCTACTGTCCAAATTATGTTGGCCAGGGGGTAATGTCCACCTTCTGCTCATGTCATCGTTTCCCCCTGCCATCGTGGAGCTTCCCCTCAAGCCTGTAAGCCAAAATAAACTTTTTCCCACAAGCTGCTCTTGGTTGGGTGATTTCTACCAACAATGTGGTACTGAGAGTGGGGTTGCTGCTAGACACCTGACTGTGTGGCTTTGGCCTCTTGGAGCTGATTTTCAAGAGGAATGTGGAAGGATTTGAAAATTTGGCCTAAGAGATGCCTTGCATTGCTCTAAGTACAGCTTGATGGACTACTCTGATCAGAGTTGAAAGGCTTAAATGCCATAAAAACTATGGAGCTACTGAGCTAGCTGTTTGTATGAAAAGCTTGTTTTTATGCCTGAGTCCTCAGAAGTTGTGCAGGGTTGCTTTGCGTAGAAATGAACTGGTGTGAGCAGAGGATATGGCACAGAAAAAATGAAATCTTTGGGCCTAAACTCACCTGCAAATTGTTTGAGAGATAATTTATTCAATGTAAGCATTATCTACTCTTTGCAGTTGAGTTGCAAAAACCTAGATACTAAGAAGATACTTGTATATGTCATGCTCAATTAGTGTCAATCTCATTACCTATCTAAGAACCGAATATACGTATTAGTTCAGTTTATCAATGGGGATGAAAACAAAGCTAGTTCTAGTACTTACAACTATTGATGTCAAATCTTCACTTTCAAATCGTCCAATTGCCAGTTCTAGAGATTTATACATGGCTGCTGAAACACGCTGTGTAATCAGACGATTGAGGTCAATTGACCTTCCAAGGAGCTGGAAGAAGAAGTGAAAATGTCAAGGTAAAGAGTAAAGATAAAAACCATGTGAAGGGCTGGAGAGATAGCTTAGCAGTTAAGGTGCTTGCCTACAGAGCAAAAGGACCCAGGTTCAATTCCACAGCATCTACATAAGCCAGATGCACAAGGTGGCACATGCATCTGGAGTTCATTTGCAATGCACGGAGGCCCTGATGTGCCCATTCTCTCTTTATCTGCCTCTCTCTCTCAAAGAAATAAATTTTTTTAAAAGTTGTGAATTTCAAATAGCAAACAAGTAACAGCAAACCATACTTCCAGAAATCCATGTCAAAGACGATGACAAAAATTTATTGTTGAAGAATTTCAAAGAATATCACTAAACATTTTTGACAAAACTATGTATGCAGGTGTTGTAAATAAATACCCTACTTTCCTGGTGCTGAAATTCTTCAAATCAAAGCCTTGAAAGATTTTTATAGCCTTCTCTAAACTAAACGCACACTTAAATTATGTGTAGAAATCCTGAGTCTTTTCAGGAAACCTTGGTACATCTGGGTATGTCAATTATGACACACATATAAAGGTATTCAAGACCCATCTCCCATCACACAAAGTAGCCTGTGTAGTCTATCATTTCATATGTGTTATGATGATAAGTAAGAGAAAATTCTTCCATCTGCATTTTAGGGGCCAAAGAGCTCATCTTTCAATGTCACTTGAAAAACATAAAAAGCCAGCAAAGTTTTGGTGAGAAAAGTCCCAATATGAACATGCTGGTTACCTGCAGAAAGACAGGCACTAGGTTAAGTGGAAGTTTTCTCGACTATTGTCCATATTTTCCTATTTTGGGGTGGCAGTAGTGTATATATGTATGTCTGTATACACACATACATATACAAACACATACACATAAATATATGTAAATATATTTTATTATATTTATATATAACATATGTTTATGTTATAGCTTATATTATATATATAAATATTTATATTATATATTTTATGTATACACCTATAAATTACTTAACAGTATGAACTGTATCATTATAAGAACATCAAAGCACACTTACATTAACTAAGACAGCTATGACATCACTAGGTGAATTTTTTTTGTGGTATAATGCTGGGGATGGAACCCAGAGCCATACAAATGCTGGGCAAGCATTCTGCCACAGAGCTAGATCAGCAAGCCAGGTGATGCAGTCTTATCAGGATTACTATTGGCATATACAGTCTAAAATGGACCCAAACATGAGTAAATCACTGTTTTTGTTTTTAAGGTAGAGTCTTATTCTAGCTCAGGCTGATCTGGAATTTACTATGTAGTCTTAGGGTGACCTCGAACTACTCACGGCAATCCTCCTACCTCTGCCTTCCATCTCCCCAGTGCACCTGGTTTCTATATTGTTAGGGATCAGACCCAGGACTTTATGTGTCCTAGGCCAGCATTCTACCAAGAGACATCCCTAGCTCCTATGGTATATTTTGGTGTTTTTTTTTTTTTTTTTTTTTTTTAAATGTGCATGCTGCAGACTGAACCCAGGTCTGCATGGGTATATAGCAAGTTCTTCTACCCACTGGGCTACATCCCTATACATCCTATGGTGTTTGTAACTAACAACAGAATACAAGCACTGTCTATTTGAAATTCTTTGTTTAGGCCAAGAGAAAATTCATCTTTGATATTGTAAGCAGACAGGTGCTTTTTAGATGAAGTCTATTTATCTATTTATATTCTTTAATTTTAGTTAATTTTATCACAAAATAATGAAATTCTTCATTATTATTATTTTGGATCTTATGAGGTAGGGTCTCAGTCTAGCCTAGGCTGATCTGGAACTCACACTGTAGTCTTGGGCTGGCCTTGAACTCATGGCAGTCCTCCTATCTCTCTCTGCCTCCCAAGTGTTGGAATTAAAGGCATGTAACACCACGCCTGGCTTGAATTTCTGGTTTTTTGAGGTAGGGTCTCAGTGTAGCTCAGGCTGACCTGAAAATCACTCTATAGTCTCAGGGTAGCCTTGAACACATGGTGATCCTCCTACCTCTGCCTCCTGAGTGCGGGATTAAAGATGTGTGCCACCATGCCTGGCTTTGGCTTGAATTTCATTGTAACATTTCCATACAGATATATCATTATACTTTGCTCATCGTCAGCCCCTGCCTCTACCCTCTTATCCTTCTCATACTGGTTTTGTTTCTTCTCAAAATTTTCCCTCTTCTGCTTTCATATCATGTATATATTTAAATACACTTAAATCTAGAATATGTATGTGAGAATACATGCAATATTTGTCTGAGTCTGGCTCATTTAGCTTTACATGATTATCTCCAGTTCCATCCATCTTCCTATGAAAGCAATAATTTCACTCTTCTACAGTTGAATAAAATTGCATTATCACCCAGTCTTCAGCTGATAGCTACCTGGGCTGGTTCTATCTCCTGATAATTGTGGCTAGAGCTGCACAATCATGTACGTGCAAGTATCTCCATGGTGTGCTGACTTGGGTTCCCTCTAGTATATTTCAAGCTTCCTCTTCATTCTTTCTTAAGTCTAGCTTTTGGGCTCTTGGAGAAGGGCTGACTCTTCTGGGCTGCGGAGATGGCTTGGTCGGTGGTAAAGTGCTTTTCCATGAGCATGAGGACCTGTGTTCAGATACCAGCACCCATGTGACATTCTTGACATGGTGATGCTGTAATCGCAGTGCCTAGGAAGCAGAGATGGGTGGATTCCCAGAACCTGATGGCTAGTTAGTCTAGCCAAAATAGCAAACCCCAGGTTTAGTGAGAGGATCTCATCAAAATTAAAAAAAAAAAAAAAAAAAAAAAGGGAAAAAGCCAGATGTGGTCTCTCATACCTAGAATCCCAGCACTTGGGAGGCTGAGATAGGCAAATCACCACAAGTTCAAGGCCAATCTAGTCTACTACATAGTGAGTTCAGGATAGCCTGAGCTACAAAGTAAAGCCCTGTCTAAAAAAAAAAAAAATAGATTAAATAAATGAAAAAACAAATATAAGGTACAGAGTGATTGAGAAAGACACCTGAAGTTGATTTCTGGCCTCCACACATAAACATGCATACACATGCATGTGTACCCATACACACATGATCCCACACACATATGAATACAATACATAAATGCACACCACACACACATACACTTGCAGAAAAAAAAAGTTCAACATTTTAAAACAGGGCTTGGCAGTATTCACATATAGTCTCAGCCACTTAGGAAGCTGAGGTGGGAAAATCAAGTCCAGGATTTAAGACTAGCCTGGGAAACATACTGAGACCCTCTTAGGAGGAAGGAAGAATAGGAGAAAGCAAGGGAGAGAGTGAGGAAGAAAAAATACTTTATTAGGATATTCACATGTCACATAACATGCTGGTACCTATAAGAACCTAGTGAGCTATGAAAATACCCTGACATTTCCAATACACTCTTTAGCAGAGGCTTAACTCACCTGCACGTGCCTCTGTTTTAGCAGTGTCTCATAACGGTTGGATGGCGGTAGGTGGATCGTGGCTCCTTGATTCTTGCATTCAGATCGTAACCGTTTATCAAGAAGCAAACTGGTTTAGAAGGGAGAATAGGATATCTTTCACACACTGCATTTAGTGGAAATATCAGGTCAAATCGTCCAATATTCTGTGTAAGACTCACAGACCACATACTTACCTTCCTGCCATAACCTTATAATATGCAAATATCTGGTCTGCCAGCTTATAAACAAATTGGTCAAAACACAGATTCACCTGATGAAAACAAAGGAAACATTAGATTTCATCTCCTGAAACCAAGATCAAATAATACAACCTAAGCTGGGTGTGGTGGCGCATGGCTTTAATCCCAGCACTGAGAGGCACAGGTAGGAGGATCGCCGTGAGTTCAAGGCCACCCTGAGACTCCATAGTGAATTCCAGGTCAGCCTGGGCTAGAGTGAGACCCTACCTCGAAAAACAAAAACAATAACAACAATAAATAATAATGATACAACCTAACAGCACAATATTTTTGTTTTGCTTTTTATTTTTGAGACAAGGTGTCAGTATGTAGCCCAGGCTGACCTCAAACTCATAATCCTGTAGCCTCAGCTTCATGACAACTGGGATTATAGACATCATGCACCACCATACCTGGCTTTCCAAATATTTGTCTAGTAGAGGTGTCTCAGTGGTTAAGGTGCTTGCCTGCAAAGCCTAAGGACCTTGGTTTGATTCCTCAGTACCCACGTAAAACTAGATACACAAGGTAGTGCATGCATCTACAGTTCATTTGCAGTGGCTAGAGGACCTAGTGCACCTATTCTCTGTCTATCTCCCTGTGTCTCTCAAATAAGTAAATAACACACATGAATATATGTATATATATACACACACGTCTTTCAATTATGCAGATATTTTGGTCATTTCTGAGGTAGGATTTCACCATAGCCCAGGTTGACTTGGAACTAGCTCTGTAGCTCCAGGCTGGCCTCAAACTCACTGTGATACTCCTACCTCAGCCTCCCAAATGCTATGATCAAAGGAGTGCACCACCATGCCCAGCCCTCAAAATATATTTTCACGGTAGAAAATTGAGGGTTTAAAAAAATTATTTATTTGAGAGAGAGAATGAGGCAGAGAGGGAGAGAGAGAGAGAGAAAGAGCGCGAGCGAGTAAGCGCACACATGTCAGGGCCTCTAGCTACTACAATGAACAACTCCAGACATATGCATCACCTTGAGCATCTGGCTTTATGTGGACATTGGGGAATCAAACTGGGGTCCTTACAGCTTAAAGGTAAGTGCCTTAACCACTGAGACATCTCTCCAGTCTGAGGTTCTTATTAGAAAAGAGAAAGTAAAAATGATCTTTCTATCCAACATAACACATTGAACAAAGTGTGATGTGTCCTGGGTGGCTTTCATACATGCATAGTAAGTGAATTAGAGCCACACTGAGGAAAACCCAGGCACAGGGGTGTGCTCCTATCATCCCAGCACTTGGAAAGCTGAGTGAAGCAGAAGTTTCAGGAGATCAAGGTTAGGCTAGACTACACAGCAAGTTTCAGGCTAGCCTGTGTTACGGAAGACCTTGACTCAAAAATGACAACAAAACCAGAAAATATAAAAAAAAAATGACAACACATTTATGACTTCACAGTGGCTGCTGCTACCTGGACAAGACTTGTATAATATGAAAAAAAAAAAGGCAACAAAATAGAAGAGGGACTAGCTGGACAGAAGCAAGGGATCAGTGGAAGGAGGACAGGAAAGGGGAGACAAGAGAGTGGTAGGAGGGTTAAGATCAGGGTACAATGTGTACACATGTGGGGGCCATCAATAAAAAAATTAACCCAACAGCAACAAAACCAACAAAGAACCTTACTGAGGGATATAACATCCCAGTTCTCTCAAATGCAAGCAAATATGAAAAAGTCTCTTCACCATGTGTTCATGGGAAGTTCATATACATTGTGTCTAGGGCCCACATGTGGGGCAGCACCTGCCTCCAGCTATACTTCTAGAAGCCATTGGATGAGGGTACCTCCCAGGCTTCCCTTGGAGCAGAAATGGCTGCACTGGGCACAAGGCTGGCAAGAACACTGCTAAATTTGTACCCTCATTTGCAGATGGAATTAGTACCAACCACTGAAGGAGGACATGTGAGCTGAAAGGCAGGCGGACCCAGGACCAAAAAGCCTGGCAGACAGTGCCAGGAGAGATGTATGCCTTTTATGTATCCTGTATTACCCGGGACCCATGACATCATTCCTGAAGAAAGACTGCCAGTTGAGGTAGAGGAAACTCTGATTCATGAAACAACCTGTTAAGGCTATGCTTTCTCATAGCTTAGGTTAAGGACTAAGATGTGTCTCCAGCTGTATGTATGCTGGCCTGAAAACTCCACTTGTGGGAATTTGCTCTTAAGAAATCATCCAATACAGCCAGTGTGGTGCACACTTTTAATCCCAGCATTTACAAGGTTGAAGGAAGCCTGCCACGATTTTGTAAACACCTTGGCTTACAGAGTTCCAGGTTAGCCTGAGCCATAGGAAAAAAAAAGAAAGAATCCAATGCAACCCCCCCCAAAAAAACTATGAGCCAAGAACCTTAGCAAAGCACTATTTATAACACATCCAAATAAGAAAAAACCCAAAGAAATAAAATAGGAGTTGGTTCAGTGTAAACAGGAAACAGAAGGGATTACAGAACTGCTGACTGACTGGTGGAAAAGCATGTCCTACCATTGTTTTGCTTAAAGATTGGGGGGTTGCAGAGAGGACTCCTAAGAAAAGGGTAACTGCGCTGTTTAAACTTCCTTGCATTTTAAGGAAAGTTTAATCCCTTTAATATTGAGGAGGAGGAAACTGTAAGAAGGACATCTATAAAAAGGAAACTCAAAGGAGTCCAGGTGCTGAACCCTCACCTCTGCCTCAATTTCGTCATAGAGAAACTGCTTGTTGAACCTGGTGAGCGCGTAGTGGGCACTGTCGTTGTACAGGTCCAGGGAGTAGAGGACGTACCTGCAGAAGATGGGCAGTGGTCACCCCCTAGCCTCCCAAGTCGCTAACCTGTAGGCCTCACAGTTGCCTACTCTTGGAAAAAATTAAATCTCATGAGAAAAAAAAAAAAAAGAATTTGTTACGCCATGTGGCAAATGATTTTCCTGCAGATGTGCCTTCTATGATTGCACCATGTCACCAGGCCAGGGAAAGCCTGGAGACAGCGAGATAGCAGGTCCCATGTGAGGGAAAAGCTCATGAAGGCCCCTGGACAAACAGCTACCTGTATCTTCTCCATTGTTGTACTTTAAAATATTTTTGCTACAAGTGTGTGCTGTTTTTAACAGTGAATGTGAGTTCATAGGAGCCATTATGCAATTCATTGCAGGTGGACCACAATTAAGTAACAGTAATTAATAATATTTCAAAGTAGCTTAAAGGAGATTTCTAATGATCATTGCAGAAAGAAATGATAACATTTTTGTGTTACAGATGTGCTAGTTACCCTGGTCTGATCACTGTATAATATATACAATGTTAAAGTAGCATATCATATTCCATTATATAGGATTACGTAACAATTTTAAAGTAAAACAGGATTTTCTTATTTGAAGAAGGAACTAACTTAAAAGGAAATGAAGTTCCTTAATCCCACAGCTGATTATGAACATGTCCAGTGCTGGGCCCATGGCTGAAAGCCCATCTCCCTGATGAGTCTGAACAAAAAGTAGTGACCAGAGGGTTTAGAAAAATCTGAGAGGGTTGGAGAGATGGCTTAGCAGTTAAGATGCTTGCCTGCAAAGCCAAATGACCCAGGTTCGACTCCCCAGGACCCACATAAGCCAGATGTACATGGTGGCATGTCCACTCTCTCTCTTGCTTTGCCGCTTTCTTCCTCAAATAAATATATAAACATCTTTTCTTGTAAAAGAGAAAAATCCAAGAGAGGGCTGGAGAGATGGCTCAGTGGTTAAGGCACTTGCCTGTAAAGCCGAAGGACCTGGGTTTGATTCCCTGAGGCCCATGTAAAGCCAGATCTCGGCTGCATCCCACATTCTAACCCAGTACACATATAAACTAACAACTGGACAAGTTCTGCTGCCTGAGATTGTGATTAAAATCTGAAGCCAAGGCTGGGTATGGTGGCACATGCCTCTAATCTTGGCATTCAAGAGGACAAGGTAGAGGGACCATTGTGAGTTGAAGGCCAGCCTGGGCAAGATTGAGACCCAATCTCGGGCGGGGGAGGGACAAAAAAAAACTGAGGCCAAGAAATCTGACACTTTGCTCAGGGAATGTGATTTGCAATGACATGTTACAGTCAAAGTCTCCTCCTTACCCCTAGCTCCTATGTGCTTGAGAACCCTGGGTCCCCACAGAAGCAGGCCCATAGGACACTCACTCCATCATTGATGCCTCCTTGGTCTCCAGGATGTGGTCAGTCAGGATCCAGGGCATGGACATCTCAATGGGGAACTGGATCCGCCTGCCCATGGTCAGCTCCAGGAAGAACTCTCTGAACCACAGCTGTGAAAGGTCACAGCACTGCTGCAGTGTTTCTTAAAGGATTCAAACAACAACATGTTACCTTCTGCAAGCACAAAATGACTCAGCACAGATGATACAAGAGGTGCTGCTTGTGGGGTGCTGGCCCCTCTTCACTTAGGTCCCAGCCATGCAGCATGGATGTGAGCAGGAAGGCGTCACCTCACAGGAAGGACAAGACCAGCATGGGGTGGCTGTTGCAAGTCCATGCCTGCACCCTACACATTCTGAGCAACCAGTGTTCTCCCACCAGCAGAGACCTCAGCAACCCTCCTTGGTAGGATAAGGGGACAAGATCCTTTTCAAAAGGAGAAGAGGACAACAGGTTGAACATCTCTAATCTGAAAATCAGAAATCCTAAATGCTCCAAAATCTGAAAATTCTCAGGTGCCAACACGATGTCACAAAGGAATATTCCACGTCTCCTTGATCTCATGAGATGGACTTAAGTTCATTTGCAGACACAGAAAGAATGCAGTAGAGTCTTGTACGGCTCAGTGACAGGGTTGCACTAAGAAATGCTCTGCTAGGTGACAATGTCGGAGTGTACTTTCACATTGACACAAACTAAGAAGATCACAACATCAGTAGAAGCATCAACTTAGAAGTCCATAGGTATGTGATCTGAGGTTGACTGATATGTGGCTAAGCAGTGAATGGCTGTACAAAAGTACCTTTACATTATGTGTATACAGTGTCTATGAAACAAAAGAATTTCATGTTTAGATGAGTCTAATTCCCTAACTCTGTCATTTTTAATATGCATATATTCCAATTTTTTTTAAAGAAGCATAATCTGAAGCATTTCAGGTCCCTAGCATTTCAGATAAAGGATATTCAACCTGTGCTTCACTTCTACTTAGGATAGACACAGATGTTCAGGATGCAAAATTCCATGCACACTCAGGACAGTTAGGTAATGCAAAACTAGAGCTAGATTTAAAATGAGTTTTGATATCTTTCTTCTTTAACAGAGCTAACTGCACAAACATTACTATTTCCTCCAATTCCTGGAGCACCCCAGGCAAGACACAGAGGCTTCCTGTTCTAAGCAGAGGATGCCAACAGCCTGAGAAAGCTCAGGCAGACAGACAGGGGGGTAGTAGCACCCACCAGTGCCAGGTCAAAGTGGCTGGGTGTCACCAAAACAGTGACTCACCTGGCTCAGGGCACTTCGCCACCTCGGCATATCACCGCCAGAGGGGGCATTTCTGCTATTTTATCAATGCTTGGGTCTTGATCCAGGTCATGTTTGCCTGTGTTCCCAACCCATATGATTTGAAAGACTTTGTATCCATGTTGCAGGGCCATCCTCCACAGCCCTCACTGTCCTTGTCCTTTTTTTTTTTTTTTTTTTGGTTTTTCAAGGTAGGGTCTCACTGTAGCCCAGGCCGACCTGGAATTCACTATGTAGTCTCAAGGTGGCCTCGAACTCACGGTGATGCTCCTACCTCTGCCTCCCGAGCGCTGGGATTAAAGGCATGCGCCACCACGCCCGGCTTGTCCTTATCCTTTTAAGAGCCAGGTCCCACAGAGGCCATGTCAGAGGCCAAGAATGGTAAGGGAACTGGGGGACTTGCAGGATATCTGGCCACCACCAGAGAGGTTAGGACGTGGCACCGTGTGGGTGCATGAAGGGACGGGCAGGGAATGGTCAGGCAGGCAGAAGCGTCCTAGGTGGTGTTAGCAGTGTTAGAGCATGCCGGGCCGGATTCTGGTCAGCACTGTCTCTTACCACTGAAATTTATCAAGTGAGTGTAGAAGAATGATTCTCGATGAAATTTTTCTATGTCCAATATGGTGGGCCCCTCAAGGCTACTTCTCAAGGTTTTCTTGGAACCACTTTTGTCTGCAATGAGGGACTCTAGCATGGTTCTCACCATGTAAAGCTGTATTATCCAAGGAAATATTTGTGGGGAAGAAAATACACATTGTACATTAGTTACACCAAACTGGAAAAACCACAGGGGAAGGATGCTCCACTATGCCCTGAGCAAGCCTCACACCTGAGGGCTCTGCCTGCCCGGGGCAGGCTCTTCCAGGATGCCCGGGCACCCTTGGCCAGGTTGCTGCTTCTTGGGGTAAAGAACAATTGTGGCAGAGCAGTTTACCTCCGAGCCATCAACATCAACAAGGAAAACAAACAATGTCTTACCACCAAAGGTTAAAAGAGGTGGATAGGTGTACGACTGCCTCAGAAACGCGTTTACCACATGCAAGAGCCTTTCCATGCCCAGAGACTTGAGCTGCCTGAGCAGCTCAGCTGAGCTCAAGGACTCGGCCATGGTGCGCACCAGGTAGAGCTAGACACAGACAGACAGGGAGGGAGAAGCGGGAGAAAGCCGTTAGTCACATAATGCACATGCCCAGGTAGGGGACGCAGGGACAGGCTCACAGCATGAAGGAGTGGAGGGCGGTGATGAGCCTTACACAGACCCTGAAGGGTCATATCCCCAAAGGATGGCCAAGTGCCTTCCTCCTGATGTTCAAGAGGCTCCAGACAGAGTCACCCACGGGCTTTGTTGGCAACTCTTGAGAAGACTGATAGACTATAAAGCCTCCAACACAGAGAGCACTAATAAGCACTAGGTCCCAGAAACAGCAGAGGAACACATGAAACCAAGTGTGAGTCAGTAGGAGGCACCTCAAGAAAGGCCTATTCACAATGGGGGAGAGAGCAGCAAAGGTGACTTAGGACCACGACATGTGAAAGCAATGTTTCATCCTTGAACACTCATTGGTAGACTCAACATAAAAATTACGATCATACGTTAAAACACTAATTAAAAAGCACACACACAGTATAGGCAGGCATGGTGGTATACGCCTGTAATCCTAGGAGGCTGAGAGAGGAGGATTGCTATTAGAGGCCAACCTATTAGAGGTTACCTAGTGCATAACAGGTCAGATAAAGTTACAGAGTAAGACCCTGTTTTAAAAACACTCCAAGGCAGGGCTGAGTATGGTAATGCATGACTGGAACCCTAGCGCTGGGGACGTGAAGACACTAAGAAAAGGAATTCAAGGCCAGCCTGGGCCACATAGCAAGTTCAAGGCTGGCCTGGGCTACAAGAGACCCTTTCCCAACAGCAACACAGCAACAAAAAAGAAACACTGCATAAACATGTGAATATAGGCACCCGCCCATATTTTGCAGACAGGAAATGGTGTCAATTCACTTCAGTTGAATGACCAGAGACTCACAGGGATGTCTCACTTAATGTTTCAGATTCATGTGGGCAAGATGTCAGGTAGGAGCATCAAAGACTCAGGCAGAACAGGATTCGCCCAAGCAGGCAATGGCACCATCATTTCAGTCCTGTCTCATCACCCTCCTCCCCCACACCTTTAGCCCAGTTCCAGGGTAGGGAGGATGAGAACCTGTGTGCTGGAGGGTCCTACGGCACGGCGTGGCACTTTGATGTCAAAGCCACTCTTGGGGTCCTTCTCGCCCCGCAGAGCTGGGTCGTTGAAGGGCTCATGCCCGGTCTCCCAGTCACAGACAGTCTTCCTGATGGCCTGCAGAACACTGAACAGCCCCATGAAGTTATCAGAGAATAACTTCTATCACCATAACATTTCCCTACCTAGCAGGTGGGCTCTCAAAACAGCCAATGCGCAAATTAAGGCACATATAAGATTTAAAAAAAAACTGATTACATTCTTTGAAATATTACTATTTCCCAAAGACTTAACACAACTACAGTTTTTATCAAGTAAGCAGGTTTCATTTCCTGAACATTAGCCAGGTGGCCCAGGCATGCTCAGGGCAGGAAGAAGGGAACCCTCAAACATCCAGCCGGATAGCAATGGCCAGCTGTCCCTGTGTTCCGACAGGAGTGTGCAGTTACCCGCATAGCCCATGAGTATGGACAAGTATCTAAACTAGTTGGAAATGTGACACCATTGTCAGTAGGGCTCCACTGAAGCTCCAGGAACTCCCAAGAGCAGCCCACAATCACAACCTTGTGCTGGCTGTGGTTACTTCATGGGGAAAGTTCCAGATAAAACCCAAGTGATTCTTAGGTTACACTACACATTCCATGATCTATATGGCTACAGGACTGTTCTTGATTAGTGCAAGCACTTTCTTGTACATCTGGTGCACCTCAAGCAAACCCTATTTGTGAAGACCACACTCCAAGGTGTATCCGCAGACTGCACGAAGCAGAGTGACCTTCCAGAGAGGACAGGCATGTGCAAGCAGGGCAAGACAAGACTGAAGAAATGAAGACCTCACTTACATCTTCAGGGTGACAGGAAGTGTCTCTTAACTGAAATGCTGGGCTTACAACTGGTTTGGATTTTGGAATATTTGAATATGTGTAACTCTTCTTGGGGATGAGACCCAAGTCTGTGCAAATTATACACAGAGCCATGAGGTAACTTTACACAGTATTTTAAATAATTTTGCATCTTAAAATTCTGTAATTATAGGATGGAATTTCCAACTGTGGCATCATGTCACCAACTCAACAAGTTTTAGATTTGGGGTCATGCAGTGGTAGAGTACTTGTCTAGCATGACAAGTCCCATATATGATCCCCAACAACACACACACACACACACACACACACACACACACACACACACACACTTCAGACTTTAGAACATCTCTGATTTCAGAATGTCAGTTAGAATGCTCAACCTGTATAAAAATTTGTGAATGCAAAAAACTGTATCATACTGGGTGAAAAACATCACCTGTAAAGCAAATCAAAATCAAAAATACCTCATTTAGTGCTTAGCACTGAAATACCTCTATCACAAGGCTCAGGGTCCATTGCAGAAGAGGGGGCAGAAAAAATTTAAGAGCCAAAGGAAGGGTAGGACTTCTTACAATGTGCTCCCTCCAGACACAAAGTGGCCTGGATATCCATGACCTCACAGTGCCTGACACTACCTACACAAGACCATCATAAGAAGAGGAAAAGATGATGATATTAAAATAAAAGAGAGACTGGTTGAGAGGGGGAGGGGATATGATGGAGAGTAGAGTTTCAAAGGGGAAAGTGGGGGGTGGGAGGAGGGAATTACTATGGGATATTGTTTACAATCATGGAAGTTGTCAATAAAAATAAAATTAAAACCAAAAGCAAAACACCTTGTTTGTCATTTCAGATGTCCTTGAAAGATATCTTAATATAAAAGACTCACATTAAGAAAGAAAAAACTGGGCTGGAGAGATGGCTTAGCGGTTAAGCGCTTGCCTGTGAAGCCTAAGGACCCTGGTTCGAGGCTCAGTTCCCCAGGTCCCACGTTAGCCAGATGCACAAGGGGGCGCACGCGTCTGGAGTTCGTTTGCAGAGGCTGGAAGCCCTGGCGCGCCCATTCTCTCTCTCTCCCTTTATCAGTCTTTCTCTCTGTGTCTGTCGCTCTCAAATAAATAAATAAAAAATTTAAAAAAAAAAAAAGAAAGAAAGAAAAAACACCTCAAATCACTACTGAGTTCTCCAACACCCATGTCATTTTTGGCAAACTTACAGAGCAGTCTAAAAGAAATAAAAGCAGATTTGCTGAAGATGACATCTTTGGGAGGGAGAATAGAATATGGAGCCCCTCATATCCCCAAATACTCTTGTTTCTTGGTCTCCAAATTCCTTAATATTCCTTAATATTACATAACTGACTTATTGTTATTGGACCCACAACATTATATGTACATGTAATTTACCAAAAATGTGGCTGGAAGTACAGGAAGGGAAAAACATTGAGCTGAGCCTATTTATGAAAATCTGACAATCCAGCTCTCTGAACCCAAGTTCCTCCCATGGGTTTGGGGCAGACCCCAGAGATGAGTGTGGGACGCTGACCTCTGGATGACATTTTTCTTCTTCTTGATGGCCTGCCGCAGTGGCTCCCTGAGGGTCACCTGGGAGAAGTCCTGTAGCGCAGCATAGACGGTGTGCCGGATGGCGTGATTGAACACACTTTCCATCCTGCCCATCAGCACCTGCAGGCCTTTGATCATGGCAATCACCTGCAAGGACACAGCTCTCAGGTGGCTGAAGGGCAAGAGGAAGCCCCCTCTTCACCTACAGCCCTCCCCGTGGCCTCCCTCCTTCCCCCTGGACAGCTTCCCTGGCCTGTCAGCACCCCAGCATGCTAAGCACCGCCTGCCTGAAGTTGACCTCATATCACCACAAACATGCCATCTGCCATCTCTCCAGCCCAGAATATGCTTTTAAAAAATATTTTATTTCTTCACTTGTAAGGAAAGGGCTGGGGGAGACAATGATTGATTGACAGAAGGGGTGTACCAGGACCTCTTGTCACTGTAAATGAACTACAGATGCATGTACCACTTTGTGTATCTGGCTTTCCATGGGTACTAGGGAATCAAACCCATAGAGTCAGGCTTTGCAAACAAGTGCCTTTAACCATTATCATTAATCATTATATCATGATCAAGATGAGCTGATTGCCAGAAAGTAAGGATATCTTAACAATCATATTTATTAGGCATTTGTATGTAGACTATACAAAGAACTCTTACAAATCAATAAAAAAGGTTAGTTTACAAAATGAGTAAAAAATGTAAAGAAACTTTTCTCCAAAGTGTATACACAAATGGCCAATAAACGTAAGAGATGCTCAATATCACTAGTTGTTAGGGAAAAAAATAAATCAGTCCGGAATGGTGGCATTTACCTATAATCCCAGAACATGGGAGGCAGGGGCAAGAGGATCAAGTTCCAGGCTAGGCTAGGCTACACAGTCAGATCCTCAAAAACAAATCAATCAGCCAGACTGGGTGGCACACGCCTTTAATCCCAGCACTCAAGAGGCAGGAGTAAGAGGATCGCTGTGAGTTCTAGGCTAGCCTGAGACTACAAGAGTTCCAAATCAGCGTAGGTTAGAGACAGACCCTACCTAAAAAAAAAAAATCCAACCAATCACACAAACAAAAACCACCACCACTAACAGTAGCAACAAAAACCTACAACTGTAGATGGTCTCCAAGCTTCATGATTTGACACTTTCTTTTACAATCTTGGTTAAAAAAAAAACCAAAAACTCAATCAGCATAAATTCACTATGTTCATGGAATAATAAAAAGAAAAGCTATGAGTACTTCAATGAATGAAAACAATGATATTATCTCCTTTTCAAAGTCAGGTCCTTGATCATACCAGATAAATGAGCAACACTGCCAAACCCAAATGAAGTCTCTTAAACTAAGAATAGACTGTACCTTCCATAACTGCTGAAAAAAGGGTGCTAAACCTACAGTAAACACATCTTGCAGTGAAATGTTGAACGCTTTCCCTTTGAAATAAAAGCAAAGCAAGGATGTCTCATGCCTCCCTTCTGTCTAATGAATACACAATTGAACCAAATGTGATTTAAACAGTAAGAATATGGGAGAAATAAAGCTGTCACAAGATCACAAGAATCAATGCATACCTTATTACAACTAATAAGATTAGACAAGTTGGTAGATATGAGAAAATATTGAAAAATTTACATTTTAAAGTGATATTTAGAAACACTGAAATTATACCATCTATAAGGGTCAACACCTAGAAATAAAGCTAACAAAAAACCCAAAATTTTGAGACTGGGGAGGTGGTTCAGTTGGTAAAGTGCTTGCAAGTTAGAGGACCTGAGTTCAGATCCCCATCACTCACATGAATGAATACACACCTGTAATCTCAGCACTGGAAAGGCAAGAGATGGGAGCCCTGGACTTCTTGACTAGCTTACTGGCCTGGTCACTGAGCTCCAGGTTCAGTAAGACACCTCGTCTCAAAGAACAGAGGAGGGCTGGAGAGATGGCTTAGTGGTTAAGAAGCCTGCCTGTGAAGCCTAAGGACCCATGTTCCACTCTCCAAATCCTATGTAAGCAAGACACAGAAAGGCGAGGCAAGTGCAAGGTCGCCCATGCCCACTAGATGGTGCAAGAGTCTGGAGTTTGATTGTAGTGGTTGAGGCCCTGGCAATTCTCCCTTCACTCTGTCTCTCTCCTATGCCCCTCTAAACTAAAATAATAATAATAATAATAATAATAAAGTGGATGGGCTGGAGAGATAGATTAGCTGTTAAGGCTCTTGCCTGTGAAGCCTAAGGATCCAGGTTCAATTCTCTAGGACCCATGTAAGTCAGATACACAAGGTGATACATGCATCTAGAGTTGTTTGCAATAGCTGGAGGCCCTAGCCCACCCATTCTCTCTCTCTATGTCTCTATCTCTCTCTCTCTCAAGTAAATAAATATTTTTAAAAATAAAAAGTAAAAAGGAGGGTTATTGAGGAAGATACCCATCTTTGACCTCTGGCCTCCACATGCGAGAGCACACACAAACATGCCCATATGCCCACAAACATGCATACAGACATACATACTGCACACATACATACATGCAAACATTCAAAATTTCCTCAGACTATAAATTAAAGAGAATCCAAATAAATGAAGAGGCATAACATAGGAAAAAGACTGTAAAATAATAAATTACAAGTTCATTAATTCTCCCTAAGATGAACCAGAGGTTTCCATGACCTTTGGGCATACAAAGAGTTCTTAACTCAGACAAAGTAAAACAATAAAAGACAATGGGATGAAGAACTTCTGTCCATGAAAAGGCTCAAGAGAGCTCAGCCACAGATAAGTGAAAACAAAGAACTAATCGCCAGCATAGACAGGCAGCACTTAGAGCCCACCACATGGCTCTCTTCTCTGGTGACAGAGGCAGCATCCCATTCATTCATCTTGTTTTTCCAAACCCAAGACACTGCTCTCCTCACACAAGCACCTTGTGGAAGGAATTGGCCATAGGTATACAGGGGCTCCCACCACAGACCCAGAAACCAACAACCACTTGCTCTCTCTGACAGATGCAGTGTGCTGCCTCCACGTAAGCAATGACATGAAATGGAAAGTTTGTTCATGTTGTTGCCTGCGCTTCTGAAAGGGAAGGCAGCAAGACCATCACCACACCATGTCCTCACCTCCACCAGGGCAAACTTCTCCTCACTGGTGTAGTTGTAGCGTGTGGCACGCTCATACTCCTCAGCATTGTCAGGGCAGTCCTTGTTGGAGTACTTGTCGGTGGGGTGTACAAGTTTCCATGAATACTGGTGCAGTCAAAAAGAGGAGAGACATTCCACACTGAAAACAAAGCACCTAACTTCCAGTCTAACATGACCATGGTCAAGGCCACCAAAAGGTGAGCCTATAAATATGTTCTATGTTCTGAAAATCAAACATACACACACACTCACCCCTGTTCATGACCACAAAATGGCATATAAGCTGGGCTTAAGAACTAAAGTTGGCAAAATGGCCAGAATATTATATGTTGAATAACTAAAACGGTAGGCATTTTGTTAGGATTTAAAATGAGATCAGGTGCTCTTCCAATTACATAATTTTTATTTGCTCAAAATAAGCTCAAAAAGGGGAAGAACTGCATAATTTACAGTTATGAAAACATACCAATGATTGGTACTCCATAGAATAAAATGTTGGCTAAAAAAATGAGTAAATTGTCATAATGGCAAAATTTTAGATTTACATCAATATCTTAAAAGATGAGGCCCTTTCTTTATATCACACATAAATGCAATGTAACCCGGCTCATTTTAAAAGTATTTCTGTGGAGTACACAGTCTAATTTCCAGGATTAAAGATAAAAAAAAGCTGAATGATTCCTTTTAGATTGAATGACCAAAGTTAATGCAGGAAAAACACTACTTAGCCAATTTCTTGACAAGTTTTGGAAGGAAAGCACTTGTAACCAGCCAGGGGTAGTTGCATATTTAGTTGCCTGAGTTTGCAAACACACCATGAGGGAGTGTTGTGCCTACCACTTCCATGACATGCGCACTCCACTGCGACAGCAGCTGTAGGCCCTGCAGAGCCAGGTCAAAGAGCTTCCGGTACTCAGCATCTGTCTTCTGTGCCTCCTGCCGACCAGACCCTGTGACCACCTAGGATACATAGGCACAGGAATGAGGAGAAAAGCCATAGGCAATTTTACCCTCTAACCCACTGTTGTGAAATGCTGTCCTCTGGTGTGACAAGGCTCTTGCTCTACTGAATTCTCAGCAACTGTGATTACCCCTAGGAGACCAAACACCACCATGGGGAAGGGACTAGGAAACCCTGCGCCACCTGGATGTATAAAGTGCTGCTGGGAGAGAGGACTGTGAGAGAGGACTATGTAAGTGGCTCACAGCTGTTGAAGCTTTCCTTCAGTGGCTGCCTGTGCTTCTGTAAGTAACTCTTAATTAAATTCACTGCTTCATGCAAACTACACTTGGGTGGAATTTGTTTCGTCATTGCTAGCTGCACAGGTGGAATCAACCATTCCTTTTGGGTTCTCATTGCTAGCTACCCTATCAGGTGAAGAGATATTTGGTCCAGAAATCTACCTGTAAGTTATACATGTAAAACGTGCTGGGCGTGGTGGCGCATGCCTTTAAATCCAGCACTTGGGAAACAGAGGTAGGAGGATTGCTGTGAGTTTGAGGCCAGCCTGAGACTACATAAGTGAATTCCAGGTTAGCCTAGGCTAGAGTGAGACCCTACCTCAAAAACAAAAAATGAACACAGGATCTAAACCCCTCCACCCCACACAATGCCCCCGCCCCCGCCCGGAGATAGTCTTTCTACAAGGCCCACATTGATCTTAAACTCACTATTTTCCTGTCTCCATGTCTCCAGTGCTGGATTACAGGTGTGCACCACCACATCCAGCTTGCTTTTTGTTATTTTTATCTTTTTTTAATTGAACCTCAGTGAAGATAGAATCCTGGACCTCATATATACTAGGCAGACACTCAATTATCTACAGTATGGACAGAAAAGGCATACTATAAAACACATTTGTTTGACGATATACAGTCCAGCTGTCCATACTGTTTAGTTTCCTTTGAAACTTAGTTTACAGTCACGTGTGGAAGACATGTGGGGAAGCACCAGCATCCTCATTTCTACCCTGTAGGCTGTGTTAGATGCAAGAATGGGGTGAAGTAGGCCATCCTCACTGGGAAACTGTCTCAGGTCCTATCTGCAGGCTATCCTGGAGACAGCACATGCTGTGAATCATTGGGAGAAACAAGCTTCCTTGGTCATTTTGGTTCTATGACCAGTATTCAGGGAAGGGCCAGACAAGCTGTCTGTTCTACACTAAAGTGAAGAGCTGTTTTCATCTGTGAACCGGGAGGAGCCAACCAGTTCCAAAACACTAGAGTAAAACCTGAGTCCCTCTTGATTGTTCTCGACATACCACACGTACCGCTCCCTGACCTGAATTCACTGCCTGCCCAATAAGATGTGAGAAGTGACATTCCATTGCTCCTCTTGGTCACCCCCTCCCTAAGGTTATCACTGTCCTACCTACCCCACAGGGCAGGCAGCCATGCTGGGCAGAAGAATGTGAGTACCCAAAGGAAAGCATGGCAACCTGGCAGCAGAGCTGGAAGAAATTACAAAGGACTCACTGCTAAGAAGAAAAGTGCTTCTTCCTAATTCCACCGCCTACAGATAGTCCCAGCCACGCAAGCTGTTACCTCTGGCCTTGGGTTATACTTCCTTCTAGACACAAAGGGGCCTGCAGATCAGAAATCTGTTCTTTTGCCCTTTTCACCAACTTTTATGTGTTGAAACCAGGGTACTATGAAATGTGACAATATTAATGGTGGCCTTTCAGTTTTTCTTCTGAAATCCCAACCAGGGCTGTCCCTCCCTTCCTCGCTCCTTTTCTTCCTTCTTTTGTTCTTCTGTCATGGTGCTGCTGGGGCTCAAATCAAAGGCCACATATTTGCTAGCCAAGTGTTCTACCAGTGAATTAAACTCCAGCCCACCCCATATGTTTTCCTAAAGGAAACCTGTACCTTGCACAAATGATCACAGACAATGGTATCTTCACTGCTTCATCAATTACAATTTTTTTTTTTCAAGGTACGGTCTCACTTTAGCCCAGGCTGACCTGGAATTCACTGTGTAGTCTCAGGGTGGCCTCGAACTCATAGCAGTCACCTACCTCTGCCTCCTGAGTGCTGGGATTAAAGGCATGCATCACCATGTGGCCAATGGATTTTTTTTTTTTAAAGTATTTAGTTTTGGTACAAAATCACATTTTTTTTTTTTGGTATTTTTATTTATTTGACAGCAACAGACAGCGAGAGAAAGAGGCGGGGGGGGGGGGAGGAGGGAGAGGGAAAGAGAGAGGTGCTCCAGGGCCTCTAGCCACTGTAAACGAACTCCAGATGCATGTGCCCCCTTGTGCATCTGGCTAACGTGGGTCCTGGGGAATCGAGCCTCGAACCTGGGTCCTTAGGCTTCACAGGTAAGCGCTTAACCGCTAAGCCATCTCTCCAGCCCTAACTTTGCTTTTTAAAAAATGTGATTTAGGGGCTGGAGACATAGCTTAGCGGTTAAGTGCTTGCCTGTGAAGCCTAAGGACCCAGGTTCAGTTCTCCAGGACCCACATAAGCCAGATGCACAAGGGAGCTCATGCATCTAGAGTTCGTTTGCAGTGGCGGGAGGCCCTGGAGCACCCATTTTCTCTCTCTCACTCCCTGTCTCACATAAGTAAAATAAATAAATAAAATATTCAAAAAAATAGCAAAGTTAAAATTTGGGTGCAAACAAATACAAGCAAGAGCAGAGTGTCCATTGTCTCTGGGGCAATGAGTGGGGTGGTCAGTGTGTACCTCGCTGTTGCTGTAGCGTGCCAGCTCAGAGATGAAGCGCATGTGGTCCTCACGGATCTGGATCATCTGCTCACAGATGTTGTACTGTGGGCTGCTGCTGGAGGATGTGCAGGTCCATCTGGGTATGGAGGGAAAGCCTATGTTACCTGAGGCACCAGCAGAGGATCTACATGTGGCAACAGCTGATTCAGCTGAGGACTCAGTGGCATGGTAGGACTACACAATGGGTCTTACATCTTTTTCAAATGCTCCTTAAATTAACAAAACAAAGAAGCATATTTGACAGGAAACACCTGAGGCCCATAAAGCCTCAGGATGCACTACTATCTAGCCTTCAGAGGAGGACACTGACCCTAAGAATGAGATGTAACTTCTATAGCTAAATTGCAACTACAAGTTGGCTATAGGTATAAGCACTTAAAAGTCAGTAAAAATACACTGTGAGGGCTGGAGAGATGGCTTAGCGGTTAAGCGCTTGCCTGTGAAGCCTAAGGACCCCGGTTCGAGGCTCAGTTCCCCAGGTCCCACGTTAGCCAGATGCACAAGGGGGCGCACACGTCTGGAGTTCGTTTGCAGTGGCTGGAAGCCCTGGCGCGCCCATTCTCTCTCTCTCCCTCTACCAGTCTTTCTCTCTGTGTCTGTCGCTCTCAAATAAATAAATAAATAATTAAAAAAAATACACTGTGAGATTCAATGGGCTACATGAAATGTGCAATAAAGAACAGTTGGACTGAAGAGATAGCTCGGTGGTTAAGTGCATTTCCTGTGCAACCAGGAGAGCCTACAGGCCAGTGAGTACCTGAGTTTGAATCTCCAGAACCCACATTAAACAGCTGGGCATGACCACACGTGTCTCTAACCCTAGTCCCACAAGGGAGGCAGAGGCTTGGAATCACTAGAGGTCAAGAAAGATGGGCTGGAGAGATGGTTCAGCAGTTAAGGTGCTTGCTTGCAAAGCCAAAGGACCCAAATTCAATTCCCCAGTACCCACGTAAAGCTGGATACACAGGTGGCACATGCATCTGGAGTTCATTTGCAGGGTCTAGAGACCATGATGTGCCCATTGTCTGTCTGCCACGTTCTCTCCTTTCTCTCTCTCAAGTCAATAATATATATATGAAAGAAAGAAAAATGGCAGGATCAGAGATCCATCAGAGACTCTGGCCCAAAAAGAAAGGACAGAAGAGTGATGAAAGGGGACACACACTAGATGGTCAGCTCTGGCCACCATATGTAAGCATATCCCACCACATGTGTGAGCCCAGGGACACTGCATGTGCAAACACTACACACACATTACATACAAGCAAAACAAACAAAAAATAATATATATATATATATATATATATATATATATATTTTTTTTTTTTTTTTTTTGAGGTAGGGTCTCACTTTAGACCAGGCTGACCTAGAATTTATTGTGTAGTCTCAGGGTGGACTTGAACTCACGGTGATCCTCCTACCTATGACTCCCAAGGGCTAGGATTACAGGCGTACACCACCATGCCCATAATAATTATCTTTTTTTATTATTATTCTAAAAACATCCTTTGAAAATAGCATTCTCAGCTCTAGGGATACTGAAAAAACAGACCCTGCTGGTTTGGACCTCAGTTTTGTGACCTCTATTAATTTACATGTACAGTACTTATTCCTCTCCAGGTTGGATGGTGAGCATGTATCAGCATACCAATGGGCCTGAAAATTCTTTCACATTTCTGTATTCTCAACCAGTATTATCTAGTAGAAGTCCCTGGAATAATAAAATATTCTAAGACTGTGCTATCTAATGTGGTAGTCGCTGACTACTGAATATTTGGAATGTGACTTGCTGTAATAAGGAAATAAAAATTTGAATGTATTTATCAATGAATTTAAATGTAAATAGTCACACTTGACAAGGACTACCACACTGGACATTTAGTTCAGATTGGTGAAAATGACAGAAGTGTTTAGATTAGAAAGTAGGTGCTATGGAACTGTCCGAGAAGGGCACTGCAGGAAGCTGTACCAGACAGCTCTGTTTTCCTCCTACCGTGATTTATTCTCCTCATAGTGGGCGCTAGTCTTGATGTATCGTGCCAGTTCTATTTGCATGTCCCCGAAGAGTGGAACCACCTGCAGCTGCTGTATTCATAGAACAAGCAAACAAAAGAGAAGGTCATTATGGAGTTACTCACTAAACACATAAAAACAAGAAAATGACTAATGCTACATGAGTTGAATGTTAGTTCTGCAACTCAGTTAGTACAAAAAGAGATTCTGTATTTACTTTTAAAACCATAATATATACTTTAAGAACTAACATACAGAAAAAGTCTCCAAATGTTAGAATTAACCTACCTTATTGCTATATCTCTAGTCATTTTTAAAAAGCTGCATTTCTGCATACTAACAACAAATGACAATTTCTATAAGTGACATATAATAGATCAAAGCATTAACAATATGCATTAACAAAAGATTTATAATACCTCAAATTCTAAAGAAAGTTCCCAAGAAACTGAGCAACATATCATGTTCATACAGTAGAAGGTTCAATATTTTATTATATTTATTATTTATTTATTTAGTGCTAGAGATCAAAACCCAAGATCATGAAAAAGTGTTAACCAAAATGGACTCACAAAGGCTAATAATACAAAAGAACTAGGGTCACACCAACTAAGCTACCAAGAAACACTAGCCAATAACAATACAATGATGTACACCTGCCTCTTTATACTTGGGAGGATATGGGGTATCAGAAGGTTGACTCATTTGCCACTGGGAATCAGTTAGGCTGTAACCATTGTCACTGAACATGGATTTACTCCAGGACCAGCACGCTCTTCTAATGATGAACCCAATAGGAAAGCACAATATTAGAGAGAGCATCAGTGCTTGCACCAGCCAAAACCCAGACACAACTCACTGCCTATCAATACTAGGAAAGTTACCTATGCTACAGTAGATTCATAGAATGGAATACTATACCAGTGAAAACCCAAGAACTGAAAATCAATCTAAGAATGAAACCAAGTCAGCTTCAAGTCAACTTCCAGTCAGTAAAATAAAAATCAGCTGCCCAGCTAGCTCAGTGGGCAGAGCATGAACAGACCTCAGTCACCACATCTGCATTGACAGCTGGCTATTGGGAAGTCAGAAGAATAATTTTGGATCTATTTTGCATTTACAAATAACCATGACGTTTTATTTTATGCAACCTCCTTATATAGTCAATAGGCTCAGTCTGACCACTTCAGATATGGACTTGCTGTACCCTCAATGGGCTACTTGGCCATCTTCTGGGAACAGCAAGGGTAGAGGACCACATTCACTTAGGCACAGCTACGTTTGCAAGAAGACTGTCTACTAAGGTCTGATGCCTAGATATCTTCATGGAGGAGGAAATGTCACTGAAACACAACCTGCCAGTCCAGCTGCAGGCACAGTTTAGGCCTGTGGAGGTTTGAGTCAGGTGTCCCCCATAAACTTAGGTGTTCTGGATGCTAGCTCCCCAGCTAATGGAGATTTGGGAATTAACTCCTCCTGGAGGCAGTGTGTTGTTGGGGGCGGGCTTATGGGTGTTATAGCCAGTTTCCCCATGCCAGTGTTTGGCACACTCTCCTGTTGCCCACCTATGTGGGCCAGGGGGTGTCATCATTTTCCCTGCCATCGTGGAGCATCCCCGTCAAGCCTGTAAGCCAAAATAAACCTCTCTTTTCCTTTTTTCCCCCCCACAGCTGCTCTTGGTTAGGTGATTTCTACCAGCAATATGATCCTAACTGCAACAGTCACTAAAGAACTCAGTGTTACCACCACTAGCAGCAACAGAAGGAAACACAAAAATGAGACCTGCCAAAAAGACATCTCGAGCATGGGAACTGAGTTCCACTGTGTCTGTCTGAACCCAGCTTCCTTCTCCCTACTGTCAGGCCCCTTGTCTACCTCTTCCTCCTGCATACAGAGCCTACCTGTGACCTGAACTCAAGCTGCAAGTTACCTGGGAACATGTACTGTGGATCTTATTTGACTCCTTGGCATCACCAGCTTCCTGAACCAGGGTCAAGCTCAGTCCCATGGGTACAAATGTAATCTCAGCCAGTCCTCAGCTTCTCATTCCACCCAAGAGATCTGAAGCATCAAGCTTGGGTCTGTTGCTTAGGTTATAAGGACCAAACAGCATGGACTATAAAGACCAGAAATCTTCTTGGCAATTCCAGGTTTTATGAAGTCCCATAAAACCTCTTTTGTGGGTGTTTTTTTTTGGGTGGGGGGGGCAAGACATTGCAGTTTTAACTAGTCACTGGCTAAGAGTTAGATAGGATTGAGCTGGAGAGATAGCTTAGGCTTCACAGGCATGCGCCTTAACTGCTAAGGACCCAGGTTCTATTCTCCAGGTCCCACGTAAGCCAGAGCCAGATGGTGGTACATGCATCTGGAGTTTGTTTGCAGTGGTCAGAGACATTGGTGTGCCCATCCTCACTCACTCACTTACTCTCTCCCTCTCTCTGTCGCTAAAAAATAATTTTTGTTTTTATTTATTTGAGAGCGACAGATAGAGAAAGAGGCAGATAGATAGAAAATGGGTGCACCAGGGCCTCCAGCCACTGTAGACAAACTCCAGATGCGTGCGACCCTTTGGGCATCTGGCTAACATGGGTCCTGGAGAATCGAACTTGGGTCCTTAGGTGTCACAGGCAAGCGCTTAACAGCTAAACCATCTCTCCAGCCCAAAAATAATTTTAAAAAAAGTTCGATGGGGCTGGAGAAATGGCTTAGTGGTTAAGCGCTTGCCTGTGACGCCTAAGGATCCCAGTTCAATGCTTGATTCCCCAGGACCCACATTAGCCAGATGCACGAGGGGGCGCACGCATCTGGAGTTTGTTTGTAGTGGCTAGAGGCCATGAAGCGCCCATTCTCTCTCTCTCTCCTTCTCTCTCTCTGGCTGTTGCTCTCAAATAAAAATAAATATATAAATAAATAAGAGTTAGATGGAAGCCGGGCATGGAGGCACACGCCTTTAATCCCAGCACTCAGGAGGCAGAGGTAGGAGGATTGCCCTGAGTTTGAGGCCACCCTGAGACTACATAGTTAATTCCAGATCAGCCAGGACCAGAGTGAGACCCAACCTTGAAAAACCAAAAAAAAAAAAAAAAAAAAAAAAAAAAAGGCAAGCAAGCATGAGGGCTTCACAGGGGCCTACCAAGAGCACCTGAAATGGACAAATTAATCTACTTAATGGTAAAATGCTTGACTTGTAAGTATAAGAACCTGAGTTGGATCTCCAGAACCCACTTAAAAATGCCAGTTCTGGGGCTAGAGAGATGGCATAGCAGTTAAGGCACTTGTCTGTGAAGCCTAAGGACCTGGGTTCAATTCCCCAGTATCCATGTAAGCCAGATGCACATGGGACACATGTGTCTGGAGTTTGTTTGCAGTAGCTAGAGGCCCTGGTGTGCCCATTCTCTCTATCTGCTTCTCTCTTAAATAAAACAAATAAAATATTTAAACAAAAAATGGCAGGTGTGGTGTTGCACACTTGTAATCCCAGTGCTGGGGAGGTGAAATCTGACTGATTCCCGGGGCTGCCCAGCCAGACAGTCTTGCCTAACAGGTAAGCTTCTGGCCTATTAGAGACTCTCTCAAACAAAAAGGTAAGTGGCATTGCTAAGGAGTGACGACCCCCCCATGTGAAAATGCACATACATATGCAAAAAAAATCCTATCATACATAGTTTTAGATTACTTTTCTTGATTGATCAAACATATTCTAACCATGTGTAATCAGAATCCACTAACACTAAAAATCAAAGCTCAGTGGTGAGGGGAGAGGGAAGGTAGTATGGACTTCATAAGCAGAGGTGACTCAGTATTTAGTCAATCTTGGCAAAATTTTAGGAATGAACAAGGTCTCAAGCTCAGTCACATTTCATGACTAACTGGTAGCTGGGTCTGAAAAACTATTCAGGGCTGTTTGGATTTGCAACTGACTGTCCAGATGCACTACTTTATTTAAAATACGTTCATAGTGAGAAAAGGGAGAATAAGTATATGGGAGATATGCTCATCACCTAACATATACTTAACTATAAAAATATATAAATATAAAAGTACAATAGGGACTGGAGAGATGGCTTAGTGGTTAAGGCACTTGCCTGCAAAACCTAAGGACCCAAGTTCAATTCCCCAGAACCTATGTAAGCCAGATGCACATAGTGGTGCATGCATCTGGAGTTTGCTTGCAGTGACTAGCAGCCCTGGCACTTCCATTCTCTCTCTCTCATTTAAATAAAAAGGCCTGGAGAGGTGGCTTTGTGGTTAAGCACTTGCCTATGAAGCCTAAGGACCTCGGTTCAAGGCTTGATACTGCAGGACCCATGTAAGCCAGATGCACAAGGGGAGGCATGTGTCTGGAATTCTTTTGCAGTGGCTGGAGGCCCTGGCTCGCCTGTTCTCTATCTGCCTCTCTCTCTCTCTTTCTCTGTTGCTCATAAACAAATAAAAATAAAGAAAAAATTAAAAAAAAACCTGACAACAATAAAAAAAGTTAAATGGTACCTGGCACTACCTATACAATATAATACATAATATATAATAGGAGGAAAAGATGATGACATCAAAATAAAAGACAAAATAAAAGAGGAGGGAATATGATAACAGGTGGATTTGTGAGGGGAGAAGTGGAGGGGACTCTCATGGTCTATAATTATGGAAGCTGTGAATAGAATTAAACAAAACAGTCATGTTCATAAAGAGCCAATATGTAGTTTACAACACTCTCTGTGTATCTTATATATGAATGGTACACCTGTGGTTTATAATCTGTGTTACACTTCAACACAGTGACCTCCTGCTATTGTTTGCACCCTAAACTGTACCTCTGCAGGGCTTCTGCTGTGAAGTAATGGTCTAGAAAGACTGATTACCTTTGGCTGGAGATGAGCTTCCCTGGCACTTGATGATAAAATGTCTCTGACAAGGAGAGTAAAAGAAGAGAGGCAAAGAACACTAATTCATCTGTAACTTACTATTAGTAAATTCAGTAGGAAAGAGATCAGAGTCAGTTGCTCAGACCCTGAGATCACTGTAGGTTATGTCTGCAGGTATTAACCAGAAATCAGATATGCATAAACCTTTTTTTCCTGAATTTTGCAGATAGTTATAACTATATTCAAATGGTTCTGGCAGAGGAGAAAGGGAGGAGGGAAGGAAGGAGCTACAGAAGGGAGGGAACGGAAATCTAAGAATGATTAACTAAAGATAGCAATAAAAGAAGGTTGGGCATAGGCAGCTCAATACCAGAATACAAATACTGTAATTCCATTTATACCACATTCAACCAGGCAAAAACAATGTAAGGTCGCAGGGAAGAGACAGCAGCCACCTTTGCCCCCAACACATCTTCTTGCCTCACTGTTTCCCGATACGCATCACAATCACACAAGTGCTCACTTGGCAAAAATTCAAACTGCATATGCCAGAAAAACCATTTTTAAAAATTTTACTTAGTTACTTGCTCACACGTGTGTGTGTGTGTATGTGTGTGTATGTCAGAATCTCTTGCTGCTGCAAATGAATGCCAGATGTTTGCACTATTTTTTGAGTCCAGCTTTACATACGTGGTTGAGGAACTGAACCTGGGCCAGCAGGTCTTATAAGCAAGTACCTTTAATGGCTGAGCCATCTACCCCCCCACCAGCACTGAAAAAAAAAATTTTTTTTTTCAGTGCTGGAGCTAAACAAAAACGTGTGACAAAAATATGTCTTTTGCTGGGTGTGGTGGCACATGCCTTTAATGCCAGCACTCGGGAGGCAGAGATAGGAGGATTGCTGTGAGTTCGAGGCTACCCTGAGATTACAGTGAATTCCAGGTCAGCCTGGACTAGAGTGAGACCCTGCCTTGAAACCCCGTCTCCCCACAAAAAGACCAAACATATATCTTTTTATATATGTATGCATGCAGGTATGTGTGTATGTATACACATACATACATGAGTGTATATATTTAGGTCTGTGTACATGTATTAATGTGTTATATATGTGTTTATGTACATATACATATATATATAATAACTTACCTTGAAATATTTATCTATTTTGGATAAATTTATTCTTTTCTTGGCATCTAGTTTATAGATGTTACTGACACTCCCATCCATCAAATACAGACCAAATCCCATGACCTGAAAAACCACAAAATAGTACAACATAGCAATGAGACCTGTGAATTCACAATACGGACTTGCACAGCCATCACTGGTGACACTGAAATAACATGTCAGGGATAGAAGATGGCTCAGTGGTTAAAGGCACTTGCTTGGAATAACAAGTCACTTTTCTTTTCAAAGCTGCTAGGGCTGGGCGTGGTGGCGCACACCTTTATTCCCAGCACTTGGAAAGCAGAGGTAGAAGGACTGCCTTGAGTTTAAGACCACCCTGAGACTACAGACTACATAGTAAATTCCAGGTCAGACTGGGCTAAAGTGAGACCTTACCTTGAAAAACAAAATGAAAAGCTGCTAGGAAATTAAGGGCTACCCTTCAGATGGACATTTTTTGGACGACTAGCTTCTTCCCATGACCCACACTCCAGTGCCAGTGCAGGCTGAGCTGAGCTTGGAACCATAGTTGATATGTGTAATTACATTTGAGAATTTCAAAAAGACTCTCAATGCTGTCATCAGTTCTATTCTTTGAGGATTAACTTCACGCCTGCTAAATTCGGGTGCTAGGTTCATAAAAAGCACTGTCTCTGAAGTATTATTACCACGTACAGGCAAATGCACAAATAGTTTAGAGCATTTAATGACTCAACGTCACAAGTCAACAGACAGTATCCAGCTCACAAGGAAAGTGTGGCAGCTGTGTATGTTGTTCAAATGTATTTTTTTTCCCTCCCCTATCCACCTCTAAATTGTATTTAAGGCTTTGTTGTGATTTAATACCCTCTATCCCCAGACAGCTCCTACAGTGATATATTTTTTATGGGTGTTTGGTGCTTTGATGCTTTTTTTTTTCTTCTCTCAATGAAATCAAGTTACAATGGTTTGTAACCAGTTTGGTTTCAGGCTACTTGCCTAAATACAAACAGGCAAATCAACGAACCTAACTTGCTTGAGCAACTGGGCTATTCAAGAACTGTATTTTTTATATCCAATATATAGGCACATGTAACTATGTTACTTTCAGTACACATAAACTACCAATTTAAAAATGATTTTTTATATTTTATTTATTTGAGAGAGAAAGGTGAAGAGGCAGATATATAGAGAGAATGGGCATGCCAAGGCCTCCAGCCACTACAAACAAACTCCAGATGCATGTGCCACCTTGTGCATCTGGCTTACATGGGTACTGGGGAATTGTGGGTCCTTAGGCTTTGTAGGCAAGTGCCTTGACAGCTAATCTACCTCTCCAACTCCAAACTAACCAATTTTAACTTGCCTCTGTCCCATGCCCATTTCCAATGCTCCATGGAGACCATGGCCAAGGCTCCTGCATTATCCAGCCCAGGCTACCTTTGCTGTCAAGAGAGCACCCCATGGACAGTACCAGTGCTACTAACCGTGTCTACCACTGCACAGTGCTCTCCTGGCAGATAGGTGGCCAAAGGCTGGGGCAGCAGGACACCTGGAAGATGGTCTCCTGGGGCTACTGTGTGCAGAGCAAAGGGAACAGGCTGTGTGCAGTCACATACCAACAGCACAAGAATAAGAAAAGGTGGGCAAAGGATTCTAGACTCACTTCAGCCTTTTTGTACAACTGTGCTTCCTCCTCGAAATGCCCCCCTAGTCCCCCAAAGCACCCCAGCACGCACGCACACACACACACACACGTACTTTGAGAAGCATGTGTTTTTCACTGGGCGTCAAGTACATTCTGTTCTCATAGTAATCCACACACAGATTCACGATGTCTGCCAGGAGCTCTTCATAGCCAGAAATTACCTCGAGCTGCTGCTGCAGAGACTGAAACACAGAGATGTATATGTGTGGCTGCCTGCTCTCAGTCTCTGGGCAACACAGCCATCAAGGGCACCCTGAGTACACAGCCTTACTTGTGTGATCTTGTTGTGGTTGGCCAGGAACATGGACAGATTCTGTGATTCCTGGATGGACTGTGGATCTGCCATCTTACGTAAAAACTGAGCAGCCCTAGAAAGAACCAAAGAGTTAATCCCAAATGTATCAACATAGTAATTATAAGAAGAAAAAAAGCTTGGAGAA
Source organism: Jaculus jaculus (assembly GCF_020740685.1). Classification (NCBI taxonomy): domain Eukaryota; kingdom Metazoa; phylum Chordata; class Mammalia; order Rodentia; family Dipodidae; genus Jaculus; species Jaculus jaculus. The sequence goes on along the minus strand of NC_059104.1, from coordinate 126,405,675 downwards.
ATCAAACTCCCTCTCCCTATCTGCAATTGTCTATAGAAATGTGTATTGGAAAACTGATTATGATTTTACCCTCTTGGAGTATCGCTGGCCCTGATTTTTAGGGGTTGCCTGTGTCTTACATAGGTCCAGACAGCTGTAGTACTCTGCTGTCCATAGCCAATGGACTTCCTCAAGAGCTAACTGTATACTAGTCTCTCCTAAACACTGGTAGATGCCACGTCATCCACGGAGCAAGGAGCTCCCAGTCCCCAGTGTCAGAAAAGGGCCAGTGTAAAGTCTGATTCCCAGAGGCCCTGCAGTACATGTGGACCAGCATTATTGAGGCTCTTTGCCAGAACCCTCTGGGCTCCCAACAACTGCCAACCTCTCTCTGGTCATGCTGTTTCAGAGGCTAACTGGTACTCAAACTTCCCAGACAAGTTTAGCTCTGCTACCTACATGCAGCTCCACAAAATTGGATGCATACAAAAGGACTTCTCCAGTGAGATCCAAAACCCTGCAGTCTGAGGGGTCTAGCACAACTATGTGGAGAAAGCAGTGAGGAGTCACATGTCTAGGGTTGCCTTCCAAGTGTAGTAGGAACTTCCCAGAGGATAGGTCTCTGCAACCTAGAACCTTGGGGATTTAATTAAAGAGAAGTTTCCTTAGTGGAAGATAACATACATACACATTCCTTTGTTTCTTCCTGATGAACAAGCTAAAATTTTCTGGGTTTTTTGTTGTTGTTAGGTAAGGTCTCACTCTAGCTCAGCCTGACCTGGAATTCAATGGTGATACTCTGACCTCTGCTTCCTGAGTACTGAGATTAAAGGCGTGCTCTACCACGCCCAGCTCCAAGCTGAAATTTTCAAAGAAACAACAATGTGTTTCTTCCTAAGTAAACCAATTATGGCCAGACCCTCCTGCCTCAGCTGCCCAAGAGCTGGGATAGCAGGTGTGTATGACGACACACAGCTTCTATGGGTTTTAAAAAATTAAAATATGGGGCTGGAGAGATGGTTAAAGTGGTTAAAGGCATTTGCCTGCAAAGCCTGATGGCCTGGGTTCGATTCTTCAGTACTGAGGTAAAGCCAAATGGACAAAGTGGTATATGCCATGAATATAAAATAATATCTAATAACAACTGATACAGTAATACTCTTTGCTTTTTTGGGGGAAGGGGTTTCAACGTAGGGTTGCACTCTAGCCCAGGCTGACATGTAATTCACTATGCTGTCTCAGGGTGGCCTTGAACTCACGGTGATCCTCCTACACTGCCTCCTGAGTACTGAGATTAAAGGCGTGCGCCACCACACCCAGCTACCTTTGGCTTTTTCAATTATGCTCACTTTAGTTGAGTAGTTGCTGGGGTAGGAAGAGTGGTAACTAAAGAAACAATTAAGGACAGTTTTTGATTCCCCTGGAGACTCACAATCAAGCGGGTAATCTTGGCATTTTACACTTAGAAAATGTCATAATGACAGCTATCACGTGGATGAAAAAAAAAAGGGGGGCTGGAGAGATGGCTTAGCAGTTAAGGTACTTGCCTGCAAAGCCTAAGGACTCAGGTTCAACTTTCCAGAACCCACATAAGCCAGATGCACAAGGTGACAGACATGTGTCCAGTGTTCATTGGTATTGGCTACAGGCCTTGTTGTTCTAGCCCTCTATTCTCCTCTCTCTCAAATAAATAAATAAAAGTAAAATATTTTTAAAACATTTTAAAAATTTTGTTTATTTTTGTTTATTTGAGAGCGACAGACAGAGAGGAAAAAGGGCAGAGAGAGAATGGGCACGCCAGGGCCTCCAGCCACTGCAAACAAACTCCAGACGCGTGCGCCCCCTTGTGCATCTGGCTAACATGGGTCCTGGGGAATTGAGTATTGAACCGGGGTCCTTAGGCTTCACAGGCAAGCACTTAACCACTAAGTCATCTCTCCAGCCCAAATAAAAGTAAAATATTTTTAAAAAGTGATGTCTGTATGTGTGTGTGAAAAGTAAGAGAGGGGGGAAGTTATTGCTTGGAAAGGTGAATCCATGAGGTTTCCAAACTGCACAAGAAGAGATAGCTGGAACCAGCACAGTGGTTCACGTCTGTTATCCCCGCATTTGCCAGGCTACAAAAGAAGAATCGATATAAATTTGAGGTTGGCCTGGGCTACAGAATGTATTCCAGATCAGGTCAGCCTGCTTTAAAAAACAGAAAACAAACAAACAAACAACAACAACAAAAACAACAGTAAAAAAATAGTAAAATAAAAAGAAGAGGGCTGGCTAAATGGCTTAGTGGTTAAGGTGTTTGCCTGTGAAGTCTAAGGATCCTGGTTCGATTCCCCAGGACCCCCATAAGCCAGATGCACAAAGGGGCACATGCGTCTGGAGTTCATTTACAGTGGCTAAAGGCCCATTCTCTCTTTTCCTCTATCTGCCTTTCTCTCTCAAATAAGTAAGTAAATTAAATATAAAAAAAAAATAATAAAAGAAGAGACAACTGAAGGAGCCATAATGATGCCCCAGGCATACCCCTTGATACTCAAGTGTGAAAAATGGGAACTGCTGTGAGGGCACCTGGCCCTATCTCCACAGCTTCCTCTTTAAATTGCTTATAGACTGGACTTTGGAATAAGGTATTGCTGTTGAGGTTGTGGAGGGGAAGAACTTTTAAACATGGAAAATTACAAACATTTTCTAGCTTCCCTATTTTCCTGACAAAATAAAGAAGCTGCTTATGATCACAGGGAGCAGGAGTTACCTTCCCAGAGTCCCTTCTCTCTCCTCTCCAGGGACAAGTCACAAATTATGTTTTCAAACAGGGACAACATCAGACTCTGCTACCAGTAGGGGTTAACAGGTCAACTCCAGAGATCTTTTCCTAGTTTGGAAGTTCTAGATGTACATGCAAACTGATTTAGGGTGTTAAGTAGAACACTGCATTAATTTCTAGGTAATCAAGCTTAACTCCCACTGTAACTTCCTCCTCAAGCCTTGGTCTAGTCCTTGTCCCAAGTTGGTCTTATTATAAAGACATAGCAGGACTGGAGAGAGGTTTAGTGGTTGAGGTGCTTGCCTACAAAGCCTAAGGACCCCGCTTTAATTCCTCAGTACCCACATTAGCCAGATGCACAAGGTGGTGCATGTGTCCAGAGTTCATTTGTAGTGGCTACAGAGCTTAGCACACCCATTCTCTCCGCCCCCCTCTGCTTCTTTATCTTTCTCTCAAATATATAAGATAAAATAAGACACAGCAAAAGTTCCGTGGCCCTAGATACAACATGAGTACAGCACATTCTGATGCAAAGTAAAATTGCTTCCACTTCAATATGAGAGCTAACATTCCTTGCTCAGCAAAGAATCAGAAACTAGCACCTCATGCCTTAGAGTACTGTTTTCCAGATACTAAGAGGCAATTGTATTCATGACCTCACAGTGGCTGTCATGGCCTGCATGAGATCTGTATAACAGGAGGGCACAAAACACAAAGCAAAGAAATGATGAGGTGATGACATCAATAGAAGAGGAACTAGTTGCAAAGATATGGTTCTGAGGAGGAGAACTAGGGGAAGGGGAACAAAGGAGAGTTGAGGGAGGGTTCATGACCAGATGACCAGGGTACATGGCATATATGAATAAAAGTTAAAGAAAGGGGCTGGAGAGATGGCTCAATGATTACGGCACTTGCCTGCAAAGCCTAAGGACCCCAGTTCTATTCCCCAGTACTGTAAAGCCAGATGCAGAAAGTAGCACATGCATCTGGCGTTCGTTTGCAATGGCTGAGGCCCTGGTTGGCCCATTCTCTCTCTCTTTCTATCTACCTCCCTTTTTTTTTCTCTCAAATAAATATATAAAGAAGGGGACAAAAAACAATTTAGCACCTTGGCCAAATGTATCTTCAACTGCATCAAGCACATACTTACTTAAAAAAAAAAAAAAAAACAACAGCAAGAGCTATGCTGGGAGTGGCAGAGCACAGCTGTATAAAACTACCCAATCTGCCAGATGCTTTTGCACCTTATTCCTGACAGCATGTATTTGGTTCCAGGAATTATGACTTTAGCACACAGGAGGTATGCACTGGCCACCTTCCAGGCTGTGATGGGCCCTCTCTGGGTGGCCCACACTGTGTTGGGTAGGCGCTCACCTCTTGTATGCAGAGTGGTCATTCTTCACACTACACTTCATGTTCTTCAGCTCATCCAGCACTGCGAACATGTTGATGAATTTGCCCAATGTGATCAGGTAGGCTTCCGACACGAAGTCCTTTCTCCTCTCAGCATGGCACAAGCGTCTCACTTCCCCACAGAAACGCTCAATGGCATTTCTCTGAGCACAAGAAGGGAAAGATAGAAGAGACCTGGTCAGAGGCTTGTCAAATCCATATCCTGGGCTCAAGTACAGTTCCTCATTCAGTGTTACTCACTGATAAACTCCACCCCCTACCCCAAACCAACACACACTGTAGACACTGAGGCTCCAGGACCACCTTCATCTTACAGACTCCTATCTATAAAGCAATTTCCATGTCTTTACTCTGTAACAACCATTATTTTTATTTATTTATTTATTTGACAGGGAAAGAGAGGGGGAGGGAGAGACAAAGAGAAAGGGAGAGAATGGATGGGCACACCAGGGCCTCCAGCTACAGCAAATTAACTCCAGACATGTGCGCCCCCTTGTGCATCTGGCTAATGTGGGACCTGGAGAATCAAACCTGGGTCCTTTGGCTTTGCAGGCAAATGCCTTAACTGCTAAGCCATCCCTCCAGCCCCACTGTTTATTTTGCACTTTATCATCTATGTCTCTGAAGTAAAATATTTTGCTGATTATTCCAGCAAAAGTACTGCACAAGCTGCCCCAATAAAACATCTATAATACAGATATTGTGACTTTCTGAGGTGAAAAGGTAGGAAATTTTTCATTTTGGTAACTTTTAAGATAAAACAAAAATCTATTTCCTAATCAGTTCAATATTCTCCCTTTATTAAAAGTATAAACTCTTTTAGATGATCCCAAAGGACATTCTGCTTAGTCAAAGAGGCCAAGGCCAGAACAGGAATTATCATGATAGTACAGTAAGGCTAAGAGGAAAAAGAAAATCAAAACCACTCAAACCTGAAAAACTAGATCTGAGCTGTACTTGGAACTGATGGAAAGCAAACTGCTATGCAGAAAATATGAATTCACTCTCAAATAGAAAACAGAAGTGAAACACAAGAGGCATTCGCTCTGCGGTGGGTAACTATGGACTAGCAAAGCTTTAGTTCCTTTTGTCTTAACTGGTGGCTTCATATGAGCTGTCCCTTTTCTCAGCATTAACTCCCTCCAATGATCTTGTTGTTTTACCTGGAAGTACATAAAACTCATCAATTTTGTGACTTCAGGCTCAAGGACTTCCACAGTTTTCTCGTAAATTTCCACTCTATTAGGCTGCTCATTACACTTCACCTGGGAATAAAGAAACAAGCATGAGATAAGGTGGTTTCTATCTAGTTATCTGCAGACACAGGTCTTTCCAGTTAGTCTGGGTAGGGGACAGCAGGAGGCAGGAAGGTGTGGCTTCAGGGCTGGGCTGGAGTAGCAGCCTAAAATACCTGCGGGATGGCGCGGGAGCAGCTCCTCCAGGTGTACAGCATGACAGCATACTCTTGGCCTTCCTCTAGCATCTCATTCTGCAAAATCCACAGGGTAAGGTGCATGCAAGTGGGGGCAAACACAGCAAAGAGATGCCAGCTGCTGATACCCAGGCAGTGCCACAAACTCTCCTGATTTCTGTCCCTTTGCGGGGGAGGGTTTTAGCCTGACAAGTCATCTGCTAAGAGCTGGCAATCCTGTGGGAGAGCCACAACCACCACCCCAGACAACCACACAGCTTCTGCAGGCTGAAGAGGAGTATGAATAACAATGTGGACACCTCTGAGCAGAGCCACCAACTCCGGCCAGCCAACCACCACAGGTGCCACACTTCGGCCACACTCAGTCCTAAATACGAGCAGGCAACACCAACCTAAAGCCAAGGGCACCAAGCTCAGAGAAGATACCATATTCACTAGATGTGAGAGCACACAGGGTTTATTTCCCAGGTCACACTGAACCACCTCCTGGTTCACAGGGAGGACCACAGCGAGGGCTGCCAGCCCACGGTGTGAGAGAGGAAAAGATAGAAAGCTTCCCACACGGTCAGCATCCGTGGAAAGAGGTCTGTCATTACCTCTAGAAATTGCTTTGGTGTTCCATTCTTTATTATTCTATATCATTGCCTTTGGTAAATATGATTTAAAAAAAAGAAAAAAAAACCTACGTTCTTTAACTGAAATCTGCAACCATTTTTAGATGCTTTAAAATATACCAGTGTTTGTTTTATAATTTCACTTCTACCAATCCGACAATATTTAGAAAGATGTTCATCACAGCATTCTTATTACACAAAAGGGGAAACAAAATAAATGTTGCAAAATGGTTCACTGTGGACACTCAAAAGACGGGCAATGTACCCATTAAATTAACTTTCTCTAGCATATTTTTATGACAGAAAATCAATTAAGTACATACTTACAACACTGGAATCCATTTAGAAAATCCAAGTTGAGTGTACACACCTGGCATAGGTAAGTGCAAGCACATAGGGAGAATGAACAAGACAAGCAGAGGCACCCTGGGCACATTGGACAAGATGGTCTCTAGCCAGCCATAAGAAAAGCAAAGACTGTCTTAAAATCAAAAGGCATTTCATTCATTTTCTTCTCTTTTTTCTCACTACATCAATGATCAAGATGATACACAGTGTGTTTGCCACTCAGCAGAAAGAAACAGACACAGGACAGAATTACCATGCTAGAATGGACGGTAGCTTGTTCAATGTATCTTGCAATGCCAGTGACAAATGCATTTCTGTCTTCAAAGTTAGTGTTGAAATTTGGCTGAAAGGAAGAGAAAAACCATCACATTGAAGCCAGAGGCACCAGCCGCCTGTCGCGCACGTGCTTGGGCACCCACCTGGTAGAGCAGCGAGGACGGCGGGGGCTCGATGCAGGGCTGCTGGTCAGGGAGCGGGAGCTCCTCTAGGAGGTCCACGTTGGACAGGGCGTCCTCCAGTGTCACCTGCGCAGCCATGCTGAACTGCAACAGATAAAAACCGCCTGTTTTCTGAGGAAAGGTGAGGTGTGAGGGCGTCAACAGGCCTTCTGAGGTGGGTTGCATAGGCCTGCTGTCCCTTTCCCTCTCCTAGAGGCATGGGGACTGACTCATGTGACCGTGGGTTGTAGCATTCCTCTGAGCATAACATAATCGGCCCATCATCAATTTTGAAGTGAGATAACTTTGGTCCAGTAACCATGGCAACTAATTAAGCAGAACAACAGGGGATAGCCAGGTCTATAGTAATGGAGTTAGTGATACTAACTAGTGTGGAACAAGGGGGATCACAAGACCATCATCTAGGATTCTATTATTACCTTATACCCCTGCTTCCCTAGCTGCCAGCCAGTGATCTTGTGAGATGCTGGAGTATATAAGGAGTAGATGGTTACCTGAACATGGATGCCATAGTGCAGTTTCCATAAGGTCATCATCCACCATGGTGTGGGACGTTGGGGTGATGCCACTGTTTGGGGGTCACTCACACTTCTGTAAATAGCCCCTCACCTATGACCTGTAAGTCTAATGAACTCTTTAGTTCACCAGGCTGGACTTTGCTGGATTATTACTTTGGTCAGTCACTGGTGCCCTTATCTGGGGTGAAAAAAAGATTTCACATTTCCCCAGGAAAAGCAAGCACAACAATATCCAGTGATTAGACTCTGCTGTCTTTCCCAGGAGTAGGCATGCCTGTGAGGCATTTCCTTCCTCCACATTTACCAGGGACTGGCTCTCCTGACCTCCAAAATACCATCTGCAGAGAACAAACTTCCTGCCACCCTTCCCATCCATACTGGGGTCTCAGCCTGTGGCCAGTGCAGAGGGTTCTGTAGAGGGTTGGACACAATCCCTCACATGGCTGGAGGAACATGGCCGGAGGATAGCATGTCGCAATGCCCCTGGCTGATGTACAGCTACACAGACAGGCTAGAAGCACAGAGAACAGGTCAGTGCAGGGACCAACACTGAAGTGAAGTGTGCAAGGGAAATGGGAAGAAGGCTTTAGTGGGAGAGAGAAGGTTCCGATACCAGAGCTCATGTAGAGGGGCAGGCAGACACCATCAGCTTACATCTTCTGCACCAGTTACAGAAGGCAAGTTAGCACACTCACTCTGCTTCCTATTGAATCTGCTGTGAGCCCATTACTGTGCAGGGGATACATGTGAACTCTGTCCCTAGGCAGAGCCACGGACTAAAGTTAGCTTGTGTTCCAAAAAGGAAAGAGTAGTGGGTGGGCCAGTAGAGACACTGAGCAGAAGTCCCCGAATGTAAGGACAGTGAGCAAGTTAAGAGCCTGAGTGAGTAATAAACCTTGAGTGGGCTGTCCTTGTGTCCCTTCTGGGGTCACAGCTGTATACCAAGTTAGAGCACTGAAAAGGGAAGCCCCAGACACCGGGAAACTGCCAGGGCCAGTGTGGTGAGGAAGAGAGCGCCCACAAAACTGTGCTTGAACTTCCTGGCTGTCCTCAAGCAGCACAGGTATGGATCTGTATTCATCATACCTCGGAGAACAAACCAAGTTCTCAGTCAGCCCTGAATGGCACACAGAGGGGAACACATTCAAGTAACACTGCAAAAGCTGACAAAATGGAACTGACAATGAGCCAAAACCAGGAGAAGGCAGCCTAAAACTAACCAGACCATTTACCTATTAAAATAAAAATACCAAAGCTGGGCATGGTGGCACACCTTTAATCCCAGCACTTGGGAGGTGGGAGGCAGAGGTAGGAGGATCACCATGAGTTCTAGGCCACTCTGAGATGAATTCCAGGTCAGCCTGAGCTAGAGTGTGATTCTACCTTGGGAAAAAAAGAAAAAGAAAAAAAAAAGATCATGCTCTTGTCCCCCCTCCCTCACGGCCCCGCGGCCCACACACCTTAAGAGTCAGTGCAAATGGTCCTATCAATCACCTGTACAGAAAAAGCATACTCCCTAAAGACATGTTACGAAGAAGGAAGGGGACTGGGAGTTAAAGGTGCTTGTTTGCAAAGCCTGACAGCCAGGATTTGATTTCCAGTATTCACCTGAAGCCAGATGCACAAAAAATGGCATATGCTTCTGGAGTTTGTTTGTAGCAGCAGGAGGCTCTAGGGCACCCATATTCACTCACTGTCTATTTCCCTTTCTCAAATAAATTTAAAAAAAAATTTAAAGAAGATGGCTGGAAAAACTGGTTCCTTAATGAGGTATGTATTGATCCACCTTGGAAACCCCTCCCTCAATGCTTACAGAGCCTCACTGCCTGCTTTGTGAGGTCTAGCTCAGAAAGATAACTGTTCATTTCTCTATTTTAGACACCAGGCAGACATCTTAGTTTGTCTTGGCACTGTGGACATTCTCACCCTTTCTCTTGAAGACTGCCTGCCCCCTTCCCATGTACTGGTTTTCAAGCCTCCATTCTTAGCCTGCATTTGAACTCAAAAAGCTTAACTTTCTCTCTTCTTATGTCCCTCCCTCCTTCCATCAGCTGCTGGTATCTCCAACTTGCTGGCCCTTCAAATTTCCTTCTAAGTACATTTTTAAACTTTTTTGTTTGTTTTTCAAGGTATGGTCTTGCTCTATCCCAGGCTGACCTAGAATTTACTTTGTAGTCTTAGGGTGGCCTTGAACTCATGGTGATCCTCCTACCTTAGCCTCCTAAGTACTGGGAATAAAGGCATGCACCACTACGCCCAGCTATTAAACTCTTTCTTAAAATTTTTTATTTTAGACAGAGAGAGAAAGAGAGAGAGAGTGAATGGGTGCCAGGGTCTCTAGCCACTGCAAACGAACTTCAGAGCATACCCTACCTTGTGCATCTGGCTTATGTGAAACCTGGATCCTTAGGCCTTGCAGGCAAGTGCCTTAACTTATAAGCACCTCTCCAGCCCTACACTATATATATATATTTTAATCTAAGATTAAGAACCTGCAAAGGGGACTCTGTCATCTCTGGTAACAAAGTCCACCAGCAATTCTCTTTGGGAAATCAACAAGAACCCCCCCCCCCCCCCCGCAGAAGAATTTAATAGTACTGTTCCTCACTAGACTTTGTTGGAGGATATTTCTAATAGCAATATGTTTTTAACTTTAAAATTAAATGTAGCAGAAACTTCAAAATGAGGAAGTGGACTTTTTTTCTTTCTGTCATCACAACTTCCTATTCCACTTGGGCATGAAAGTATGGGACAGACAGCAAGAGTACAAAGCAAACCTGGCCATGTTGGACCCAGGGTCACCATCCTGTCCTCAGCGCTGAGGACAGGTGTGTCCAGGCTACCCCAGGACACACTTAGACTTCCCTGACATCCTGAGGATCGAGCTGAAGGTTCTACACTATATCCTTCAAGTCATCTGAACTCAGACTGGTAGGAAAGATGCACAGAGCTGAAAGAACTGGTCAGGCCAGGTACCCAGAGACCCCACATGACCTCCTACACAGTGTCCACAGAGACCCTTTTTCTCTTTTGCTTCCTACAGGAAGAGTTTATCCTCATGGTGCCAAACTACACTCTGGTCCTGAGATCTCAGCATCGCCACTTCCCCCATGATGCCACATAAACCATGAGGATGGCCTCCCATCTCCTTCCTTGTTCACTGCTCATAAGACTGAGTTCATCACAAATTACGTGTCCCCAGCAAAGCATCATGTCTGGTCTGGCCACCTCAAAGCCAGTAGTCTGCAGCCCAGGACAAGAGCCTCTGACTGACCAGCCTTCATAGCAGGATACTACAGTGCAAATGTCCCACAGCAAAACATCAATTACAGATCTGGAATGACCCTTTGCCTGCTGGTGTTACCAAAGAGTAGATCACAGTTTAATTAATGACATGGCTGTGTTTCTGTCCCCACCGATCAGCTTATATGACACATATGTAGATGTCCACCGTAGGCCTGGCTGAAGTAGAAAAGAATGAGAACAGACAGAGGAGGAGAGGCCAGGTGAGGACACAGCATGAAGATGGCCATCTATAAGTTAGTGAGAGGGAGCTCAAGAGAAGCCAGCACTCCTGCCACCTCAACCTTAGATTTCCAACCTCTAGAACTTTGAGGAAATAAGTTTCTATCTAGTCTGTCAAGTTTTGGTTTTTCTTTTTGGTTTTTAGGTCTCATTCTAGCCCAAGCTGACCTGGAATTCACTATGTAGTCTCAGGGTGGCCTTGAACTCACGGTGATCGATCCTCCTACTTCTCCCGAGTGGTAGGATTAAAGGCGTGCACCATCACACCCGCCTAGTTTGTCAAGTTTTGTCTTGACAATATTATAGTTACCTCTGCATTGTTGGGGCAAAACACTCAGCCAAAAGCAGCTAAAGGGAAAGAAGGGTTTACTTTAGGGCTTACAGTCTGGAGGGGAAGCCCCATCCTGGCAGGAAGAGGCTGCGTAGCCTATCTTGCCACAGCACGTGGTAGATAGCAGCAAGACTGAGCTCAGCTACCTCAAGGTCTGCCCCAGTAACACACCTCCTCCAGCAAGCTCCACTTCCCACACTGCTGCCAGCTGGGGACTAACTAAAACACACGAGGCTATGAGGGACACCTCATTCAGACCACCACAGGCAGCCCTCACAAATTAACATGGAGCTAGAACAGTGAGTAGAATCATCCATGCAGGGTCCAGTTCTTACCAGATGTCTGATTCTAGCTTCAGGTCCTCAATAAGCCATCCTCACAGCCACCCCATAGCAAAGTTTACCCAAACACTGACAGAGCGAGCACAGCAAGGCTCAGAGGACCGCTAGGCACAAGGCAGGAATAAGAGCTTTCCCTGACCTACAGCTGGGCAACTGGCCATGTTGGGTCAAGGCCAGAGCTGGTAGACAAATCCTGACCCAGGCCTATAGGCAGAAGAGAGGCAGCACAGCCCTGAAGCTGCAAACAGAGAGGCTGGGGTGGTAGAGACAGGGGAAGAGGAATCTGTAGAACCTGACCGTCCCATGTGCCTTGAAACAGAACAGTAAGTGATAAACTTGGTTCTGTTCTTTTAATTTTTTTTTTAATTTATGGGGTGGGGTGGAGTCAGATAGGTGCACCAGGGCCTATAGCCCCTGCTAATGAACTCCAGACAAATGCACCACCTTATGCATCTGGCTTACATGGGTACTGGGGAATTGAACCTGGGTCCTTAGGCTTCACAGGCAAACGCCTTAACCACTAAGTCATCTCTCCAGCCTGAACCTTTTTTTTTTGTTGTTTTTACAAAATGAATATGACTTGATCATTTTCTCTGTTCCTTCACAGCAGGAGGCAGATGGCTAGGAAGACAGAAGCTGTCACTTTCAGACCATCTGTTCTTACAGAAGAAGAAGAAAAAAAAAAAAGAACTCTTGGGGCTGGGAATATGGCTCAGTGGATAAAGTGCTCACTGCTTAAGCCCAGGTACCCAAATTCAATCTGCAGACCCCATGTGAAAAAGTCAAAAACTACAGTGACTGCATATAATCCCAGCAGTTAAGAGCAAGAGGGGAAGCAGAGACAGGAGAATTTCTCATCGACTGAGGCAAAAAATCAAGGACTAACCCAAAAAGCTGTCTTCTGACCACATGTGTGTCATGGCATGTCCATGACAGCCCCCCATCCCCACCCACACACACACATGGGAGGGAGGGAATGAACTTCTGGAACCTTGCCTGGTGGTTCAGGCCTATAATCCTAGCTACTAAGGCAGGAGTATTGCAAATTGAAAGCCTGCCTGAGTTACAGAGTAAGCTCAAGACCAGACTAAGGTCCCCCAGCAAGACTGTCTCAGAACCTTAAAAAACCAAAAATAACAACAAAAGCGGGGGAGAGGGGAGTGCTGCAAGGTGCTGCAAGGGTGTGCTGGGAGACTGAAAGGCAGATGGAGAAACTGCATGAGTGGGAGCTTGCTCTTCAGAAAGCACCCTTGAAAGAATGCAGGTTCCCATCAGAAAACCAGGCACATGGCTCAATGTGGTAGTTCACACCTTTAATCCCAGGACACCGAGGTAGAAGAAATGCTATAGCAAGCCTAGGCTATAAATTCTTCCTGGCCAGACTATGCTGTAATGAAACCCTGCTAAAGCAAAACAGAGGGCTTGTAAGATGGCTTTGCAATTAAAGGTGTTTGCTTGTAAAGCCTGCTGGCCAGGTTTAATCCCAAGCCACCCACAGAAACTGGACACAAAATGTGGTATGACAGTGGAGTTTTGTCTGTCAGCAGCAAGATGCACTGCTATGCCCATACACACACATACACATAAGTAAATTCTTAAAAAACTTCTAGCACTGTGGACAGGAGTCTTGTGAATCTGAGGCCAGCCTGGTCTACTATATGGCTAGATTCTTATCTCAAAAAGAAACAAACCCCAAACCAAAAGACAAAAGCCTTATATATCTGTTTACCACATTAATCCCTTAATTGTATCAAGAGCCACATGGATGACTGGCCTGTGCCATTTAGGTTTTTGTAAGCACACTGTGTTGTTCACTCAAGGATGAAATCACCTAGCAACTCAGCTCTTAGAATGTGTTCCTATTAAGCAACTAACATACTAGGTATGTGCCTATTAATAAGTATTAAGATTCCAAGGGCCAGGAGCCAGATGGGAGACAAAAAGATGTGAGTGAGAGGAGGTGACAGCCACCTTGGCCCATAATGAAGTTACAGATTGACACCAGGTCCTCAAGGGGTAGGCAGTCCCAGAGGCACCAGTGCTGAGGAAGGTCAAGACACAAAGATGCCAACACAAAGCAAGGAACTAGGGACAAAGGTGTGGCAAGTAGGGATTTGGGGCATTCTGGCTTACTTCAAATGAACAGGATGGGGACAGCAGGAGGCTGCAACCGTAGCACGTGCCAAATGACACAGGTGGTATGATGTCTGAGAATGGGCTGAGTATCCAACAAAACTCCAGAGACAGCCATAGCTCTTCATGGGAACTGAAAGGCATAATCTTTGTATTTGTTAAAATAGAATCTGCAACATCAGCTCAACACCAAGGTTGCAAAACCCTGCAGAAGATGAAGTCATAGTCGGGAAAATGCGGAACAGACAGCGGGCATGCCTAGTTCAGGTGTCTGTGTGTGCAGCAGTTAGTTTCCCTTGTGCTTTATGCTGAAAGGAGTTATTTTTGCTACAAAAAGTCTTCCTAGAATTTCCAAACTAGTTACTTTTAACTTTACAGCTGGAAGGTAGTTTGCTTGCCTAACTATAGGGCATAATCAAGAGAAAATTAACTAAGATGTTTCTGCTAACATGTGCAAGGCACCAGCTGATTTTCTTCCTCTTCCATGCGCAAATAACAGCCCTTCTCAGAAAAGCAGAATCTTCTGGTGTTTTGTGCAGCTTGTTCACAGGAATAAGAAATCATCTCGGGTTGTAGAACTGCTCCTCTCTCTCTCCCACATGTTAATATAACCAAGCATGGAACCAAGAGAGCAAAGTGGGCTGCCAGCTGCCATGTGGAGATGGTGGTTGTGACCAGCTGGGCAAGATGTTGATAATCAAAAACCAGAACGGCATCTTCTAGCCTAGCTCTCACTGAAGCAATATAATTTTTAGTACACAAAAATTCCAAATTCCATTTTCAAAACCAGTTCAAAAACATACTAAACAATAGAAAGTCAAAAAATAAGAAGCAGAGCCTGGCACGATGGCGTATGCCTTTAATCCCAGTACTCAGGAGGCAGAGGTAAAAAGATCATTGAGATCGAGGCCAGCCAAAGTGAGTGCCAGGTTACCCTGGGCTAGGGTAAGACCCTATCTTGAGAAAAACAACAACAACAAAAACGTTGTCATGAAACTGAAACATTACAACAATGAGGCATTGAAGTCTAAGGAATTTTGAGTCTTTCGGAATTCATGTCCACAAACCACACAAAATTGGCCTTCATCCTCAGTCTGCAGACCCCAATGTCAGGATCAAGGTCTCCAATGACAGAGTGATCTCTTTGTCTCCTGAGGTCCCCTGCCACTGTCCCAAGTGGCCTGACTGCTGCTAATCGTCTGGACCCTTCCAGAACCCACTCACAGCAGCCACTCTCCTTTCACTGTAATGCACGAGTAACCGCCGTCACTCTCCTACCTGCACCTTCAGTGGCTTTCTCGGCCCATAGCTATTGTCCAGTCGATGTTCAAGTAACCTTGGACTGCCTCATCTGGGCATGCAAATGAAGATCAGCTTTTGTCTATTTGGTATGCTGGGACTACTTCCAAAGATTTGAACAAAAAAGTATTCTTTTAAAAAGGCTGTGGATGAAGTCTGCTTGGCACAATGCTTATCTAGCATGTAAATGGTCCTGGACTCAGATCCTTAGCACTATATAAATCGGGTGTGGTGGTGCATTCTCAGCATTTGGGAGGTGGGGGCAGGAATATCACCAGAAGTTCAAGATCATCCTCAGATGTGGCCAGCTTGGGGTACATGAGACTGTCTCCAAAAATAGAATGCAAATAAATTAATAAAAGATAAAAACATACTCTTAGAGAAGCCCACACCCATGTGCTCGGGTGACTGTCTCACCACACCCATGCTCTTGGGTGACTCTCTCTCAGAGAAGCCCACACCCACATTCTCGGGTGTGTCTTACTTTCTATCTGAGCACCTCTCTTTCTCTCTTAACCCTGATGCCTGTATTAAAATATCACTAATAAAATATCAACTCTAAAAGCCGGGCATGGTGGCGCACGCCTTTAATCCCAGCACTCGGGAGGCAGAGGTAGGAGGATCGCCGTGAGTTCGAGGCCACCCTGAGACTCCATAGTGAATTCCAGGTCAGCCTGGGCTAGAGTGAGACCTTACCTCAAAAAAAAAAAAAAAAAAAAAAAATCAACTCTGCTTAAAAAAAATAGGGCTGGGGAGATAGCACAGTAGTTACAGGCACTTGCTTGCAAAGAGTGATGGTCCTGGTTTTATTCCCCCGTACCACATAAAGCCAGACACACAAAGTGGCACATGCATCTGGAACAGTGGCAAGAGGTCCTGGTGTATTCACACACACAACATGCATACCCCCTCTCTCTCTCTCTCTGTCTCAAATAAATAAAAAATAAAGGACAGGGGAAAGGCCCAGCATTCCACAGAAAAAGCTAATCCCTGCAAGGAAGCCTTCTGAAGCTTCTGGTATGGAGCTGTGAAGATGAACCTTAAGAAGAGACCCTGGGATGTTGGAGACACCGGGACTATGGGATGGCCGCTCCAAAAATCTGCTGACTTGGGATACATTTTGCCCCTGAAGCAGCACAGCTGGAGGTGCAGAGTTCTTCAAGCCGTTTGGAGTCCAGAAAATGTCAACCTGACTCTCAGGTGCTGGACATGGAGTTGCAGGAGTTGAAGTCTGCCATTCTGGTTCTATCTTGCATTGGTACAATCTTTCTTTGATAGGCTCACATTCTCCCCCACCCCCACCCTTTTTGAGGTAGGGTCTCACTCTAATCCAGACTAACCTGGAATTCACTATTAGTCCCAGGCTGGCCTCTCACTCACAGCGATCCTCCTATCTCTGCCTCTCAAGTGAGTGCTGGGATTAGGGTGTGTGCCACCATGCCCGGCTCTTTTCTCCTTTTGAAAACGGGAATATTTACTCTGTGACATAATGTGTTGTATGTAAGTAACTTGTGTTTTACAGGGCTCACAGTTAACAGACTGTCTTGGTCTCACATGAGACTTTGGTCTTTCAAACAGTGTTTGGACTGATGGAGACTATGGGAACTCTTGAGGTTGAACTGGATGCATTTTGCATTACGAGATGGTCAGAAGTCTATGAAGTTAGGGAAGAAATATGGTGGTTTGAATAAAATGTTCATTGCTCAAGTGTTTTACATACTTGGTCTCTGGCAATTGGAAAGTTGTGGGGCTTTTGGGAGGTGGAACCTTGACTTAAGAAGTGTGTCTCTTTGGTGGGCTTTGGAGTAATATAATCAACATCCAGCCCAGTCTGAGATTACTTTCTGCTGATATGGACTTGTGATGCTCACCTGACTGTTTGCTCTTGTCCTGCTTTTCCTGCAATGAAACTCCCTTGAAACTGTAAGCTGAAATAAGTCCTTTCTTTCCATAAGCTGTTTCTGGCCAGGTATCTTATCCAACAACAAGAAAGTAAAAATTGCTCAGTATTTCCAGCTCACATTATTTATTTTTAAAAACATTTCATTTATTTATTATTTGAGATAAAGACAGCAAGAAGGAAGGTGATAGTGCACATGGGCACACCAGGGCCTCTTGCTGCTGCAAATAGAGTCCAGACACATGCACCACTTTGTGCATCTGGCTTTTTGTTTGTTTGTTTGTTTGTTTGTTTGTTTGTTCAGGATAGGGTCTCACTCTAGCTCAGGCTGACCTAGAATTCTCTATGTAGTCTCAGGGTGGCCTTGAACTCATGGCGATCCTCCTACCTTTGCCTCCCGACTGCTGGGATTAAAGGCGTGCGCCATCATGCCCGGCTTGCATCTGGTTTTCATGTAGGTGCCAGGCAATAGAACCAGGGCTATGAAGTTTTGCAGACAAGCATCTTTAACCTCTTGCCCATCACTTTATTTTTTTAAAACACGTTATGTATGTGTGGGTGTGCAGGTGCATGTGTATTTGGGTGGGTGCATGTGTAGGTAGAAGCCATAGGACAACCTTGGGTGTCATACTCAGGTATACTATCCTTTAAAAAAAATCATTTGTGCTGGGAGATGGCTTAGCAGTTCATCTGTTTGCCTGCAAAGCCTAAGTACCCAGGTTCAATTGCCCAGTACCCACATAAGCCAGATGCACAAGGTGGTGCATAAGTCTGGAGTTCATTTGTAGTAGCTAGAGGCCATGGTGTGCCCATCCTCTCTCTTTCAAATAAATGAATAAAATATATTTTAAATTATTTACTTATTTATTTGCAAACACAAAGAGAAAGATAGAGAAGGAGAGAAGGGCAGTCACCCCTCGCACATCAGTTAGTGGCTACTAACCTTTAGATTAGACACAAGCTGAACCAAGCCATTTTGTGTGTCTTTCCAGAGCCAATTCAGGTTTCCCCAGGCTCCCTTCATCTACAGACCCAACATTCCTCCATAACCATGGCTCAGTGGCATAGCCTGTGTCAGCCTGAGCAGTCCAACTGCTCCACTCAGGAAACCAGGCATATATTCATGTGCCAAGCACCACATCATGAGCTTAGCCAAGTACCCCCACTGCTTTTCATCATGGCTGGGGGTTCTTCGTCTTCTCCAATTCTTAAGGCTCAAAAGAGAAGGAGCTGGCTGTTACCTTCTTTTTCAGATTGTCCATTAACAGACTGTTTAGCTGCTAGATCCAACAGTACACTGCTGAGTGCCAGGGCTTATGATCAGGCTCCATAGTGCTCACTTCTCCCCTGCTACCCTCACAGTTCTCCCAGAGCAGGAGAAACTGCAAGATGATGGTCAAAGGCTATATAGCAATTATTGGATCTATCTTCATCAGGTACATATACCACCCAGAGGTGCCCTTTCTTGAATCCTTATCCTTCCTCTTGCCCAGTAAGGACCCAGCTTTATATCTGCTAGGGTCTGATGCAGCCCCACCTTTGACCAGCCTTGGCCAGGCTCTTCCCTCCCCAGCATGATCACAAAGAGCTTCAGAACTCCATGATCCTGGGTCAGCTTCCACACATATCCTGAGCCAATCAATGGCCTAAACATGAGTCAGTGACCTTGACAACTCCCACCTACTCTATACCCTATTCCCCAATCTCTACCAATGATCACGCCCACAAGCTAACTGGGCTAAAACTAAGAAACTCCAGTTTTCACAAGCAGGGAGGCCAGTATCCTCAGGTATCTCTGGGAGCTCAAAAAACACTGTCCCACAGAGACACTAACTCTGCAAATGCCAAAGTGCACCTTTCTCACCTGTAAACCATAATCCTGATCCACAGCTAGCCAACTGCTGGCTTTCACAAGTCCAGGTCATTTATCCATCCATCAACAAGACCAACACAGTGAGCTTCTTTCACAGAAAGAAACCTTTATGCAAACCTTCTTCCCCACCACAGAAATGCCTGCACCATGTACAGAACGCTAAAAAGGGAATAACCCTAGATGAGGGCTGCACTACCGAAAAGCCACAGACATGTGCCCTGTTTCCAAGTCACTTTCCTGGTACAGCATCCCAGGAAAGAGTCTAAGGTCACATTTAAAGCCAAGATGGGGGCTGGAGAGATGGCTTAGCGGTTAAGCGCTTGCCTGTGAAGCCTAAGGACCCCGGTTCGAGGCTCGGTTCTCCAGGTCCCACGTTAGCCAGATGCACAAGGGGGCGCATGCGTCTGGAGTTCGTTTGCAGAGGCTGGAAGCCCTGGCGCGCCCATTCTCTCTCTCCCTCTATCTGTCTTTCTCTCTATGTCCGTCGCTCTCAAATAAATAAATAAAAATTAAAAAAAAAAAAAAAGCCAAGATGGGCCCAGGCCAGGCTTGCTCACACCAGACCAGGAGCCAAGGCAGTCTACCACCAGTACGTCACTTTCCACAGTACTCAGGAATCACTTTAATGTTTACAAGTGAAAGAAAATACTGCAAACTAGATGTCTGATTAAAGATTAATATCCAGAATACAAAAGGGACTCAAGCAACTGAAGAGAAGAAAAGCAAATAATGTGATTTAAAAATAAGCCAAGGAAAAAATAAATAAAAATAAGACAAGGAGGGGCTGGGGAAATGGCTCAGTGGTTAAAGGCACTGGGCCTGCAAAGACTGCTGGCCTAGATTCAATTCCCAAGCATCTCTGTAAGGCCAAACGCAAAGAACAGCATATGTGTCTGGCACTTACGCATGCATGCATACATGCAACACAAATAAATAAAATTTGAGAAAAAAATTAGCAAAGGCCTTAGACAGACATTTCTCAAAGGCTATACCAGTGGCATCACTAATCACCAGGAAAATGTAATCAACACCATGCAGTAACACCTCCCCACCATGGGAAAGACTGTTATCAGAAAGGAAAGAGAAATGCTGGTCAAGATGCAGAGAAATAGGAACCTTTATATGCAATTAATGCAAATGTAAGTTGGTACAGTTATTATGGAAGTGTGGAGGTTCCTCAAAAATTAAAAGTATGGGACTGACCTGGGTGTGGTGTTGCACGCCTTTAATCCCAGCACTCGGAAGGCAGAGGTAGAGGTAGAGGATTGCCATGAGTTCAAGGCCACCCTGAGACTCCATAGTGAATTCCAGGTCAGCCTGAGCTAGAGTGAGACCCTACCTTACAAAACCAAAAAAAGCAAAAAAAAAAAAAAAAAAAGTAGGGGACTGAGGGGATGCCTCAGCAGATAAAAGGACTTGCCGTAAATGCCTGAGGACCTAAATTCAATCTCCAGCCCTGGTTAAGAAGCTACACATGCCTGTAGCTCCAGTTCTGAAAGGGGTGGAGACAGAACTGGTCAGCCAGTCTGACAGAAAATGACAGCTTCAGGTTTACTGAGAGACTTGGTTTCAAGGAAACAATGAGGAAGAGCAACACCTGATATTCTACTGTGGCCTCTGCACACATGCATATGGGACGCACATGCAGGCATACACCATAAACATGCACGCGCACACACACATACATACACACAAAACATTAAAACTATGGCTACCAAAGGACCCAACAATTTTACTACTGGGTATTTATCCAAAGAAAACGAAACCAGGTGCTATGTTCAGTTGTTAAAGGTGTTTGCTTGCAAAACATGCTGGCCCAGGTTGAATTTTCCATTACCCAAGTAAAGCCAGATGCACACTGTGACGCATGCATTTGCAGCTCACTGCAGTAGCAGGACACTGGCACACCCATTCTCTATCTGTCTCTGTCTCTCCCTCTGCTTGCAAACAAATAAAAATATCTTTTGGGCTGGAGAGATGGCTTAGCGGTTAAGCGCTTGCCTGTGAAGCCTAAGGACCCCAGTTCAAGGCTTGGTTCCCCAGGTCCCATGTTAGCCAGATGCACCAGGGGGCGCACGCGTCTGGAGTTCGTTTGCAGAGGCCGGAAGCCCTGGCGCGCCCATTCTCTCTCTCCCTCTGTCCTTCTCTCTGTGTCTGTTGCTCTCAAATAAATAAATAATTAAAAAAATATATCTTTAAAAAAATGAAACCTGGGCTGGAGAGATGGCTTAGCGGTTAAGCGCTTGCCTGTGAAGCCTAAGGACCCCGGTTCGAGGCTCAGTTCCCCAGGTCCCACATTAGCCAGATGCACAAGGGGGTGCACGCGTCTGGAGTTCGTTTGCAGAGTCTGGAAGCCCTGGCGTGCCCATTCTCTCTCTCTCCCTCTATCTGTCTTTCTCTCTGTGTCTGTTGCTCTCAAATAAATAAATAATTAATTTAAAAAAATGAAACCAGAGGGCTGGAGGGATGGCTTAGCAGTTAAGGCGTTTGCCTACAAAGCCGAAGGAACCAGGTTCGATTCCCCAGGACCCACCTTAGCCATATGCACAAGGGGGCGCATGCGTCTGGAGTTCATTTGCAGTGGCTGGAGCCCCTGCTGTGCCCATTCTTTCTCTTTCTCTCTCCCTCTTTCTCTTTCAAATAAATAAATAAAATATTAAAAAATGAAACCAGAGACATCTGAAATTCCATGTTTACTGTATCACTGTTCACAAAAACTGTCCTTCCAATTTGCATTTCTCCTGTTGTCACCATGTTGAGAAAATTCATACACAGCAACTAGTTTATTCTTCTTTTATGACTTTTCAGTTTAGTTTCTGCTTCTTTGCCTTAAATCGCCAACTTACATATGCATTCACTACCCGATGATGGTAATAATGACATTAAAACTCTGGAAGGGTCTGCAAGACTTTAACTGAGGCAAGCTGGTTGCTCTTTCATTTTACTTTGCCTTCATTCTTTAACCTAATTTTTTTTTTTTTTTTCTTTTTGGAACTTGTACCCCAGGGCTATTGCAAGGCTTAGCTTTTTATCATGGCAAACCTCAGCTTTTCCCTCTGGAATTTCCCCTTTCAATTCTAAATTTACCAAGCAGTACCAGCTCAGGCCCTGAGAAGGAAGTGGTTACTAGTCATAGCCTCTGCTTCAGCAAATTGCTGTCGCCACGCCACTTCCACAGGTTAAAGAATTAGCCATGAGGGAAGTAGTGTGAGACAACAAAAATAATGTAAAAGTAGCATTTAGAGCCATTAAAAATTCAATAAACTAGGGCTGAGAAGAAAGCTCAGCATTAAAGGCACTTACTTGCAAAGCCTGCTGGCCCAGGCTCAATTCCCAGCCACCCACGTAAAGTAGAATGGGCATTCATTTGCAGCTGGGAGGGTCCCTGGCATAGAAGTGTGCATGCATGTGAGTGTGAGTGAGTGAGTGTGTGTGTGTGTACGCGTGCACCTGAAGACACCCACCCTTCCTCACAGGGCTAGTTAGACACCTCTGAAAAGTTTTTCCTTCCAGAAGGAAAATAGGATTTAATTCTACAAATTTACAAACCAAAAAATACATGGAAAACCAAGTCAAGATGAAGAGTTCCAAGGTAGACACCCTGACTCATGGCAGTCATACCTAGCCCCAGAAGCATAATTCTTAGACTCTGATATGCCCTCAATTTCATTATTTATGCTTAGTAATGTCAAAGATACATAAACCACACCAAAAGCTGGACTCCTGCTTATGATCAACAGTAAGTCCATCCCTGTCCTGTACCACATCTATCCCCTTCTTTCTCTTGTAAAAACTGCACAGATCACACACATACACACACACAGTTTTTTTGTTTTGCAGCAGTGTCTTTCCACAAGGCACACTTTCTAACACACAGGGTGTAAGCATGCACCTGATCCATTTACACACAGAATGCAGGGAAGACACACACCAGCCTGTGGGCTTCGTCTTTGTACACACCTCCCAAGGTCCACAAGTTGAGCCTCGACCCAAGGGGTCATAATGCTTCATATCTTCCCTCCTGCCTGGACTTGGGGCAGAATCAGGGTAATCAAGAGCTCAGAAGCTTTTCACCAATTCTACACTGCCCATGGGGTAGACCACAGCAGGCTCTGTCCAGGGTGGCACAGATGTGTGGGGCAAAAAGTCACATGCACAGAACTTGGCCACATGGCAGAAATACCCTCAAGGGTAGCCATCCAGGCTGTTCACCTCTGGTGGATGTGTGGCTGGGTGTGGACAATGTGAGGGTTGATAGCATCTCATAGCTTATGACAGAGGACAGTGTGAGTTCTCCTCAGCTACATCCAGAGGCCAACAACCCCCACCTTCAACTTTCTGTACCCCCATACAATTAGCAATCATCCAATCACTGCAGTAGATGGCAAATTCTACAAATTACTGAACTACACAATAACAATTAACCCTGTGATAACTGTTAGAAAAGTTAAGAGGCAAGTAGAAATCTCTAGGACAAAGAGATTAAACTTTATTGGAGGTGGGTCATAGAAGGACAAATCACACATCAGTAGTCAGAACTCTAGAAATACAAGGTACCAGGGTAGCATTTGGCAAGGGGGTTTATATCAGAAGGTTGGGGTCCTGCTGGCAGGGAAGAGGAGGGAAAAGGATCAGCAAGTGTAAAGAAAGTGAACTTCTTTGAACTCTTTTCTTCCAAGATAGCCAGCCCAGTACCCAACAGTCTCTGGACAGACTGCTAGGTGTCCAGCAGTGGTATGTTGAATTCCTGAAATCTGGTAACTCCTTCAGTAACGATGTGTTAAGCTAAGAAGGTTGCAGTGCCTTGTTATACTTTCTCTTTTTTGGTGCTGTCTAGATATAACTGCCAATATTTTTTTAAATGAGAGAAATATTTAAATCAGTAAACTTTAAGGAAAGCAGATTATCCCAATTATAGTGCATCTCATCTAATGAATTGAAGGTCTTAAAAAAAATACAAGGAGCTGGGCGTGGTGGTGTAGGCCTTTAATCCCAGCACTTGGGAGGCAGAGGTAGGAGGATCACCATGAGTTCAAGGCCACTCTGAGACTACACAGTGAATTGCAGGTCAGCCTGGGCTAGAATAAGACCCTACCTTGAAAAACCAAAAAATAAAAATAAAATTAAAAAATAATAAAATACAGGGGCTGGAGAGGTGGCTTAGCAGTTAAGGCGCTTGCCTGCAAAGCCTAAGGACCCAGGTTCAGTTCCTCAGGATCCATGTAAGCCAGATGCACAAGATGGTGCATGCCTCTGGAATTCATTTGCAGCACCCAATCTCTCTCTCAAATAAGTAAAAATAAAATTAAAAAAAAAAACAAAAAACTGGGATATCCCCCAAGAAAGAGGAAATTTTGCTTCCATATGTCCTTTGACCTCAGATGACAATACCAACTTTTCCCTGAGGCCCTAGCCCATTGTCTTACTCTGTAAAACTTGGATTTGCTAGCTCCACAACTGTATAAAGTAACTCCTTAAAGTGAAATTCACACTCTCTTTCTCTCTACAGACCCATACACATTGTAGTGGTTTGAATGCAAAATATTTCCATATAGTCCTATGTTTGTGACTTAAGTTTCATTCTTTTTTAAAAAAATGTATAAATGGGATTTGTTGGACCAGTTTATAGTCTACAGAAGACAAGTTGGACAGTCCAACAACAGCTGTGAGTAGGCTTAAGTGACAAGGAACCCAGTCTTTAAGCCTTATTCTTTAAAAAAAAATTTTTTTATTAATCCATTTGCAGCACAAAGAGACAGAGAGATAGACAGAGATAGAATGGGTGTTCCAGGCTAGGCGTGGTGGTGCATACCTTTAATCCCAGTACTCCAGAGCAGAGGTAGGAGGATTGCCATGAGTTCAAGGCCACCCTGAAACTACAGTGAATTCCAGGTCAGCCTGTGCTACACTGAGACCCTACCTCAAAAAACCAAAACTAATAACAACAACCAAGAGTGTGAATAAGTGAACAGACAACTCTTAGAATGGGCAAAATATTTTCTGACCATCTATCTATCTGACATCTAGAATATGTAAAAGCATACACCAGGCATAGTGGCCCACATCTGTCATCTGAGCACTGAGAAGACCAAGGTAAGAGAATCATGAGCTTTAGTCTACAATGAGGTACATAGCAAGGCCCTCTCTGAAACAAATAAATACAGAAATACTTTTTAAAAAAGAAAAAGGGGGCTGGAGATGCCTTAGTGGTTAAGGTATTTGTCTACAAAGCCAAATAACCCAGGTTTGATTCTCTAAGACCCATGTAAACCAGATGCACAAGGTGGCAAATGCATCCAGAGTTCATTTGTAATGGCTAAAGACCCTGCTGTGCCCATTCCCTCTCTGTCTCCCTCCCTCCCTCTAACAAATAAAATATTTTTTTTTTTTTTAAAGAAAAAGAAAAAAAGCCAGGTGTGGTGGTGCATGCCTTTAATCCCAGCACTTGGGGAGGCAGAGGTAGGAGGATCACTGTGAGTTGAGGTTACCCTGAGACTACATAGTAAATTCCAGGTCAGCCTGAGCTAGAGTGAGACCCTACCTCAAAAAAACAAAAAAACAAAGCAAGCAAGCAAACAAACAAAAAAGAAAAAGTAGACAAAAGGCTAGAGATTGCTCAGTGGTTAAAGGAGCTTCCTTACAAAGCCTGATGGCCCCTGTGTCTGGAGTTCATTTGCAGTGGCAGGAAGCCCTGGCCTATCTGTCTGCCTCTTTCTCTCTCAAATAAAGTTTAAAAAAAAATTTTTTTAAGTAGACTAGAGAGATGGCTCAGTGATTAAGGCACTTGCCTGCAAAGCTAAAGTACCCAAGTTCAATTCCCCAGTACCCACGTAAACCAGATGCACAAGGTGGCACATATCTGAGTTCATTTGCAGTGTCTAGAGGCCTTGGCACATCCATTCTCTTTCTCTATCTGCCTCTTTCTCTCTCTCACATACATATATACATAAATAAATAAAATATTTTTTTAAGTAAAAAGAAAAAAAGTAAGCAAACCTAATTTTTTGACAAACACACCAAAAATACACACTGGGGAAAAGACAGTATCTTTAACAAATGGTGCCAGGGAAATGTACAAGAACTACAATAGATCCTGCCTCAAAAATCAACTGCAAATGTGTCTAGCACGTAACATAAAACCTGAAATTCTGAAATAGCTAGGGGACAAAGTGGGGAACACACTCCAGAATACAAGGCATAGATCAAGAACTTTCTGAATAGGAAATATGGCAATCAACCAAAGGCAGCTCAGGAATGAAAAAGCTTCTGTGCAGCAAACTGTCCCTCGAGGGAAGAGGCAGCCTTCAGAATGGGAGAAACTCTGCCAGCTACTCTGAATACCCATAGAACTCAAAAAGCTAAACATCAAGGAAAGAAACAGCCCAATCAAAAAGTGGGTTATGGAACTGAAGAGGTCTCAAAATACAAAAGGTTAATAAACAGAGAAATAAATACAAATGAAATACTTTGAGAGTCTATCTTACCCCAGTCAGAATGGATATCAAGTAAACAAACAAACAAACAAAATCAAAGCAAAACAAAAAAACCACAAATGCTAGCCAAGATATGGGGAAAGAGGAACTCTATTTACTAACTTGTACAGCCACTATGGAAATCAGTGTGGAGGCTCCTCAAAAAGCTAAAATGGGCTGGGTGTGGTGGTGCACGCCTTCAATCCCAGCACTTGGGAGGCAGAAGTAGGAGGAATGCTGAGAGTTCAAGGCCACCCTGAGACTACATAGAGAATTCCAGGTCAGCCTGGGTTAGAGGGAGACCATAACTTGAAAAACAAAACAAAACAACAAAAAGCTAAAAATAGCACTACCATATGACCAAGCTATA
Source organism: Jaculus jaculus (assembly GCF_020740685.1). Taxonomy (NCBI): domain Eukaryota; kingdom Metazoa; phylum Chordata; class Mammalia; order Rodentia; family Dipodidae; genus Jaculus; species Jaculus jaculus. The sequence goes on along the minus strand of NC_059104.1, from coordinate 126,378,905 downwards.
CTACCCAAAAGACTGTAACTTTCTATAGAGATACTTTCTCATCTGGTTTATTGCTGCTCTATTCACAACAGTTACAGCATGGAACAGGCTGGATGTCACTCAACTAATAAACAGATAATAAGAATGTGGTACATATTGTTTTCAGCTGTAAAGATAAGTGAAATTATGTAGCTGTTAGGAAAAATAGATAGAACTGGAAAACAGAATACTGAGTACAGTAACCTAGGCTCAGAGACAAATGCTGCATGTTCTTTCTCATATGTGGATCGTAGCTTCAACTGTCAGATCTGTTGCTTGTAATTTGGAGTGTTTGTACAGATCAGGAAGTTAGAAGCTTCACGGAAAAAAATCAAGATCAAAATTAGGAATCATTTCAAACTCATTGGGAGAGCAATTATCTGGGAAAGAGAAAAAGAGGAGGAGAAAAAGAAGAGATGAAGAGGAGGGGAGGGGAGGATGGGAGAGGAAAAGGAAGAGAAAAAGTAACAAGTGCTTGTAAGTGTAACAGGGAAATTGGACTCTCCCGCACACTGTTGGTGGAATTATGAAGAGACGTATTAGTTACTTTCCTTGTTGTTGGGACAGAATGCCTGGTAGGAAGCAGCTTCAGGAGAAGTGTTTACTTCAGCTTACAACTAGAGAGGATGCTGTTCTTGGGGGGCTGGGCCATGGTGGCAGCTAGTCACATTCAAGCATGGTCTGGAAGCAGAGAGTAATGAATGAATGCCTGTGCTTATCTAGCTTTTTCTCCTTTTGCCTAAGGCCAAGATGCCAACCCATGGAAAGGTGCTAGTCTTTCCACTCTCTCCAAGCATTCATTTAATGTTTTTTGTTTGTTTGTTTGTTTCAAGGTAGGGTCTAAATCTGTCTATCCCAGGCTGACCTGAAACTCATTCTGTAGTCCCAGTCTGGTCTAGAACTCATAGTGATACTTTTGTCTGTCTCCCAAGTGCTGGGGTAAAAGATATGCTCCACATGCCTGGCATTTTCTTTCTTTCCTTTTCCACTAAAATAAGGTATTTAAATCAACAGAACTGACTCACCCTTTACCTGTGGCCTCTAAAGATTGGCTAAATTTTGTTAGCAAAAGCAGTGAGAGAGAGCCAGGCATGGTGGCACATGCCTTTAATCCCAGGACTTGGGAGGCAGAGGCAGTGCCATGAGTTTGTGGTTACCCTGAGACTACATAGTGAATTCCAGGTCAGCCTGGGCTAGAGTGAAATCCTACCTCGAAAAACCAAAAAAAAAAAAAAAAAAAAAAAAGAAAAAAAAAAAAGCAATGAGAGAAAGTAGCTGGGTCATGTTAGTGAAAAGACACTATAAAAGATGTTTTTATTTATTTATTTTTGTTTTGTCTTTTCAGGGTTTCACTCTAGCCCAGGCTGACCTGGAATTCACTATGTAGTCTCAGGGTAGCCACAAACTCACAGTGACCCTCCTGCCCCTGCCTCCCAAGTGCTGGGAATAAAGGCATGCGCCACCATACCTGGCTCTAAAATATGCTTTTAAAATTTTTTGTTTATTTTTATTTATTTATTTGAGAGCAACAGACACAGAGAGAAAGAAGCACAAGGTGGGGGGGGGGGAGAGTGGGTGTGCCAGGGCTTCCAGCCACTACAAAGGAACTCCAGATGCATGCGCCCCCCTTGTGCATCTGGCTAACATGGGTCCTGGGGAATTGAGTTGTGAACCAGGGTCCTTACACCTCACAAGCAAGCGCTTAACTGCTAAGCCATTTCTCCAGCCCTAAAATATGTTTTTAAATAGGAAAGCTTTAGAAAGCAGTGTGAACAGTCACCATCCCTTATATCTTTCTTGTAATATCTCATTTCATCTTCACAGCCATCTAGTAAGCTCAGTATCACTGAAGGAAAATAAATTGTAGTGAGGCCAAACAATTCAGAAATCATGACCCAACTTGATCTCCTTTGTTAAAGAATTCTCCCTCCTTACTCCCACAGCCTCACTGAGTACCCCAGACCTGGTCGAGTTGCAATCCTGTCAATTTAAGGAGGATACAAAGTCACCTAGAAGGGATCATTCTGGATGCATCTGTGAGGGCCTTTCCAGAGTAGCCAGCACCTTTCACTGGACCAGCCAGATACAAAGAGGTCTAAGGAAAAAGTGGGGTTGCCAACCTGTCTTTACTTCTTCCTGAGCTAGTGTGTCTATCACTATCCTCCAAGGACATCACACTCCAGCTTCTCTGGCCTTTCAACATGAGCTGAAGACTAGTGACTTTCCAGGAATCTTCTAGGCCTCTGGTACCACAATGGGACTGCAAAGGCATCTGGCTTTGTGGACTGAGCAGCTACCAGGTCTGCCTCTCCAGCACAGAGACAGCCGCTGTGGGACTATGTGGCTCCTATTGTGTACTGCAATTGAGAAGGGTACCCAGTGAGGGCTGCTAAGAGGACGGCTGGACAATCAGCCCTGAGTGCTTCCTGAGCAAGCACATTGCTTTGCAGGCACCACAGATGAGTGATTCCATAGGAGCTTGAAGGTCTTAACATTTTGGGATCGGTATTTCACACTGTTTGTTTTGCTGATGTTTGTTTTGGAATATGAGAAGCTGATGACTGAACTCAAAGTCAGGCTTTGCATGTAACCTGGGACTCCTTCACCACTGTCAGCTCTTCATCCATAAGGTGGAAATAAGAACTGCATCTACTTGTGAGAATAAGGAGTCGGTAAGCTACTGAGAACAGGAGACAGCAAGCTACAGGACACCTTCACTTTATAAAGAATTTCCGGCACGCAGCCACACCCACTCTCTACATGCTGTCCATGCTGCTCTGATGCTGCCACACAGTCCTTAAATATTCATGATCTGGACTGCATAGGAAAAGGAACCCTAGCTTAGAATGATGCCTGGAACATATGAAGTCATCAAGGAAGTGAGCCAAAAATTTACCTTTAGAATGATAAATCTGAGCCCATGCACAAAGATATATATAGATTTCCAGATGGGTTAACTGGGGGTGAAAGACTACCTTTGTAGTGGTAGCCTACATACAAAGAAGTTCCAGGAAAAAGTAGACCTTTTGCCTAGCTGCCCTTGCTGGTGAGTGTATCTACCATGTTGCTGCCATTCTTGGCTGGCACTGACTAGAATAGTGAAAAATGTTAAACTAGGGCTGGAGAGATGGCTTAGTGGTTAAGCACTTGCCTATAAAGCCTAAGGACACTGGTTCGAGGCTCGATTCTCCAGGACCCACGTTAGCCAGATGCACAAGAGGGAGCACGTGTCTGGAGTTCGTTTGCAGTGGCTGGAAGCCCTGGTGCACCGATTCTCAATCTCTCTCTCTCTGCCTCTTAATCTGTCTGTCGCTCTCAAATAAATAAATAAATAAAAATTTAAAAATGCTAAACTAAATAAATATATAAAACAATAATGTCGGGCCGCAGACATGGCTCAGCAGTTAAAGACACTTGCTTGCAAAGCCTCACAGCCAGGTTCGATTCCCCCATACCCACATAAAGCCAGATGCACAAAGAGTAGCAGCACATGAGTCTGCAGTTTGTTTGTAGCAGCAAGAAGTCCTGATGCATCTTTCTCTTTTTCTCTCTCTCTCACAAATAAATAAATAAAACCAATAAGGTCAATGGGAGGCCGATTACATAAATCACAACACAATCATACTCTGAATACAGACATGTACTGTAGAACAATGTCTCACTCAGTGACCATGGTCTTCTAGCACTGCATCACCTAATAATGTGCATACCCGTGTGAGCTTGTGTGAGCACTCTGTGACGCACAGTGAGGAAATTACCAAGCTACACATTTAGTTCAAAAATCACTGTAGTTAACTGGCACATGATTACATTATACTCTCAATAAAAAGAACAAGGGGACTCTCTAATATACTGCATATACCAAGCTCTTTAACCAACTGTCCCAAGGACTGCAACTGATCTTCTGGAAAAATCAAAACAGTGCTCTCTGAACACATCAGTGAATGCCAGGAGTTCAGGATAGGAAGAGCCTGACTACAAGAGCACGGTGAGGGGAACAGAACTGCTATATGTAAAGTTAAAAAGAAACATACATTCCTTTAAACACACACACAAACACTTACATTATATTTCCTTTGAATGACTTGCCAGCACACAAACGCATAAATATATTGATAGAAGAAATGTTTTCATAACTGCAGCATTTTGCCTCTGATAGTGAGGATGCTGTTAGGGGAAGATGACAGAGAATCCCACAACGCTCCCACTGAATTCACCCAATGCATATGTAGTGGCACACACACACACACACACACACAAAAAGATAGGTCTAGGTTTTACATGGAAAACCATCAGGGATGAAGGGTGGCAGGTTGTTCCTGCACACCGGCCACTTGGTATTTTATGAGCTGTTCCAGCTAATGAACGTGGCCGGGACTTAGCAAAATCCCTAAGTTGGCGCGTGCAGTACGGAGAGACAAGTCAGTGCCCGCTGGAGTACCGGGCATCACTGCTGTTTCGATCACAAATCATCTCAGCCAATATGTTAAAAGACAACCAAGACATACCGCTGGGCTGCCCACACAGCAAGGCACTGTGGCTGTGCCCGGCAGCAAGTGCTCCTGTTAGTAGAAAATACACACGCCAAAGTCTCAGTACTCCAGGAGATTTTACTCGGCTGTGACTGTCTCTACCGTGCCGACTTACCACGCTCCAGCTCTTCTCACACCCACAAGCACGCCAGGCTTAGAAGCTGCAATTCGGTGTGGATGCGCGGCGCGGCTCACCTAACAATCCCGCGCCTTAACAAAGCCCCAAATCCGCCTCTCCGAGAACCGGGGACCGGGCAGGCTCGGCCGCGACCTCCGTCCTTTCCTTAGGGGGCAGCACGCGGCGACGCGGGCTCCGGGCGCGTTACTTTCCAACAATAACCCGCCGAGCAGCAGCGGAGCCCCCCGCGGGGCCCGGCCTCGTGCGGAAAGCGCGGGCGGGACGGGGGTCCCGGGGAGGCCGGCGGAGCCGCGGGGGGTCGGCGCGGCCCGGGCGGGCGTGCGGGGCCGGGGCGCGGAGGGCCATCCCGGAGGCCGCGCGGGCGGGGCAGGCCGCAGCTCGGCGGGACGCGCCCCCACCCCGGCCGGCCGCGGAGGAGCGGCCCGGACCCCGCCGAGGCGGCGCGCGGGCGGCGGCGCAGCGCCCCTTACCTGCGTCCGCGGCGGCGGCGGCTCGGTGGTCCCGGGCGGGCCCTGGGAGTTTTCCTGCGCCCGTGAGTCACTTGGGCGGGCCGGGAATGCGCAGGAAACCCCGGCCTCCTCCCCTTCCTCCGGGGCGGGTGCTCTCCCGGCTCGGCCCCTTCCTCCTGGCGCTCCTCCCCCGGCGCCGGGCCGCGGCCGGGCGGTGGGTGGCTGCAGCGTCCCCCGCCGTCCCGGAGCCGCCCGAGCGCTGCCGGCGGGACCGGTCTCCCCGGAGACCCCCGGCGGCCAGGGGCCGGAGCGTGCGCCCCGCGCTCCCTCGGAGCGTCCCGGCTTCGGCGGGGAACCAAGGAGCCGCGCCCCTGCGCTGCGGGCGGGAGGCCGGGGTCTCCGGCACCTACCCGCGCACCCAGCCGGGCCTGAAGGCACCGCGTCCGCACCGGGCCCTCCTCGCTCTGAGCCTCGGCGAGCGCACGATCCGACTTGCGGGACAAAAGAAAACCTGACTTAACTTCTGAGAGCGAGGGGCGGCTGAAGTGGCATGTGGTCACGCGGGACGCCACCAACTTCGTCCCAGGCTTGCTTAGCGGAAGCTTGCTCCGATTTCCCAGCCCACCTCCTCCTATTCTTGAGTCTCTTCTCCCCCACCTAGGTTCCTTTCTTATTTTTGTTTTGAAGACGGGGTCTTATGTACCCCAGGCAAGCCTGGAACTCGCTGTGTAGCTGAGGTTGGGCTTGATCTAACGTCCACCTCAGAAAGGCTTTTAGCACGTGCCAGCTTTGACAGCTTCGACTCCCACTCTCAAAGGAGCAGTAATTTTACAAAAGCCACAACAGTATCAATTACCCACCTGCTGACCTTTGGGAAAAATAAAGATTAATGTGAAATTCCTGAACATTTCAATAAGGAGATTTCTGTTTTTCTCTGCTCAGGGCTGAACTTTAAGATATTCGAAAGGTCTTTGACCATCCTTTATCCGTTTATCTAAAAAAACTTTAATTAGCATGTACAGCAATATTAAACATATTTTTCAAAGAGAATTCGTTTTAGGTGGTCCTCGCTCCTTCATCTCCAACCCATTCTCCACCATTTTCCACCCTCCCCGCAGTACCCTGTTAGCTTTCTTGTCAGGTGTCCTTTTGCCTTCCTCTCCCAGCACCTCCTCTTACCTTCGGTCTCCTTTCTAGTTGCTTAGCTTTGCCAACATTATTCCCATATGTGTAGGATCCACATAGAAGACAATTTTTTGTCTTTCTGAACTTGAATCACCTTGTTTAATATAACCAGATCCATCCATTTTCTTGAAAATTTCATAAATTCATATGTCTTTACAATTGTTTCTATATATTCTATTATACCACATTTTCATTATCAGTTCACCAGGTGATGGGCATGTAGGATGTCTCCATTTTTTTGCTGCTGTGAGTAAACATGGGTGTACAAGTATCTCTGTTGTAGGATAATGGTATTGCTGGGTCATATAGGTAGTTCTAAGATTTTGAGAACCCTCCATTCTGATTCAGTAATGCCTTTACTGGTTCACACTCCCACCAGCAGAGAATAAAGGTTCCTTTTTTTTTTTTAATTATTTATTTATTTATTTGAGAGCAACAGACAGAGAGAAAGAGATAGAGGGCGAGAGAGAGAATGGGCGCGCCAGGGCTTCCAGCCTCTGCAAACGAACTCCAGACGCATGCGCCCCCTTGTGCATCTGGCTAACGTGGGACCTGGGGAACCGAGCCTCGAACTGGGGTCCTTAGGCTTCACAGGCAAGCGCTTAACCGCTAAGCCATCTCTCCAGCCCTAAAGGTTCCTTTTTTTTTCCCACAACCTTACCAGCATTTGTTTTCAGTTTCTCCCATTCTGTAGGCTGTCTGTTCTGTCTGTTTGCTTTGCTGGTAGCTTGCTATGCTGTACAGACACTTTATAATTTCATGTAGTCCCATTTGTTAATTCTTGGGGCAACTTGCTGTGCTATTGGAGTCCTTTTCAGAAAGTTCTCACCTATGCCTGTATCTTGCACTGTATTTCCCATGCCTCCCTCTAGCAGATTCAGCATTCCTGGTTTGTTATTTGAGCAAGAGAAAGAGAACAGGGATGCCAGGACCTCTAGCCACTGCAAACGAACTCCAGATGCATGTGTCACCATGAGCATCTGGTTTATATGGGCACTGGGAATTGAACCTGGGTCCTTAGGCTTTGCAGACAAGCACCTTAACCACTAAGCCACCTCTTCAGCCCTCAAACTGCCTCCAGCTTGTGGAACGCTTGGTGGTCATCTTTGGCTGACTCTCCTCCAGGAAGGAAGAGAGAGGTAAGAGCATCGCTGTGAGTTTGAGGCCAGCCTGGAAGTACACAGTGAGTTCCAGGTCAGCCTGAACTAGAGTGAGATCCTACCTTGAAAACACACTCACATACACACACACTATAAATATAATTTTTTTTAAGGCAGGGGAGAGCTGGAGAGAAGGCTCAGTGGTTAAAAGCACTTGCTTACAAAGCTTGATGATCTGGGTTCAGTTCTCCAGTACCCACGCAAAGCCAGATGCACAAAGTCGTGCATGCATCTGGGGTTCATGTGCAGTGGCAGGAGGCCCTGGCATGGCCATTCTCTCTCTAGCTCTGCCTCACTGTATCCCTCAAATAATAAAAAAATATTTTTAAAGGCTGGAGAGATGGCTTAGCAGATCAGACATTTGCCTGCAAAGCCAAAGGACCTCGGTTCAATTCCCCAGGACCCACATAAGCCAGATGCACAAGGTGGTGAATGTGTCTGGAGTTTGTTTCGGGGCTAGAGGCCCTGGTGCGCCCATTCTCTTCCTTTCTCTCTCAAATAAGTGAAAATTTTAAAAAAGTGTTAAAGGGTGACTGGAGAGATGGCTTAATGGTTAAAGGCACTTGCTTGCAAAGCCTGATGGCCTGTGTTTGCTTCCCCAGTACTCAATGTAAAGCCAGATGCACAAAGTGGCATATGCACCTGGAGTTTGCAGTGACAAGAGCCCCCTGATATGCCCAACACCCCCATCCTCATTCTCTTTCTCTGCTTTCAAATAAATAGGGAGAGTTTAGGCATAAATACTGTGTGAGGGATGGGGAGGGCTGGAGAGATGGGTCAGCAGTTATGGTGCTGGCTTGTAAAGCCTAATAACCTGGGTTTGATTCCCCAGTACCCACATAAAGCCAGATGAGCAAAGTGGTGCATGCATCTGGAGTTTGCTTGCAGTGGCTGGGGGCCCTGGTATAGCCCAGTCTCTGTCTCTGCTTGCAAATCTATAAATAAAATAAAATATAATAAAATACCAGGCTGGAGAGATGGCTTAGCGGTTAAGAGCTTGCCTGTGAAGCCTAAGGACCCCGGTTTGAGGCTCGGTTCCCCAGGTCCCATGTTAGCCAGATGCACAAGGGGGTGCACGTGTCTGGAGTTTGTTTGCAGAGGCTGGAAGCCCTGGCGCACCCATTCTCTCCCTCTCCCTCTATCTGTCTTTCTCTCTGTGTCTGTCGCTCTCAAATAAATAAATAAATTTAAAAAAATACCCTGTGGGGTTGGATAATGCTGTAGCTAGAAGCCATAGATTGTTATAAGGAAGATCACCATGTCAAGGGATAGGATACTTTACACTGAGATGTTGGTCAGGGAGGCCCCTATTGCCAATGCTCTTGGCTGCCCACCAGAACTAAATAGTAGGAAACCTTGTTGCAGTCAAGTTCACATTGCTGGCAGAAATCACCTGCCTAAGAGCAGCTTTTGGGGAAAAAAAGGATTTATTTTGGCTTATAGACTCGAGGAGAATCTCAATGATAACGGAAATGATGGCATGAGCAGAGGGTGGACATCACCCCCTGACCAACATAAGGTGGACAATAGCAACAGAAGAGTGTGCCCAACACTGGCAAGGGGAAACTGGCTAATACCCATTAGTGCCCCCCCCCCCCAAATACACTACCTCCAGGAGGCTTTGGTTCCCAAATCTCTATCAGCTGGGAACCTAGCATTCAGAACACTTAAGTTTATGGGGGACAACTGAATCAAACCACCTCAACCCTACAGCTGAAGACACCATATGATATGGTTGTAAGGAAATTGAGAACTCAAGCTGAAGCTGAGCTAGAAGCCTCTTTCCTGCTGACTAGCTGTCATAGTGCTGGAAAGTGCTACACAGGCTGCTATGCAGGGGGGGAAAAAGTCATCACTGGTTTAACCAATAGTATACCCTGAAAACTATACCACTGGCCAGCCAGGCAAGATGTGTCCACTAGTGCAATAGTGGCATGTCGGTTATAGGGGTAACAAACTGCTCTCTGATTGGATCTGATGTCTGTTCCATGGGAGGGAATTCATGCCTCATACTGGAAACCTAGTCAAGAGCCTATGACTAGGAAGGTCATAAGCCCTATGGGGAAAGCTACAACTGTTGTTTGACTAAATGGATATGTTATGCCCACCAAGTTGCCCTCTAAATATTTATGTCTATGCACAAATATTGGAGCTGCTCTCAGTTTGGGTTAGAGAAGTCCCTTTGTTCAGATGGTACTGACTACTGAGGACACTCAAAATTCATCAGAGTATGGCTGGAGAGATGACTTAGTGGTTAAGGCACTTGCCTGTGAAGCCTAAGAACCCATGTTCCACTCTCCAGATCCCACATAAGCCAGACACACAAGGTGGAAAACACATCTCTAGTTCAATCACAGTGGCTGGAGGCCCTGACACACCAGTTCTCTCCCTCATAAAAAAAAAAAAAACCTGCAAAAAAAAAAATTCAAAGTACTTAGAATTGACAGTTGCATGTTCAGCAGTAAATGAGACATCTCTATCACACCCTTCAAGGCTCAAGGACCATTGTGGAAGAGATGGCAGAAAGGATGTAAGGGCCAATGGATGCGGAGGAGTGCTATGGAACATTGTCTTTCAGACACAAAGCGGTTTTGCATTCATGATCTCACAGCAGATGAGACTTACCTGTAGAAGATTTACCTAATATTGGGCCCATCAATATGTTGTCATGTTTGATGGAGGAAGGCAAAAAAAAAAAAAAAAAAAAAGACATCAATATAGAAGAGGGCTGGTTGCAAACAAGAGGGGGTTAGAGAAGGGGGACAAAGGAGGGTGCTGTGAGGGGATTATGTAAATTTTTCAAAATGGCTTTTTTTTTCTTTTTTTTGAGTAGGGTTCTACTGTAGCCCAGGCTGACCTGGAGTTCACTATGTAGTTTCAGGGTGTCCTTCAACTCATGGCAATCCTCCTACCTCTGCCTCTCAAGTGCTGGGATTAAAGGTGTGTCCCACCACACCCAGCTCCTTTATTTTTATTAATAATAATTATTATTAACGTGTTTTGAATGGATACATCATGTGTTGTGTTGGTACCCTCTTTTCCCTTGTCCTTGGCTCCATCCCTTTAGGGATGCTCCTCAGTGGGGTTGCCAGGTATTCCCTATTCGGTTGTAATTTATGCATTGTGGGCACAGCAGCCAGTTTTTTTTTTTTTTTTTTTTTTGCGGGGGGGAGGGGAAGAGCAACATCTCTAGGCATGATGTCTCAACCTGTGGCTCTTGCAATTCTTCAGCCCCCTCTTCTGCAAAATTCCCTGAGCTGTGATGGGTGTGTTTTAAATCTACTTCAGTGCCGAGCTTTTTTTTTTTTTTTTTTTTTTTTTTTTGGTTTTTTGAGGTAGGGTCTCACTCTAGTCCAGGCTGACCTGGAATTCACTATGTATTCTCAGGGTGGCCTCGAACTCATGGCAATCCACCTACCTCTGCCTCCCAAGTGCTGGGATTAAAGGCGTGCGCCACCACGCCCGGCTCAGTGCCAAGGTTTTAAGAGCCTCTGGATTTCCTCTTTGGTAGGAGTTTGGTAGGTTCTGTCTCCTACACCCTGGCACTGATTATCAGGTTCAGCATGGAAGCAACACTCATGCTAGTCTCCCCAATTCCTATGTGGTTTCAGCTGTGGCTTGGCTGAAGTGTGAGGGGTAGTTTATTTCCTCTCCTTTTTTTTTTTTTTTTTAATTTTTATTAGCATTTTCCATGATTATAAAAAAAATCCCATGGTAATTCCCTCCCTCCCCCACCACACTTTCCCCTTTGAAATTCCATTCTCCATCATATTACCTCCCCATCACAATCATTGTACTCACATATATACAATATCAATCTATTAAGTACCCTCCTCCCATCCTTTCTCTTCCCTTTATGTCTCCTTTTTAACTTACTGGCCTCTGCTACTAAGTATTTTCATTCTCATGCAGAAGCCCAATCATCTGTAGCTAGTATCCACATATGAGAGAGAACATGTGGCGCTTGGCTTTCTGGGCCTGGGTTACCTCACTTATTGTAATCCTTTCCAGGTCCATCCATTTTTTCTGCAAATTTCATAACTTCATTTTTCTTTACCACTGAGTAGAACTCCGTTGTATAAATGTGCCACATCTTCGTTATCCACTCATCAGTTGAGGGACATCTAGGCTGGTTCCATTTCCCAGCAATTATAAATTGAGCAGCAATAAACATGGTTGAGCATGTACTTCTAAGGAAATGAGATGAGTCCTTTGGATATATGCCTATATTTCCTCTCCTTTTAATTTTAATTTTTTTTTGAGGTATGGGGTCACTCTGACCCAGGGTGACCTGGAATTCACTATGTAGTCTCAGGGTGGCCTTGAACTCACAGCGATCTTCCTTACCTCCGCCTCACCTCTCGAGTGCTGGGATTAAAGGCGTGCTCCACCACACCCAGATTCCCTTTTAAATTTTTTACATAATTTGGTTATGGTTTAACTATAATATATTTGGGTGTCAAGTTGAGAAAGGTTATTGTGATGGTTACTGTTGTCAACTTGACAGGATCTAGATTTCCCTAGGAGACAAACCTCTGGGAATGTCTGTGAGGGAGCTCTAGATTGGGCTGAAGTGGAAAGACTCATCCTAAAAGTTGGGTAAGGGCCCTGGACTAAGTAAAAATGAGCTGAACATTATTATTAATCTGTTTCTTGACTTCATTCAGCTGCTTCACACTACTGCCAAATCCCTGGAGCCTTTCTGCTGTGGTCCGAATGTTTGTATTTTCCCACCCCCAAGTTTACATATTGAAACCTGTTCTCCAAAGTGAAGGCATTAGGTGCTGATCACCCAGGTAAAGACCTCATGAATAAATTAGTGCCTTCTAAGAGAAAAGTCAGCGAGCTGTCTTGCCCTTTCTGTCATGTGAGATCCAGTGAGGAGGTCCTCACCAGATACTGACTCTCCTAGGCTCACTTGGTTTGTAGCCACTAGCACTGTGATAAATAATGCTGTTGTTCATTAGTCACTCGGTCTTGTGGTATTTTGTCACAGCTTCCCTAACAGGCTAAGACAATAATCTTATAAGAGCAGAAGAAAAAAAAGTTGGCTAATACAATTAAATTCTTGAGATGGGATTATTTTGGATTATACAAGTGGGCTCTAAAGTCCTACAACAACTGTCCTTACATGACTGAGGTGAGGTGGCCTTCTAGCCTCTAGAATGTTGAAAGAATGAATACCTATGGTTAAAAAATATTTTTATTAGGCTGGAGAGATGGTTTAACAATTAAGGCACTTACCTCCGAAGCCTAAGGACCCAAGTTTGACTCCCCAGCATAAGCCAGATGCACAAGGCGATGCGCACATGTGGTGTTTGTTTGCAGTGGCTAAGGCCCTATTATGCCAATTCCCTCTCTCTCATAAATAAAAACAATATTTTATTTATTTTAGAGAGAGGGAAAGAGGCAGATAGAGAAAGAATGGGTGCATCAGGGCCTCCAGCTACTGAAAATAAATTCCAGATGCATGAACCACCTTGTGTATCTGACTTATATGGGTACTAAGGAATCAAACCTGGTTCGATTCCTTAGGCTTTCCAGGCAAGCATCTTAACAGCTAAGCCATCACTCCAGCCCTAATATCTCTGGTTTTAACCCATCAAATTTATGGTAATGTTAAAGTGGCTACAGAAAACTAACACTGCATTAAGATGACATAACTATCATAATTCTGTACTCCAGATCTGACTTGAGCTTCACATGGAAATGCCACCGCGAGCCATGCTGTTCTGGGAAAGCCTTCCCAACTGCCAGGGGCTGCCTACCTTTCTCAGTGCCTGCCTGCTCTCTGGCCTCAAAGCTAGGCCTTAGCAACTCTCTAATGCTACTTATCACCAGAGCCTTCTCTGCTGTGCTGCCCCCTTTAAGAACTCTTGTGATACCAAGCTTTCTGCCTCATAATCTGGGGTGATGTCTTGTCTATCTGGTGCTTTTATAACAGAACAGGCAAGGCTGGGTGAGATTTAGTTACAGAGTCTAGCAAGTCCAGTGCTGAGAGTGCTGCATCTGGCAGGAGCCTCTTTGGTTCTTCGCCCATGACAGACTGGAAGAGTACAGAGGAGATAAGGGAAGAGTGGAGTGACCTTTCATTAGGAATCACTCCCACAACAGCCATCTCCTTCCTGCAACAACAGCATTCAGTCATGAGAATCACCTTCTCCACATTCCTGCTTGAGAACTGTTTTCAACATGACTGGGAAGGAACCATTTACAGTATGTCACCTCTTAAAAATGGTTTAATTCATTTATTTTGGAGGTGGTGTCTATGGACCCTAGGCTGGTGTGAAATCTGAAATCCTACCTCTGCCTCCCTGAGTGCTGGAATTACAGTACATTTTATCTAGGCATCTGTTAATGAATATTTGGGGAATTTCTCTTGTGGCTACATTGTTAATATTGCTGTTTGATTGTACACATGCGTGCACTTTAAAAAATATTAATATTTATTGGGCTGGAGAGATGGCTTAGTGGTTAAGGTACTTGCCAGTGAAGCCTAAGGACCCATGTTCAACTCTCCATATCCCATGTAAGCCAGATGCAACAGGTGACACAAGTGCCTAAGGTTGAACATACACAAAAGGTGGAGCACATGTCTGGAGTCTGACTGCAGTGGCTGGAGACCCTGGTGTGCCCATTCTCTTTCTCTCTCACATTAAAAAAAAAATAGTATTTACTTGAGAAAGAGAAGGAGAGAGAGAGAGAGAGAGAATGGGTATACCAGGGCCTCTGGCCACTGCAAATAAACCCCAGATACGTGCACCATTTTGTGTAACTGGCTATATATGAGTACTAAGGAATTGAACCCAGGCTGTCAGGCTTTGCAAGCAAGTACCTTTAACTGTTAAGCCATCTTTGCAACCTATGCCTTTACTAGTTTGGAGTATATATCCAGGAGTGGAATTACTGGGGCAGATAGTAATTCTGTTTAATTGATGGAGAAACCACCAAGTTGTTTTATGCAATATCAGAACCACTTTGTTTTACCAGTAGTAAATGAGGATTCCAATTTTAAAAATTATAGCCATTCTAGTAGTATGACAATCTTACTGTGGTTTTGACTTGCATTTCCTCAATGGCGTATGAAGTTGTAAATCTTTTCATAAGCCCAGCTGAAGGCACAGCCTTGGAATTATAGAAACTAACCCTTGGAGCTGTATATCCAAGAATGGGAAAGCTACCTCTAGGAACAGAACCTTAGGGTTAGGAACTTAAACTACTGGGGTCATTTACCCAAAAGCAGGCTAGCTGTTTTTTTTTTTTTTTTTGAATAGTGGAGCCTGAGGGAAAGGAGAATTAACTGCTAGCTTCATCTACAGCACAACCTGGGAGAACAGAAAAACTGACCTTTGGAGTCATTTGAACTAAGGGTGAACCTGTGCATCTGCCATCACTGCTGGTCTGATGTTCTGTGGCTGTAGCTTAGCTGACAGAACAGCCAAATGTTTACTATTGAATAGCCAAGAAAACAGTAATATGTGCACAAGTTGAACAGTTTATGGACAAAGGGCAAGGAACTTGACTTGGGATAATCCTTACACATTTGTTGAAGGAAGGGATTTAAGGGTATGTCTTGGGGCTTAAAGTTTGGGGCACTTGCCTGCAAAGCCTAATGACCCAGGTTCAATTCCCCAGTACCCAGGTAGAGCCAGATGCAGAGTAGTGCATGTGTTTGGAGTTCCTCTGTAGTGGCTGGAGGCCCTGGTGTGCCTTTCTCTTTCTTTCTCTGCTTGCAAATAAATAAGTAAATAAAAGTATTTTTTAAGGGGGCTGGAGAGATGGCTTAGTGGTTAAGGCGCTTGCCTGCAAAGCCAAAGGACCTCGGTTCGATTCCCCAGTACCCATAAGCCAGTGCATGCATCTGGAGTTCATTTGCAGTGGCTGGGAGCCCTGGTGTGCCCATTCCTTCTCTCTCTTGCTCGCTCTCACTCTCGGTCTCGCTCTCCTCCTTCTGACTCTTTCCCTGTCTTAAATATAAAAAAAAAAAAAAAGTATTTTTTAAAAAGGGTTATGACATTTGGGATTCTGCTGATCCAGAACACACACACACACACACACAGACTTCACAAATGTAATCACATTAAACCCATCTGTTGTCTCCAACATTTCTTTCACAATTTTGTGGGCACTTAGTTACTGGCCATGCTGTCTTTTACACTATGGTCAGCACTTCTTGCACATGCACACTTGTTCTGCATCAGGAGTCTACCAGGCCACTGAGGAAGTTGGGAAAATATGTTTTTTAATTTATTTGCAAGGGGGGGGGAGAAGAGAGAGAGAGAAGACAGACAGAGAGCACGGGTGTACCATGAACTCCAGATGCATGTGCCACTGTACATCTGGCTTTATGTGGGTACTGAGGAATCAAATCTAGGTCATTAGGGTTTGCAGGCAAATGTATTAACTGCTAAGCCATCTCCTCCAGCCCCCAAGTTATATTTTAAATCTTTACTTATTTCCTGTGTGTGCACACATTCGTGTGTATGAATGCAGGAGCACATGTGCCATGGTGAGCATGTGGAGGTAAGAGGCTTTTGGGTGGGTCCTCATCTTGTGAGGTTTCTCACTCATCACTGTTCCCAAGCTTTCAGGAAATTCAACCTGTTTCTGTATCCCTTTTCCCCATAAGTATACTGAGATTACAGAAGCCCACCATAGCTTCTGTCTTTTACATGGGAGTCTGAGGGCGCAAACTCAGAGCTGCATAGCAAGCTTTGTATGAACTGAGCCATTTCCCCAGACCCCTTTTTCTTTTTTCATGTTATTGACTATTTGTACTTCATCTTTTTTTGTTTGCTTGTTTGTTTGTTTTTCAAGGTAGGATCTCACTATAGCTCAGGCTGATCTTGAATTCACTATGTAGTTTCAGGGTGGCCTCAAACTCACAGCGATCCTTTGACCTCTGTCTTCAGAGAGCTGGCATTAAAGAAGCATGCCACCACACTTGGCTTGTATTTCATCTTTTGAGAACCAACTTTTCATTTTATTCTTACCTTGATTGGTTGGACTGCTTCATTTACACACACACACACACACACACACACGCGCGCGCGCACATGCACACACACCCTAGAATTAATCCTGTCAGATATATGATTAGCAAAGATTTCCTATTATTCTATTTATTTTACTTCCTTTGCTTACAGTGGCCAAAGTGTGAATTGTAGGCATTATTTCTTGAGTAACTAGAGTCTTTTCAGAAAGTTCTTGCCTATGTGTATACCAGCTTTAGGTTTTACATTAAAGTCTTTGGCCAATTTGGAGCTAATATTTGTTTATTTATTTTGGTTTTTTGAGGTCGGGTCTCTAGCCCAGGCTGACCTGGAATTCACTATGGAGTCTCAGGGTGGCCTCGAACTCACAGCGATCCTCCTACCTCTGCCTCCCAAGTGCTGGGATTAAAGGTGTGCGCCACCACGCCCAGCTTTGGAGCTGATATTTATTTACTTGCATGTGCACATGTATGTGTACAACAGAGCAGGAGTTGAGGTTACAGGACAACCCTTGAAATGTCTATGAGCTTCCTTCTTTGAGACAGGGTCTCTTGTTATTGCAAACAAGCCTGTCCCGGGAACTTCTGATCCTCCTAGCTCCACCTCCCACTGGGATCACAGATACATGTACCACTTTGTGTATAGCATGGTGGTACACACCCTTAATTTCAGTGCTCAAGAAGCTGAGGCTGGACAGATGGCTCAGCAGTTAAGTTGCTTGCCTGCAAAACCTAACAACCTGAGTTCAATTCCACAGTACCCATGTAAAGGCAAATGCACAAAGTCACCCATGCATCTAGAGTTCGCTTGCAGCAGCTAAGGGCCCTGGTGTGCCCATTCTCTTTCTTTTTTCTGTCTCTCTGTGCTTGCAAATAAATAAAAATAAAAATATTAAAAAAAAAAATAAGCTAGTGCTGAAAGACCATGAGTCTGATGCCAGCCTAGGCTATACAGGCAGAACCAGTTTATAAAACAACAAAATGCAAAAAAAAGACAAATGCATTTACTTATTTTTAATAATAATTACACTTTAAAAACAATATATTGCAATATTTACCAGCATATTTATATAAATATGAGTCAACAATCTATATACATAGGCTACATATACTTTGTAATTATGTACACAATCTCATATACATAAATTTATACAGTATCTAACAATCTCCAGAGAAGTCACCTACAATCCATGTGCCTGGACTGAGCACATTTTTAACATAAACAAAAATAAAAAGATTCTTACTTCTCAGAAACAAATGGTGAAAATATAAATATATGAAGATGAGGTATACTAAGGAACTTGTTACATCCAAGATATTTAACTTTGTTCCATGCCAGCCATAAGTGACAATGCTAGAGATTCCACTGTGGAAGAATAAAAATAAAGTTAAAAATAGGTATGTGTTCAAATGTTTAAAAAATGCTGGAAACATTTTTATATTAAAATGCTAATGTTTTACTATATATTACAAGACTCCTCACCTATTAACTATAAGTGGAAGTAGTCAATATGACATTTCTATTTCAGATAACTTTAATTTTTAAAATTAAAAAATGGTATTTCACTGAAAAAAAAACATTTGTTCCATATAGCATTAACACCTGGAGCCAGCTCATAGCACAATGGCATGTTTTAATTTATAAATGGCATTAACTTCCATAACCCTCACCCAGTGCAAATATGGACAAATGCATCACCCACACATAACACAGTATTTATTCAATGTCTGGTTCCTCTTAGTGAGGAATCAAAATATGCAATCAAAATATGCAGAATGGAGAACAGATTAACATTGTATACATTCTTTACAAAAAAATACTCGGCAGAGTTATTACTTAGTTTTGCTTCCAGACTAATCACTTTCTTTTCTTTATAACTCACCCCATAAGCCTCTCCTGTCTACTTAACACTTTGTGTTCTGAATTGTAAAGTTTACTACCTGTAATGAGAGGAAGCCTTGAAGAGTTTTGAAACTGCTAAAAAACATCCTATCTTTTGGAAAGGCTACACAGGATAGTAGAGCGACACATTTAGTCTGCGACCTGCTGCATTCAGCTTTAGGAATCACTGGTGTAGCCAGTCATGCATTAGAAAGCATGATCTTCAGGCTCAGTGATATTTGATATTCACTTCAGTGTCATTCTGAAACACTTATCAAAGCATGGCTGAGGGACTTTGCAGTTTTGAAACAGTGGGAAATTCAAATTCTTCATCTGATCAAGAAGAAACAATGACAAAGATATAGCTGCAAGAAAATTCTAGAACTAGCAATATTGTAACATACTCACAATGGGGAAAAGATCCTCTACAGACAGCTTTGTTTAAAATGGTTACAAGAAACATGTGGCAGTTTTTAAAATCAGATTCCATTTTCTCAATAGATTCCATTCTAAGAAAGAAAGAAAATTTCAACTTATGTTAAGCTCACAGGTACTAATATACAAACTACAAAATAATCTTTTCGTTCTGTTCTGGTTTTTTGTTTTGTTTTGTTTTGTTTTTGAGGTAGGGTCTCACTCTAGCTCAGGCAGACCTGGAATTCACCATGTATTCTCAGGGTGGCCTCTAATGCACAGCGATCTTCCTACTTCTTCCTCTTGAGTGCTGGGATTAAAGGCATGAGCCACCACAACCAGCTTAGCATGTATTTTTTTTTGGGGGGGGGGCTCCTGAGCCTCTCTGACCAACAGGGTGGCCTCAAATTTGTGGCAATCCTCCTATTTCTGCCTCCCAAGTGCAGAAGTTAAAGGCACGTACCATGACACCCGGCTAATAATCTTTTTGTTGTTGTTTGGTAGGGTCTTTTTTTTTTTAATTGTTTATTTTTTTATTTGAGAGTGACAGACAGAGAGAGAAAGAGGCAGAGAAAGAGGCAGAGAAAGAGAGAATGGGCATGCCAGGGCCTCCAGCCACTGTAAACAAATTCCAGATGTGAGTGCCCCCTTGTGCATCTGGCTAACGTGGGTCCTGGGGAATCGAGCCTCGAACTGGGGTCCTTAGGCTTCACAGGCAAGCGCTTAACCGCTAAGCCATCTCTCCAGCCTTTTTTTTGGTAGGGTCTCAACCAGGCTGACCTGAAATTCCCTATGTAGTCTCAGGCTTGGCTTGAACTCACATTGATTTTCCTATCTCTGTTTCCCAAGTGCTGGGATCAAAGGTGTACACTACCATGCCCAGCTTTTTTTTTAACATGGGTGCTAGGGATTGGACTCAGGTCCTCATGCTTGCAAGGGAAGCACTTTACCCACTGAGCTATCTCCCCAGTCCCATAATAATCTTTTTAAAATAGCTTTTTATTATTTATTTACGCACGCGCGCGTGTGTGGAGGTGCACCAGGGCCTCTTACTGTTGCTAGCACAAATGAATGCCAGATGCTTTGTCACTTTATTTTTTTATGACAGGAAGAGAGAGAGAGCAAAAGAGAGAATTGGCATGCTAGGGCTTCCAGCCCCTGCAACCGAACTCCAGAACACGTGTGCTACTTTGTGCACATGTGTCGTAGCTTCCTAAGTGGCTAGAAATACATCCTACCTAACTTTAGGATAAACATTTTCAGTCTTATGGAAAGGGGCTGGGAATGCAGCTCAGCTGGTAGTTTTCTCAGCATGCCCAGAGCCCAGGGCTCAGTCTCTAGCACCACATAAAGCTGGGTGTGGCAGTGCATGCCTATAATCCCAGGATTCAGCAGGTAGAGGGAAGGTAATCCTCACCTATATACCATATTCAAAGCCAGCCTGAGATACATGGGATCCTGTCTCCAAAATTTTAAAGAGGGGCTTGTTAGTCCTTGAGAGGCCCGGACACAAGGCCTAGTGGGACTTCCTGAGCCGAGCTAAAGTTTGGCGACCTGTCTCTGGTCAGCTAGGACTCAGCAAGACGCCTAATGGCTTCTTGCCTGCTATCTCCGTGCAGAAGTTGGAATTATCATTTCAATAGTCACGGTTTACTATTGGCCCTTACCTCTCCCCCATCCTAGAATCCCCGCCTTCGTTCCCAACATTATATAGCCAACCACATGTAACAATAAAGCGAATTTCTGCTTCAAGAAGACTCCCGACGCAGTGTGGTTTTTCTCCGGTGACTAGGAGAGGTTCTGAGTCGTCCGACGTTCACCCTCTTCCTCAACCCCTTGGGAGGAACCAGCGGGCCTGGTCCTTCCTCAGCACTACCCATCAGGGGCTAAGGAGATATTTCAGTGGTTAAAGGTGCTTGTTTGGATGCCTGCTGGCTCAAATTCAACTCCACAGCACCCATGAGAAATGAAACAAAGTGGCACATCTGGAGTTCATTTGCAGTGGCAGAAGGCTCTGCCACACCAACTCTCTCAAATAGATAAATATATATTTTAGGTTTTTTTTTTTCTATTTTTACTTTATAGAAGGGGTCCAGGGCTGGAGAGATGGCTTAGTGGCTAAGCGCTTGCCTGTGAAGCCTAAGGATCCTGGTTCGAGGCTCGATTCCCCACAACCCACGTTAGCCAGATGCACAAGGGGGAGCCCGCGTCTGGAGTTCATTTGCAGTGGCTGGAGGCCCTGGTGCACCCATTCTCTCTCTCTCCCCGTCTCTTTCTCTGTCTGTGGTTCTCAAATAAATAATAAAAATAAACAAAAAAAATTTAAAAAAGAGAAGGGGTCCAAACAACAAAACAGTAGAGGAGGTCTTATTAAGTAGAAAGATTTCTTGGGTCCTTAACTATCCACTGACTTTAGGACATAAGCCTTTCCACACAACACAACTGAATACTAGCTTAAAAGTAAAATATGTAGTATCTTTTTTTTTTTGTAAACATGTGTAGTATGTGCAGTGGTGGTGGTGTGTGGCATCTGTATATGTATGTTCAGGTACTCTCACAGGTTCATGGAAGCCACAGGAGAATATCTGCCTAGCACATTTTCTTGAGAGGGGAGTCCCTCTCTGAATGCAGAGCTGAATGTTTGTGAGCCCCAGCAGTTCTCTGATCTCTGCTCCCCACAGGTCTGTGGTTACATGCATGGCCATGCCCTGGTGGGTCCTAGGGAATCAAACTCAGCTGGTCTCATGTCCTCACACTTGTAGGAAGCAGTCGCTGATGTTTCTCCCCAGATCCACAGTATGTTTTAAAGCCCATTTAGCATAGAACTTTGGACAATAATCCAGCATGATGCACAAAACTGATTTTAAATGATTTAGCAAGTGGAAAGCAGGTGGGAGGAGGCATGACCTAAGACTGGTCATCCTCAGACACTGCTGCAGGGGCCACACCGGATTGTTATGCTGCCTTCTCTACTGCTGCACATGTTTGAAGGTATCGATGATGAATATAATTTAAGAATATTTGCTCTCCAACATTCTTTGGGGGGGGGGATGGGCACCTTGGGCCTCTTGCTGCTGCAAATGAACTCTAGGTTCACATGCCATTTTGTGCATCTGGCTTTACATAGGAAATTGAACCTGGGACTGTAGGCTGAAAAAGCAAGTGGTTTTAGCAGCCAAACCATCTCCATGTCCCTATTCCAGAACTGCACAATTCTTGATGCTTATAGTTCAAGTTAACATATTTAAATCTATTTTTTCTTTGTCTCTCTACCTCTCTCCTTTTCTTCCCTTCCTCTTTACTTTTCTTTAAAAAAATATTTTTATATTTTATTTATTTGAGAGAGAGGAAGAAAGAGAGAGAGAAACAGAGAATGGGCATGCCAGGGCCTCCAACAGCTATAACCCACTACAGACTCATGCACCCTTTGTGCATCTGCCTTACATGGGTCCTGGGGAATCAAACCTGGGTCCTTTGCCTTTGCAGGCAAGCACCTTAACTGCTAAGCCATCTCTACAGCCCTTATTTATTTTGTTTCTTGTTTTTTAAAGTAAGGTCTTGCTCTAGCCCAAGCTGATCTAGAATGTACTATGTAGTCTCAGGGTGGCCTCAAACTCACAGTGATCCTCCTACCTCTGCCTCCTAAGTGCTGAGATTAAAGGCGTGCACTACCACAATCAGCTTATTTTTTATTTTTTAGTAATACATTGAACTCTGGGCCTTCCTTCTTTTCTTTTAAGGCAGGGTCCAAGCTGACCTAGAATTCATTCTGTGGCACAGGCTGGCCTCAAAAACTTTATCTCAAGCTGGAGAGATGGCTTAGCAGTTAAGGTGTTGGCCTGCAAAGCCAAAGAAGCCAGGTTTGATTCCCTAGGACCCATGTAAGACAGATGCACAAGGGCACATGTGTCTGAAGTTCATTTGCACTAGCTACAGGCCCTGGCATGCCCATTCTCTCTCTTTCTTCTCTCTGTGCTTGCAAATAAAAATAAAAATAAAAATAAAAAACTTGATCTCCTACTAGGAATGCTGGATTTGATCTACTTCCCCCAGCTCTCAAATTATATTTTAAATCATTCTTTACAGTAGTATATGATGTTCAAGATGGTGGTGAAAAAAGACTCTGTAAATGAAACTAGTTAGAAGGGAAACTGAACAGTCATGATACAGATGACCACAAAAGACATACTTACTGCCACGTGCCCAGGCCTGCCTGCCAACCTTCTGCAAACATGAGTGCTAAGTTCAAAACCTTCATGATGGCTTCCTTTACAAAGCTGACCTGAAAATCAAAGTCATGGGCAAAACATGGGATTTGTAACTATGTTTGGATACCAACACCAACACTCACCTAATTAAGTCACAGTAAAAGCACGTCACTGCAGTGACAGTCTTCTATCTGTATGGAAGGGAACTAGGATTGGAACTAAGCCTGCCTGGGGTGCAACCCTGCATGACTCTGCACAGTATACAAGGGACTAGAAGTATGGGGGGGGGCAGTAGAACAAGCTCCCATCCTGGGATGCCTTTTAGATTGACAGTGAACTGAGAGCAGGTAGTTCCAATGGTGGTAAAATTTCTCAGTCCCACATATTCATACTGAGTGGGCACACCTTTACTATACAACTGCAGACCTATGTTTCTGATTAGACCAAAGTTCAATACAGTTCTCAAGGTTTCCTTAGACATAATTCCCAGCAGTGAGATAGACATTTGTAATCTTGTTTAATCTGGTCCTTTCTAAGAGAAAAATTTACAGGGCAGTAGCTTTATAATTTAGGATTCCAAAGCAGGCAGACATTCCCACCTGCCCAACTTCCCTTCCACCTAACTGGGCACACCTGAGCTACCTTACATACCTTTTCTCTCAGTAGACATCGATCATGGATGGTTGATAAATATCTGTAATGAATTTTAATCAACTGATCTAAATCCTTGGCTTCCTCGACTTGATGCTGAAACTCCAGTCCTGTACTGTGAAGAATCTTGGAAGTTAAAAAAAAAAAAAAAAAAGCTTAATTAGCCCCTATCCGCTAAACACCAAACTTTCTAACAGCTTCTTCTATTTCTGTCAAACTCTTCCTTCAATTATCACACCCTTCTTTCTTCTTTTTTTTTGTAATTGTATTGGAATTGAACTCAAGACTTCATACATGCTAGACAACCATTTTACCACAGAGCTTCACCCCGTCCCATTATACCCTTCTTTAAAAGATGACTGAACACTTTGCTGTTCAGATCCTTGCACACTGGTAGGGTCAGTCTTTGGACAGCCGCTTGCACACTACCTTTAGATTAAGACATCCTAGTGAGAAGGGATAAGTTCATCAAGCCATACAGAAAATGCACTGAAGAAAAAACACTGTTCATCTGGTGTATACCTAAGTACTCTTTTAACAATATAAATAGTTCCAATGAACTTAAGTTTTAGTATGTTCCATTTTTCATACATGGCACTGGTCTTTCTCTAAAAGAACATAATGTACTTCAAGCAGGAAAAATGCAGACTAGATAAAAAATATTATGCTCCGACTTACTGCTTTTCATAATTAAGTGCTTGAAACTGACTTTGTGAAGCCCTACTAGGATGGCAGCTGGGTAAGCAGAGCTCTTGGGCTGCTTCTTCATGTCTAAAGTACAGGCTTCAGGGTCACTTCATCTTAACAAGATGGGTTTAGAGTTTACACAGCAGAGGTGGTTTTTTTCTGGAAGTAGGGTCTAACTCTAGCAAAGGATGAGGTGAAATGCACTTTAGTCCCAAACGGGCTTTGAACTCAAAGTGATCCTCCTATCTCTGCCCCATGAGTGCTGGGATTAAAGGTCTGTGCTACCACACACCTTTATTTTTTTTAAAGCAAATTTTAAATTCCAAGTGATCACTGTCCTTTAATAATATGCTACAGTTCTGAACTCCACTTTCAGAACTTCATCTTGTACTTGGTTTTAGATGTGTAAGAAAAGCAGTTTCATTAATTTTGTAGAAAATTATTATTTAAAAAAATTTTTTTAAAGTGACACTCTTTTTTTTCAAGGTAGGGTTTCACTCTAGTCTAGGCTGACCTGGAATTCACTCTGTATTTTCAGGGTGGCCTTGAATTCATGGTGATCCTCCTACCACTGCCTCCTGTGTGCTGGGATTAAAGGCGTGCACCACCAGCACGGCTAGAAAATTATTTCTTAAGGAAAAGTAAAAAAAAAAAAAAAAAATCTGGTTGTACTTTCATCTAACACAACATCCATACTGATGATTTTAGCTATTACTAAACACTGACACTACTATCTATCCAGTGCCAGCTGTCAGCAGTGATGGATTTATTAGCATGATATGGAACATATTCTGAAGAGGAGCTTTAGTGCACCCATCCTAATGGGTAGGGACAGAAAGAACTGAAGTTTTCAGACATCTGTATTGTTAGGTTTAAAACTCATTACCTAAGTGCTGGGATTAGCACTTAGAAGAGGTAGAAGGATCTCTGAGTTCAAGGTCAGCCTGGAATTAGAGTGAGATCCAGGTCAGCCTGAGCTAGAATGAGACTCTACTTGAAAACAAAAGAAAACCATCCCCCCACCCACTGTCATGCTGCTTTATGATCAATTAATATGTCCCATTTTTTCATAATCTATATTTTGTGGCTCCTTTGTATTATTAAACATAAAAGTGATTCTTTTAAGAAAACAGAACTGGGCTGGAGAGATGGCTTAGCAATTAAGCGCTTGCCTGTGAAGCCTGAGGACCCCAGTTCGAGGCTTGATTCTCCAGGACCCATGTTAGCCAGATGCACAAGGAGGCGCACGCATCTGGAGATCGGTTTGCAGTGGCTGGAGGCCCTGGTACACCCATTCTCTCTCTCTCTGTCACTCTCAAATAAGTAAAAATAAAAAAAAAAAAATTAAAAAAAAAAAAAAAGAAAACAGAACTGTGGTGATGGACAAACACTAACCCTGGTCATGATGTAGTTATGTAGACTGTTCACAAAATGCATGAGCTTCACCCTCAGGAGGAACATGCGGTGGATCTGCTGTCTTATTGGTTCTTTTGGTGGGCCAAACTGGGCAAGTGTGTCTTGTTCATGTGACATGCCTTCTTTGACTTGGGGTCTTTCAGCAGGATTAGCCAGTTCTACAAAAAAAAAAAAAAAAAAAAAAGAGCAAAATAAATAGAAAGGGAATTAATTGAAGCCCCGGTGCACCATTACATGAGAGGGAATTTTAAAGGAAGAGACCTTAGAAGTGCTGGGAACACTCTAGCAGGAGCACGTGAGGGACTCAACATCAGTATTCTGGGAAGGTGAGATGGAAAAAGTTCCCTGTGGCTGGGGATACAGGTCACTTGATAAGAGTGCTTGCCTAGCATGCACAAGACCCTGGATTCAATCCCTAGTACCACATAAAAACCAGGCTTGGTAGTGTATGTCTATAAACCTGGCACCCTCAAGACAGAGGCAGGAGAATGGGTAGTTCAAGGCCAGCCTGGTCTACAATGACTGTCTCATAGACAAGTAAAAAATAGGGACTGGGGTGATAGCTCAGAAGACAAAGCTTGAGTACACAATTTTGATCCTCACACCCCATGTAAACAGCCAGAAGCCACAACAGGCTCCTATAATCCCAGCACACTGATGGCATGATGAGAAGTGGAGGCAGAATTTCCAGAAAGGTCCAAGTGAGCAGCAAAGACCATCACCAGAGAAAAGATCCAGAAAGAAATACCTTGCCTCAAGTAAGGAGGAAAGGTAAAGATTAAACCAAAATTTGTTCTTTGACATCCACATGTGTGCCATGGCAAGCACATACCCACATTCTCATAGGCACATACACAAATAAAAAAAAAAAATCTAATTTTTTAAAAAAAGTAAATAGATGTTCCCTATTACATGTTTTATTACTGTCATGAAACATGTAAAAATCCCATTAACCTCTCATTAAAAATGTTTACACATCCCAAGAGTAATATTTAGAATCAGTTACTGTATTTCAGATGAACTTGATATGAGCTTTTAGTATTTCATTTATACACCTGAAGTGTGCAAAACTGTTGTATACAGGCCAGTTTGGTATTTTATTTTTATGATTATTTTTTCACCAGTAGTGGTGGTGCACGCCTTTAATCCCAGCACTTAGGAGGCAGAGGTAGGAGGATAGCCAAGAGTTCGAGGCCACCCTGAGACTACATGGTTAATTCTAGGTCAGCCTGGATAGGAGTAAGACCCTACCTTGAAACCCCCCCCACCAAAAAAATTCATCAACTTATTTTTTCTAAGACCAAATATAAATTATAATTTACATATTGATGACAAATCTTACCACCAAATAGTAAAACATCCAAACTATATTTTGCCCATTTTATTTGCAATAGGAGAAGGAATACTTGATTATAAATTTTTTGACATTCCAAACTTATAACAATGTCCACAGGCCAGGGCACCTATGAAGACAACAATAGTAAGTTAATATAAAAGGTAGCCTAGTACTTGCATTTTAGTTTTAAAAAACACAATGTTCATCAAAGAAATACTAGCACTTACCTTGTAGCTCAGGGTCAGGCCATCTAAGATATGAACAGGTAGTTTCTTCTTAGCTGTGTCAACATTTTCAAAAGATATAGACAGCCTAAATAAATAAATAAATACAGTTTCAGTTTTAGTTTGTGATATTATGAGTATATAAAAATGCTCTCTTAATATATGGCCACCCTGATACTACATACTGAATTCTAGGCCAGTCTGAGCTACAGTGAGACCCTACCTTGAAAAAAAAAGTACAAATCAGGGATTTGTTAAAGGTTTGGATTCCTAGCACTCACATGAAATCTGGATGCAGTAGGAGCAACTGTAATCCCAGCCCACCTATGATAAGGGCAAGACAGGAGGGTAGAGACAGGAGAATCCTGGACGCCTACAGCTCAGCTGGCCTAGTGTTCACAGTAGAGGACAACAATGGACCCTGCCGCAAACAAGGTGGAGGCTGTCCTCTGACCAAATGTACACTGTGTGCACCTGCGCTTTTACACACATACAAAGATAACTTTTACAAAACCAAAACCTCTAGGATTAATGTGAGGATAAGATGACAAATGTATTGTGCTTTGGGTATATAATATCTTGTATAGATTTATGAAATTATGAATGTTTGGTCTGAATGAGCTATTTTGAGAGGTTTTGGAAGCTTAAGGGTAGGCTGTGCTCTAGTCCATTAGGGATGTGTCCTTGGGGCGTATTTTCCCTGGCCACTTCTTGGCTTGCTTCCTATCTCATCTTTGCATCCTCTCCTTCATGGTGTGAGGTGTTCCCTTGCCATCTGTTCTGAAACTTTGGAAATTATGAACCAAAATGAACTCTTCCCCCCTTGAAGTTTTTTTTTGGTCAGATATTTTGGTCGCATCAACAAAAACTAACTAATAGGGCTGAAGAGATGGTTTAGTGGTTAAAGTGCTTGCCTGTGATGCCTAAGGATCCAGGTTTCGTTCTCTAGGATCCACTTAGGCCAGATGCACAAGGTGATGCATGTGTCTGGAGTTAACTTCCAGTGGCTGGAGGTCCTAGTATGCACCTTCTCTCTCTTTCTTTACCTCATTCTCTCTCTGCCTCTCAAATAAGTATGCATTTTTTTAAAAAACTAATAAAATCTGTAAAACTTCATAGCTGAGGGCTGTAGAGATGGCTTAGTGTTAAGGTGCTTGCCTGTGAAGCCTAAGAATTCATGTTTGAATCTTCAGGTCCCATGTAGCCAGATGCATAGTGACACAAGTGCACAATGTTTCACATACACACAAGGGGACGCACACTCTGGAAGGGGGCTTCACAGTGGCCAAAGGCCCTGGCACGCCCATTCTTTCTCTCAAGACAAAAAGAAAGAAAGAAAGGAAGGAAGGAAGAAAGGAAGGGAGGGAGGGAGGGAGGGAGAAAGGAAGGAAGGAGGGAAAGATGGATGCTGAGTGTGGTGGTGCACACCTTTAATCTTAAATCCTAGCACTTGGGAGCAGAGGTGGGAGGACTGCCATGAGTTCGAGGCCACCCTGAGAATACAACATAGTGAAGTCTAGGTCAGCTTTGGCTAAAGTGAGACCCTACCTCAAAAAACAAAACAAAACAAAAAAATTCGTAGGTAACATCCTGGCACATGGTTTACTTTATACTTCTTAAAGTGAAAGGTATCTTTATATGTTACCGTGAACTGTCTTCAGGGTAGCGCTGGCCTACTGCTTCTTGGAGTTGGACGTTAAGAAAAGACACATTTTGCCAGCTTTCCTTTTCTCGTATTTTATCAAAAATGGATGTGTAGAAGTCATACATGGTATCTCCACCTTCCATCAAGAAAAAATTCCTCATGGCTTGCAAGTACTCTACCAACCTGAAAGGAGAGGAGCAACAGAGCATGTGCTAAGCATCTACGGCAGGTTCTGGAACAATGCCAGGTATGCACAGCACTGACAATCTTTTCTCAGATAGATATATACATGACATTTACTAAAATTAGAATTAATTTTAACTCCACTTATAGTAATTAAAATTAACTTAATTAGCCTAAATTACTTAAAATTAACCCCCCTTAAAAGACTTTTTCAATTATATAAAAGTATGTTTTCCTTTAATAACAAGAACTTTTTTTCCTGCAACACAGAAAACTGGGAAAAGTCAAAAAATGAGAAGGATAAAAATTAGTTCAGCTGGGCGTGCTGGCGAAGGCCTTTAATCCTGGTACTTGGGAGGCAGAGTAGGAGGAATCTGAGGTCATCCTGAGACTACATAGTGAATTCCAGGTCAACCTGGACTAGAACAAGACCCTACCTTGAAAAAACAAACAAACAAAAATTAGTTCAAATACTACTAACCAAAGTGAATTTCTACTTACTTAATATTTAGAGTATTTAATTCTAGTCTTTTCCCCTATGTGCTAGGAAGAAAAATAGACTCTACCATATTATATACCCTGTTTATTACACTCTACATCGACCTAATTTCTATGAACTTTATAAAGGCTATCCATGGTTAAAGAGTGAGTCATCTGTAGTAAATTCAGGTTTTTCTGATAGCATATTTGTGGTGGGCATTTCTGCACATGGATTTTGAGAGTCTCTTTCTTTTGGGATACATTCTCAGAAATGAAGGATTTATAACTAAGTTGAAATTTTGATGTGCTCAAAAAGACTGTTTACTATTCATCTGTTCTCAAAAGTTGACCTGAAATACAGATTTTTAAAAACAGTATCACAAGCATTACATTTAATACCCAGCAACCGAAAATCAGACTGTCTTTAAAGTACAATCAACTACTGAATATTTCCAAAGCTAAATTACTGCTTTTTATTTTACCTGTAATCTCTTTTGAGGGTTTGCATTAGATTTCCACAGCAATGCAGATACTGCTTATCAATATGAGGATAGAGACAAGACCTCAGTGTTAATTCGAAAGTCTGGCATGTCACAGACTCTGACGACCTATCCATACATATGTCACCACCAGCAAACGTCTCATGAAAGTCACTCTGCTCCAAATACAACCTTCAATATTAAAACACAAGTTTTACTTTTAACTACTGTCCACAGAATCCACAGAAATCAATACCCAAAGTCCCAATCTTACAGTTAGTCGTCAGATGGTCAATTATTACATAAGGTGGAAATCTTTCTCCCTAGACAGCCTGTCTTTTCTTTTTTTTTCTTTCTTAAATTTACTTATTTGAGAGAGATTAAGAGAGGGAGGGAGGAAATAGGTATATCTGACTTTCCATGCATACTGAGATATCAAACCTGGACTGGATGGCTTCATAGGCAAGTGCCTTTAACCTCTGAGCCATCTCCGCAGCCCGTGAGACAGCCTTTTGAAATGCTGCTTTAGGGCTAGGTACTTAGTTGGTCCTCCTACTATTGCTGCATACCATGCGTACTAGCCATCAGACAATAAGACATCTCTTGGGCACTGATGACTTATTCTAGGAGTTAAGTGCCTGAAAGTATCCTGATTCCAAGATGGAATCACGGAGGGAGAAACTGAGTCATTGTGTGCCTGAAGCCTGCCCAGATACTGTGGCAATCTGGGGGAGCAGAGGGCACAGAAACAGTCTATTACAAATAAGGAGAAGGTAAATTATGTATCTGAAATAGGAGAACACACCACCTTTTCACTTGCTGTTCATTAGGAATTATATAGGTGAACACAAAACTTTCTTGTATGCTGTTTATTAGAATGGATAGAGTGTTTGTTTTCAAGGCTGGACAGCCCTACCCAGCAGAAACAACTACAAATCATTGCACAGCTGCATCCTGCATGTATGTTATCACCTTGCAAAGTTAATGGCCAACAGTGGATCATGAACATCATCCAGTTCAAGGTGCCTTTCAGCAATGGACTGCATCTTAATTAGGTTCTCTTTGGTAGCCTGTTGCTCAGTAAGGACCTGGGCAGTGGAATCTTCCCCATGCTGAAGTCGCAACCGCACAGATTCCAGAAAAAGGGTATATAAACTTTTTCTTTCAGCATCTGAAAGATAAATAAGTAGGATGAAATTTGTTCTTATAAGTAGTATTAATAAATATTGAATAATTACATCTTCACAGAGTCTGATATTTTTCCTATATAACCTATGTTAAACAACTGAAAAGTACCTGGTTAAATATCATACTATGTAATCTAATTTTATTCTAAAGATAGTAATATTTGAAGTATAGCACTTACAAGTTACTATCACACTACATAAAGCACTATGGTAAAACTTACAGGAGCTAATTCCATTGAAAAAGACACTGCTCACCCTGTCTGATAAAGCTTACCTGCCAGTTAAAAAGAAAATCTTCCACAAAGGAAAAATAAGGTAGATACATATAAAAATATAAAAATAATAAGGTAGATAATAAGATGATGGCAACAAAAAATGATTAGTGTAACACCAAGATGATATATAAGCCAAACAAAGAAGGTGAATACATTTCAAGCCATTTTAGTCTACTAATAAAAGTTTATTAAAATATATCACTTAAACTGCATCCAAAAGGCCAAGAATTATATCAAGATTTTCTTGAAGGGTTGTGGAGATAGCTCCATGGCTAAAGTTGCTTGCTTGAAAAGCCTGCCAACCTGGTTTTCATTCCCCAGTATATACTTAAAGCCAGATGCACAAAGTGGCACATGCATTTGGCATTTTTTTACAGTGTTAAGAGGCCCTGATGTGGGATTTTCATTCTCTCTCCATCATAAACAAAATACATAATTATTTTTTTTGAAATCTATGAATATATCTGGGCTGCTCTTAGCAAATTCAAACCTGCCAGGTTCTACAGTCCTTAAAAGCTAACTATTGTATCACATTGAGAAAGGACAGGTTGGGCTAGAGAGATGGCTCAGCAGTTAAGGTGCTGGCCTGCAAAGACTAAGGACCAGGGTTCAATTCCCCAGTAACCATGTAAACCACATGCACAAGGTAGTACATGCATATGGAGTTCATTGGCAGTGGCTAGAGGCCCAGGCACGCCCATTCTCTCTCTCACAAATAAATATTTCAAAAGATTTTGTGTGTTTGTGTGTGTGGTTTTTTTGAGGTAGGGTTTCACTTTAGCTCAGGCTGACCTGGAACTCACTATAGTCTCAGGGTGGCCTGAACTCACAGTGATCCTCCTATGTCTTCCTTCCGAGTGCTCGGATTAAAGATGTGCACCACCACACCTGGCTCTCAAAAGACTTTTTTGTTTGTTTGTTTTGTTTTCGAGGTAGGGTCTCACTCTGGTCCAGGCTGATCTGGAATTAACTCTGTCATCTCAGGGTGGCCTTGAACTTATGACAATCCTCCTAACTCTGTCTCCCAAGTGCTGGGATTGAAGGTGTACACCAAAAAGGGACCAGTCCTAAAAAACTAAGTGCCAAAAAATAAAAAATGCAGAACTTATCACTAACTTTTTAAACAGAGTATTAAGAGTTTCCATTGACAATAACTGGCTTTTCCGTCAAGAACAGGAAATCATCCAATTATGATGATAATTTCCATTAAAATAAAAGGTTTTCATTGTTTTGAGGCTAGAAAATCATCAGGTATCTAGGAGGACAGAGGTAAACAAGGGCAGTGATTAAAGGCACTTCCTTGCAAAGCCTGCCAGCCTAGGTTCAATTCCCCAGTAGCCACATAAAGCCAAATGCACAAAGTGGCAAATACATCCGGAGTTCATTTGCAGTGGTAAGAGGCCGTGGTGTGTCCATGCTCATTTTCTTTTTGCAAACAAATACAAATATTTAAAATAAAATTGAACAGGAGCAGTTCAAGACTGGTGGAAAAGGGACAGGCTACCTCTGGCTGTGGCCTGACACACAGTGCTCTCCGCACATCTCAGGTTCTTCAGCAGTTGCATGGACTTGCCGGCCATGATGATCTGCTTCAGGACAGGCTTGAGGAAGGACACCATGGTATGCTGCCTACTGGAGGGGCTCTGGTCACTGCCAGAACTCGCACTAGCATTGTCACTCATTTTTTCTTCATTTTCTGTCTTTTCTGATACACTGTACAATGTGTAAGTTGCATACCAGAAGTCTCTGTGATTTACTGGAACATTTTTGTTCCTACAAAGAGTCAAAAGAATTTTAAATTTTAACTTAAATATTCTTTTAAAACACCAGTATACCTTGTTCTAGTGTGGGCATGTTGTTTAGGCATTCCAAATTATAGTGACATCAATTATTAGTAAAATGAAGTGTTCAAGAAAAATGGGCCATTTTCACGTAACCCCAGTTTAACATGGCAAAGTAAATACTTTGAATAGTATGGTGAGACAGAATTTAAGTAGAAATGGTTTCCAAATTATAATTAGTTAAACAAAATATATCTTATTTTATATAAAAGTTTGGTCCTTTTATAATTTCCAGGTTTTCTACCTCATCCCCCACACAGAGGGCAATGACTCTTTTTGTTCTGTTTCTTGTTGCAATACATACTAGAAAGTTTTACTACACAAATTCTTTTTTTTTTTGTTTTGTTTTGTTTTGTGATTCAAGTGCTCACTCTAGCCCAAGCTGACCTGGAATTCACTATGTAGTCTCAGTGTGGCCTCAGACTCACATCGATCCTCCTACCTCTGCTTCCCAAGTGCTAGGATTAAAGGCATGTGCCACTACAACCAGTCTACCTTTTTTTTTTTTCATGCTAGGAATTATACCCAATGCCTTGTACCTGTTAAGCACATGCTATAGCTCTGAACCTCATAGATAAATAACTGGAGTACTTTGTTTTGTTTTTCAGAGTAGGGTTTCACTCTAGCCCAGGCTGACCTGGAACTCACTTTGTAGTCCCAGGCTGGCCTTGAAACTCAGATTAATCCTCCTACCCCTGCCTCTCAAGTGCTGAGATTAAAGATGTGTGCCAACATGCTTGGCCACTAGAGTGCTTTTAGTAATGAAGTGATAGCTACTTACTAACTTAGAACACTTTCATAAATACTGTCATGTAAGATTGATAAAACAGGACCTAACAGACCTAAGACTCCATTGAGCACATGTTAATCTTCCAGGCTCTGAGGACTTACACTTCTCTTTTCTGAGGAGTACCATGGACAGAAACCACATATCTCAACAGGCTACATAACTGAAAACTGAACTAAGAGTACAAACAGTAGGATTGAGAGATGGCTTAGCCATTAAAAGCACTTGCTTGCAAGCCTGCCAACCTGAGTTCAATCCTCTCCAGCAACAACATAAGCTGGATGCAAAATGGCACATGCATCTGTGATCCCAATGTGTCCATGATAATGGGAGGTAGAGCCAGGAGAATCCCAAAGCTCAAGGGTAGATTGGTACACACAGTAACAAAACAGGAGAGATCACGATTCTGTACTTGGGAGGCCGAGGTAGGAGGATCACTGTGAGTTCAAGGCCACCCTGAAACTAGAGTGAGTTCCAGGTCAGCTTGGGCTACAGCAAGACCCTACTGTAGAGGACAAACACCCCAAGATTGTCCTCTGACCTCCACACAAGTGCCATGGCACATGCATGTGTGCACGCACATATACACCCCCACATGGAACACAAATACCCTTTCAGTGAAGTTTATCTGTTCAGAAAAATCATGGTGAATTATCATAAATGGATTAGTTTTCTTTATCAGTTTACAAAATACTATGCTAAGATAAAAAGTAGCTTATTGTAAGAAATCAATGAATTATATAAGCCTATTCTATATTATTTTCATATCTTAGTAATAAATTTTTTGAAGCAGGGTCTCACTCTATCCCAGGCTGACCTGGAACTCACTCTGTTGTCCAGGCTACCCTCGAGCTCATGGCAATTCTACCTCAGCCTCCTGAGTGCTGGGATTAAGGTGTGTACCACCATGGCCAGCACTGTGAATGGGTTCTCATCTTTTTCGGGTTTTTTGAGGCAACATTTTACTCTAGCCAAGGTTGACCTTGAACTCATGGTAATCCTATCTCAGTCTCTCAAGTGCTAACAGGTGTGAACCACCATGCCCAGTTTTAGTAATAATTTATAATGGAAATAGTTTGAAATATTTGATATTACCTAAGTCCATCTTATAAGAAGCACTATACATCTAAGTCATTCTGAAATATAATTTGCTATGAAAAATCTGAGAACATAAAACTCAATGATAGTTTAAAAAATAATTTATTCATTTGCAAGAGAGAGAGAGAGAGAGAGAGAGGGAGAGAATGGGCTCAACAGAGGCTTTAGCCACTGCCAGTGAATGCCAAATGTATGTGACACTTTGGGCTTTATGTGGGCACTGGGGAATAGAACCAGGGTCATTAGGCTTTGCAACCCTCAAAGATATTTTTAGTTGGCTGGGACCTGTAAGCTCTATAAAGATGCACAGAACACCCCTATGCTATGGTGGGAACACAACTCTTATCAATTTGAACTACACTCCCTCGGTATCATGTGAAACTAGTGAAAGCATTCAATTTTGATGTGGGATTAAGTAAGTCAGCACGCTGCATCCCCTGTATTCCATGCACTGATTTACCTCTGTATGATGAACTCCCTTGCTCCATCCCACAGGTGTCCGTGCACAATCCATTCATCCACAGTCTGCAGGTAAGGCCGCACTGTTTCCACCCACAGAGAGAACAAGAGGGAGACCTAAGGATAAGAGAGTTCATGGTCAATGCTCAAAGCTCATATTACATGGTTAGGATGAGCATTAAATAATTCCAGAATGCAGGCTGGAGAGATGGCTTAGCAGTTAAGGTGCTTGCCTGCAAGGCCAAAGGATCCAGGCTCAACTCCCCAGGACCAACATAAGCCGGGTGCACAAGGGGGCACATGCATCTGGAGTTCATTTGCAATGGCTGAAGGCCTTGGTGTGCCCATTCTCTCTCTCTCTGCCCCCCCCCCTGCCTATTTCTGTATCTCTCTCTCTCTTAAATAAAAAAATAAAATAAAAAAACAGAGCTTATCTGATGATTGTTAGTATTATAAAAAAATTCCAGAATGACTTTTTGTTTTTCTTGTTTTTTTTTTTTTTTTTTTTTTTTGAGGTAGGGTTTTACTCCAGCTCAGGCTGACCTGGAATCCACTATGTAATCTCCGACTGGCCTCAAACTCACGGTGATCCTCCTATATCTGACTCCCGAGTGCTGGGATTAAAGACATGTGCCACCATGTCAGCCCTTTCTGTATTTTTTAAAACAAAGAAATTAAAATGCCCCAAACATACTTTACAAGATGCTTATGAAAAACTGACCTGAGTATAGGATGAAGATATGATTTGCCATTTGTTTAAGAACCCTTGTGAAAGTACAAATCAGAGATGTCAACCTGGGACAGCCTAGGCAGAAGGGTATGTTTACCAAGTACCACTAGGAGGACTTTTCATCCATCAGGAATGATGCCATACATATCTGGTTCCCAGCAGGGAAAAATCTGCATAGCTGGAAGCAATCAACCTCCTCTATGTACTGTATTGTTACACCCACAGATGGACACACACCTTGGCACACAGAATCAGACCAGCAGCTTTCTAGTTTAGTTTCTAGTTAGATTTGTACTTTTTAGAAATTGTGGTCAAGTATATGAAACAAAGTTTGTCACCTTAGCTCTTTTCTTAGATAGGGTCTAGCCAGGATGGTTTCAAACACAATCTTCCTGCCTCAACCTAAGTCAACACACCCAGTGCCATTTTAACCATTTTTAAAAAATATTTATCTATAAAGAGAAACAGAAAGGGAGGGAAAGACAGAACAGGTCCTTGTAAGTGAACTCCAGATACATGCACCACATTGTACATGTGGCTTTATGTACTTATTGGGGAATTGAACATGAGTTAGTAGGCTTTGCAAGCAAGTACCTTGACAGCTAAGCCACCTTGACCATTTTTATTTATTTATTTGAGAGAGAGAGAATGGGTGCACCAGGGCCTCTAGCCACTGCAGACAGACTCTAGTCACATGCATCACCTTGTACATCTGGCTTACAAGGGTCTTGGGTAATTGGACCTAGGCCTTTAGCTTTGCAGGCAAGCACCTTAACTGCTAAGCCATCTCTCCAGCCTATTTTTAAATGTATGTTCACTGGTATTAAACATGTTCACATTTTTACTAAAAAAAAAACCAAAAAACCTCAAAAACTCTCCACAGTGTAACACTGAAATCACACATTAGATAACTCCCCATCCTCCTTCCTCAGTCCCTGGTAGTCATCATTACAGTTTCTATAACAATGAGTATCATTCTTTTTAAAAAAAAAATTTTTGTTTATTTTTATTTGTTCATCTGAGAGCGACAGAGAGAGAAAGAGGCAGATAGAGAGAGAATGGGCACGCCAGGGGTTCCAGCCACTGTAAACGAACTCCAGACGCATGCGCCCCCTTGTGCATCTGGCTAATGTGGGTCCTGGGGAACCAAGCCTTGAACCAGGGTCCTCAAGCTTCATGGGCAAGCGCTTAACCACTAAGCCATCTCTCCAGTCCATCATTCTTTTTTTTTTTTGGTGGTTGTTGTTGTTGTTTCTCAAGGTAGGGGTCTCACTCTAGCCCAGGCTGGCCTCAAACTCATAGTGATTCTCCTACTTCTGCCTCCCAAGTGATGGAATTAAAGAAGTGCACCACCACACACAGATCATGACTACATTAGATACCACACATTATAGATCTGTGTTTTTATGTCAAAAAGATTATAAATATATATATAAGACAGGTAAGTATTTTTCATATCCTTGTCTCGTGCTTCTGATTATTTTGGCAGTTAGAGCTAAAAAGCCAGTTTCACCAGGCATGCTAGCACACACCTTTAATTCTAGCACTTGAGAGGGAGAGGCAGGAGATTCTCCCAGAGTTAGAGACCACACTGAGCCTACATACAGAATTCCAGATCAACATGAGCTAGAGTGAGACCCTACCTCGAGAAACTAAAAAAATAAAATAAAATAAAAAAATATAGCCAGTCAGTTTCCACTAGCCTTAAACTAGGACAGGCTATCCACTCTTTCACCATGTACTGGTCCAACATACAGTTTGTTCTGAGGCTTCTCCAACATTGTCATATTCAAGAATGGCCTTGTACAGCGTGTTAAGCAGATGAGATGCCCGGACAACATTCCGAGTATCAGGCGGAACTTCTGCTACTCCGGTACTGAACACTTTGTGCAAAACTTTGAGCTGAGCCAGTCGAGGAGACAACTTGTCCACTACTATTGCAAGAGTTATTGTGGTATCTGCAAAAATCAATGAATCAAATTGAATAGCAAGGAAAAAACCTGTATTACCAACATATGAAAAAAACAACACACTAAGACATCCCTTTGACTTAGGGAAAGCCATGCACAACTGGGGGGTCATGGGATTTAATCTCACACCATAAGGAGCTCATTACCTTAAGTATAAAGAACTCCTGTAAATCAAGGATAAAGCAATGCTTGAGCAGAAATATAATGTATCAAGGAACTGACAGCTCAGAGAAAAAGAACAAATAATTCTTAGAGAAAAAGACACTCAACTTGCCTAGAATGAAAGAACACAAATTAAACCCACACAAGGTAAATTTGCCATGGATTACTAGTCTAGTGAACAGGCGGGTGACTACGAAGGGTTGGCTCAAACAAGTTTCCATGTGATGGTGGCATAATTCCTCATCCTGAATATCACAGTGGCTGTATGATCAATATCTGTGATGAAATAGCAAAGATCACACAGATGCTATGCGCCATTGCCCACAGCATGTAATACTGGTGAAAGCCACGATGTGTCTGTAATCTGGCTAATGTGCTGTGCCATGTCAGTTTCCTTGTTCAGCCAATACTGTAATTATGTAAAGTTTCACTACTTGGAGAAGCAAGAAGATATGGAAGTTCTATACCACCCTGTCCGGTAGAAGACAATAAAGGGGGAGGGAAAATATTGGTTGATAATTTTATCCTTGTCATATTGGTGAAGACTGAAAAGTTTAATAACACACTTGGCAAGAATGTGACAAGTGTGTAAATTTTTCCATCTGTATCTCACTGCAGAACAATGTGGCAAAATCCAGTAAATAATATGTCAACACTTATTATCTGCCCATAGAAAATAGGCTGTATGTGTGTAACTACTGCAATCTATAAGTGGTAGTCACCTGCTGTGCTGGTAATAGCAGAGTGAAAACCATCCAAATGTCCACCACAGGGAACTGGGCTACAATACAGCCCAAAGCAGCTTGTAAAAAGAATAGTACAAAAGAAGCAGCAGTTCAGAAGGAGGGGGGTTGATAGGCTTAGGAACAGGTACAGGAAGAAAAATTTTCACTGTATGTTGTTCTATACTTTTAGAATTTTTAGAGACATTAATAGTTTAAAAATATAAATTTCAAACTACTTTTTTTACTTTTAAAATAGTTTATTTATTTGAGGAGAGAAAGAGAAGAGAGGGAAAGAACAAGAATTTGGGTGTGCCCGGGCCTCCAGCTGCTGCAAACAGTTCCAGATGTATGCACCACCTTGTGCATCTGGCTTACGTGGGTCTTGGGGAATCAAACCTGGGTCCTTTGGCTTTGTAGGCAAGCACCTTCACTGCTAAGCCATCTTTCTAGCCCTCAAACAACTTTTTATATGAATTATTCATGAGAAGTTGTCATGTAATTTCGACACTTCAAGTCAACAGATAATACAATAGCACTCAAATAAATATAAATATAAATAAAAAATAATAAAATAGCACTCAAAAAAAAGTTAGAGCTTATGAGTTAAAAAACAACTCACACATACCATTATTGATGATGGTCTTCTCAATCTCTGTAAGTTCCTCTTTGAAGCTGATGAAGTATTTGTAGAGTGCCCACATGAAAGCCTGGTAAGTTCTAAAGGGAGCCTCAGGTGACTTCTTGGATACAGAACCATTTCCAGGTGGCGGGCTCGCAGAGCTGTGTCCCATGACATCATCAATGAACTCCTGGAGCCGGAACACAACCTGGCCGTATGCTGCTATTTGTTCCAGCACAGATAGTAAACAATTCTACAACAAAAATCCAGTGAAATTACTTAAAGTTGGCTTTCTATAAATACTAAAATTCATTTTTCCTTCACTGTCAAATGCTGTTTTTTAAAAAATATTTTTATTATTTGCAGACAGGAAGAGATAAGACAACAAGAGAGAATGGGTGTGCCACGGTCTCCTAGCAGTTGCAACAAACTCCAGATCCATGTGCCACTGTGTCTTTGGCTTTACATGGGTACTGGAGAATCGAACTTGGGTCATTAGGCTTTACAGGCAAGTGTTTTAACAGCTGAGCTATCCCTCTAGCCTCCAAATATTGTTTTTATGAGTTTTAAACAAAGTAATATAATGATAAGTGTGGTAATTTGAATGTATGGCCCCATAGACTCAGGTGTTTTATTAAAATTGAGCTTCTAACTTCAGCCCCTAGCTGGCAGATCCTGGCTAAAGCAGTGTGTCACTGGGGGTGGATCTGAGTCTAGCGCTACTAGGTGTATTCAGGTGGTTTGTGCTTGCTAATATTGGTTTTTGCTTGCTGCAGTTGTTTCTCTGCTTGGATCTAAAGAAGTAACCAACTTCTTCCATCATTGATGTAGCTTCCCCTGGCTTTTGTAAGCCTGAAATAAATGTCTTCTTGCCAAAAGCTGTGTCTAGTTGAATGTTTGTTCCAGCAACAAGAAGCTGACTGTAACAGTGAGTATAGTTTATATTCAAAAGAGACAGTGGATATTGATTTCTACATACCATAGAATTAAAAAATAACTATACAAAATGATTACAGCATATAGCTTTTCCAATATAGAATGGAAAAAGGGCAGGGGAAGAGAATGCAAATCAAAATTAAATATGCCAAAAATAATGCTACAAAAATGGCTAAGCAGTAATGATACACAACTTAGTTTTGTTTGGATCTTAACTATATTAAATAATTAATTTTAATACTGTAAAATGTTCTCAAGTTATATTACCAACATTTATATAAATTATATTATTTGGTCTAATTTTTTTTTCTTTTTTGTTTTTTTAGAGGAAGGATCTCACTCTAGCCCAGGCTGACTTGGAACTTACTCTGTAGTCCCAGGCTGGCCTCAAACTCATGGTGATCTTCCTACCTCTGCCTCCCAAGTGCTGGAATTAAAGGCATGTGCCACCACATCTGGCTATTTAGTCTAAGTCTTAAGTCACAATAAATGCAAATAACTTACATGTGTCAAATGAGTTACTATAATATTGTTTCTCACAGTTACTTTCCCATCAATCAACTGAAATATAAAGAGCTTTTTTACTCCTGAAAGTAACCTGAAATGAAATGAAACAAACAAACAAAAAAATGTACTTTTAAATCCAGTAAATATTCACAACAGTATGTCTAAGAAATTTTTATTTAAGATTCAGGACTAAGAGACACAATGGGTCAGATGACAAGAAAATAGAAGATATCAAAGTTTTCATGAGAGAGACTTCAGTCAAGATACTTATTTCAACACTGTTTCAGATAGCAGCATAACATGCAAAGTACCTCTTGCACATACTTGAGGACGCAGAGGCCATCCTGTGTATACAACAGTCAGAAGGACAGCATTATGTTTTATGATGAGAGCATATGG
The DNA here is from genome assembly GCF_020740685.1 of Jaculus jaculus. Classification (NCBI taxonomy): domain Eukaryota; kingdom Metazoa; phylum Chordata; class Mammalia; order Rodentia; family Dipodidae; genus Jaculus; species Jaculus jaculus. The sequence goes on along the minus strand of NC_059104.1, from coordinate 126,337,130 downwards.
GCCTGGGGGCTCAGCAGGTATACCCCCATGTGCTGCGTTAAGATACCCAACCCCAGCACTGGCACAGGCAACTCTCACTGACAGCCTCCATAGCAAAAGCAGTAAGCAGCAAGCCTTGTTTTGAACTCAGACATTTTAAAATAAGGCTGGGAAGATGGCTCTGCGCTTAAAGGCATTTGCTTGCAAAATCTGCTGGCTAGGTTCAATTCCCAAGCCATCCACATAAGACAGATGCAAAAAAAGTGGCACAAGGGCCTGACACTCATTTGCAGCAGCAAGAGGTTCTGATATAACCCCACCTACCCCATGCAAATAAATAAAAATGTTCTAACATAACCCTAAGTTACTTCAAATGAAAAACAATGTATCCAATTCTCCCAATCTCAAGTCAAATCTGAAATTTCAGCTTCATCTCTAATGACTTATTGCAAGTTTGCATGTGGAACCCCCTCCAAGTACTTCCTTTCCAGAAAGTTTATGCTAACTTACAAAAGCTTCCTCGTTAATACACTTACCATAGCGTTTCCCGAATAACCTGTGTCTCAGAGACAACCACCCTGTCATCTGGAACATACAGTGGATCACTGCTGTACAGGTGCTGGTCCCTATTAAACAGGAAACATTGAAGATCAATAAAAAAAGTTTCTAGGTCAAATAACTTGCCTCAACAAAAACATGCAATTTTATACTCTTAATAATAAAAAAACTTAGCCGGCGTGGTGGCGCACGCCTTTAATCCCAGCACTCGGGAGGCAGAGGTAGGAGGATCGCCGGGAGTTCAAGGCCACCCTGAGACTACACAGTAAATTCCAGGTCAGACTGAGCCAGAGTGAGACCCTGCCTCGAAAAACCAAAAAAAAAAAAAAAAAAAAAATAATAATAATTAAAAAACTTAACCAAATTGCTTGAGTGCCCTCCATATTCATTTTCCTCCTTTACTAAAATATATTCTTAGAGAAGTATTTTCGGAGCAATTCCAGTCATTAAATTTATCACAGAGGTAGGCAGATGCTTAAAATTACAATGTTTTTTGAATTCTGGACGCTGCCTTTTTTTGTATGTGTTATGTACGTATTTGTATGTGTGGGGGATACATGTGTGCATGTATGTGTGGAGACCAGAGGTTGACATCAGTTGTCTTCCTTGATTACTCTCTGCTTTATTCTTTCAGACAGGATCTCAAGCTGAACCAAGAGAGCTCACTGATTCACTTAGAATGCCTACCCAGTGAGCCCCAGGAATTTCCTCTCCCTGCTTCCCCACTATGCTCAGAATTTTTATGTGGGTGGCCAGCTCTTAACTCAGGTCCTCATACTTACATAGCAAGGACTTTACCCCCTGAGGTATCTCACCAACTCTAGTTAGTCTGTTTTTACAGTAAATGCATTAAAACAGAAATTAAATAATGGGCCAATATGTAACAATCCACACTGAAAATGAAAAAAGTATAATTAATAATTTCATTACTTTAAGTAAATTACTAATTAAAAACTGTTCAAGGGGTCTAGGGTTTACTCAGTGGTAGATAGCTTGCACAAGGCCCTGGACTCAATCCCCAGCACAGCAAAAGTGTGTGTTTCATTTGAATTATTCAACACTAGCATGTTTACATTTCAAGGAAGTGCTTGATGTTTAGCTTCTCACCAGACAGCAGCTAAGTTGGAGTGCAAATGTAAACTATGTAGGATCCGGGAGCGCCTGGCTGTCCAGTACTGGTGGACCACATGCTGCTCCAGCCAGCTTCGGGCATCTGGCTCATCTGTTGAAAGACATGTAGTAAGTATGGATTTTAATAGTGTAGTGCTTGTATTAGTACCTTTCACTATGACCAAAAGTACAGTCCCCTTGGGAAGAGACCCTGTCCAGGAGTCCTTCCCATTGTCACTGCTTGGTCTATGAAGTACAGGACCAGGCTAGATTTAATCAAATTGTCACAAAGAAGATATGCCTTTAATCCCAGCAATTGGGAGGCAGAGTTAGGAGGATTGCCATGAGTTCGAGGTCACCCTTAGACTACACAGTGAATTCCAGGTCAGCTTGGGCTAGAGTGAGACCCTACCTTGAAAAACCAAAAAAAAAAAAAAAAAAAAAAAGAAGAAGAAGAAGAAAGAAATGGAAGTGGAAATAACAGATATGAAACATGCAATCAACAAACTATTAAATTTAATGCTAGAGTTCTCAAAATAGTGGACATTATTTAGACATGGTCAGCCAATCTCTCAAGAATAATCTGGGAAATGCTAAATAAAGTTATAAGAAAGGCAATAAATTCTATACACAACTAGGAACAAGGACAAGCTAGGAAAATTCTCTCCCCTTAGCAGTAGAGCTACTCAATCAGTTGGAGCAGAGGCGAGACCTTGCTTTACAAAACCTTCTTCTGTAGCAGTGGTGCAACAGCCTAAAACTTTGTGACCAACCACGATACTCAGAGCACATGTCATAGATACACAATGACACAGTGTCACAGGACCACACACTGACACCTGACACAAGTGTCACAGATAAAATAAAAATTTACAGCTGGGCGTGGTGGCACACGCCTTTAATCCCAGCACTAAGGAGGCAGAGGGAGGAGAATCACCATGAGTTTGAGGACACCCTGAGACTACATAGTGACTGCCAGGTCAGCCTGGACTAGAGTGAAAGCCTACCTCGAACACCCCCCCAAAAAATTACTTATTCATGATAACAGCTATATAATTTAAAAGGAGAACACACCGACCAGCAAGTTTCATAAGAATTCAGCTAATTAGAACTACTATCTATAATTAAGCTGACAGAAAAAGAGAAATGGCTGTGTAAGAATCAGAATCAGAAATAACAGAAGTATAAGATGAAATGAATGTACAATAGAATGGTCTAATCTATACACTTTCAGATTTTTCTACAGTTCCTACCAATTCAATTGCTCATTAATAGTTGAAAAAGTAAGCATTCCAAGTATAACATGAATTGCATATATCTTTCCTTCAATTTAGTTATTACCTTCAGGAAGGATACTCTTTTTCTAATACAAAATAAGCAAACATTTAAAAGAGAGTTATCAGAAATATTAAAAATTGAATTCTACAAAATAGGAATGGAACTATTTGGAAAGGAGAAATTCAGTGGAAAGAAGATGGGAAGAGAGGACAAAACAAAGTAATGGAAGGGGGTTATGATCAAAACATACTATGTGTATGAAAATTGCCAATAAAAAGATTTAAAAAATTACAGTCTAAATTTTATAGCAAAACCTTTTTTTAGCAGCACCAGGGACAAATCCAGGGCAGTGAAAGTTCTTGGGCACATACAGAAAGTCGACTCATAATTTATGATTGTTTTGATAAGGATGGCAGTTTGCATAGATCCTGTTCAATGGAATCAATCTTTAGGGACCTCTTCTTGGAAAACACTAGAACCAACCACACACAATACCTGTCCAGCAGACCTGAAGGCCCAGTTTTCTCTTTGGATCTGGATCTTCTAATGGGGTCCTGTCAACCTGTATCCCAGAGTCTTCCCTGCTCAGAGGCTGCTGTGCATCTTCATCACCACTGTCTTCAGACCAGTTCTGTTCAAAGAGGAAAAGACCTTGCCCTTAAACTACAACTAGATTGAACAGCAACATGGACAGAAATGCAAAAGCAAAAGGAAATTTCATTTCTTCAAAGTTTCTGTAATGGGGCTGGGCAGGTGGGTCAGTGGTCAAAAAACATTTGCTTGCAAAGCTTGCTAACCCAAGTTTGATTCCCCAGTGTAAATTAAATATAAAGCCAGATACACACAGTAGTGCATGCATGCAAAGTTTGTTGGCAGCAATAAGAGGCACTGGTGGGTCCATGCATTCATTTTCTCCCTCTGTCTGTCTCTCTCGCCATATATATACATATATATATATGTATACATATACATACATACATACATACATACATATATATATATCTGCTTGCACATAAATAATTAATTTTTTTAAAGTTTCCATAATGGAAACAGAATGATTTCAGGTAGTCAAAATCCCAAAATTTCAATATCACTACTTCTTCAGAGATACTTATATTTCCTTTTTATTTTTCTAATTTGGTACAGAATCTCAATAAATCAGCTGTAATTCACCTTTCTAGATTAACGAAGACTGCTCTTGTTTTAACTAAGACATTACAGGGCAGAAGGACATATTACAGTGGTCTATTTCATGTGGGAATGTTGTTTATGTTTTCATAGCAAAACCACAGCTACTTACTGGTGTCTCCACATTTGGGCCAATGTCAATTTCTTCACCTTCCATCAAGTATTTTCCCCAGTCAAAATCATCTTTCTTTTCTAAAATGTAACAAAAGAGCTTTATCAGTTTTTCATAAACATGTGGAAAGAACTCAAAATATTCAAAACTACAGGAGAAAATCTATATAAAACTAAAAATGAAATACAGTCAAAAAACAATGCTCAAAAATACTGAGGTACTTAGGGCTGGGGATATAGCTCAGATGGCAGAGTGAATGCCTAGCATACACATAGCAGAGCCCTAGGTTTAATCCCCAGTACTGCCTAAACCAGTAGTGGAGGCACAGAGCTGTAGTCCCAGCATTCAGGAAGAGGCAGGAGGATCAGAAGCTCAAGGTCATCCTTTCCTATGTAGAAAATTTGAGGCTAGCCTGGGATACATAAGATCCTGTCTCCAAGAAGGAAAAACAAGGGAAATACTTAATAAATTGGAATTCCAATACCTCACATTTTAATTAAATTAACTCATCTTCAAAAGAGAATTTTCTCTTTATGTAATGAAGGTAGTTTAACTTATAAAGCCAGAGCTTACTTTTTTTTTTGGTTTTTCAAGGTAGGGTCTCACTTTAGCTCAGGCTGAGCTGGAATTCACTAAGTAGTCTCAGGGTGGCTCAAATGCATGGTGATATTACTACCTCTGCCTCCTGAGTGCTGGGATTAAAGGCGTGTGCTACCATGGCCGGCTCACAGCTTACATTTTAAGGAATTTTTTTCCTTGGAGGTAGAGTCTCAGTGTAGCCTAGGCTGACCTGGAATTCACTATGTAGTCTCAAACTCATGGTGATCCTTCTACCTTTGTCTCCCTAGTGCTGGAATTAAAGGCATGTGCCACCACACCCAGCTTTTAAGTAAAATTTTGCAACTGTATCCAAAGCAACCAAATAATTCAGTTTCATAGATTTTTTAAAAATAATTTTAAATAAAAATTTCAATGTCTAAAAGTAATGAAATCAGTTTCTATCTGGTAACATACCCACTTCTTTATCTCTTGGAGTTTCCACATAGTTGAAGTTTGAAGGAGAATCAGACAGACACAGGAGGAGTGAGAGGATGGAATAATGTGCATCTGTCTTTAAAATAGAAAATAAAGAACATGAACTGCTGAGGCCAGTGACAGACAGTAGTATTCCTTGTTACTTTCCTGTTCTGAGAAAGCATGAGTTATTCCAAAATAAATTCTAACTTCTCAACTTTCTTCATCATTCAGATGTTCAAACAGAAGGAACTTAAAGGCATATGAAGGCTGGAGGGATTGCTTAGTGGTTAAGGTGCTTGCCTGCAAAGCCAAAAGACCTAGGTTTGATTCCCCAGGACCCACGTAAGCCAGATGCACAAGGTAGCACATGCATCTAGAGTTCATTTGCAATGGCTAGAAGCCCTAGTGCACCTATTCTCTCTATCTCTCTCATACACACACTCTGCCTCTTTCCCTCTCTCAAATAAATAAATTAATTAATTAAAGGCATATGAAGTCTAAATTCTATATTTCTAACAAGTATAAAACATTTAAGTGGGTGAGCATTCTTTTTTTAAGTATATTTTTATTTATTTGAGAGAGGGAGGGGGGAGAAAGAGAGCAAGCGGGAGAGAGAGATTGAGAGAGAGAAAAAATGGGTATACCAGGGTCTCCAGCCACTACAAACAAACTCCAGACACATGTGCCACCTTATGTATCTGGCTTACAGAGGTCCTAGGGAATCAAACATGGGTCCTTTGGCTCTGCAGGCAAGTGCCTTAACTGCTAAGCCATCTCTCCAGCCTGTAGATGAGCCTTTATCCTCAAAATAACTATATCTTTCACTGGAAAATGATAATTTAGTTTGGCTAAAAGTAGATTGTTCTCATGGCAAACTGTATCCCAAGGTTTGAACATATCCAATCATTTGATCAATTTCTTACTAATAATATCATTTTTTTCCGAATCCTTTGTTAGCACAAACTTATACTAATTATAAAACAGAAAACTATTTTATAATTATCAGTTTACTTGTATAATAAACTCCTAAAAGGTAAAATGCTAAATGAAAGTATGCTTGCACTTGTAATTTTAGGGAGGAATATAAAATAACCTCTATAAAGATTACACATTTGCACTCAGTATAAATACTGCATATATATAATTTGCTAAGAGTATAAACTTATGTTTCCCGTGCCTTTTATTACTCAGACAAGTAAAAAGTGTTATCTCGTTATTGTTTTCTTTTGCATCTATGTTAGAAAAGAATAGGTACTTTTAAAAAATATTTATTCATTTATTTATTTGAGAGCGACAGACACAGACAGAAAGACAGATAGAGGGAGAGAGAGAGAATGGGCGCGCCAGGGCTTCCAGCCTCTGCAAACGAACTCCAGACAGGTGCGCCCCCTTGTGCATCTGGCTAATGTGGACCTGGGGAATCGAGCCTTGAACCGGGGTCCTTAGGCTTCACAGGCAAGTGCTTAACCACTACGCCATCTCTCCAGCCCAAGAATAGGTACTTTTAATAAGCTTAAGTCTTTTGATTTTTCTTTGTTGAAAACCAACTCATGCAATTGCCAGGAATTTTCAAGTCTTAATACTTTGTTATAATTTACACTGACTCTCACACATCACTCCTATTTACTAAATTATAATAATACCTTCACATGTTGGCATTTCTATGATGAGGAGTATATTTTAACTTTTTCAAGTTTCAATTTTTGAGTCTTTCCTTATTTACAGTATTGATTTCTTTTCTTTAGATTATGGGATTTATTTTAGGGAAGAGTTAAGATAAGAGGGACTGCAAAACAGGAATTCTCTCAATGCTAAAGTATCCAGTAAGCCCAGTACTCAGGAAGCAAAGTGGTGGTTTGATTCAGGTGTCCCCATAAACTTAGAACGCTAGGTTTCCAGATGATGGAGATTTGGGAATTAATGCCTCTTGGAGGCATTGTGGTGTTTAGGGGCAAGGTGATGGCTGTTATAGCCAGCGTCCCCTTGCCAATGTTTGGAACAGTCTTCTGTTGCTATTGTCCATCTGATATTGGCCAGGAGGTGATGTCTACCCTCTGCTCATGCTGTTGTTTTCCCTGTCATCATGGGGCTTCCCCTTGAGTTTGTAAGCCAAAATAAACCATCCCCATCACCACACAAGCTGCTTTGGTTGGGTGTTTTCTGGCAGCAATGAAAAGCTGAATACAACATTGAGTCAGGAGGACTGCCATGAGTTTGAGTCCAGCCTGAGCTATAGTAATACCTTGCCTTAAAAAAAAAAAAATCCAAACATTACAAAGAATAAATGGAACAAAAATAAATGATTGACAAACTAACCAAAGAAAGAGAAGGCCAAATTAAGAAAATTAAAGATAAACAGGGAAATATTACAATAGGTATCAGTGAAATTCAGAAAATCATTAGGATATACCTTAAAAATTTACATTCTACTCAATTAAAAAAATCTAAAAGAAATAAAAAAATTCTACATGCATGCATATGATTGACCAAAATCAAATCAAGATAAGCAATTTAAACAGATTTATAATAAGCACTGAGATTAAAGCAGTAATTAAAAAAAAATCTCCCAAGCTGAAACAGTCCAGGCCCAGATAGATTCAGACTGTAAATCAGACCTTAACAAAAAACAGCAATGCTCAACTGGATGTGGTGGCACATGCCTTTAATCCCAGCACTTGGGAGGCAGAGGTAGGAGGATCGTTGTGAGTTCAAGGCCACCCTGAGACTACACAGTGAATTTCAGGTCAGTGTGGACTAGAGTGAAACCCTACCTCAAAACCATCTCTCCCAAAAAAACCCACCAATGCTTCTCAAACTATTCCATAAAATAGGAAAGGAATGAACACTACCAAGCTCTTTTTTTTCCCTGACACTAAAACCAGAAGACACACATAAAAAGGAAATCATAAGCCAATCTCCCTGGTAAATATAAATGTAAAAATTCTCAATAAAATACCTGCAAAGTGAATCCAAGGACACAACAGAAAGATCCTTCCCCATGATCAAGATGTCTTTACTCCAAAGATGTAGCAATGGTTCAACATATGCAAGAATAAATGTACTATGTCACACGGAACCATGGGCAGAAATTACATGATAATCAGTATATCGGTAGATACTGAAAAGCACTTTGACAAAACCCAATATCCCTTTATGATAAAAGCCCTGAAGAAACTAGGAATGAAAGGAACATACCTCAGCATAAACTAATATAGCCCTTGTGTATGTATGTACAAGAGACGTAGCCTAGGACCTTGTATGTTAGCAAGTGCTCTACAACTGTGCTATATCCTCATCCCTCTAAAGATGTTCTTTCTAAAGTTACCATATAAAACCTCATTAAGGTATTTTCATACATATATATCATTATATTTAGTTCTCATCACCCCCTCCCCCCACTTCTTTTCCTCCTTATCCCCTGCCCCTCTCTGATGGTCCCCTTCTCCCCAACCTTCTGTCAAGCTCTCCTTATGACACAAATTTCCAGAAAATCTTGCTCAAATGTTGCTCTGAAGACTAAATGAATACATGTACAATCAATGGTTAACTCAGCAGACCTGTGTGGGCAAACCCAGAGGATACTAAACCCTGGAAGGGTTTCTGGGGTTTCAACATTAAGCCCTTTAATATCCTGCTGAGATGTGCTTGTATGCCAGAGGCCTTGGGACACACTGTATCAGCTTGATGTGACAGTTTATGTTAAAAACAAGACTTATGGTGAATGTATGTTTTCACATGTTTGAAGCCTTTAGTTTGACTTTGCATGGGGGGGATTGGAGTGGGGTGGGGGACAGTCAGCCATATGAGTGCTTTTTGCTTATTTGATGGTTCCCAATAACATAAACTCTGGACTCTAAAGCTCAGGTAAGCTGCCCTGGTTAGCAACACTTTGCATGTGCCACCATGCATTGTTATGAGGAGAATTAACTGTGTAATTAATTGTAGGTCATCCCCCTGGGAAAGAACACTTGAAGCTTGTTCTTGGTTTGTGTGCCACACATCTTCTCCCTTTCTTGACTGCGATCGGTATCCTTTCATTGTAATAAACCATAACAGGGAGGATATCAGTGTTCTCACTTCTATAATCCTTGCAGCGAACCACTGCACCCAATGACAGCCTTGTGACCTGCCAACACAGTATCAAAGTACATCTGTCAGCTAGTCAACAGTTGTCACTGAGTGCTGAGATGTCATCTGAAATTTGAAGAGACCCAGACAGTGCTATTACTGATGCCAAAGGCTGATCTCCACAGCCATGGCAGATGTGTGAGATGAAGAGACATGAGCATGCTGCTTCTTTCCTGACAAGCCTGAGGAACACTGAAGTCAATTTCAAGGAGAACCTATCAGGGGACAGTACTAAAATAGAATCTTTAAATATGAACAGAAACAAGCTGGCAGCAGTCATACTGGAAAGAATGAGGTACACAATGGAGATCTCATAATTGAAGGCGTACCTTTACTCCCTCTATGCTGGAAAGTGATGCATTTAGAAACTTCTCAGTGAGTCTCCTCCAACTAGTAGCTTTGCTGAGATCAGAATGAATAACAAATTTTTCATGGATTCTAAAACACAAAGTAGTAATGCTTTATTAACTTAAAGATCTTTAAGAAAACACACACTAATGAATATATAGAGAGAGCTGACATACCCTTCTATTGTTTTTTCTATTTTGTGACTGTTGACATCCAAGAAACGATGAAATCTAGTAAAGATAAAATACAGTTTTTATGCCAATTCTGTCATACGTACAATTGGGTTATAGCTGTCCACATCCTCCTATATACTTGATATTCCTCACAACTTTATTCTCTGGCTCCTTTGTGTTCCTACAGGCCCAGTGTCTATATTCAGCAAAACATATTTTCCTACTCTTGCTTTTTTTTTTTTTCCTTTCTTTTTGACAAGGTTTTGCTATGTATCCCAGACTGGCCTGGAACACAAATTATAGCCAAAGAGTGACCCTTCTGTCTCAGTGCCAGGTGCTAAGTGCCAGGATTACAGGCATGTGCTTTCCTTTTATTTTATGAGAGAAAAAGTGAGCGAGTGTGTGTGAGAGAGATAAAAAGAGAGCGAGAGAATTGATGTGCTAGGGCCTCCAACCACTGCAATCAAACTTCATATGCATATGCCACCTTGTGCTCATGTACAACCTTGCACTTGCATCACCTTGTACATCTGGCTTACAAGAGATCTTGGGAGTCAAACATGGATCCTTAGGCTTCGCAGGCAAGTGCCTTAACCACTAAGCCATTTCTCTAGCCCTGCTTCTCTTTTTAATTTTTATTTATTTGGTGCATGAGTGTGCACATTCATCTGTGCAGGTGTCTGTGCAAGCTCATTTGTGCAGGTGTGTATGCCATAGTGTGGAGGCCAGAGGACAACTTTCTGGTTGGTCCCTGCTTTCTACCTTGTTTGATACAATGTTTCTCATAATTTAGCATTCAGCAAGCTTCTGGGAAAGTCTTCTGTCTCTACCTCCCTTCTCACTGTAGGCACATTGGGGTTACAGAAGCCCATCATGGCTATTGCATTTTACATGCGGTCCGGTAATCCTAACACAGGCACTCAGAGTTGAATGGAAAGTGCTTTATCCAATGTGACATCTTCCCAGTCCCTTAATAACAGAGAAGCCCAGTGAAGAATAAGGACCACTCCTCCAAGAAATGTTAAATGGAGTAAGTGAAATACAAAGGAAAATAAATCAAATATATTTATCAAATACTTCAAATTGTTGTGACATACTAAGAAATGTTTATTAAAACATTAAATAAGATCTGGCAGTGGGTCCAATAGCTATCATTAAAGTAACAACAAACAATTATTTGGAAATATTTGCAACAACTATTAAATGCTGTGAAAATTACATGATTTCTACAGGTGACAAAGACATGCATATGCTTGTATTACTGTGGTTTGTAATCTTCATTAATAATTGATGAAAATGATACCTTCCTTTCAAATAGATCTTAGTGTGATCACCCCCCCCCCCAAATTCAGAAATACGTGAATCCTACCTTTAGATCCTTGGTTAAGAATCACTATTACAGAAGCTAGGAAGATGGCTCAGTGGTTAAAGGAACTTCCTTGTGAAGCCCAACAGCTTGGGTTCAATTCTCAAACAAGTGTCTTTAACCACTGATCAATCCAGCCACTGGGTTCAATTCTCAATGTACCCACATAAGCTAAACACAAAAAGTGGCACAAGTATCTGGCATTCCTTTGCAGCAGCAATAGGCCCTGGTGAACCCATGCACACACCCATATACACGTCCAAGCAGAGTCTCTAAGGGTTAGAAAATGGCCACAATTTTTAAAAATGTAAACATGAACCATTCATTTTTCTGACAGATGAAAGCATTATAAAATTATAACAACAATCACTCAATCCTTATTTTCCATTGTTAAGTAACAAGCCAGCAATCTGTACTTAAATAAAATACAATATTCAATAACATCCAATTCTACTTCAATAAGTGTAGCATTGTATCATAATTCAATTTTTCAATCTGTAAAAAGAGATATAACATTGTCTTTCTCAGCTCTAAAATGATCATCTGTTCCTGTCATTTAGAAATTTTAATAGAAAAAATTACTTGGGATACAATTACTGTGTATGATCTATATTCATCATTGCTATTTTTATAAAGTAAAATTATAGCTTGAGTTTTTCTCAGAAACTTGAAATATCTTAAATGAAACTGAGGGCCCTGCATTCCCATCATAAACCAAGTAGATACCTTACACCTATGCGATTGTATAGCAACCAAGATGAGAAACTGCCACTCACTATTCAAGCAGATTTTTCCTGGGCATACTGTATGTAGCTTAGAAGTAAAGCCTGAGTTTGGCATGTATGAGACATTGGATTCAATCCCCGCAGCACACAGAGAAGATTTTTACTCAAGTTAAACAGGTAAAATATTAATACTAACATTCTTTTACTAACCTATTATGAGTAAAGATCATACAAGCATTGTGAATTTAATTTTCTGTTAAAAAAAAAAAAAAACAACGGACGTATCTACATACCTAAACAGTTACTAAGAACCTGTGTTATGGTGACTTCGAATAGGGTGCATTCTAGATTATTTACATTCTACCTGGAGGTGAAAGTGGAAGTGACAAACAGCAAACCAGATAAATTTGTTTTGGAAAAAGGACGCAGGATCAAGGGAGATTGGCAAGCAGCGTGAGCCGAGAATACAATTTGTAAGTGTGCATACTTTTCTTCTAAAAATCCATTTCCTCAGCCCGTCAAAACTGACCTACGGGGCGCAATGTACTGAGCCAAACGCGATGGGCACGGCAGGGAGAACACACATAGCCCAGCTCCCCAGGGTGCAACTCAGCGGCCAGCACACTCCCTAGCTCGCGCTGCGGCCCGGGGAAGGTCCCCGGCCCGGCCGCCCCCACGCCCTCCGCGCTCCCGCGCACCGCCGCCCTCCCCGCGCCGGATCGGCGCTGCACCCACACCTGAAGTTGGACCAAGCGAAGTTCAGAGCCGTTTGGAAGTTGGGGTCCTCCTCGTCCTGGAGGCCAGTGACACGCCGAATGAGCTCCCGCACATCGCGCTCCTGCTGTCGGTCTAGCCGGTTCCAGGTGCACCCTGGTCGGGCCATATCAGCACGCTCGCAGAGACGGGTTGGTACGAAGGAAACCGTTCTCGCGAGAGTTTCGGTGAGGAGTGACGAGTCTTCACATGGAATGGACTGTTCTCGCGAGAGTTCAGAGACAATTCCCGCCAGAGTTCGCTAGTCCTCTGGCTTTGGATTCTTGGTGCCTTGTTCCTTTGTGGTGTCCAGATAAGACCTTCTAGGCTCACCTTGGTAAATTTGAGTGTCCTCAGAGTTAGCTGTCACATTATTATTAATCAGACTAGGGCATGGGAGATGGCTATGTGGTAAAGGCACTTGCCTACAAAGCCAAAGAGCCCAGGTTAGATTCCTGGGTACCCACCTAAGCCAGATGCATAAAGGGGTGCACGCGTCTGGAGTTCTTTGCAGTGGCTGGAGGCTCTGGCGCGCCCATTCTCTCTGTCCCTATCTACCTCTTTCTCATAAATTTAAAAGAAATCAGATTAATAAGGAATTCTAGTGTGCCTTGGTTTAAGTTCTGATGCTTAATTTTTTTTTTAATGAGCAAGAGAGAGAATTGACACTCCAGGGCCTCTAGCCACTGAAATTGAACTCCAGAGTCATGGGTCACTCCCTTGTGCGTCTGGCTTATGTGGGTTCTGAGTTGTCAAACGTGGGTCCTTAGGCTTTGCAGGCAAGCACTTTAATTGCCAATCCATCTTCCCAGCTCTCTGATGCTTTATTTATTTATTTTAAATTTATTTTACTATCTTGGACTACAAATTACCATGGTTTTGTAGCCAAGACAACTAGTTGAGCAAATATAAAATATAAATATATATTATAAAATATATAAATATAAAATATAAAAATAATACAGAGATAATTAGGTCTACCTCTACCATTGAAATATACCAAGGGGTTGAAGGTGTGGTAGTAGTAGAATGTTTGCTGCACATGCAGGAGGCCTTGGGATTTGATCTTTTTAAAATACTTGTTTGAGGGCTGGACAGATGGCTTAGCAGTTAAGGCACTTGCCTGCAAAGCCAAAGAACCCAAGGTTTGATTCCCCAGGACTCATGTAAGCAAGATGCACAAGGTGGTACATGTGTCGGGAATTCATTTGCAGTAGCTGGAGGCCCTGGCATGCCCATTCTATCTGCCTTCCTCTCTCTCCTTCTTTCTCCCTCTCAAATAAATAAGAAAAACATATTTATTTATTTATTTGAGAGAGAAAGAGAATATGAGTGTGTCAGGGCCTCCAGCCACTGCAAATGAACTCCAGATGCATGCATCATCTTGTGCATCTGGTTTTACGTGGATACTGCAGAATCAAACCTGGGTCCCTTTGGCTTTGAAAGCAAGCTCCTTAACTGCTAAGCTATCTCTCCAGCCTGGGATTTGGTCTTTGATCATCATAAACACACACACACACTCACACCCCACTTTGTATCACTTCAACCATTACCATCTTTTTAAAGCCACTATCACCTCCTATCTTCATTATTGCAATACCCTAACTCATCTTCCTTCTATTTTTTTTTTAAACAGTGTCTCACTATGTATCCCAGGTTGGTGTGCAGTCATGTTCCTCTTGCCTCTGCCTACAAGATTATATGCATGTGCCCAGCCTCCTTCTTCTACCTTAAGCCTCCTATAGTCATAGAAACCAAAACAATTCTTTTAAAATCTAAAGTAGAGAGGGATGAGGGAAGGAGGACAAGATGGTAATAGGAAATTATGATCAAAATATATTATGCACAAGTATATGACTGGTCATTAAAAAATAATAAAAAGGGGGATGGCTTGAGAGATGGGAGAGTGGTTAAGGCACTTACTGATAAAACGTAAAGACCCAGGTTCAATTCCCCAGTATCCCTGTAAGCCAGATGCTGCACATGGTGGCACATGCATCTTGAGTTTGTTTGCAGTGGCGGGAGGCCCTGATGTGCCCATTCTTTCTCTCTTTATCTGCCCCTCTCTCTCTCACTCTCAAAAATACATTACTTAAATGTAGAAAGGTTATTGCACATGGAACAAGACAAATATTTATGAAATATCTTTAAAATAAGTATGTTTGGCAAAGATCATAAAAATTTTATTTCTTTGACCATGACCAGAGTCCATACTCGAATGATAACTCTAATGCTAACCCAAACATTAACCTTAACCTAACCCTAATCCCAAACTCTAATTTCTAACACTAATCTTAACTCCTAACCTAAACCCTAACCCAGAGCCTTAACCCTAACATTAGCATTCTAACACTCTTCTTCCCTAACCCTAAAGCCCTAACTTTAATCCTAACCTAACCACTATCCCAATCCTAATGTCTAACACTTAACTCTGCCCCTGACTCTAATCTCTAACCCTAACCCTGACAAGGCCATGAAGGCTTGGATATGGAAGCTGTTTCCTAAATTACTACAAAAGCTTTCTCATCTGGGGGAATCTTGATGTGCCATGTAGTGGCCAGCATTATTGATCTGGAAGCAGGTACATGGGTCAAATTGTATTTTTACAAAGAAATCACTTTTTCTCTGTGAGAATATGAGGATAAAATTGAGGTCATACTAAATTTAGGTCAAATATCATCAGAGAGGATACATTTACATGCATCCTGCCAATGGTGCAGCAGGCATCCTTGAAGGTGACATATATCTGTTTACAGCCATGAGACCCGTCTCACCACACTGATTCTCCTGAAGTGAGCTGAGGTATGCCTGGAGAAGAGACCCTTCTGACTTTCAGAGCCAATCCTATTCCTTTTGGTTGGGCTGAACTGACTTTGAAGGGAGACCCACAAGCCAAACAAAACCCATCAGTCTATCATGAAGGAAAGGGGGAGAGAGACTCACTCATGGAGAAAGCAAATACCTGATTACCTAGTGACATTTACTTGGATCAGGAACACTCCTCATTTCCTGTTCTTGGCCTGCCTCCCCATATACAATGGGAGAAAACTAGAGGAAAGTGGTGAGATTCCATCCAGGTCAGGTCCTCTAGGCATAGGGATGGCAGTTTCCATGTGCTGGACCTGTGGTTCCTGATTATGTGAGGAAAATAGGAGGCTGTAGGACATTGAAACTTGAACACACTAAAGGGAACAGAGCCAGGCACCATAAGCTTCATGGTGACATTTGAATGTTTTTTCTGAGGGAAGTTATGTTTGTTTGAGTCTATTCAAAATTTTGAATTGTGACTTGGTATGAGGGAAGTTGGTGTTTTTATGACATTTTCTCTAGCATCCAGGTTATCTAACTTGTTGGGGTATGCTAATTCGTAAGACCTTCACACTCACTATTTTTTATTTCTGATTTTATTTTTGTTAGTCAATCTAGGCAACATCTGGACTACTCTAGTAATCTTTTCAAATAAAACTTTCAGATGTCCTGATTTCTCAGTTTGTTTCTCTCTGGTCTATACTTCCTTTTTCATTTCTATTGCTAATTTAGATTAATTTTTTTGTTGTTGTTTGTTTTTGTTTTTGAAGGTAGTGTTGTAGTGTCTCTAGCCTAGGCTGACCTGGAATTCACTGTATAGTCTCAGGGTGGCCTTGACCTTACAGTGATCCTCCTACCTCAGCTCTCCTAAGTACTGGGATTAAAGCTGTGTGCCACCGTGCCCAGACTTTCCTGTTCTTTGGGTTGCAAAGTTAGGGTTTTGGTTTGAGATCTTTGGTCATGTGAGTTCATGTAGTTGTCAGACAGCTCCTTGGCACAGTTCAAACTCATGCCATAAGGCTTGTTGTGTCAAAGTTTCTCTACTTCTCTGTGTTTAAAATTTTTATTTATTTATTTATTTATTTATTTATTTGAGTGCAACAGACAGCAGACAGAGAGAGAGAGAGAGAGAGAGAGAGAAAATGGGCATGCCAGGGCCTCCAGCCACTGCAAACGAACACCAGATGCGTGTGCCCTCTTGTGCATCTGGCTAATGTGGGTCCTGGGGAATCAAACCTGGAACTGGGGTCCTTAGGCCTCACAGGCAAGCGCTTATCCACTAAGCCATCTCTCCAGCCCCTTCTCTGTGTTTTAATTGCCCTTGAGATTTCTGAGGCACTGTAACAGAACCCTGAAACAATGGACCCTAAAGAAAGTCAAATCATTTCATGAATGATGAGAGAGCAAGTGGGATCTCCGATACTGGAGCAGGCTCTTGGGAAGAGTTCACTATAAAGACAGCTTTTCTCACAGCTAAATCCACACTTGCACATACCCTGGCTTCATCTTCCCTATAAAATTGTAACCAGGATACAGGAAAGGCAGAAACTAGGAGTTTTTCTACCCCACTTCTTGCAAGGAGAGAGAAGAGAGAGACATACAGTGAGAGAGAATGGGTGTACTAGGGCCTCTAGCCACTGTAAATGTTCTCTAGATGCATGTGCCCCTTGTGCATCTGGCTAACGTGGGTGTTGGGGAATCAAACCTGGGGCCTTTGGCTTCATAGGCAAGCACCTTAACCACTAATCCATCTCTCCAGCCCTGGTTGCATTTCTTTTTTGTGGTTGTATCAGTCAGTTTTCACCACTGTGGACTTTTAAGTTTTTCTTTGATCTT
This sequence comes from Jaculus jaculus, assembly GCF_020740685.1. Classification (NCBI taxonomy): domain Eukaryota; kingdom Metazoa; phylum Chordata; class Mammalia; order Rodentia; family Dipodidae; genus Jaculus; species Jaculus jaculus. The sequence goes on along the minus strand of NC_059104.1, from coordinate 126,319,751 downwards.
ATTTTTCTCAAATTTTTTGAGGCAAGCCCAAAATACTGGCTTTTTATTTTTTAATGTGATAGAGCAAGAGTGAGAGTGAGCAACCAAGCAAGCAAGAGAGAGAGAATTGGTCCACCAGGACCTCCAGCCACTGTAATTGAACACCAGATGTGTGTGCCACCTTGTGTATGTGTGACATTGCATACGTGTGTCACCTTCTGTATCTGGCTTACATGGGATCTGCAGAGTCAAACATGAGTCCTTTGGCTTCACAAGCAAGTGCCTTAATCACTAAATCATCTCTCCAGCCCCTTATTTTTCATAACTTTTAAAAACTTTATTGACAAGTTCCATAAGTATAGACAGTATACCATGATCGTAATCCTCTCTCACCACTCTTTCCATTTTTCCCCTCCCAAATCTTCCCTCCACTGAATCCCTCCTTTCTCCTTTGGGTTTTGATTTCCTACTTTCTCCCATAACAGTTAAAGAAAACACTTTGTATGATATCCTTTAAAAATCTACTGAGGTTGGGCTGGAGAGATGGCTTAGCAGTTAAGCGCTTGCCTGTGAAGCCTAAGGACCCCGGTTTGAGGCTCGGTTCCCCAGGTCCCACGTTAGCCAGATGCACAAGGGGGCGCACGCTCTTGAGTTCGTTTGCAGAGGCTGGAAGCCCTGGCGCGCCCATTCTCTCTCTCTCCCTCTATCTGTCTTTCTCTCTGTGTCTGTCGTTCTCAAAAAAAAAAAAAAAAAAAATCTACTGAGGCGTAAATTGTTGCCTGGTCAATGGTCTATCGTGGAGGAAGTCTCACATCCTCTTGAAGAACATGCATTCTGTTATTTTAAAGTAAAATTCCTGTCAGATATCACTGGCCTTTTCAGTTGTTCTGGTATTGCATTATATTTATCTTTTGTTTGATTTCCTTATCATGGATAGCATGTTGCTAGGGTCATACTCTGGCCTTCTGTCAGCCACCTAATCTTTGTGATCCCTGTCAAATGAACTCAGTTAAGACAGACAGCATAGTGCAGAAGGCAGGCAGAGAAAATTAAAGCATAACATGAGTGGCAAGAGAGATAGATGGCTCAGTGGTTTAAATGTGCTTGCTTCCCAAGCCTGCTGGCTTAGGGTCAGTCCCCCAGCATCTATGTAAAGCCCCACCTAGAGTTTGTTTGCAGTGCCAAGATGCCCTGTGTGCCCATGTTCTCCCTAAATGAATGAATCAATAATAACATGAGGCACTCTCAAGGGTGAGTGTCATAAATGGCCAGAGAGACCACTGTGGAAGAAGAGATTGTTAGAAGTGGCCAAGGGGACCATTCTGGAAGAAAACATTTTCCAGGGGTTAAGTGGAAATAGCCAAGTAGATTATTGTGTTAACCTATGTGTTTAGATAGGCTTTATGCCCTTTCCTAGGGTCTTCAGAACAGATAGCTTCCTTGAGGACTGTTCTGTTCATGGGATTGTTAGGCCCACTTAGATTAACTCTTCAGGGAGGGGACAATGGGATGCCTCTGTTTTTACCAGGAAGTCTCCTGTTAGTAATGTTAATGTCTAACTGGCAGTTTAGAAAGTTATGTCTCCATGCAGGACCAAAGTGCCACTGTTGTGTGACTTTTCCTAGGGAGAGGTGGACAAACAACTCCTCACTGAGGTAGGGCACAAGCACCAGACCAAAGTCATGATTCCATCCATGATGAGGTTCATGAACCAATGTGTTCACTGGGGTTACTTGCAGGAGCATATATAAGGGTTACTTTATAGGAGGATGGATAACTCAAATCTCAAATCTCATTCTAGTATGGGTGATGACTTATGAAAACTGTGCCCCACACCCACAAGCAAAAATATAATAAAGTTATGGTCACATATTTAATTAGTAGTTCCAGTCACTGAAGGTGGGGGTAACAGCTGCAGCTCCGTGTCATCATGACATCTGCAGATCATCCCACCTTTCCTCTTTCTCTAACTTGGAGTGTGAGTGACCCTGCCCTTCCCACCTCCTCCTTGAGTGCAAAATGTCAGCTGCCTAAGGATGACAAGCATTCAAGGAAGATGGGTAGCAGAAGTCACAGCATGCCTGTCACTCTGTGCTGCTGTCAGTAAAGGATATACCCTCACAATCCATCCCCTTACTATTGTCCTATGTCTGCTCATTTCATATGCAATAAGTTTGGGGTTACTGATGGAAGCCTGACCTCCAAGGGTTCACTGGTGGGGCAGCACATCCTCACAGGGTCTGTCATCTGAATGCTCCTACAGTGAGCCACCCAAAGGTAACCACACGTGGCACACAGTACATTAAAGCATCACAGACTAGCCCAGTTGTCCCAAGCAAAGTTAAGACAGATTGAAAATGTAGCCCCTAGGAAGCTCTGTGGAAGTCCTCTGTAGGACAGCCATGTGCCATCCCCTTCAGAGACCACAAAGATGGCAGAAGTAGCTGTGTAAATGTGAGCCTAGTATTCAATTCAGCAAAGCTTAGGAAAACTTCAGCTGCTCAGTGAACCCAAGGAGAACTCCATCTCCTCTTTTCTACAACACTGCCCTCTAGCCTCTCACTCTCCAGTCTTTCTATGCTTGCTTCACTGAGGCCATCCATCAACCTGGACACACTGGGACCCCAGATTCCATGGCCAATACCAACAGATGCAGTACCTCACATGAGTCAGTGGCATGGACTAAGCAGACATTCCACAGCAAGCAGTGTTATACAGATCCATAGCTGCAGATTGTGCACCTTCCTGCCTCTGTCATCAGTCTTCAGTGGCCACTGTTGATTTTGCTGCCTGCCCCATGGCCCTGCCTCCCTAGCATCACTGCACACTGGTCCAATGAATCAGAAAGGGAAGGTACCCTTTTGTGTGTCATTGGCCCTACATTTCCAAGAAGCAAAAGGGTACAGAGATGGCAGAGGTGTGGCTTGGGATGGGCCATGGGGGGCAATCAGGCTAGGTAGCATGTCTCCATTCTGACCCTCTGTCCTCAGAACATTGTGGAGTAATGGTGGTATTGAAGCAGGTGACAGTATTCACATCCATCTATAGGGCATGACAACCATACTGTTAAGGGCCTGCCACTGTCTGCATCAGAATCCAGAACCATGGGAATGAGCACAAAGTGATACTTAACACTACCTAACAAGGAAACCCCCAGGCATACTGGGCAGCTTGCTTATGTGGCCAGAGCAATTTGGGGCCAGCAGTGACTGCTGGGTCAGGCCCTTGATCTTGCTATATGTTAATTAAACCAAGAGCTGGAGGAGGGGATAGTTCAGTCATGTTCCTATCTGAGAGTCATAGAAGGGATGGGCCAATTAGTCAGGGACTTCAGCACCAGATGGTGGTCACTGAGAGGATGAGTTCTGGGGATGTACAAAGGTGTTTCCCAGAGAGCTTGATGGGTGACTTAGCTGTGGCATGCCATGGCCATGTGCATACTGCTGAGGAAACAGGGCAGGTGGCTTTGTTCTGCTATCTGAGAGAAGACAGGTGAGTGTTAGGTTCATGACAGAACCCTTATTTGTTGCCTGTCTGCATGTTTCTGATTTACCAGAGTATCTATTATCCTAGAGTAGCCTACAGGTGTCCACTTCTCCAAGGGAGGAAATTTGAGTCTTAGAGATGCTAAGTAGTTTGTTCATGGGAACACAGTGAGTTTGACTCAGTGCACTACAGCTAGGCTTTTGACCCCAGCCATGATGCCCATTGTGGTAGCAGGATAAGTTCCTTGGAGTTCAGAGGTCAACCCCAGGACTCTCAGAGGCCATCCTTTTGGATGTCCCAAGTTCTGCAAGTTCTATTGATGACCAGTTTTACATGGAAGCTTACTTTCAGAATGTTTTCACCCTGTCTGCACTGGACAAGTATGAGGCAATGTGTGGCAGGTCAGCAGGCCAGGTCCAGGCATTGGTGGTGGGGAGCTATTTCCAGCCTATCTGTTCCCAGAGCTTGCTGCCAGGAAAGCATCAGAGCTGGCCAGACTGAGATTGCCTCTGAAGACAGAGGCCCTGTGTAAGCTCTGCTGGTGTCTACCCAGGGAAGGAGACAGGTGTTGTAATTGCCTCTTTTGCCCCTGCATCCAGTCAAAAAGGAAGTTGGCATTCTCTTGAGAGGTTATAGCCTTTGGTCCTGGGAACATGGAACTTTGTGCCCTCTTTGGAATGTTCTTCCTCTTGTTGCTGCTTGGCCACATCTTGCAGCATGTATCCAGGAGCTGTCTCATTTGACATCTGCTCTTCCTAGCCCCTTTTTCAGAGATGGTAGAGAAGGTCATTCTCATCCTTATGCTGAGGGGACTGGCACATGATGTCCAGTGGATATGTAGGCTCCACATGGACAGCAGGATGATGATAGACCAATTATTAATTAAGTCCTCCCTAACAAGATCTGGGGGGTTTAGGAGGCTGTCCTTGGGGCCATTTTCACAAGGAGTTGGGTAACTGTCGACATCACTGATTCAGCTCAGTGTGTATTATCACAGTGCAGAAAGAATACCCATGTCTCTATTCCCTTGAAGATGCATGAGCAGAGTAAGAAAGAGTCTCAGCAGGGACTGGAGAAGTGAAGTACACCTGTACCCACCTTCGGGACAGGAAGAAGAGTGCAGTGTCCCTGAACCCCTGACCCAGGGCACAATTAATGTGAATTAGCCTCTTCAGAAAATGAGGAACTTGTGGGTCATTCAGGTGGTCCATCTCTCAGGCACATGAGAAAGATAACATTAACAAAACTGAAATATTCGATTTAAATCCAACAAAATATACAAGATATGCCTTTAAAAACTTTAAAGCTTGGATGGGAGGAATCAATAAAAACATAAGTAAATGCTGACCTAGTCCTTGTTTTCTATCTATTTATTTATTTGACAGAGAAAGATGGAGGGAGGGAGAGAGAGAGAGATAGAGAAAGAGGGAGAGAATTGGCGTGCCAGGGCCTCTGGCCACTGCAAACTAACTCCAGACATGTGCGCCCTCTTGTGCATCTGGCTAATGAGGGTCCTGGGGAATTGAACCTGGGTCCTTAGGCTTTGCAGGCTAACACCTTAACTGCTAGCTAAGCCATCCCCCAGCCCCTATTCCTTGTTTTTAAGAAATACAATCATTATTACTAAAATAATGGATTTTTTTTAACTTGACCTATAAACTGAGCAGAATTTCAATCAAATCAAATATACCAACCATTTCTAAAACTGTAAGAGATAATATAAGACTGAAGAAAAACTTCAAGAACCTGAACATCTGATACCAAGAACTTATCACAAAGCCATAGTAGTATAGAAAATGTGGTATTGGAAAGCAGTAGATGATAGGTGGCATGGAGCTGAGGATTGTCAGAAGTATTGGGTATTTATCAAGCTTTCTGAGGGGCCCTCAGAGCAGTAGGCTCCCTTCCTATGTCATCTAGAATAGGACTTAACTTTTTCCATTAGCAACCTCTTTTCAACCAAAAAATTTTTTATATGGCTCAGGTATATAGGTATATAAAATAAGTATATTAACTAAACATTTACTGATAATAAATCATTAAGAAATTTATTTTAAAATAATTCTTTTTATATATTTATTAAAGACTAAAGCAAATTTCCACACCAAAGAGATGGATATATTTATTTACTTTTACAGAAGATTTAAATCTTGGATGAATATTTGATACATACCAGACATAGAGCATCTTCAGTGTTTTTCAGAATTGATTGACATTTTTATTTTATAATTGTCAATGCTGAGAACATTATTTTGCATGAATAAGTATGGCAGAAGTATGAGGATGGAGAGATAGCTCAGTGGTTAAAGACACTTGCTTATAAAGCCTGATAATCCTGGGTTCAATTTCCCAGTACCCATGAAAATCCAGATGCACAAAGTGGTACATATATTTGGAGTTTGCTTGCAGTATCAAGAGGCCCTGCAGGCCCATTCTTTCTTTTTCTATCTCTCTGCCTTTCTCTCTGCTTGCAAATAAATAAAAATATCATAATGGTGGAAGTATATTCAGGACCTTCAATTCAGACACAGGCTATGGAGACGGCTCCTTTGGTAAAGACTTTTCTATGCAAACATGAAGGCCCAAGTTCAGATTTCTAGCACCCAGGTAAAAAGCCAGGGACAGAGTCGAGGCCTGGAGGTTAAAGGCTTATTTATAAAGCCTGCTGGCTTGAGTTCAATTAATTCCCTGCACCCATGTAAAGCCAGATGTGCAAAAAGTGGCACATGCATCTGGCATTCATTTGCAGCAACAGGAAACCCTGTTGTGCCCATACGCACACATACACACAAATGAATAAATTAAAAAAATTAAATCTGGAAAGAAAAATGCTTGGCATGGTGGTGCACACCTTTAATCCCAGCACTCAGGAGGCAGAGGTAGAAAGATCACTGTGAGATCAAGGCCATCCTGGGACTACATAGTGAATTCCAGGTCAGCCTGGGCTAGAATGAGAACCTACCTCAAAAAACCATACCAGCCAAACAAACAAAACTACATCTGGGCACAGGACTGGAGAGATGGCTTAGAGTTAAAGTGCTTGCCTATGAAGCCTAAGGACTCATGTTCGACTTGCCAGATCCCATGTAAGCCAGAGGCACAAGGTGACACAGGCACACACAACATTGCACTTGCACACAAGGTGGTGCATGCATCTGGAGTTCTATTACAACAGCTGGAGGCCCATGCACACCAATTCTCTCTCTCTCTCTCTCTCTCTCTCTCTCTCTCTCCCTCTTGCATAAAAAAAGTCACTCAGTAGGGCTTGCCTCAAAAAAAAAAAAAAAAAAGGTGGGCACAATGGCATGTGCCTATAACCCCAGTGCTGGGGGTACAGAGACAGGAGGTTTCCCACAGCTCACTAGTCAACTATTATAGCATAATTGGTGAGCTCCAGGTCCAGTGAGAGACCCTGCCTCACAAAATAAGATGGAGAGTGATTCAGGAAGACACCCAGTGCCAAACTTTAGTACCATACACATGTACACACACATGCACATACACTCACATGTATGCTACACAGACCCATACACAAAAGGAATTGGAAATTATGTCCTAATCTCTAAGCAAAATTTATTTAACAGTTTTTATGAAATTCAAGTTATACATGTGTGTCAGTTCATAACTCAGCAAATTATTTTGAACTTTTTAATAGATAGCCAATGTTTTTATTTCCAATTGAGCATGGCTTATGAATCCAACATAACTTTTAAGAATCAATATTTGAAGGGAAGTATTTATGAAACTGTATCTATGCAATTGGGGAAGGTGATTTTCACTTATAAAATCATTTGTAGCTGTCAAACATTTTTAAGGAACCATTTTCACCCTATTGTTCCTTATGTTAGCTTTTTCACTAAGACTTTCAAGTTGTTTAGCATAAGTTTCACAATATTTTTGAAGCAATGTGTTTAAATCACTGGGTTTTTCAAAAATATCTAAAATGGGCTGGAGAGATGGCTTAGTGGTTAGGCGCTTGGCCTGTGAAGCCTAAGGACCCCGGTTCGAGGCTCTATTCCCCAGGACCCATGTTAGCCAGATGCACAAGGGGCTGCACGCATCTGGAGTTTGTTTGCAGTGGCTGGAGGCCCTGGCGCACCCATTCTCTCTCTCTTTCTCTCTGCCTCTTTCTGTCTGTCTCTCTCTAATAAATAAATAAATAAAAAATTTAAAAAAATATCTAAAATATCTTTGAATTCATTTTGAAAAAATAATAACAAAATCAGATTTCTGCTCAACCAAAAATAAAATAACATCTTTTAGTTTCAATAAGATCACTAACCTATACCCTCTTGAAAACCACCTGCATGTAACAACAAGCTTCTGTGAATACAGTCCATGACTTTGCAGAGGTGTGAAAACAAATGGCTGGAAGCAGCAAGACTTTTCAGGTTTGCATTGCTAGTAGAAATCACCCAACCAAGAACAGCTTGTGGGAAAAGGTTTATTTTGGCTTACAGGCTCGAGGGGAAGCTCCATGATGGCAGGAGGAACAATGACATGGGCAGAGGTGGACAACATAAGGTGGACAGCAGGAACAGGAGAGTGTGCCAGACACTGGCTTGGGGAAACTAGCTATAACACCCATAGGCCTGCCCCCAACAATACACTGCCTCCAGGATGCATCAATTCCAAATTTCCATCAGCTGGGAACCTAGCATTTAGAACACCTAAGTTTATGGGGGACACCTGAGTCCAACTACCACACATGCCATAAAATGATATATATTCACTGGCACCAACTTTAACTTTTGCTGCAATCCAACATTTTTGCCCATCATTGCTGCCACCCCATCTGTGCAGACACCAGTACCATCTTTCCTCTGTAAACTTTCATTTGGGATAAATCTATCAAATTTGAGATAAGTATCTAATCCTGTGTGCCTTTAAATGATGATAAAAACAGTAATTCTCATGAATGTGTCCTTCATAAACATAGCTTGCCTCTAGTAACAAGTATGCCATGTTAAAAATGTCAGCTGTTTTGGGCTGGAGAGATGGCTTAATGGTTAAGGTGCTTGCCTAAAAAGCCAGAGGACCACCCTGGTTTGATTCCCCAGGACCCACGTAAGCCAAATGCACAAGTGGCACATGTGTCTGGAGTTCGTTTGCAGTGGCTGGAGGCCCTGGTGTGCCCATTCTCTCTCTCTCTTTTTTGAGATAGGGTCTCAATATAGCCCAGGCTGACCTGGAATTCACTATGGAGTCTCAGGGTGGGCTCAAACTCATAGTGATTTTCCTACCTCTGCCTCCCGAGTGCTGGGATTAAAGGTGTGTGCCACCATGCCCGGCACCATTCTCTCTCTCTTATCTGCCTCTGTCAAAGAAATAAAAAAAAATTTTTTTAAATGCCAGTTATTTCATCTAAGTAGATTGCAAATTTTCTATCTTCTCCTCCCACCCAAACTCCAGTGATTCTTATCTCTTGGGTCTGTTCCCTACAGTACTAGGATTACCGATGGATGTGGCCATGCTTAAGTGGGTCCTGGGGATCGAACTCAAATAGTTTCTCAGGCCTCCTAGGTCCTCATGCATGCACAGGAAGTGGTCTTAGCCACTGAAGTATCTCTCAACCCTTCATGAACTATTCTTGACATCTTAGTAGCATCAGGTAATATGACTTATTCTACTAAGTAGGGCTTTTTACAATTAAGTAAGTTTCATAGCATGCAAATAACTACTTTTCATTGACAGTAACAAATATCAAAATATTCATCTTTATGTGGTGATTTTATTTGTGGGAGGGACTGGACCTAGGGCTTCATGCCTGCTTGGCATGCATTCTACCACCAAATTTCATTCCTAGTACAAAGGGCTAATTTGGTTTACTTTCACTTATTTGAAGGTTTACTTTTTTTTTTATTTTTTTTATTTTTCTAGGTAGGGTCTCACTCTAGCCCAGGCTGACCTGGAATTCACTATGGAGTCTCAGGGTGGCCTTGAACTCATGGCAATCCTCCTACCTCTGCCTCCCGAGTGCTGGGATTAAAGGCGTGCACCACCATGCCCAGCCGAAGGTTTACTTTTTTAGTCCAGGCTAACCTGAAACTCCCTCTGTAGCTCAGTCTGGCCTTGAATTCACGATCCTCCCACCTCAGCCTCCTGAGTACTGGGGATATAGATGTAAGTCACCATACCTGACTTTATTTAAATATTTTTAAAAGTCATTCAAAATATTCCTTTGGTTTATTATAATACACTGCATTCTTGGTATTACAATGCCATTTAAATTTGGCTGGTGTCATGTTCTCTGCATCCAAAACTTCATTATAAATTAAGCAAAGAGGTTTTCCATACCACCATAGTTACTAAAAGTAAACATATATTATAAAAATGGTTCAACATATTTTCTTTTTTTCAAGGTAGGGTTTTGCTCTAGCCCTGGCTGACCTGGAATTCACTATGTAGTCTCAGGGTGGCCCTGAACTCATGGCGATCCTCCTACCTTTGCTTCCCAAGTGCCAGGATAAAGGCATGTGCCACCACGCCAGCCAAATTTTCTTTTGCTTGTCAGTTTAGGCTTACTACAATCTGGTAGCTAAGACTGTCACATTGCCACCAGTATTTTTACTTCTTCCATCTAGATTTAGGCCCTTATCCATAATAGTAAAATATTTTTGCCCTAAAACATAAATATGGATAATAATTTGTCAAAAAATCTGGGTTTAGGGCTGGAGAAATGGCTTAGCAGTTAAGGTGCTTGCCTGTAAAGCCTAAGGACCCAAGTTCAATTCCCCAGTGCCTTTGTAAGCCAGATACACAAGGTAGCACATGTGTCTGGAGTTCATTTGCAGTGACCAGAAGCCCTGACTTGCCAATTACCTATTTCTCAAATAAATAAAAAACTATTTTTAAAATCTGGATTTAACTCATCAAATTAATTTATGCTTAGCTTTAATTTTTTTTTTTTTTGTTTGTTTTTCGAGGTAGGGTTTCACTCTAGTCCAGGCTGACCTGGAATTTACTCTGTAATCTCAGGGTGGCCTCAAACTCATGGTGATCCTCCTACCTCTGCCTCCCAAGTACTGGGATTAAAGGTGTGCACCACCATGCCTAGCTTAGCTTTAAAAATTGATGTTCACACTTACATATGTACACAGCAGTTAGGAAATATTGTTGAAGGATAGTTGCCCTTACTTGCTGCAATCAAGCACTATTTCTACAAAACAAGATAACAGCAATTTATACCAAATTTTCTTCTTTTTTGTTTCTTTATTTTAGAAAGAGAGAGAGAGAGAGAGAGAGAGAGAGAGAGAGAGAGAGAGGGAAATAAGCAGGTAGAGAGAGAGAGACAGTGAGCACTCCAGGGCCTTCAGCCACTGCAAATGAACTCTAAACATATGCACCACCTTGTGCATCTGGTTTACATGGGTCCTGGGGAATCAGATTTAGGTCCTGTGGCTTTGCAGACAAGTACCATAACTGCTAAGCCATCTGTCATGCCCTAAACCAAATTTTCTAACATAATGCATTCCAAAGACATACTTAGTGGATATTTACATAGTGAAGAGTGGTAGCAGGAAAATATTTGATGCCATTGCTCTCCAGAATTGAACCATTATGTTTCTATAAACACTAAATACTTAATATGTACAATAATAATACTATACTTTCATTAGTAGTCTCAAATTTCAGCTGAGATATCCCAGGCAGTGTTTGTTGGTGCTGCATAGCATGATGACACACGCAGTGGCATACAGTGGAGCTACATGGCACGATGGTATGTGTGGCAGCATGCAGTGAAGTCACAGAATGTAACATGGAGGAGCATTGCCAGAACACCTCAGATTTGTTCTGCTTTTGATTTGGAATTAATCTTTGATTGTTTCATAATCAGAAATTTTTACTGTCAAAATTTTTTGTGACTCCTACATTCAGTTATGTGACCTCTGTCAGAGTTATGACCTAATTTAAAAAGTTTTAACTAGAACATTTAAGAAAAGGCTGTTTTGGCTGGAGAGGTGATGCTTCCTGCACAAGCACGAGAACTGAGGGGGTCTGAGACTGCTGAGTTCAATTCCCAGAACCCATGCAGATATTGGGCATGGCCTCCATGTTTGTAACCTGTCTCTCCCTGCAGAATTGCTAAGGCTGGCAAAGCTCTGGCATCAGTGAAGAAACCAGGCCTCCAATAAGCTCAAGGAAACAAGCAGATGAGCAATGGAGGGAGACACCTGATGGTCTCCTCAGGTCTTTGTGCACACACGAGACACCACATCTGCACACACTCATGCATGCACCACACATATAAGCCACACACACAGGCTTCATGACCCCACTGCACATCATGCACCCACATGTACATGAACCGGGAGGTCAGGTTCTGGTTCACTTTTTTTTTTTTTTTTTCAAGATAGGGTCTCACTCTAGCTCAGGCTGACCTGGAATTCACTATGGAGCATTATGGAGTCTCAGGGTGGCCTACTTTATGGTGATCCTCCTACTTCTGCCTCCCGAGTCCTGGGATTAAAGGCATGCGCCACCATGCCCGGCAGGTTCTGGTTCATTTTTGATAGATCACTTTTGCTTGGTGGGGAGTAGGAACTCATGAACATGATCAGAAATGTTGATCACTCTGGAAAGAAGAGCAAGTGAAACTGCCTGGCCCACTGGTGATCCACAGAGAGGGATAGATTCTTTTGCTAAAGTAGTCTTGATAACCAAATTACCTTAGACAATATTCTGACAGAACAGGGAGGGTGGTTCTGTTATTGAAAATACCTCTTGCAGTTACACTAACACTTGAACCAAAAAACATTCAAGAACAGGCATCAACAAATGCCCTCAGTGGCACAAGGAGTAAATATTGGTTCTTAGGAATGGTCATCTGGTTTTCCCAGGCCACTATCTATTTTTTCTGGGATAATAAAATTAGGAATAAAAATTTTAAAAGATCTCATTCATGGTTTATGTATAATTACATGTGCCTTAAAATGTTTGAGAAAAACAACTGAAAAAAGAACTCACAAGGAGACATCACAGACTGCCTCCAGTGATCCCAAGACCCACCTTACTCTGACACTGAGAGAATGTTACTCCTCTAATCAGAGAGGCACTATGCCTCCACCCAGATAGGAGAAACTTAAGAAGAACGTTCTCTGCCTATAAGTCCCTCTAAGAATAAGGAATAAAGTTTCTCAAGCCTGGCATGGTGACTCACACCTTTAATCTCAGCACTTGGGAGGCAGAGGTAGGAGGATCACTGTGAGCACAAAGCCAGCCTAGGATTATAGAGTGAGTTCCAGATCAGCCCTGGCTACAGTGAAACCCTACCTTGAAAAAAAAAAGACAAAGTTTTTTGGGCTGCAGAGATGGGTTAGCAGTTAAGGCTTTTGCCTGCAAGGCCTAATGACCTGGGTTTAATTCCCTAGTACTCATATAAAGCCAGATGTACAAAGTGATTCAAGCATCTGGAGTTTGTTTGCAGTGGTTGGAGAACCCAGCATGCCCATTCTCTTTCTGTTTGTCTCCCTTTTATCTGCTTGCAAATAAATAAATAAACTTTAAATTTTTTTCTCAAGGCTGGGGCATTTGTTAATAGCCACAGGAGTACAAATGATCTGTGGGAGGATGTGTTTGAACTTTCCTTCAAAGGTATACTTTCCTATGTTTTTAGTGCTGGGAACTGAGTTTAAATAAGTCAGTGTGTTGATTAAGTATTATTATCATATAATCTAGATTTTTCTGGTGAAGTTGTGTTTATTGGACTGCTCTCTCTCTTTCTCTCTCTGTGTGTGTTTGTTGTACACGCGTAGGTGTATGCATGTTCCTATGTGTATGGGCACATGTGTGTGCCCAAGCAAATAGTCACAGGGCTCCCTCTTAATTCTTAAGAACAATTTTAGTGAGCTGGTTGGTCAAATGTTTACTTTCTTGAGGCTGATAGATTCTGAGAGGTGTAGCCATGTGTCTGAGTAAACAAGCTCCCCCAATTTGCCAACTGTTCAGATGCTCATGATCCCATGGAGTTCCTTCAGAACCTCACAAACAGATATGGAGTGCATAAAATCCCGCAAAGGTTATACAGGTTAAGGTCTTAGTCTTGGAACAAAGCTTCCTGATTTGGAGCAAACCATTGGTAAATAACTGGTAGAATATGTTTCTGTTTTTTTTTTTTTTGGCCAGTGTTCTATAGGATCTACAGTTAACTTTGCAACTCTAAAAGTTCATAATGGAGTGACTTTGAACACTGAGTATCCCAAAATCCCATTTTCATATACCAGACACAAGGGGATGAGTGGGTGTGTGTGACTATTCCCCTGACAGCCTTGATCTACACATCCCAAAGAGAAAAGAGTTTCATAATGCTGATTTTCCTATATACAGAATCTGGATGAACTGCTGTTGGAGGGAAGTGTTATTTCAAATAATCTCTTAATTGTAGTAATATTAAGAGTCATGTGTAGAGGATGAAGGAAAGCTCAAGCTCTTCCATGGTGACATTAAAAAAAAAGTCTCAATCCCAGCACTCGGGAGGCAGAGGTAGGAGGATAGCCATGAGATCAAGGCCACCCTGAGACTACAGAATTAATTCCTGGTCAGCCTGGACCAGAGTGAGACCCTACCTCGAAAAAACAAAACAAAAAAAACTCTCATTATATATGGAATCCTGGGTGATCACTTTTATTTGCTATGTTACCTCAGAAAGCCCTTTATAACTCATAGTAAAGTCAAGCTCTGTGAAGACCAGTGGTCAGAACAATGATGAGTTGAGAGGGATTTGGAGTGTTGTGTCCAAAATTCTGTTAGATTCCCTGTTTTATTTAGCCAGGGCTTGGGAAATCCTGACCACAGAATTATCTTTTCATGAAACTATGAGAGAAGACCATGGTGCTGGTACAAAGATAAATCATGATAACCAATTTCCAGGGGAAGGACAGAGTTGCTTATGACCTGTGGAGACTGTCTCCCAACACACAATTTAAAGAGACCAATCAAATGACTAAGACAAAAGAGCTATATATTCTCTTACTCTGATTGTGGCAGTATGTAATTACAACCAGACACAAAGGAATATCAGCAGATGGAAAGTTGAGATGATGCAGGCTAGGAGAGAGGAGAGTAACAAGCTTAGCTTAACTCACCTAGATCCTTAGGTTTGAGTTCAGGTCCTGATTCACAGGAATTACTTGGCAGGCTCACGGGAGTTCATTGGCTTGTATGCCCTCTCTACCCTTGGTATGCTGAATCCAGAGAGTTATACCTTGTAATATCGAGACAGAGTGAATTGCCAATGGAATTAAATAAGGTCTTGTCCAGATTAGGTTAAAATGGTCTTGTGGGGATCCTGACTTTCAAAGTTTTAAGTGTACCCAATCTTCTGTGCTTCATCAGGGTGACATCTGATTCCAGGTGGATGGGAGGCTTTCGGGTTATCTATTTAATCACCTGCCCTGGATTCATCCATGCTGTATGGCCAGCTTAATGTCCATGTCTGGGTATGAGTTGGAGCCAGTTCCTCAAGGAAAAGTTGCCAAGGAGCAGAGCTTGAGTACATCAGAGCAACAGACAAGCTTTAGTCTAGCCTCATGGGTTTCTTTCTTTCTTTTTTTTTTTTAATTTTTATTAACATTTTCGATGATTATAAAATATATCCCATGGTAATTCCCTCCCTCCACACCCCCACACTTTCCCATTTGAAATTCCATTCTCCATCATATTACCTCCCCGTTACAATCATTGTAATTACATATATACAATATCAACCTATTAAGTATCCTCCTCCCTTCCTTTCTCCACCCTTTATGTCTCCTTTTCAACTTACTGGCCTCTGCTACTAAGTATTTTCATTCTCACACAGAAGCCCAGTCATCTGTAGCTAGGATCCACATATGAGAGAGAACATGTGGCGCTTGGCTTTCTGGGCCTGGGTTACCTCACTTAGTATAATACTTTCCAGGTCCATCCATTTTTCTGCAAATTTCATAACTTCATTTTTCTTTACCGCTGAGTAGAACTCCATTGTATAAATGTACCACATCTTCATTATCCACTCATCTGTTGAGGGACATCTAGGCTGGTTCCATTTCCCAGCTATTATAAATTGAGCAGCAATAAACATGGTTGAGCATGTACTTCTAAGGAAATGAGATGAGTCCTTTGGATATATGCCTAGGAGTGCTATAGCTGGGTCATATGGTAGATCAATCTCTAGCTGCTTTAGGAACCTCCACACTGTTTTCCACAATGGCTGGACCAGATTACATTCCCACCAGCAGTGCAGAAGGGTTCCTTTTTTTCCACATCCCCGCCAACATTTATGATCATTTGTTTTCATGATGGTGGCCAATCTGACAGGAGTGAGATGGAATCTCAATGTGGTTTTAATCTGCATTTCCCTGATGACTAGTGACGAAGAACATTGTTTTAGATGCTTATATGCCATTTGTATTTCTTCCTTTGAGAACTCTCTATTTAGCTCCATAGCCCATTTTTTGACTGGCTTGTTTGATTCCTTATTATTTAACTTTTTGAGTTCTTTGTATATCCTAGATATTAATCCTCTACCAGATATATAGCTGGCGAAGATTTTTTCCCATTCTGTAGGTTGCCTCTTTGCTTTTTTCACTGTGTCCTTTGCGGTGCAAAATCTTTGTAATTTCATTAGGTCCCAGTGGTTAATCTGTGGTTTTATTGCCTGAGCAATTGGGGTTGTATTCAGAAAGTCTTTGCCAAGACCAATATGTTGAAGTGTTTCCCCTACTTTTTCCTCTAGCAGTTTTAAAGTTTCCGGTCTGATGTTAAGGTCTTTAATCCATTTGGACTTAATTCTTGTGCATGGCGAGAGAGAAGAATCTATTTTTATCCTTCTGCAGATATTTATCCAGTTTTCAAAACACCATTTGCTGAAGAGGCTGTCTCTTCTCCAATGAGTATTTTTTGGCATTTTTATTGAATATCAGGTGGCTATAGCTACTTGGGCTTACATCTGGGTCCTCTATTCTGTTCCACTGATCTACATGTCTGTTTTTGTGCCAGTACCATGCTGTTTTTGTTACTATGGCTCTGTAGTATAGGTTAAAATCAGGTATGGTGATACCACCAGCCTCTTTTTTGTTGCTCAGTATTATTTTAGATATTCGAGGTTTTTTGTGATTCCAAATGAATTTTTGGATTGTTTTTTCTATTTCCATGAAGAAAGCCTTTGGAATTTTGATAGGGATTGCATTAAATGTGTAGATTGCTTTAGGTAAGATTGCCATTTTACGATATTGATTCTTCCAAGCCAGGAACAAGGGATGTTTCTCCACTTTCTAGTGTCTTCTGCAATTTCTCGCTTGAGTGTTTTAAAGTTCTCATTGTATAGATTCTTTACTTCCTTGGTTAGGTTTATTCCAAGGTATTTTATTTTTTTTGATGCAATTGTGAATGGGAGTGATTCTCTGATTTCATCCTCTGTGTATTTGTTGTTAGCATATATGAAGGCTACTGATTTCTGTGTATTTATTTTGTATCCTGCTACATTGCTGTAAGTTTTGATCAGCTCTAACAGCTTGCTAGTAGAGTCTTTAGGGTCCTTTATGTATAGAATCATGTCATCTGCAAATAATGATAACTTGATTTCTTCCTTTCCAATTTGTATCCCTTTTATGTGTGTCTCTTGCCTTATTGCTATGGCTAAGACTTCCAAAACGATATTAAATAGAAGTGGGGACAGTGGACACCCTTGTCTTGTTCCTGATTTTAGTGGAAAAGCTTCCAGTTTTTCCCCATTTAGTAATATGTTGGCTGTAGGCTTGTCATAAATAGCCTTTATTATATTGAGATATGTTCCTTCTATTCCCAGTCTCTGTAGGACTTTTATCATGAAGGGATGTTGGATTTTGTCAAATGCTTTCTCTGCGTCTAATGAGATGATCATGTGATTTTTGTCCTTCAACCCGTTTATGTAATGTATTACATTTATAGATTTGCGTATGTTGAACCATCCCTGCATCTCTGGGATAAAGCCTACTTGGTCAGGGTGAATGATCTTTTTGATATACTCTTGTATTCTGTTTGCCAATATTTTGTTGAGAATTTTTGCATCTATGTTCATGAGGGAGATTGGTCTGTAATTTTCTTTTTTTGTTCTATCTTTGCCTGGTTTTGGTATCAGGGTGATGCTGGCCTCATAGAAGGAGTTTGGTAGAATTCCTTCTTTTTCTATTTCCTGGAAAAGCTTAAGAAGCAATGGTGTTAGCTCTTCCTTAAAAGTCTGGTAAAATTCAGCAGTGAATCCATCCGGGCCTGGGCTTTTTTTAGTTGGGAGATTATTGATAACTGTTCGGATCTCCATGTTTGTTATAGGTCTATTTAAGTGATTAATCTCATTTTGATTTAATTTAGGTAGGTCATATAGATCAAGGAAATCATCCATTTCTTTCAGATTTTCATACTTTGTGGAGTATATGCTTTTATAATATGTCCCTATGATTTTTTGAATTTCTCTGGAATCTGTTGTGATGTTACCTTGTTCATCTCTGATTTTATTAATTTGTGTCTCTTCTCTCTTTCTTTTGGTCAGATTTGCTAAGGGAGCCTCATGGGTTTCTTGACACAAAGACAGGACAGTGGGTTTCCCAGAGAAAAGCTAGTCTCACCTCATAGTGGCTAGGGACTACCCAGAGGTGAGAACACAGAGGGGCAAAAACACAAGGGGGGCCCTGGAAAATCACTGCAGTCTGAGCAGTCCTCAGCCAGTGGAGGCTTTAGGCCATTGCCAAGGATCTAAAGCAGTTGCCCTTTCTGGGCAGATTTGAACAAGAACCCAGGACTCCTAGCAAGACCATCAAAGGAGGGCAGCTTCAAGCAGGTCCCACTCAAGGGAGGGGGGCCTCAGGCTCCTGAGAGTTGCCTCACAAGGAGGTTCCTGCTGAATAGCTGACACTAGTCAGGACCCCTTCCTTACCTGGATGACGGTTGGAAGGGATGGTTCCCACTTAAGTCCCCCCATCTCCTCTCCCGAGCCCAACTTGCTCCCTGCCAGAGCTCCATCTCGCCCAGCATGTGCTCCGCAGGTCCAACTCCTTTCTGTCCTTCTGAACCCAGAGGGCTGCTCCTGCAGGTTTCCATGCAGACAGTTTAACCAAAAAGGAGACAGACACAGTTGGGTTGTGGGAAGCACAGAACATTCCCGTCAAAGGACCAACCCCCAGAGTGTACACCTCAGGGGACCAGAGCTAGGGACACATAGACACAAGGCTGAGCTGCAGGGTGGAGCCAGGGCCTGCTGAAGGGGCTGAGGAGAGGTGCTGGGCTTGGGCCTCTCCACTGTCTCCCAGACACTTAATTTTTTTTTTTTCTAAAAAGCAGAAAGAAAAAATTTGATACTTTCATGCATGTATAGAATGCTTTTTTTTTGAAACAAGTTCTCACTGTAGCCACAGCTGACCTGGAACTCATTCTGTGGCCCAGGCTGGTCTTCAACTCACAGCAATTTTCCCACTACAGCTCCAGATCTGGAGAGTTCTCAGGTTCAAGACCTGGGATCTGAGGTGGAAGGGATGAGACACTGTGTTACAAGAACAACTGGTATCACATATATATGTAGCATTCCAGTCTCTACATATCTAATTTATTACACACTTGTAGAGATCATTTATAAATATAATACCTGTGGAACAAACATGGACAGCATCCCACAATTTGCCGAAGGCATTGCTTCTTTAATATATTGTAAATTAACTATCTGAAATGTTTGTGTGCATATATGTGTGCATGCACACGTGTGTGCACACATCAGGATCTCGTGCCATTGCAGATCTGCAAATAAATGTTGGTTAGGTGCACCACTTTTTGCATTTGACTTTACGTGGGTGCTGGGGAATTAAACTCAGGCCTTAGACGTAGCAAGCAAATGCCTTTAGTTGCTAAACCATCTCCCTGATCCTAGAAGTTATTTTTTGAACTTAAAAATACTGGATATTTTAGTGCATGCTTTTATTTTCTATGTCTGTATGTAGTGTTTCAGGAACATTATAATGAGGACTATAAATTGATAATGTTTAGACAATAAGTGATGTCATGGTTAATCATCATTGTCAATTAGACTGGGTTTATTTTTATTTATTTGAGAGAGACAGACACAGAGAGAAAGAGGCAGAATGAGAGAGAGATAAAGAGAGAGAGAATGGGTGCATCAGGGCCTCCAGCCAAGGCAAAAGAACTGCAGATGCTTGTGCCCCTTGTGCATCTGGCTAACATGGGTCCTAGGGAGTCGAGCCTCAAACCAGGGTTCTTGAGCTTCACAGGCAAGCACTTAGCCGCTAAGCCATTGCTCCAGCCCTAGACTGGGTTTTAGAATCACCTAGGAGGTACACTTTGGGGAGAGTCTGCAAGGCATTACTAGAGAGAGTTAACTGAGAGGGAAGATTCACCCTGAATGTGAGTAGCACAATTCCATGGACTGAAGTTGCAGACTGAATAGAACAGAAAGCAAATGGTGCAAAAACATTCACCTCTGGTACTTGACTGAAAAAACAATAGCCAGCCACCTCCACCACCATACCTTCCCTGCCAGGTTGGACTATACCCTCAAGCCACAAACCAAAATAAACCATTTCTCACATTGTTTTTATCCGTTATTTTGTCACCAACAATGGTAAAAGTAGACAATACACTTGTATTTTTCTTCTAACTAAGAAAACAATTAGCTTTCTTATGTCACCAGAGACATTTGATAAGAATATCTGTTCTCTCACAGAAACATTTTATTTTATTTTATTTTATTTATTTTTAAGTACACAGAACAAGAAATTTTTATTATTTTCAATGCTAGTGAATAAAGAATAACAAGCTTAGAGGAGGAGAGAGAAACTTCAGGGACCAAGGAGGATTTCTGGGCAGGTTTCAAACCTTCAAAATTTGATAGCATAATTGTTTATGCTTTCTTTTTACTCATTATTTTTACTAACAGTTCCTACATGTGAAGTTTAAAGTCTTTCCACCTATCATGTTAAACAGCAAGCAAAATTTCCCTAGTATAGAAAGATGTTAGAAAGTTTGTACTTTCACATACATTTAAATGTCTGAATTTAAACTTTTACAAATGGCATTTTAATTTTGACTTTTAAAAAGTCATAGTAAAATTTCCTGAATTATAGATCATACCTTTACGAATCATTTATAAATTTATAATTATAATTATACATGTACAATAAAATGTTCCTGTGCTCTTGGAAGCATATTTTAAGATAATAATATATGTGACACATATATAGACACATAGTTTGCTTAACCTTTTGTGAAAATGAAGAATGCTCAGCCTTAAACTGGTTTTGTTAATTAATCACTCTGACTTAGATCATAAAAAACAGAACTGGGAAAGTTTTCTTAACAGGCATTCAGTCCAAATAACTCAAGGTCTCTTGTGGACATATTTTTTTCTTATTCTATAATTAGATTCATGTATTGGCAGTTTGTCTTGTCCATGACTTACTCTTGGAAAAACATTTTTTTTGGGGGGGGGTTTCAAGGTAGGGTCTCACTCTAGCTCAGGCTGACCTGGAGTTCACTCTGCATTTTCAATGTGGCCTTGAACTCAGTGATCCTCCTACCTCTACCTCCCGAGTGCTGGGATTAAATGCGTGCGCCACCACGCCCGGCTTGGAACGACATCTTAATAGGGAAGTATATATGGAAGATATCTGCCAACGTAAGGAAAATAAGCTCTTTTTAAAGCCAAAACCTTGTATGTTAGGGCATCCTTGGAAACAAATTTCCTAAGAGCCCTTTCTTTTCATGATTCTTTTCCTTTTTCACAGCTGTGCAGCCACTATTGCCTTCTTATTCGGAGAAACAAAAGCCAACTGTTCTTTTCTTGCGCAGAACTATTTGGAATGAACCCAAACGATAGCGGAATGTCGGATGGCTCCCTCTCTCAAGTCGTTCCCTCCTCTTTTATCAGCAAGGAAACTGCTCTCTCTCAGTGATCTCGCCACAACCGAGCTCTTCGGTGGGACGACTGACCACCATCAGTGAGAAAAGCTCTTCGACGAAAGCAAACTGATCAAACGGGGTCTGCTCGTCGTGCAGAAACATCGACTTGGCTTCCTCCAGGGCGGCCGAGACCCCGCAGCCCGCGCGGTTCGGGGCTCCTCTTCCGGGAAGTCGTAGTCGTCTTCCCGGGCGTCAAAGTGGTCGCCCGCGTCCCCGCTCGGGAAGCCCGGGCCCGCGGCCTGCTCGCCGGGGCCGGGGCCGGGGCCGGGGCCGGGGCCGGGGCCGGGGCGGCGGTCCAGGCCGCGCCTCGCCTCGCGCGCCGCCCTCGGCTGCGGGGCCTGCTCCTCCAGGGGGCCTCGCTCCCGGCTCCCGGCTCCCGGCTCCCGGCTCCCGGCTCCCGGCTCCCGGCTCCCGGCTCCCGGCTCCCGGCTCCCGGCTCCCGGCTCCCGGCTCCCGGCTCCCGGCTCCCGGCTCCCGGCTCCCGGCTCCCGGCTCCCGGCTCCCGCCGCCTACCTCCATCTGCGGAAGGTCGCCTTCGCCAGGCATCACGTCCACCTGCAGGTCACTGCTCCCTTCGTACAGCTCCCACAGCTCTGCCATGGCCGACATGGTGCTAGCGGGTCACTCTCGCAAAACGCTGTCCTCACAGAAACATTTTAAAATATAGTGAAGTTACAGTATTTTAAAAAAAAGTTTTAAATTTTAGTAGTTTCTTTTATATCCTTACTCTTTTAATGTGAAATACTTGAATTATTGTCTCTTCCTTTGATTTCTTAGAAATGCTACAGTTCATGATGGCTAGAGAAGCCTAAATTGCCCAGACCTATAATCCCAGCTACACAGGGGGCTGAGATAGGAAGGTTGCAAGCTCACCTCTTGCCTGGACTACAGGGTGAGTACAGCCTGGGCAACAGTGAGATCCTGCCTCCACATAAGAAGAGTACTAAGGGGGCTGGAGAGGTGGCTTAGCGGTTAAGCGCTCGCCTGTGAAGCCTAAGGACCCGGTTCGAGGCTCGGTTCCCCAGGTCCCACGTTAGCCAGATGCACAAGGGGGCGCACGCGTCTGGAGTTCCTTTGCAGAGGCTGGAAGCCCTGGCGCGCCCATTCTCTCTCTCTCTCTCCCTCTGTCTTTCTCTCTGTGTCTGTCGCTCTCAAATAAATAAATAAAAAAGAACAAAAAAAATTAAAAAAAAAAGAAGAGTACTAAGGACATAGTTCAGCGTACAAAATATTATTTCCAAAAGAAGATAGTACAATACTGATTCTTCAAACTTTTGAGGTCATTTAATATTAGTATTTGGACTCTGGACTCAAATCCATTTGAGTTTTGAAAGATCCTCTCTCAGGCAATAGTATAAAAACTAACTGGTACTCATAAAGAAGAGGGGACACTTAATCAGGTCCCAGGTCACTTCTGTGTTCACCTCACTCTGCAGATCTGCAGAACACGGGACCCTAATGAGGCAGCCAGGACATTACACCACTTGAAGCCAAGTGATTTTTACCTTCAGACTCCATTTACTTTTTCATCACCCACTTCCTTTGTCCTTATCAAGTAGATAAAATTCTTCAAGAATATAGCAACCCACTTGAGAAAGCTTCTATAAGGGACTGGGGAGGTGGCTCAGTAAATAAAACACTTGCTGCTCAAGCCTGAGTACCTAGGTTCCACCCTCAGACCACATGTAAAAGCTGGAAGCCATTGTGCACTTCTGTAATCCCAACATGATAGTGCCTCAGTGGTGAGATGGGTGGCAGAGACAGAATTTCCTGAAAGCTCTCAGTAAGTAAAGCAAAAGGAATGAGAACAATAGAGAAAGGTCAAGAAAATTCCTGCCTCAAAATGAGGTGGAACAGCAAGGATAGACTTAAAAGTTGTCCTTGAAGCACTTGCCTGCTTAAGGACCCAGATTTGATTCTCCAGTAACCGTGTAAAGCCAGATGTACTACAAGGTGGTGCATGTGTCTGGAGTTTGTATGTAGTGGCTAGAGGCCCTGGCGCACCCTTTCTCCCTTCCTTCCTTCTTTCTTTCTCTCTCTCCCTCTTTCTCGTAAACTCTCATAAATAAAATAAAAAATATTAAAAAATAAAAGTTGTCCTGTCACCTTCACACCATGGCATGTGTGTGCCTGCACTCATGTGAACTCATACACATTCATATACACAAATAATAAATAAAGGGGCTAGAGAAATGGCTTAGCGGTTAAGGTGCTTGCTTGTGAAACCTAAGGACCCAGGTTTGATTCTCCAGGTGCCAGGTAAGCCAGATGCACATGGTGGCACATGTGTCTGGACTTTGTTTGCAGTGACTAGAGGCCCTGGTGCAACCATTCTCTCTCTCTCCCTCTGTCTCTAATCAATCAATAAATACATAAATAAAAATCAGAATTTTTTTAAAAAAGACCAAATAATAAATGAAGCAAAACCTCCATAAAATATTCTGTATTTAGGTTTATATATATTTTGTACTGGAGATTCACCATATGAACTGTGGTAAGTCTTCTGGGGTTCACATAGATATGTATTCTGGCTATCATTGGTGGGACATTAGGTTTGATGAAAGTTGAGGCATCAACTCAGAAGTGTCATTTAAATAAAATATAGTGTCTATTGATGCTTTTCTTATTATAAGACATGGATGGTCAGGACTGATGTTTTCATGGCATGGAGAACAATGAGGAGAGGTGCATAGACCCAAGGGGTGAAGGGATATCATGGCTAGATGGGTTGTGTCATATCCTATCTGAATGGCTATTGTTCTGTGGCCCATCATCTGAATGCTAATACTGAGAAGAGGTCACCCAGATAAGTACCAGGCTGCCAGAACCTGATAGGATGCATCCCATCCCTTCCACAAGCCCCTGCAACCACAATCACTCTCTCCCTTCCAGGCATATAGGCACATTAGCTCTTTCTCAGTCACCAAATTGAGCTTCTATCCTAGGGATTAGCACTGCTTTCTCTCTTTAGAGGTTCTATAGCAGTGAAAGACGACTAGAGACTAGAACTGACAAATTAGGATACTCTGAGAACACTTTGGGATTTTTAATTTTTATTTATTTATGAGAGAGAGACAGAGACAGAGAGAATGGGCACGCCAGGGCCTCTAGCCACTGCAAATGAACTCCAGATGCATGCACCACCATGTGCATCTGGCTCACGTGGGTTGTGGGAAATTGAACCTGGGTGCTTAGGCTTCACAAGAAAACACCCTAACTGCTAAATATCTCCCCAGTCCTCAACTTTGGGGTTTTTAAGGCAATGAGGAAAACCATTTATTGCTCTGTTTAGAAATGAACATGGATTATGTTGTGTAATAAGGCTGTGTGGATCTCATGTCTGTCATTCTTATATGACAGAGGGGCAGCAGCACTAGGAAACACTGTCCGCGAAGGTCAGTGTCGGCACCCTTCTCACCTTAAGGCCATGTTGTCTTTTGCACCTTTTTTCCCCCCTCATAATGTAACTGAGTTTGGATAAATATAAGGAATCTAACTGCTGTCGGTGTGTGAGGATCCTTCTTCTTTGATTTATGAGAGCATGTGTGGGAGAGAAAGCACTGGCACACCAGAGCCTTAGCCACTGCAAATGAACTTCAGACATGTGTGCCATCTTGTGCACAGATGCCACTTTTGCACTTGCATCACCTTGTGAATCTGGCTTATGTGGTTTCTGGGGAGTCAAACCTGGGTCCTTAGGTTTGCAGGCAAGTGTCTTATCTTACCTGCTAATCCATCTCCCTACTGTCATGCTTCTTTCCCCCTCTCCCTGCTCTAATTTGTATGAAAATGTTTTCCTGTGGTGGGAGAGATGGCTTGGCAGTTAAGGCACTTGTCTGCCAAGCCTAACAATGGGGGCTTGATTCCCCAGTACCTGTGTGAAGCTGGATGCACAACATGGCCAGGGTTGCCAGGGTCAGAGCTTGGGCTTTGGCATCCCTAAAAATGTAGGCTCATCTCCCTGTCCTCATCAGGACAATCAAAGAGACAAATAGTCATGAAAAGTAGCAAAAGGAAATTTATTCAATATGTCCACATTGGGGGAACAGAAAAGAAAACAAATAAAGAGGTCTGGTGGTCCCTCTCCTCAGTCCATCATGAGGATGTCACTGGTGGTCTTGGAATACTTCCAGGTTCTTGGCATTTTTCTCAAAGAATCGAAGAAAGGTGCACACAAGTAGTTAAGCAGCAAGACATTTCATTAAAAGCAAAGTAATAGTAGAAGTTTGAACACTGTGCCAAGGTACAGTGGGCCAATTGAGGGAAGAGTACTCAAGAGCCTCAAGAAGTGGTCTGGTTGGTATTTCATTTATAGGATTTTAAAGGGCGGGTCCTAAGGGCACAGTTTGAGTGATCCTCTTGTTTTTTTTTTTATTAATTTTTAAAATTTATTTGAGAGAGAGATAGGCAGAAATAGGCAGGGTGGGGGGAGAGAGGGAGAGAGAGAGAATGAGCAAGCCAGACAGAGAAAGAGAGAGAATGGGCATGCCAGGTCCCCCAGCCTCTGCAAATGAATTCCAGATGCGTGTGCCCCATTGTGCATCTGGCTTACGTAGGTCCTGGAGAATTGAACCTGGGTCCTTTGGCTTTGCAGGCAAGTGCCTTAACCGTTAAGCCATCTCTCCAGTCTGATCCTCTTGTTCTATTGACAGGGTTGGGTTATATAACATTTTCCCCTACTGCTTATGTTTCTTCCCATGATGTATCCAACCTTAATCATATGTATACCCAGTTATGCATAGGCATGATGGTAAACAGCAGCTTCTCCCTAGAAGTTCACTTAGAGGACATGGTTTGACTTAATGCAAATATACCCTTAACCAGTCCATGCTGGATGTCCCCCACTGGCTGTTCGAATCTCACCTATATAGGAACACATTTGAATAGGTGTTGGTCACAAATAATCGTCCTTATGGGGAGGTAAAACCTAATTCATTGTGTGAAAGAGGAGTGGATGGGGTGTACATGCACTTTAATACAGTTGGAGGTCCCAGGTTTCTTACAGGTTGCTGGGTGTGTTGTTTAGAAGGTTGTGTTTACTGCTCAAGCTAAGCAGTGTCCTGGGCAGCTAAACCCTTCCCTATGCTTGCCTGTCTCAAGGACACTGACATTAAGCTTCATTTTCAAGAGAGGATACGGAGGTATGCCTAACTAGGCAGTCCTGGTCAACAGGTGATCCCACCCAACACTGACCCATCAGTGTCTGGGCTCCAGTCACTCCTGCAGTCACAATTGTGTGAAATCCCTTTCTGGGAGAGTTCCTCCTCTAGGTGGCACCAGGCTTTAGTCTTTTTCTTTTCTCACATGAGATTCCTGTGAAAATTCTCATTCATTGAGGTCCATTGAATCCAAACTGAGAGCCAACGGAGGTTTGAGGACACAAATATCCCTCAAATTTAGGATATCTTTCTATTGGTCATTGCTGCTTTGGTGCTTCCCGTTTCAAAGTCCAAGCAACCTCCTTAGGAGACCAGATGGTGCCATTTGCTGTCACTCATGGGGAAAGGAGAGGCTTTGACACTCTCCTGGGTCTTCATTACCTTGCAAGACTCCAGTCCAGCCTGTGGTCTTGGGATCCACTGTGGTCCCTTGGAGGTCCCCCAGTGGCCGAACTCCTCGGTTGCTCTGTGACCTGCAAGTACTGGAGATGCTCATGAAAGACTCTCAGGCTGCATACCACAGAAGAGTCCTACATGGTACATGGGGCGCTGGGGTCGAAGTCCCTCTGTTGCAGTGGACTGGGCCTGCAGTGGGTAAATGGCTGCTTGGCACTGCTCCCGAGGCCATGTGGTCTCCGATGCTGGCACCCCACATCTACCCAGACTGTGAGGTGATGGATGATCTGGAGGCGCATCAGGAGAATCTGTCCAGTGGGCTTGGACTGCAGCTGGGCTCCCAATCCATCCTCCTTCCTGACTTTTGTTTGTTTTCTTCTGAGGATTCAGAACATAGGGAAGCCGGAGCCTATACCCATAGCCTAGACCCATAGCCGGCCCTGGAGCCTAGCTCCTCCGTTGGTTGGCAGTTAATTCATAAATTCCAACTCCCTGTAGCGTCCCCAAGCAGCATTAGCAATTGTTTGCTCCTCATGCTATATTCCAAGGAGACAGGCGGTCAGGTTTTATCCTCCAAGTACTATATGGAACTTTCTGCAAAGATCACTCACTCTTCCTTGATTAAAAAAAAAAAAAATCTGGCCGGGCGTGGTGGCGCATGCCTTTAAATCCCAGCACTGGGGAGGCAGAGGTAGGAGGCTCACTGGTAATTCGAGGCCAGCAAACCCGGCACACTCCTGAAGAGACTCACCTACCACTGCCAAGAGTGACATCAGACCCCTGTACCTGGCCGCCCTGGCTGCCTCGCGAGCGGCTCTGGAGGCAGGGGGCGGAGCCCGGGGCGGGTGTCCCGCTCGGTAACGCGCGGTGATTGGCCGCTCTGGGCGTGGCTGAGGCCCTGGCTGCCTCGCGAGCGGCTCTGGAGGCTGGGGGCGGAGCCCGGGGCGGGTGTCCCGCTCGGTAGCGCGCGGTGATTGGCCGCTCTGGGCGTGGCTGAGGCCCTGGCTGCCTCGCGAGCGGCTCTGGAGGCTGGGGGCGGAGCCCGGGGCGGGTGTCCCGCTCGGTAGCGCGCGGTGATTGGCCGCTCTGGGCGTGGCTGAGGCCCTGGCTGCCTCGCGAGTGGCTCTGGAGGCTGGGGGCGGAGCCCGGGGCGGGTGTTCCGCTCGTCCCGCGGGGTGATTGGCCGCTCGCTGGGCGTGGCTGAGGCCCTGGCAGCACCGCTGTCCAGCGCAGTGGACTGGATTGTTTTGGATGTGCTGGGGCCAGATCGGGCACTCTTGAACACTTGCACTGTGTGCTGAAAGGTTAAAGTGGCTTCCATTGTATGGTTTTTACATGGAGGAATCTGTAAAGCAAAGTGCGAAATTTAATGGAAAAGAAATGAGGAGCGGGGGTTGAATGCCAGAACTTGGGAAGCAGAGATAGGAGGATCGCTGTGAGCTCGAGGCCAGCCTGAGGTGGTCAGCCTGGGCTAGCCTGGCCTCAAAATACAAAATAAACAGGAGAGTATTTAAGGACCTATCAGCACCATTCTGTCTTCCACACATTGCAGTTTTCATCCTATAGGAAATGGAACTTCGAGAAGCTGTGTGGAAACATACTACTTCAGTCATTCCTAAGTCGTCTTAGTTGATTTGGTTTCTTCATGAAACACTTATTATCATTGCAGAATGTTTTATTTTGTCAACACACAAAAAAATCACAGCTCTAAAAAAATAAAAAGTTGCCAGGCGTGGTGGCCCATGCCTTTAATCCCAGCACTCAGGAGGCAGAGGTAGGAGGATAGCCATGAGATCAAGGCTATCCTTAGACTACATAGTGAGTTTCAGGTCAACCTGGGGTAGTGTGAAACCCTACTTTGAAAAAAAAATTATAGCTTTTACCTCAAAGGGGACAAAGATAGCTCATTATGGAACCAAATAGGATTGACCATGGCCAGAAAACACAGACTCACGTTGCCTCAAATACCGTGTTTCAATGTGGTAACAGTTTCAGGAAGTTTTATCTCTATAATTAATGTTTTTTGCTTTTTCATAAGTTAACTATAAAATAATTTACATCTAAATAAGATAAGCAATTTTCAGATTTTTGAAATTTAAATAAGATTTTAAAAGTATGACTTTGGGAGATGGAGTGATGGCTTAGTGGTTAAGGCACTGCAAAGTGTAATGTCCCAGGTTCTATTTCCCAGTACCCATGTAAGCTAAATGCACAAGTGATACATGCATCTGAAGTTCATTTGCAGGGGCTGAAGGCCTTGGTGTGCTCATTCTCTCTCTCTCTCTCTCACTCTCTGTTTCTCTGCCTTTTTCTCTCTCTGTCAAATAAATGAGTAAAATATTAAAAAATGACTTTGAACTGAAAAACATATACATTTTGCACACAAATATCATAAAGTTTTAATAGTAACAGAAAAAAGAAAGGCAATAGATCAAGACACTTTTCAAATAGGTGAGTTACAGTGAAGCAAGGAAATTTCTGCTATAGACCTCAGATGTTATGAAATGACATTAGCCTTTGGGTTAGTGGAAGCTAGAGGTTTGTTTGTATGTTCAAAGCATTTACCTAGTAGTCATGAGGCTGTTTGGTCACATACAGGAGTGGATAATAAATGATTATTCCTAGGGCTAAGATAGACAAAAAATGGCTTTGGACCTGCAACATTCCAAATCTCCACACTTAATCCAGGCCTAGTCAACTAATTATCCTTGCAGAATGATGTAGCTCTGGATTCTTTTTGTATGTGTGGTATACATGTGAACATGAATGCCTAGGTGTGGGCAGACATCTGTACACAGGTGCACATGCACATGTGAGTGCAGGTGTATTGGAGCCAGAGGTTGATGTTGGGTATTTTCCTCAATCACTATCCACTTTATCCTGAGTCAGTCTCTCACGTAACCTGCAGTTCACCAATTTGGCTGGACTAACTAGCCAGCAAGCCCTAGGAACCTTCCTGCATCTACCATTTCAGACCTGGGGCTACAGGAGAATTTGGCCATATCCAACTAATTTGTGTGGGTGTTGGGGAACGGAACTTGGGTCCTCATGTTTG
Source organism: Jaculus jaculus (assembly GCF_020740685.1). NCBI lineage: Eukaryota > Metazoa > Chordata > Mammalia > Rodentia > Dipodidae > Jaculus > Jaculus jaculus. The sequence goes on along the minus strand of NC_059104.1, from coordinate 126,289,757 downwards.
TACAGCAAAACTATTAATTAAGCCATCTCTCTGGTCTAGCCTTTTTTTTTTTTCTAGGAACTTCAGTTAACAATTTCCAGGTTGGTTATGTCATCTATGACATGTATGAAGACACTATTGATATATGGTATGAGAATTTAGAACTTAGCATGGTGTCTTAGTCACTTAATATCAGTAATAACTGTATCTTTCTGCCATGGATCAGAAAAATTAGAGACCAATTTTTACTCAAATGTCTATTTAAGTTCTTTCATCCAAATATATCGTGAATACTAACATTTATTATTTATACTTTTGTATTATAGAAATTTGTGAGTTCCCATATTAATAATGAACTTCTTAAAATATCTTATTTATTTTTATGAGAAACAGAGAGTTGGCATGCCAGGGCCTCTATTCATTGCAATTGAACTCCAGACATGTGTGTCAACTTTGTTCATGCGTGACCTTGTCTGTCTGGCTTACTTGGGTTCTGGGGAGTTGAACCTGGGTCCTGGGTCCTGAGGCAAGCGCCTTAACAGCTAAGCCATCTCTCCGGCCCTGTTTATTTATGAGAGAGAGAGAGAGAGAAAGTAAGAGTACTAGGGCTTCTAACCACTGCAAATGAACTCCAGTTGCATGAACACCTTTTGCATCTGGCTTTACATGGGTACTGTGAAATTGAACCTAGGTCCTTAGGCTTTGCAGGCAAGTTTCTTAGCTGCTGAGCTTTCTCTCCAGCCCAATATTGAGCTTTTATAAAACTACTATCATATGGTGTGAAATAAGCTGAAAATAACAAGTGAACAAACGATTTACAAGACATGTACTCATTGACTCTTGGAAACATGGAGTTTTGAATTACTGCTGGAAGAAAACATTAAGAGGAGGGGACTCATGAGGCCAGTGTGACTTGTTTCCACATGACATTGAGCAAAATACTCTACAGCAGGGCAGAGAGGGAACAGAAAGGCCAGGAGGGGAACAAAAGCCTCTGTATATGGAATGTGGTGGTGGTGCCAAGGTAGTGGAAAACTACAAAACAGGAGGTGTACTGGATTAGTCCAAATACATCCACCTGAGTAGAACCTGATGCTTTAGGAAATCAGGGTCCTTCTGTCCCACAGAGATGGGAGGGTGGGGGTCGAGGGGTGGACACAGGACTCAGTCTGCAGGAGTTCACCAGGACAAGCCAGAGACACTTGTGCATCCTCTGATTTGTTCAGGGGGTCATGATAATGCATGCCAGGATCATTCTCCAATGACACATCCTTTAGTGGCTGGATGTGCTGTTCAATTCTTCATAGACTAACAAAGATGTAGACAAGCACACTGCTCTCTGATGTTACCTGATGCGACTCCAACCTGCTTCAGCACCACAATGCTTTCATGATTGTAGATGAGTGCTAAGTTTTAGAAAGAGTTAATGTTAGTTCCTGGTTATATTTTGCTTCTGAATATTCCTAGCTACTTTCATACATATCAGCTTCATACTAATTTTATCCCTTTGACATGAAAACCATTTTAACTCATGTATAAAGTAAAAATTGTACATATTATTAGAGCACAAGGATATGTTTTGATACATGTTTACTTTGTGTAACATATAAAACAGATCTATCTATCTATCATCTAATCTAATCTAATCTATCTATTTTGCCTGACTTAGATATGTATACAACCTCAAATATTTAATATTTCTATTGAAATTTGTCAAAAATAATTTCCTTTTTTGAAATCTATACTACATTGTTATTGATACTAAATATCTTTGTAAAATAATATTTAAAGTGTTTTTCCAAACAAATAATTATTCTTGGAATGTAATAATTACACTTTTTTCATGTATGTGTGTGTAGTACGTGTGGTGAGTATATGGTATGGGGTATGTGTTATATTCATAGGTGTATGCAGACCACATGTACTCACATGGAAAGGCCAAAGGATAACTTGAATGTCTTCCTATGTTCATCCATTAGTTTTCAGAATGGCCATTTTCAGGCTGAAGAGCAATTCCAGATGATACTCAGTTGTCCACTCCTCAAATTTCTGAGGTTACAGGCACGTGTGGCCATGCTCAGATATTTACATGGGTGTGGGGGAATCCAACTCAGGGAAATGCAGGCCCTCAGGCCTTCATGTTGCCCAGCCAGAGCTCTTTATGGCCGAGCCATTTTCCCAGTCACCCCAGTTACAGTTCTTGTACCTCTCCAGTTGTGAGATGTTGGATGGAATGTGCAGAACCTTCCTAAGAGACAGCAGTGACAGGTTTTTGTCTTCCTTGGGAATCAAGTGCTGCAGGGACTTCAGCGGGGACTAGAGCTTCTTCAAGGTGGACAGGGCTCCTCAATCTAGGAAGGAAGTGTTCGGTCTTCCTTGTAACAAGGAAGGCAGTGGGTGTTAAGAAGTAGAAGAGATGGCTTAGAGGTTAAGGTGTTTGCCTGAGAAGCCTAAGAAACCAGGTTGAGTCCCCAGAACTCATGTAAGCCAGATGTACAAGGTGACACATTTGTCTGTAATTCATTTTCAGTGGCTCAAGGCCCTGGTACACCCATTCTCTCTTGCTATTTGACTCTCTTTCTGCCTTAAGTAAATAAATTAATAATAATAAAAAATTGAGTGAATGCCACTGGCACCCTCTACAGTTATGGAATTCCCATGTTAGAAATCTGGAACATCCTACTGTTATTTCCCTCTTCTCTCTTTTTTGGGGAGTGAATATATGTGGGTTTTTTTTTTTTAACCTTCATCAGTGGAGAGCTCTAGGAGCAGAGGGTGTAGTAATTCCACATTCTGCTTCCTAGATCTAGTTGAGAACACGTGCTCCCCACTGGGTGCTCTTAGAAGGGAGAATAGTAAATGTTTCCTTTAATAGCACACTCCATTTTGCAAGTTGCCTTTTCTCTCCACCTTTGAGTAGATCCAGTCTTAGAAGCTCATGAAAGTGAGTGGAGGCTGTCATGTCTCCCCTCTCTTGTAGGATGCACTCTTTATGTGATTACTTTAAGGTCACCAGAGTGAGTGTGAATACTGTCCTCTCCCTCAAATGGGGATGGTCTATCATTGCAAGGTGATGATCAGGGTTCATTATACCAACATGTATCAATTCCTCCCTGGAGAAAAGCAAAGGCATTTGGAGGGGGCAAGCAAAGGCAAGATGGATTTTGAGAACTAAAGAGAAGTGATGATGGAATGGTGCAGATGGGATACCACATGAGTGAGGTCAGAGGGAGGGTGCTGAATGTCAACAGTTTTGCCTACCACAGTGTGTTTCCTCTGACCCCATTATACCTTATTCTGATTCTAGAGGGGTGGGTCCTGCCTCTCGCCAGTTTGCAGTGGCAGATTTGGTGCTCTAGTACAGCTTGCAGACTATGTCATTCTTACCACATACAGAAGAAAAGAGACTATGAGGAAAGGTCTGACTAGCTCACCTTGGAAAATTCATTTCTAGAATTATTCTACTATGTCTACAATCCAGTTGCAAATGAGCAGATTGTGAACAGATAATTTAATTTTTCTCTGTACTAGTCAATATGTGTATTTTTGGGATTTATTACATCTCCAGATTTCTGCAGCATCACTCCTCTAATAACTGTGGAGAGACTGCTGCCAGTCTTTCTGTAGATGCCACACAGCACAGCCCCTTCCTCACCTTCACATTGGTTCTCTAATGTTCCAACTACATTTTATCAACAGTATAGCTTCATTAGTTGATCATATGTGTGTGTGTGTGTGACTTTTATTTTCTATTAGGAAATTTAAAATATAAATATATTACAAATTGGTCATATTCCTACTGCTTTATGACCAATTTTCAATATGTTCCCTCTCCCCAACCACCATTGCACTGAGGGTCTTCCTGAATAGTTATTGTAATTACTGTGGGGTAATGATCTTGTTGCTCTCATGGCTAAACAGAGGGCCTCTTCCAGGGAGATGGTGGTAGACACTGAGGAGACCCAAAGTTCATTGAAGCAGAAAATTAGAGGCTGTTTAGAGCTCAATGCTAAAGGAAACATAAATCACACCCTCCAAGGCTCAGGGGACATTGTGGAAGACAGAGCAGAAGGAATATAAAATCTACAGGGTCAGACACTATGCTTGAGGCACTAACCCCCACACATAGTTTCATTTTTATATTGATGAAGAAAATGACCAATTTCTTCCCCACCCCCCAAAAGGAGGTAGAGATGTTGAGTTTTCCAGTGTGGGCTCATATTCCTAGGCAGAGGTAGACAGGAGATGATACATCAGTACAGAAAAATAAGCCTCCCTTGTTCTCTCTATATAGAGCTGCTGAGACATGAAAATAACTTTGCCCTTCCTTCCAACTCATTTTAACTGGGACACTGACAAGACATTTTGCAGTGCACACAATCAGTTTCTAATTAGAAAATTCTTTCTGTATTCTTTCCTTCCTAGAAGACTGTGAGGCCCCATATTGAAGGCACCCTTTGGGGACATGAAGGATGGGGTATGGAGGTTGGGGGAGGTATAATTTTAGTGATATTTTCTGTAGAATATGCAGAACACAACGCTTCTTCCAGCTTCTGATTTCCAGAATCCTAGTGATGAGAGGGAACTACAAGTGAGATAATCTGTGTCAGTAAGTTGTAGGATGGCACTGGAAAAAGACACTAACCAAGAAAGAACCTACTGTAGACCTGTGGTTGCCCAAGTAACATCTGCTGCATTTCAGGAATTGAGTGGATATTGTCCCACTGATCACAGGGAAGATGGAAGAGTAGAACCTCACAGATGTATAACTAAAGTGACCATTGTGCCAGGATGGAGGAGTTACAGGAAGCATGTGGATTGTAAGCACAGTGAGTGATGCAGCATTCCTTAACTCACTGAGTTTATTTCCTTCCATTTAAGCCAATTGTGAGAATGCTGATGTACTGTGTTCAGTGTACCACTAATGAGGCCTTTGTGACTAGTGGTTGCTGGTTTTCATTGCAGGAATCAATTGGTGCAGTTGTGCATGCCTCAGCCTGTAAATCCACACTCAGATATTGAACCATGACAGGGATGGTACAAAGGCCTAACTTCTTTAGAGCTGTGGTCACAGGACATGGAGACATCCAGCTAGAACTGACCAGTTGGATACTTGTCATAGTGCTGGAAATTGTTGAGAGATAAAAGTCAGCAAAAATCTCTTTTTTTTTCTTTTTTGTCTTTTCGAGGTAGGGTCTTACTCTAGCCTAGGCTGACCTGGGATTGACTAGGTAATCTCAGGGTATCCTTGAACTCATTTCAATCCTACTACCTCTGCCTCCTGAGTGCTGGTATTAAAGGTGTGCGACACCACCCTTGGCTTACCAAAAGTCGTAAGTAATGCAAGATACACAACCACGTGGCCAGAGGAGATTTGCCTACAAGTGCAATTGTGTCACTAAGTCATGGGGGTAACCAAATGCTCTCTGATTAGATTTGAAGCCTACTCACTGAGATGAAATTCATGCTTGGCACTGAAAACTGAGTCAAAACTCCATGGCTCTGAAGGACATAGACTCAATGAGGGACATTGCAACTGTTCTTTGTGTAAATGGGTAAGTTTAGCTGACCAGATTACCATCTAAATATACATTTAGTTTATGTTCATTGATTAATGCTCTTCACATCTGAGCTAAAGATGCTTTTGTTTTTGGATTTTCAAGGTAGGGTTTCACTGTAGCCCATGAAGATTTTTTTCTTTTTTTAATTGATGGCAATGAATACTGGGAAGGTCCAAGACTCATCAGAATGATGGGATGAACACAAAGCCCAGTGGTTAGCAGTCAATGTGTCATCTCTCCCACAAGAGCATGGCTCCAGGAACATTCAGCGGGGGTGTCAGAATATGGTGCTTGCTCTTACTACCAACCAGAAAAAAACTTCTATGTGGAATAGTAGTAGATACTGATGGGACTCAAAACCCATCTAATAAGATTATGTTAAAAGCTTAACAAAAACTGAGGCCAGGCATGGTGGCACACACATTTAGTTCTAGCACTCAGGAGGCAGAGGTAAGGAGGATGGTTATAAATTTGAGCCCAGTTTGAGACTACATAATGAATTCCAGGATATCCTGGGCTACAGTGAGACCCTATCTTGAAAACCCAAAACAATAGTAAAAAGAAAGAAGGAAAGAAAGAGAGAGAGAAATGAGATATCTCTATCTCTATCATAGCCCCTTATGAGTAGTCTTATGGATTAAGAGAGTTTATATGTCCTCATTGCATGGAGGTAGGCTGGGTTCAAACTACTAATCCTGCTGCTTCCCCCTCTCAAATTCTAGGATTAAAGGTGTGAGGCATCACACCCAGGAAAATCCTGTGGCACCCAATAATCCCCTAAATTTCTTGGGGCTGGGATTAAAGGTGTGACCCCCCACACCCAGAAGATTCCTGTCACTCACAATAAATTGCTTGGTGGAATTTCTTTTATAAAACCAGAATTTTAAGCTCAGCAAGGACAAATCTTAATTATTTTTTTAGTATGTAATAATTAAGATTACCTTTCTAATTATTGTTAAATTAAAATTTCTAGCTCACCAACAAGTCCTTATTTAAATCTAATTGCCACTTTCTTTTTATGTCCTATTATTTTGTCTCACAAAAATCTTAGCCATGCATGCTATAAAAAATCTTAGACAGAAGACAAAATAGAGAGAAAACTAAAACTCTATGCTGTTAACATTTTCTTTTCCTTTGGTACAGAGGAAAGTAGCCATTTAAAAAAATATTTTGTGCTGGGTGTGGTTGGGCACGCCTTTATTCCTAGCACTTGGGAGGCAGAGGTAGGAGGATTGCCATAAGTTCGAGGCCACCCTGAGAATACATAGTGAATTCCAGGTCAGCCTGAGCTAGAGTGAAACCCTACCTTGAGGAAATATATATATATATAATTTATTTATTTGAGAGAGAAGAGGCAGAGAGAGAATGGGCGCAGTAGGTCCTCTAGCTACCGCAAACTCCAGACCTATGCACCACCTTGTGCATCTGGCTTTATGTGGGTACTGGGAAGTGAAACCTAGATCCTTAGGCTTCACAGGCAAGTGTCTTAACAGCTCAGCCATCTCTCCAGCCCCAAGTAGCCTTTTTTTTTTTTTTAAAGACAAGTTGTGGAAAACATAGGACATAAATCTGCTTACATCTGAAATCAAGGGAATGCCAACACTTTTCTCAGAATACAGCTTACTACAAATTAAATAGCCCATGGCAATTCATTACTATAATTAACATTTCAATAAGTAGAAGAAGCTACAGAAATGGAGAGTCACAATGAACAAGACCAAGCTATGTGGCCTCTCCTTGTGGGGTCTACCTGTGCCATGTCTCCTCGTCACCACTTGCTACCAAGAATGGGTCCAATTCATGAATGAGTTGGTCACTCTATGAAGACCCCATCACTGCACATAGGGTTTCACCCACCTGAGCAGCAGTCTGCACACACTGCACTGCATAAACCCTAGACCACTGGCAGAGTGCAGTCTATCTAAATCACTGAGGAACTTGATTATTTCTGAAGGGTATTGTGTGAACTGCCATTCAAACCCAGGGAAGGAGCCGAATAAGAAAAGGGTAAAAGAAACCCAGCCTGGAAGTTCAGCTGTGCTTGGCATGGCAGGGGCATCCCCTGGTCAGGAGAGCAAGGGAGGTATCGAAATTGCAGTGCTGATTTTTCAGGTGGTTTCCGATTTGGGTTCTCAGGCTTGCCCAGGAAACACACTGAGCCATCATGTCTCCAGCCCCTTAATCTTTATATTAAGTAAAAACTTTGTATGGACGCATCATGTGTTGGTAGCATCATTTCCCTCCTCCCTGCCCCCATTTCACTGAGGGTCCTCCTCTCTGTAGGATTGCCGGTACTCACCATGTTGGTGTGGATTATGAGTTGCAAGAGACACAGTCTGTGTGTCAGGAGAGGGCAATGCTTGTGGATATTAGCTCCCACCCAGTGAATGTTGCACTCTTCCTGCCCCCTTTTTGACAGATTTCCTGAGACTTGATGGGAGTTCTAAGGCTCCTTTAGTGTTGAGCTCTCATCACATTCTGGATTTTTAAATTTTTTTTATTTTTTTAGTAACCTCTGTGTCTATCGCCATTGCCCTAGTACAGGATGTCAGGTTTCACTTCCCTTCCCCTTAAGCTTTCCATACCTACTATCTGTCCCTTGAGTTGCCTGTCAGGTATGCCTGCAACTCACGCTGTTCCAGGTTAGGAACAAAATATGAGGGAGAACATGTGGCAATTGTCTTTCTGTCCTTGTATGAGTTCACTTAGTATGATCTGTTCCACGTTCATCCATTTTCCTATGAACATTTTCCCCAAGAAGGAGAGAATTCCACTCCACTGTTAAGCTCAGGAGTGAATTTCTCAATGAGTATTTTTATTAACCAATGATCGAGGATCTAGATATTGCCCTGGCCTCAACCCTGGCAGAATAACATGGGAAGGGATAAACCAGGCCTCAACCTGGGTATTTACTACCTAAGAGTTTGGAAAGGTCTTGGCTTTAACAGGAAAAGATGATTAAGTTATGCAACTTCTCTGGACTACACAAACCTAATCAGGGCGGGGCATAAAGGGTGTTCCTATAAAAGCTTCCCAATTGAGAAGGGTGTCTGCTCAGACATTAGGAGCTGGCTGCAGTGTTGGTATCTGGGAGAGTCACAGCTGCCATCCTGAGAGAAGAGGGGAGACTGCACCTCAGAAGCAAAGGGTGTTCCTTGCTGTAGGACTCGCTAGAGCATCTACAGGTGAGTCAGAGTCCCGCATTTCTACATTTGTCTTTCTAAAACAGAAAACCTGTAGTAAGTCTAGTTCACACAAATGATGTAATTTGGGGGATGAGAAGATTGCTGAGCTGTGAAAGGGACTTGCTTGTATAGCCTCCTGTTCCTGGGTTCAAATTTCCCAGGATCATCTTCCAGCCAGATCACAATGTGGGGGCATGCTTCTAGAATTTGCTTGTAGAGAGCAGAGACCCTAGTGTGCCAGTGATCTTCCTCTCAAGTTTTTAAAAATATCTTTAACTTATGATTTAACTAAAAATTTTTAATATTTACTTTTGTTTTGACAATTGATAATAATTCATATTTTATATTGATGTTGTATTCCTTGTCTATCTAAAGTTTGGATTTATGGCCAGGTCAGCCTTGGCCAGAGTGAGATACTACCTTGAAAAACCAAACCAAACAAACAAATAAACAAAACCCCAATAAAGGCTAGATGTGGTGGCACATGCCTTTAATCCCAGCATTCAGGAGGCAGAGGTAGGAGGCTTGGCGTGAGTTCAAGACCACTCTGAGACTACGTAGAGAATTCTAGGGCAACCTGTGCTAGAATGACACCCTAACTTGAAAAATAAAAATAAATAAATAAATAAAGTTTTTTCACTCTGTGCTGCACCAAAACCCTGCAAGTGACACATGAGGGCACGGCTTTCACTCTTCCCCAGCCACCTGGGCAGATGAAGGTTCCTCTTCTGCATCTCACACCCTGGGCAGCCGCACAACTGGCTGGGCTTCTGACCAGTATGGTCCACAGTCACACATGGGGCACAGCTAGGCGGCTATCAGGAATCATAACATTTTACCATCAGAATGTTCAGGACAACACCTGTCAGGAGGGGTAGATGCTGTGGCTGTAATTTGTTCTCAGATGGGAAAAAAATATAAATAAAGAAAGTTTTGATTTATGGAAGAGGCAACCCATCATGCTTTATTTGGGTAGAGAGCAATTGTACCTAGGCCAGTAGGTTTTGAAAGATTTGTAAGATAGTTAACTTTTTCTTTTTAATTAAAAAATAATTTCTATTAATTTAATGTTTATGAAAGCGAGAGGGAGAGAGACAAGAGAGACATACTCAGAGAGAAAGACAGACAGAGAGAGAGAGAAAGAGAGAAAGATATTAAATGGGCATGCAAAGGCCTCTAGCCACTGCAAACAAATTCCAGATGTATGGCTCATTTTGTGTATTTGGCTCTTTGGTCATTTTTATTTATTTATTTAGTTATTTATTTTGGTTTTTCGAGGTAGGGTCTCACTCTAACCCAAGCTGACCTGGAATTCACTATGGAGTCTCAGGGTAGCCTTGAAATCACAGCAATCCTCCTACCTCTGCCTCCCGAGTGCTGGGATTAAAGGCGTGAGCCACCATGCCCGGCTTATTTATTCATTTGAGCATGACAGACAGACAGACAGAGAGAAGAGAGGCAGAGAAAGAGAGATGGCGCAACAGGGCCTCCAGCCACTGCAAAGGAACTCCAGATGCATGCATCCTCTTGTGCATCTGGTTTACCTGGGTCCTGGGGAATCCAGCCTCAAACTGGGGTCCTTAGGCTTCACAGGCAAGCACTTAACCACTAAGCCATCTCTCCAGCCCATATCTAGCGTTTTTGGTACACTGGGAAATTAATTCTGGATCCTCTGGCTTTGCAGGCAGCACCTTAACACCTGAGTCATCTCTCCAGCCCAAGACAGTTCACTTTATTAAAATTAAATTTGGTTTATTTATTTATTTGAGAGAGAGAGAATGGGCATACTAGGGTCTCCAGCCACTGCAAATGAACGCCAGATACATGTGCCAGCTTATACATCTGGCTTAGTGGGTACTGGCCTCCAACCAGGGTCCTTAGGCTTCACAGCAAGCGCTTAACTGCTAAGCCATCTCTCCAGCCCTCATTCTGCCAAGAAAGTTCTTTTAACCACTAAACCATCTTCCCAGTCCTACATTCAGTTGTTCCTAAGGCAGGCTCTGTTAATGTGTGGCAAAAGGAGGCTAAAGGGAGTGTAAGGGCTTCAATTTTGTAAAACGCATGCAAGTTTTAATTCTTCCACTTTTCTTTGTGAAATAGATCCTCACAACAGATGAGGCAAACCTGTAACGCACTCTAGAGCTCCAGCTTCTCAGGGAACTCAAGGCCATCCTCCGAGGGCTTGGATTAAAGGTGTGCTCTGCCAATACTGACTCACAAATATCATTACACAGGGGGAAATTTTCAATATATGTTGCAAAAGTCAAGTAATCATATGTGGGACACATTGGCACTGAGGTGTGATGGTTCTCCTAAACCACAATGAAAGGGATTAACGTTCTTTTCTCTTCTCCTCAGACATACAGAATCACACACTGCGGAACTACAGGAGTGACTGACCTGGTCACACGCGAGTGTCAGGAGATTCGAGACCCTGTCGAGGTGTTTGCACAACAGAGACATTTTTAGTGGCCCAGTTTCAAGCTGGACATGGCGTCATCGCACAACCAAGGACACTGGTCCACAAAAGACACTCTGAAGTTACTGGAGGGCATGGAGGAGAACCTGCCACCCAACGACCGCCGAGCATTCCACAAAACACAGGCAGCTCTGGACTGGGGGAAAATAGCTTTTGCAGGTTTTACAGGAGAAACGTGCAGACTCAAGTGGCAGGAGTTGTCTCACGAACTGAGGAAGGTGCGCACACTGTCAGAGTTAGTGAAGGAAGCTAAGGAACAGGTGGAGCAAGGCCAGGCCAGCAGGAAGTACAAGAAGCACCCCGACTTCCCCAAAAGGCCCCTGACAGCCTACCTGCGCTTTTACAAGGAGCAGAGGGCCCAGTGCCTCCGGATGCACCCTGAGCTCAACAACAAGCAGCTGGCCCGAGTCCTGTCGGAGAAGTACAGGCAGCTCCCGGAGCAGGCCCGGCAGAGGTACGCGCAAGAGTTCCAGAAGGAGAGGGAGGACTTTGAGAAGAAAGTGGCTCAGTTCCGGGAAGAGCACCCCGACGTCGTCCAGCGTGCTGGGCGATCTGGGGTGCCCGCGAAGCACCAAGGCAGAGTCCCCACAAAGTTGCGAGGACCAGCGCAAAAGGACAGCGCTCGTCCAGAAACGGATGGACGGCCCGCCGCGCGGAAATCTCTGGCCGAACCCGCGAAGCCCCCCATGAGCGGCTTCCACAAGTTTCAGCAGGACTCGTGGTCGAGCGGGGAGCTGTGTTACCTGCCCGTGCGGGAGCGCATGGTGGAGATTGGCAGGCGCTGGCAGCGTGTGCCCCCGAGCGTGAGGGGGCGCTACCAGAGGCAGGCCGAGGAGATGCAGCAGCAGTACTGGGTGGACCTGGACGCCTGGCTCAGGACTCTGTCGCCCGAGGACTACGCTGCCTACAGAGAGGCCCAGGCCACGTGCGGGAAGCGGAAGTGCACCATGGTGACAGATGGCCCCAGCCCCAAGTTCATGAGAAGAGATCCCCAGCGCTCCTCAGCACAGGAGCTGCCACAGCTTCCCAGGGACGAGCGGGGGCCCCTGCCTGCGGGGTCAGACTCCTCAGACACCACTGTGGTCCAGGAGGGGGGCTCCCCGACACCAGGCGAGAGGGGGATGGGAGATGGGACCCGGGCCCAAGGGACCAGCTCCTCAGATCTCCAGGGCAGTGGAGATGAAGAAGAGGCCAACAGGAGCTCTGAGGACAGTCTGTGTGATTCATCGTCCTAAGGGGAATCCTCAGACTTAGACTCTATTTGAGACTGTTCTCCTGTATTGTCCTATCTCAACCCTCCCAGTCTGAAGTCCTGGGAATTTCTGTTAGACGGAGGGGTTTCTTAGTGAAATATTTAGCGTTTCCTTCTAAATAAATATTATTTGCATATATTTTCAGCCCTTAATTTTTGTTGGTTTGTTTTTATTTTTTGCCTGTGTTTGTAGTATTGCGTGTGGTGTGCTGTGGGTGTGATTTGTTGTGTGGCATAGGCGTGTGAATATGCTCATGTGCACCATCAGTACATTCATACATCAATACATTCTCTGCCATCTGTTAGTTTTCTTAAGAGAGAGTACTTCCCTTACTCCCAAACTGCCATTTTTAGTCAAATTGACCATCAACGTTGCATATTTCTATAGATTCCATCCGCCCCCCACCCCATGAATGTCATTACACCTTATGGTAGCTGTTTACAGGTATGCTTGGGAATTGGACTAGGGAAAGTCAAGCCCTCTCAGGCCTTCATGTTTGCCCAGTAAGTGTTCTTTAGTGTTGAGCTTTCTCCCTCACTGTTCGACTTACAGTTCTTGTACTTCTGGTTTCTTCAGAGCTTTAAGGATGCAATATAGAATGTGCAAAGGCTTTTTGAGAGATACCAGTGATAAATTCTTACCTAGCAGAAATCAGGCCTTTCGTGGACTGTAAGGGGGATAATAACATTTTCAAGGCACACAGGATTTCACAATTTAAGGATGGAAGCACTCTGTCTTCTTTGTAACAAGGACAGGAGTGTGTGTGAAGGTTGTATATGAAGAGTTTTTTAGGTTGAATGAAAATGAGAATGGAGAACTGAACTCAGTAGAAAAAGTACAAGAAAAAAAAGAGTATCTCGGGCTGTAGAGATGGCTTAGCAATTAAGGTGCTTCCTTGTGAAACCTAAGGATCCACATTTTTCTCCCCATGTCCCATGTAAGCCAGATAGATGTTCAAAGGTGAGGGAAGCACATGGTTGCACATGTCCACTAGGTAGTGTAAGCATCTGGAGTTCCATTGCAGTGGAATGCTCCCCCCCCCCCTCTCTCTCTCTCTCCGTCTTTCTCTCTCTCATATGTTCTCTCTGAAAAATAAATAAATAAAGTTTAAACAACAGAGCACTTGAAAAGGAACATATTGAGGTCCAGGGCTATGTAACTCAAGCAGTGAGTCTCTCTGCCTTGGTATTCCAAAAGGTAAATCAGTTTTAGATGTCCTGACTAAACTGTTCTATTTCGCTCTCATGTACCCTCTACCTTAGATAGGACCTCACCATGTAGCCAAGACTTAGTATGAAATATTTTATAAAATATTTTTTTAATTTATTTGCAGGCAGAGAGATATAGACACATTGACAGAGACAGAGAAAATGGGTGTGCCATGGCCTCCAACCATTGCAAACAAACTCCAGATATATGTGCCACCTTGTGCATCTGACCTATGTGAGTGCTGGGGAATTGAACCTAGGACCTTAGGCCTCACAGAAAGCACCAAACCATCTCTCCACCCTATAAAGAATGATTTTTAAAAATTTTTTTTATTTATTTGAGAGCAACAGACACAGAAAGACAGATAGAGGGAGAGAGAGAATGGGCGCGCCAGGGCTTCCAGCCTCTGCAAACGAACTCCAGACGCGTGCGCCCCCTTGTGCATCTGGCTAACGTGGGACCTGGGGAACCGAGCCTCAAACCGAGCCTCGAACCGGAGTCCTTAGGCTTCACAGGCAAGCGCTTAACCGCTAAGCCATCTCTCCAGCCCAGGAATGATTTTTTTAAAGACTATCTTCAAACATCTCAGCATGCAACAGAGGCTGGCCTCATCCTCTTTCCTCAGTTTCCCTTGTGTTAATATCACAGGCATGCACCTCCACACACAACTCTTGGGGATTATTTTCCTCTTTTGTTTGGTTTTTCAATGTAAGGTTGTGCTCTTCCCCAGGCTGACCTGGAATTCACTATATAGCTTTAGGGTGGCCCTGAAGAGGATCACTTTTCTAGCCTGAACTTGGGTAGTTCTTATTAATGAACTGAATTGAAAGATGAGAGAAGAAAGGAAAGTTAAGAAAACAATCTAGGACATTTGAAATCTATGTAGTAGTATAAGGAAACTGCTCAGAAATCAATAATAATACTTCTGATGCCTTCAAAAGAGAGAGCTCAGCACATCCCTCTAGTTGTGATTCATCTTTTTCATTAAACTTAAGTCTTACCAGAAGTATACATAGGGCATCTAAGTATTTTTTTTTTTTTTTTTTTTTTTTTGGTTTTTCGAGGTAAGGTCTCACTCTGGCTCAGGCTGACCTGGAATTCACTCTGTAGTCTCAGGGTGGCCTCGAACTCTCGGCGATCCTCCTACCTCTGCCTCCCGAGTGCTGGGATTAAAGGTGTGCGCCACCACGCCCGGCAAGACTTACTTTTCTTTTTTTAATTTTTATTAACATTTTCCATGATTATAAAATATATCCCATGGTAATTCCCTCCCTCCCCACCCCCACACTTTCCCGTTTGAAATTCCATTCTCAATCATATTACCTCCCCATTACAATCATTGTAATTACATATATACAATATCAACCTATTAAGTACCCTCCTCCCTTCCTTTCTCTTCCATTTATGTCTCCTTTTTAACTTACTGGCCTCATAAGTATTTTCCTTGTCACGCAGAAGCCCAGTCATCAGTAGCTAGGATCCACATATAAGAGAGAACATGTGGTGCTTGGCTTTCTGGGCCTGGGTTACCTCACATAGTATAATCCTTTCCAGGTCCATCCATTTTTCTGCAAATTTCATAACTTCATTTTTCTTTACTGCTGAGTAGAACTCCATTGTATAAATGTGCCACATCTTTATTATCCACTCATCAGTTGAGGGACATCTAGGCTGGTTCCATTTCCCAGCTATTATAAATTGAGCAGCAATAAACATGGTTGAGCATGTACTTCTAAGGAAATGAGATGAGTCCTTTGGATATATGCCTAGGAGTGCTATAGCTGGGTCATATGGTAGATCAATCTTTAGCTGTTTTAGGAACCTCCACACTGATTTCCACAATGGCTGGACCAGATTGCATTCCCATCAGCAGTGTAGAAGGTTTCCTGTTTTTCCACATCCCTGCCAACATTTATGATCATTTGTTTTCAGGATGGTGGCCAATCTGACAGGATGAGATGGAATCTCAATGTAGTTTTCATCTGCATTTCCGTGATGACTAGTGACATAAGAACATTTTTTTAGATGCTTATATGCCATTCATATTTCTTCCTTTGAGAATGCTCTATTTAGCTCCATAGCCCATTTTTTGATTGGCTTGTTTGATTACTTATTATTTAACTTTTTGAGTTCTTTGTATATCCTAGATATTAATCCTCTATCAGATATATAGCTGGCGAAGATGTTTTCCCATTTTGTAGGTTGCCTCTTTGCTTTTATCACTGTGTCCTTTGCAGTGCAAAATCTTTGTAATCTCATGAGGTCCCAGAGATTCATCTGTGGTTTTATTGCCTGAGCAATTGGGGTTGTATTCAGAAAGTCCTTGCCAAGACCAATATGTTGAAGGGTTTCCCCTACTTTTTCCTCTAGCAGTTTCAGAGTTTCAGGTCTGATGTTAAAGTCTTTAATCCATTTTGACTGAATTCTTGTGCATGGCGAGAGAGAAGAATCTATTTTCATCCTTCTGCAGATATTTATCCAGTTTTCAAAACACCATTTGCTGAAGAGGCTGTCTCTTCTCCAATGAGTATTTTTGGCATTTTTATCGAATATCAGGTGGCTATAGCTACTTGGGCTTACATCTGGGTCCTCTATTCTGTTCCACTGATCTACATGTCTGTTTTTGTGCCAGTACCATGCTGTTTTTGTTACTATGGCTCTGTAGTATAGGTTAAAATCAGGTATGGTGATACCACCAGCCTCTTTTTTGTTGCTCAGTATTATTTTAGATATTTGGGGTTTTTTTTTGTGATTCCAAATGAATTTTTGGATTGTTTTTTCTATTTCCATGAAGAAAGCCTTTGGAATTTTGATAGGGATTGCATTAAATGTGTAGATTGCTTTAGGTAAGATTGCCATTTTCACGATATTGATTCTTCCAAGCCAGGAACAAGGGATGTTTCTCCACTTTCTAGTGTCTTCTGCAATTTCTCGCTTGAGTGTTTTAAAGTTCTCATTGTATAGATTCTTTACTTCCTTGGTTAGGTTTATTCCAAGATATTTTATTTTTTTTTGATGCAATTGTGAATGGGAGTGATTCTCTGATTTCATCCTCTGTGTGTTTGTTGTTAGCATATACGAAGGCTACTGATTTCTGTGTATTTATTTTGTATCCTGCTACATTGCTGTAGGTTTTGATCAGCTCTAACAGCTTGCTAGTAGAGTCTTTAGGGTCCTTTATGTATAGAATCATGTCATCTGCAAATAATGATAACTTGATTTCTTCCTTTCCAATTTGTATCCCTTTTATGTGTGTCTCTTGCCTTATTGCTATGGCTAAGACTTCCAAAACTATATTAAATAGAAGTGGAGACAGTGGACACCCTTGTCTTGTTCCTGATTTTAGTGGAAAAGCTTCCAGTTTTTCCCCATTTAGTAATATGTTGGCTGTAGGCTTGTCATAAATAGCCTTTATTATATTGAGATATGTTCCTTCTATTCCCAGTCTCTGTAGGACTTTTATCATGAAGGGATGTTGGATTTTGTCAAATGCTTTCTCTGCATCTAATGAGATGATCATGTGATTTTTGTCCTTCAACCCATTTATGTAATGTATTACATTTATAGATTTGCGTATGTTGAACCATCCCTGCATCTCTGGGATAAAGCCTACTTGGTCAGGGTGAATGATCTTTTTGATATACTCTTGTATTGTGTTTGCCAATATTTTGTTGAGAATTTTTGCATCTATGTTTTTGAGGGAGATTGGTCTGTAATTTTCTTTTTTTGTTCTATCTTTGCCTGGTTTTGGTATCAGGGTGATGCTGGCCTCATAGAAGGAGTTTGGTAGGATTCCTTCTTTTTCTATTTCCTGGAAAAGCTTAAGAAGCAATGGTGTTAGCTCTTCCTTAAAAGTCTGGTAAAATTCAGCAGTGAATCCATCTGGGCCTGGACTTTTTTTAGTTGGGAGATTATTGATAACTGTTCGGATCTCCATGTTTGTTATAGGTCTATTTAAGTGATTAATCTCATTTTGATTTAATTTAGGTAGGTCATATAGATCAAGGAAATCATCCATTTCTTTCAGATTTTCATACTTTGTGGAGTATATGCTTTTATAGTATGTCCCTATAATTTTTTGAATTTCTCTGGAATCTGTTGTGATGTTACCTTGTTCATCTCTGATTTTATTAATTTGTGTCTCTTCTCTCTTTCTTTTGGTCAGATTTGCTAAGGGTTTATCAATCTTGTTTATCCTTTCAAAGAACCAACTCTTTGTTTCATTAATTCTTTGGATTGTTCTTTTTGTTTCTATTTCATTAATTTCTGCCCTAATCTTTATTATTTCTTCCCGTCTACTACTTTTTGGTTTGCCTTGTTCTTCTTTTTCCAAGGCTTTAAGGCGAAGCATTAGGTCGTTTACTTGCGACCTTTCTAATTTCTTAATATAGGCACTTAAGGCTATAAATTTACCTCTTAGAACTGCCTTCATTGTGTCCCAGAGATTTTGGTATGTTGTGTTCTCATTATCATTTGACTCTATAAATTTTTTGATTTCCTTTTTGATTTCTTCATTGACCCACTCATCATTTAGTAGTGTATTGTTTAGTTTCCATGATTTTGTATTGTTTAGTTTAGAATGTATATTCTGCAGCCTTTGGATGAAATGTCCTGTATATATCTGTTAGGTCCATTCCTTCTATGACCTCATTTAGTCCAGATGCCTCTCTGTTTATTCTTTCCCTGGATGACCTGTCAATTGATGAGAGTGGGGTGTTAAAGTCACCCACCACCACTGTGTTTGGTGTTATCTGTGACCTTAGTTCTAATATTGTTTGTTTGACGAATTTGGGAGCCCCCATGTTAGGTGCATATATGTTTAGGATTGTAATGTCCTCCTGTTGGAGTGTGCCCTTAATCAATATAAAGTGACCTTCCTTATCTTTTTTGACTAATGTCGGACTAAAGTCTACCCTGTCTGATATTAGGATAGCAACCCCTGCTTGTTTTCTAGGCCCATTTGCTTGAAACACCGCCTTCCAACCTTTCACCCTAAGATAATGTCTATCCTTTGTAGAAAGGTGAGTTTCTTGGAGACAACAAATTGTAGGATCCTGCTTTTTAACCCAGTCTGCAAATCTATGTCTTTTCGTTGGGGCATTGAGACCGTTGATATTAAGAGATATTATTGAAAGGTGTGTATTTATGTTTGCCATTTGTGTGTGTGTGTGTGTGTGTGTTACTTGTTCTACCTGTGCTCTCTTCTGTTAACTGGTATTTGAGTATAGCTGGTTTTTTCTAGGTTCCTTATATGTGTGCTTTTCCTTTTGTTCAGCATGGAGGATTCTATCAAGTATTTTCTGTAGAGCTGGTTTTGTCTTCAGATACTCCTTTAACCTGCTTTTGTCATGGAATGTCTTTATTTCTCCATCTATTTGGATGGATAACTTTGTAGGATAAAGTAACCTTGGTTGACAATTGTTATCTTTCAGAACTTGGAATATATCACTCCAAGCCCTTCTGGCTTTAAAAGTTTGTGTTGAATAATCTGCTGTAATCCTGATGGGCTTGCTTTTGTAGGTAACTTGATTTTTCTCTCTAACTGCTTTCAATATTTTTTCTTTGGTTTGTGTGTTTGGAAGTTTGAGTATAATGTGGCGAGGAGAGGTTCTTTCTGGGTTTTGTCTGGCTGGGGTTCTAAAGGCTTCCTGTATCTGTATTGGCACCTCTTTCCCAATTTGGGGAAAATTTTCCTCTATGATTTTGTTGAAGATGCCTACTATGCCTCTGGAGTGGAGTTCTTCTCCTTCTACTATGCCCTGAATTCTTATATTGGATCTTTTCATGGTGTCCTGAATATCTTGAAATTCCCACTCATACTTTTCTATAAGTTTGTCTTTCTCTTTGTTGGACTGCATTAGGTCTGCCACCTGATCTTCTAGCTTAGATATTCTGTCCTCTCCCTCATCCATCCTACTGGTGAGATTTTCTACAGAGTTTTTTATTTCATTAACTGTGTTCTTCATTGCTAGTAATTCTGACTGGTTTTTCTTTATTATTTCTATTTCCCTATTTATGTCTTGTATTGCCTTCTTTATTTCATTAAATTGGTGTCCTGCCTCTTCTTTGATTCCTTTGATTTCCTCTTTGATTTCCTCTTTGATTTCTTCTTTGATTGTTTTCATGTGTTCTTTGACCTCTTTGAACATATTTATAATTATTCTTTTGAACTCTTTCTCAGGCATTTCCTCTAACTCTTTCTCACTGGAGGACATTTCTGATGCATTAATACTTTTAGGTGGATTTATATCGTCTTGCTTTTTAGTGTTTCTTGTGTTATAATGTATATATTTTTGCATCTTGGATTAAGTTAATGCTTGGATTTTCTAGCTAGCTGTGTATTCTTAGCTGTATCAATTGATTTGATGTAATATATTTTCAGGGTAGGACCTTAAGGTATTAGGTGTGGCTCTTAAGACTCTCAGAGTATCTACAAAGATGTTCTTAGGGGTTGAGTTTCCCTGCTATAGGAGTATTCAAGCAGGCTGAGTGGAATAAAATACTGGTAGATTCTAAAATTTAACTAAACACTGTACACATTCAATCAAAAACAGCCCCGAGTATGTATGCAAGAGTAGTTATTATAATGACCAGATCCTCTATCAACAAAGAGGTTTAGATTTCTGGTCTGTTGAGGTATCCAAGTCAGCTTGTGACCAAGTGAGACCCTTCCCTGGTGCAATCCCAGTTACCTTGGGTGATTGTGGTCTCAGTCAAGTTGCTGCCTGGGTCGTCGGGCTGCTGTTCTGATTTCTGGAGCTGGGCACTTGCTTTTCCTACGGGGCAAACTGAGCCGCTGCTGCTGTCCCGAAGCCGCTGCTGCGGGATCTGCCGCCGCTGCCGCTCCTGGGTCCGCTGTTGTTGGGGCCACTGGTACCGGTGCTGGAGCCGCTGAAGTTGCTGCCGAACTCTGCTCCTGCTTGGGTCCCGCTGTCAGCCCAAGTTGGCGTGGCCGGGTCCCGGGCCGCTGCTGTGTTCGCTGGAGCTGGGTTCAGGTGGTGGGGGAGGGGAGGGAGCCGGGGCTGCTCTGGTTGTATCGCTGTTCCAAGTGTGCTTCTACCTCGTGGTCTGCTCTTCCCTCCGGTGCTCGCTGCCGCTCTCCCCTCACGTTTCCCGAGTTGCGGAGAGCGCGGTGTGGGGGGAAAATCCCGCACCTGGCTTGTCCTGCAGCTGGAGCCGAGAGTCCGGCGGCTTTCTGCCGCTCCGCGTCTGCGGCGGGTGGCCGAGCCGCCCCGGAGCCGCTGTTCCCGCCTGTGCAGGCTCTGGATGCTCTGGAACTCTTCTACTTCTCCGCTGCCGCCTCAATTTCCTATACACCTCACTTTTTAGTAAAAGTGTGTATTTTGCTGAGTTTTTTTGGTCTTTTCCCCCCCCTAGGCTGCTTTGGCGTGGTGCCTACGCCGCCATCTTAACCGGAAATCTCCTAAGTATTTTTTTAATGATGTGTAATCTATGGGATTGCAAAGTGAGAACTAATCAATGCCATTGCTGCTGTTTAATTGACATACATTACCAGTATAAAAGCATTCAATTTTGGTGCTGGAGGGATGGCTTAGTGGTTAAGGCATTTGCTAGCAAAGCCAAAGAACCCAGGTTTGATTTTCCAGGACCCACATTAGCCAGATGCACAAGGGGTGCATGCATCTGAACTTCGTTTGCAGTGGCTGAAGGCCCTGGCACGCCCATTCTCTCCCTCTCTCTCTCTCTCCCCCCCCCACTTTCTCTGTCAAATAAATAAATTAATTAAAATAAAATATATAAAAACATTCAATTTTAATGGATATAATTTTCTGAGGAAATCTTAAGGAAGAAACAAAGCTAAATTCAGAGAGACAAATAACCATGAGGAATGATAAAGGTGAGGCATTCTGAAAAACATTATAGAATACATGTTTAGCTCCAAGAAATGGCAACAGACAATGTTTTAAAAAATCCATCTGGGGCTGGAGAGATGGCTTAGCAGTTAAGCGCTTGCTTGTGAAGCCTAAGGACCCTGGTTCGAGGCTCGGTTCCCCAGGTCCCACGTTAGCCAGATGCAATAGGGGGCCCACGCATCTGGAGTTCGTTTGCAGAGGCTGGAAGCCCTGGCGTGCCCATTCTCTCTGTCTCCCTCTATCTGTCTTTCTCTCTGTGTCTTTCGCTCTCAAATAAATAAATAAAATTAAAAAAAAATCCATCTGCACAGACATTCAGTATTCATTTTTGTACTGTGAAATCTCTGCCTCAAATATTCACTGATTTCTAAACTATACCTATTAGCCTCAAGTTAGTTTCAAATGTTTGGTCATCTTCTGTTAATATTCAACATTTGCAAATCATCAAGAACAGCCTGAACTTCAAATTTCTCTCCTCACACCTTATGGTTGAAGGTCTGCTCTCAGAGAGAAACCTCTTCCCCAGTAGGGCTCCTCCCACTGGAGACTCAGTTTATAAACCTGAATCTATAAGCCTCACACTCAATCCTCCACGTGGGCTTAATCCCTGAACTGACTCTGTTTTAAGAGGTACTGCTTTTGTCAGGCAAACAAGTGGGGTGCTTGATGTGTATCTAGACATGAGTAGCAGTGACCATTGGTCCACAAGTTCTCCCTCAGTCAGGGATCTACATTGTCCTCTGTCAAAGAAAGACACAGATTCCCCCATGGAGATATGTGTATGTCTATTTGACATTTAAAATAAATGCTTCTCCCTAACAAAGGGGCTGTGATTGCTGGGTTTGTAAGGAAGGAATGATGGAAGATGCACTCTCCCCTAGAGCAGGCAAGAAGTTACATAAAGAACTTGAAAAAAATATATATAGATAGATCATTTATTTGTATATTTATTTGAGAGAGCGAGAGAGAAAGAGACAGAGAGAGAATAGGCACACCAGGCCTGCTAGCCACTGCAAACAAGCTCCAGTCACATGTGCCAACTTTCTGCCCCTGGCATTCGTGGGTCCTGGGGAATCTAACCAGGGTCTTTTGGCTTTGCTGGCATACAGCTTAACTGCTAAGCCATCTCTTCAGCCCCAAGAACTTTCTTTGAAACTCATCTGATAGGCCTCTATAGGTTGAGATTAGACAGGGGCACGGGGCACATTAGAGAAGAGAGGATCTAGAGTATATTGAGCCACCTTCATAATCACCTGGGGCTCCTCAAGTGTGATGAGATTATTATATGTAGGGACGGCCTAGGACCTGTCAGTATTCAACCAAGTGAGATATCTAAAACAGGTTCCCTTGGCAGTTAGGACAGAGTCCTGGCCGAAGCCAGGTCAAGCCTCTCAAGATCTCTCTCCCTTTGGGACATTCTTTACCAAAGTGCATCATTTCTCCACTGAGGAAACTAGCCCTGGAGCTGTCTTTGGTGTGGGAGGCTCTGCCCTGAGTGACTTTCATTGCTGTTAGGATTTCGTGGGGTGTGCTTCTATTTTCTCTCTCTCCTGCTATCTCCTTTTCCCTTTGTGCCAAATCCCAGTAGTAATAAACAGAAGGTTCAGTATGGATCAACTCGTATAAATTCTTCTGTTTTTAGTTACAGATTAATTTTTGTAATATTTTGTGAATAGCAACTGCTGATTGTGTTAGGAATTACCTTAAGGAAATATTCCTCCATGGTTCATTGGAATACATTACTATACTCTTCAGTTGTCTTTGTAAGTGTCTGTAGGTAGATGATGGAGGGAGGCCATCTGTTTGACAGCTGGGTATTGTCCAGAGGTGAAGTATTGGAGGCAGTCTGTCCCATCTGAAATTAAATGGAAGTAGAGAAAAATAGAGGAATCTAAGGTCAGAATGTGCCCAATGCTGTTGCACATCGCTTTGTGTGTGGGTGTCACATCAGGCCAGCATCTGGGAAGGACACACCCTCAGAACAGCACACAGGACACAGCCAGGTTTAAGTCCATCTCAGAGTGAGGCAGACCCAGGTAGAATTTCCGTTGCCTACCCTTCACTTGGCTGTGTCTTACTCCCAATTCCTAACTTTCTCTTAGGCATTTGTCAGGATTTCCCTTCCCATTCTCTGCCTTCAAGCACCTGGCACTGAGTTCCCTCTCACCTAATTTAGATTCCTCTCCAGGGTTCAAGTTCATTGATGCTTTAGGCCTCTAGTGGAAGATCTGCTTTTTGTTTTCTAGGTGTTTTTGAGATTACTACTTTTTACAACAAATTAGCCACATGAATTTGTTAATATTTTATTTTTATTTATTTATTTATCAGGGAAATTGTTTGAGAGAAAGAGAGAGAGAGCACAAATGGGCGCAACAGGGCCTCCAGCTATGCAGAGGAACTCCAGCAGCATTTTGACCCCTTGTGCATCTGGCTAATGTGGGTCCTGGGGAATCAAACCTGGGTCCTTTGGCTTAGCAGGTAAATGCCTTAACCACTAATCCATCCCTCCAGCCCCACACTTGAATTTTTAAATTTTTTTTGTTCATTTTTATTTATTTATTTGAGAGAGAGAGAGAGAGAGAGAGAGAGAGAGAGAGAGACAGAATGGGCGTGCCAGGGCTTCCAGCCACTGCTAACTAACTCCAGACACCTGTGCCCCCTTGTGCATCTGGCTAACATGGGTACTGGGGAATCAAGCCTAGAACCATCTCTCCAGCCCTTGAATTTTTCAAATAGGCTCTATGGTAGCAGATCTTCTTAGTCTGAAATAACCCATAGGCAAGCCTGTTGGTTGTCCTCTGTATTTCAAGGGGTCAGTAACTTGATTAAACACCTTAATACAGTTTTACCAGTAGATGAAAGCTGAACAGAGAGGAACATAATTAACTTGGAAGAACACAAAATTGAATTTTAAAAATATCTTATTTTTTTAAATTTATTTATTTGACAGAGAATGTGGAATAGATAGAGGAAAAGAATAGGTATGCCAGGGCCTCCAGCCACTGCAAACGAACTCCAGATGGTTGCACACCATTGTGCATCTGGCTAACATGGGTCCTATGGAATCAAACTTGGGTCCTTTGGCTTTGCAGGCAAATGCCTTAATCACTAAACCATCCCTCCAGACCAAAATTCAAATTTTTTATTACTCTTATTATGTACAAATTAGTAAAATTGAATTGAGGTTTTAGCCCTAACATAATCAAATCTATCCATTTATTAAAAGGAGTCCAATAAGATTACATTTAGGGCTGGGATATGACTTAGCAGTTAAGGCACTTGTTTGCAAAGCCTAAAGACATGTTCAATTCCCCAGATCTCACAGAAGACTCAGAAGGTGAGGCATAAACAAGGTCACACATGGGCACAAGGTGACACACTTATCTGGAGTTTGATTGTAGTGGCTGGAGGTCCTGGTGATGTAATTCTGTGTGTGTGTGTGTGTGTGTGTGTGTTAAAAATAATTGCATTTATGACACCATGCTGCAAATTAAGATTACCTGTTCACCTGTTGCTAAATTACAAAATTATAACTTGCTGTAAGCTCTCATTAAATCTACTGTTCATGTTTTTAAATGGAGATATACATATGTGTGTATATATACACACAAATATATATGTATATATGTATCCATTGTGCATTTTAAATATCTTTTCACAAGAGTTTAAAAACTGCAATTTTTTATTATGTAGAAACTTTGTATAAACACATTATATGTTGGTACCATCATTTTTATCTTCCTTGTCCCCATATAACACTGAGAGGCTTCTTTTGTGGAATTGCTGGTATTGACCATGAGGTTGTGGGTTATGAGTTGTGACAGCAGCAGTCAGTTTCTTGGGGGGGAGGCACAATGTCCTTGTACTCCCCCACGCACTCTGAGGCTCTTCTAATCTTTCTGTCTTTTCTACAAATTCCCTGAGCTTTGGTTTGTGTGTTTGTATGTTCTAAGATTTTAGTGTTGTCATATCAGCAGCTTTCTTTGGATTTCTTTTACTTTTTCTTTTTTTCTCTTTTTGGTTGTTCAAGGTTGGGTCTTGCTGTAGCCACATGCTGACCTGGAATCCATTATATAGTCTCAGGGTGGCCTTGAACTCACTGCAGTCCTCTTACATCTGCCTGCCAAGAGCTGGGATTAAAGGTGTGTATCACCACGCCCAGCAGTTCCTGGATTTCTATTTTGGTATAGTTTGGATATCCTCAGAGTTTGTCTCCATTATCATACTACAGGCTGTCATGTGGGCTATAGTTTTCTTTTTCTTTTTGTTCATTTTTATTTATTTATTTGAGAGTGACAGAGAGAGAAAGAGGCAGATAGAGAGAGAGAAAGAATGGGTACGCCAGGGTTTCCAGCCACTGCAAACGAACTCCAGATGCGTGCGCCCTCTTGTGCATCTGGCTAACGTGGGTCCTGGAGAATCGAGCCTCGAACCAGGGTCCTTTGGCTTCACAGGCAACCGCTTAATCACTAAACCATCTCTCCAGCCCGGCTGTAGTTTTCTGACTATCTCCTCCCACCCTCCCACTTCCCTCCCCTCAAATTCTTTCATCACTTTTATCTGTCTCTTGCATTGCTTGTTAGAAATGACTGCAACTCAAGTTAGAACTGCATTTTTAAAATATTTTATTTTTATTTATTTATGAGAGAGAGAGAGAGAATGGGCATGCTTGACCTCTAGCCACTGCAAAGAAATTCCTGATGCATGTGCTACCATGTGCATTTGGCCTTGCAGGATCTGGAGAATGGAGCCTGGGTCCTTAGGCTTCCCTAGCAAGTGCATTATCCACTAAGCCAGCTCTCCAGCCCCTAGAACTGCATTTTTTATTGTTATTGTTTTTGGTTTTTCCAGGTAGGGTCTTGATGTATGTAGCTCAGGCTGACCAGGAATTCACTATGTCATACCAAGGTGGCCTCAAACTCATGGCCATCCTGCCTCTGCCTCCCAAGTGCTGGGATTAAAGGCTTTCACGGCAACACCCAGCTACATTTTTTGGGGGGGGGGGCTACATTTTTTATTCAGAGAGAGAGAGAAAATTGGTGAGCCTGAGCAACTGCAATCGAACTTCAGACATTTCCACCACCTAGTGAGCATGCGGAACCTTGCGCTGACCTCACCTTTGTGTGTCCAACATGGGTCCTTAGGCTTCAGAGGCAAGTGCCTCAACTGCTAAGCCATCTCTCCAGCCCTAGAACTACATATAGATAGTCAGATAGATAGATGGATAGATTAGATAGATAGATAGATAGATAGATAGATAGATAGATAGATAGATAGATAGTATTTTCAAATTTATTTTTATTGGGTATGGACATATTTAGTATGTAAACAACACATGTTGGTACCATCCTTTCCCTCCTCCCTGCCCCTTTTCTGAAGAGGTCCTCATCCTTGGGGATGCAGGTCAACCTCGTGAGGATTGTGGGTAATGCATTATGAGGACAATAGTCAGTTATGGAGGAGAGGCAATGTCTCTGTGTAAAATGTCCCAACTTGTGACTCTGACAGTCTTTCCTCCTCCTCTTACACAAAATCCCCTGAGCCATGTTGGATGCATTTTAAGTCCACTTCAGTGATGCGCTCTTAGGATCCTCTGGATCTCTGGTTTTGTAAGTGTTGAGTGTCCTCAGTGTCTATCTCCTGTACCCTTGTGGTGATATAAAATTCACTAGGAAAGCAGCACTCTTGCTCATTTCCCTAATTCCTCTCTGGTTTCAGCTGGGCTGGGGGGTTGTGCACAGGGTCATTTATCTCCTCAGTCCGGCTCCTGTCTGAAAAGCGAAGCAGATTCTCCAATGCTCAGTGAAGTCAGCACCAGGTAAATGGGATAACCATTATTAATTTAGAGAGAATTTAAGGTTACTGGGAGCTTGACAATAGAAAGCGGAATCATTGTCTGGATATGATTCTGACTTGTTTCCCAGTTCCAGATAAGGTTTCCTTTCCACAGACCAGATCTGTTAGTCAGTCCAAGAGCAGTTCGTTACCCACCATGGCTGTGTGCCACTATTGCACTTGTATGAGCATCACATCAAGTTGTTTGCTTCTGAGTTGCTTAGACTTTGAGTTGCTCAGAAAAATGTTGGCCACTTCCAGCACCGCCCCCACCCCCATAGCTCATGTAACACCTTCCAGCACTAGATGGGTAATTGTCTGGAGACTGGCTCTCTTCTGGATTCCAACCAAGTCTGTCCATGGTTCCTGCTGAAGGCATATGGTGTGTTCAGCAGTAGGGCCTTACCATTAACCTCTGGTTGGTAATCAAGTGCTCTGGCAGAAGTCTGTCTTGTTTGTTTTGGAAGATCTAGTAAATCTCTCTGATCAACATACCATTGTGGATGTAAACCACATCCTGGCACAGGGAGTTACAAGCAAGTGCCAAGGGAAAAGAAAAGAGAAAGAGACAAAGAAGAAAGATAAACAGGAGAAATTTAAGTTTAGGCTTCATCTCATGCTCTCCAGGGTCCTTTGATTCGTGTGCTTCCCCTAGGGTCCTCTTGAGGGTTCCAGCTTTTAATCTAACCTTCTAGGATATTGGATTCTATGGTACCAGTTCAAGTTGGGTTCAGTTTTGTGTTCCCCTCCATCCTTCCCATTCCCCCAAAACCATACTCTCCCCATTGTCCAAACATCAAGATGCAATTCAGGTATGTCAGCAACTTTGGCTGATCATATTAGAACTCTGTGTCCAAACTCTTGATATGTTAGCTACTTGCCATTCCTTTAGAAGTGATTTTAGATACCTCCTAAACTATTCAACATTGTCATCAGGTCATGTGTATATTACTGTGAATATTTTGGGAATATTTTATAACCTATGTACAGTTGGAATCTTGTTCATATTTTCAGAAACAGAAGTGACTTTCTCTTCCTTCTGTTAAGTAGAAACTAACCAAATCTATGGAAATGTTGTCACCAAAATAAACCCAGAAGTTCCCCAAATTCCAGTCTTATCTGTATCTACTAAGATACCATACCCTATGTCTCAGTTGTGGATAACCAGATAGATCAACACAACACTAAAAAATAAAGTGAATGTCTTAGAAATCAAATGAAAAGACAAACCACAGAATCATAAAACAGTAAGTAGCCAGTTGTGGTGGCACATGCTATCAAGATATGACTGAAGAGGAATAGGCAGGAGGATCAGGAGTTCAAGAACAGTCTGGGCTACACATATAAAAAAAGAAGAAAAAAGAGAGGAAAAAAAAACCCAGTAAGTATGTGAGATAATTTTTCCTTTATTAAACTGTAACACTTTTAAAAACTAGTGACATTGGGCTGGAGAGATGGCTTAGCGGTTAAGCGCTTGCCTGTGAAGCCTAAGGACCCCGGTTCGAGGCTCGGTTCCCCAGGTCCCACGTTAGCCAGATGCACAAGGGGGCGCACGCGTCTGGAGTTCGTTTGCAGAGGCTGGAAGCCCTGGCGCGCCCATTCTCTCTCTCTCCCTCTCTCTTTCTTTCTCTCTGTGTCTGAGGCAAAAAAACAACAAAAAAAAAAACTAGTGACATTAACACAAAATTAGTATAAAAATATGGTGTGTACAAATCAATGGAGCAAAATTTTATCCAGAGCACATAGTCTACATTCCCATGGACCAGTGTTCCTGTCAATTATGGGCTGGCAACTGCCCCGACCACAGTCACTTGGGTCCAAAGCAAAGGAAAGGCCAGAGGGGGAAGGAGAAGGAACAGGAGAGAAGACTGCAAATGGGGGAGCTGTTATGCACATTAACAAAGCTCATGTTGCCAAACTCATAATCCAGGGAAACACCAACATGGCCCAGGGTCCTTTGTATGTACTGAGGCAATAAAGGGGAAGAAGTAAAGAGACAGCACCCACTATCCTCACTCACACAGAATAGAAGAAAACACCCCTCAGAGTTAACGAGCATGTCATTTTTCCTGGTCCAAGAATCATCACAAAGGCCCCCAATCCAGTTTCCACAGTCCTCCACATCCACCTCCCAATAATATCGTCCAAAAGAAAATGTTTGGGCTCCCCACACCAGAGAACTCTTTGATGTTGAAGCATTATCGCTGACATTGGAGTAATGGGAATGCATGATCAGCCTTCTCAGGTCTTCAGACAGGGAGATGTGACCTGTGACTAGGTCATTCTCCCAGGAAATGTACACTGTAGAAAGAAGACAAGAATTATGCTAACCAGAGACTCACATCTCTGATGGACAGGGACTTGTACACAGTCCAATAGGCTATCACAGAATATACAGTGCAAGGCAAGAATTCTACAGGTTTATGGATTTATAAGGTGATTAGTATTCATAAAATTCAACATATATATGTTTCTTGGTTTTTCAAAGTAGGTTCTTACTCTAGCCCAGGCTGACCTGGGATTCACTATGTAGTTATGTATTCTCATGGTGGTCTTGAACTCACTGTAATCCTCCTACTTCTGCATCCCAAGTGCTGGGATTAAAGGCATGAGCCACTGCACTTGGCTAAAACTCAATATTAAGTCATAAAAATGCAAGAAATTCATGATTCCCTTCAAATACATAGTATATACATAGTGCCAAGCTCTAGAACTTATTTTCCCAAAAGATATAAATTATGGGATCACTAAAAATTCACACTAATGAAGAACAGCAACTTACTCTTCTGCTCAAATTGCTAATAGTTTCCCCAAGCAACTGAGAAGTCAACCGTCAGGCTTGGCTCAAAGTTGAAAATATTAAATGTATACATGTGTGTCTACATGTACTGACATTAAGCATCTCAGCATGAAGGTCTTCACGTATAGTTGATTATGGTGTATGTATATGTATGCAATATCTATGTCCTTCCTACATCTCTCTAAGTTTTTCATACATTTCTCCTAGAATGGAAAAATTGCCTGCAGAAATCCTATGAAAAACAATAGTGATTGAGCAGTGGGAAAAGACTCCACCAAGAAATCATTAGGGAGGAAGAAGTTGTTCTGCCCAGATTTCCCGTTACCTTGGAATCGGCTGAGCATGTCAATCAGTCCAGTTATGGGCCAGGAACTGTGCACTGGGTTCAGGGGCTGGGGCATGTTCTGCTGCACAGCCTCACTCCTGCAAGGAGAAGACTCAGTTAGGCTTTCAGGCCTCAAAGTCTTCATCGGAACAATGACATCATGTCCCGCACATGGGGAAACAGCTGAATCCATTCACTGCCCTCCCACATCTTTTTTTTTTTTTTTTAATTTGCTTTCTATTCTGCAAGTAAAGGCAGTTTGGTACCATTATTAGGCTCATCCGTGACCTACCCCCTCCCCATTGGCCCCTCCTTGTTGAGGTATATGGGTCGTGCATTGTGGAGTTAGTCCACAGTTATTGGTACAATAAATGTCTCCATATATTATGACCCAACATGTGGCTCTGACATTCTTTCCGCCCCCTCTTCCGTAAAATTTCCCTGAGCCATGTTAGGTTCATTTTTGGTCTGCTTCAGTGATGAGGTGTTGGGGGCCTCTGAGGCTCTGGCTGTCTGATTTGGTAGGCGTTGATTTTTCTCTGTGTTGGTCTCCTTCCCCCTTGTGCTGGTATCCGGTTCATCAGGAAAACAGCACCCTTGCTTGTTTCACCAATTTTCCTTAGTTTCAGCCCGGGGCCCTTTTGAGGTATGATGGGGTGGCTCTCCCCTTAGGATCGGCATCTATCTGAAAAAGAGAAGCAGATTCTCCAACGGAGAGTAAGTGTATAGTGATCCAATTAGCTTCACCTTGCTGGCAGAAAATATCCAACCAAGAGCATTTTTGGGGAGCAAATGGTTTATTTTAGCTTGCAGATTCAAGGGGAAGCTCCATGGTATCAGAGAAGAATGTGCCATGAACAGAGGGTGGATATAAACTCCTAGCCAACATCAGGTGGACAACATCAGAAGGAGAGTGTGCCAAACACTGGCACAGGGGAAGATGGCAACAGCATCTATAAGCTCAGTCCCAAGAATAAACTGTCTCCTGGAGTCTTCAATTTCTAAATTGCCACCAGTGGGGACCTAGCATTCTGAACTCATAAGTTTATGCGAACCACCTGAATCAAATTGCTACCATACCTAAAATTCCAGTTTCATTTTGCTTTGTTTGGCTCAGAATGTTCTCCTGTTTCCTGTCTTCCCCATGGAAAGAAGCAAGATCTGCTCCTTCTCCCAATTCTCTGTCTTGTTTTCTGTCAAATTTTTAGGCTTAGCACATTTGGTAGGTTGGGAGCCACTATACAAGATTCTATTATTCCTTCCCTCCTGCTTGCATAGGCAATAGAAAAATGTGAGTCCTGTATATAAACCACTGACTAATGTTATTCGGTACAAACTAAGATAAACTGGGAAGTAAGTAGGTAGAATGATCATTGAGCTTCTGGCATCTCCAGTTTTCTCTTGACCACAGGAAGCCTAGCAATGCCAAGGACAGCTCAATGCCCAGAGACTCTCTGAGTGTGTCTTTCAGCTCTAGTGTGTTTCCTATTCTCTTGATCAGAGAGATTATAGAAACATTTTCAACTACAAATAGTTTGCAGAAGGACTGTCAAAATAGAGGGACGATACTCAATGCTTCCAAGGAAAACTGCATGATAAGGATGGCCTTGGCTCATTAGCATAATTTCAGAGCCACAGAGCTCTCAGGGCCCTAAAAGTCTCTCCTAAAGAACCAAAATAAACCTTCAAAAGGGCATATTTACTCTTTGCTTGCTTTCAGTCACTCTATACAAAGATGGTGCTGCGTCAATCTAACCATGTATCACTGTTTCCCCTCTATCATCCTCAAAGTCCTTGCTGTCTACAAGAATGAGAACCCTAAGTAGCTCCAATTTGCTGTAATCCCCCTTTCTCCTAAAGCCTTTCTTTATTTCTCCCTATATTTTCTTCCAGGACTGTCTTCTCACACACTACCAAAGCACTTTTTGGGATATCTAAACTGACACATCGGTTAAACTCTCTCAGATAGAGTGTTAACAATAAGTGTTATTGAAGTGATTAAATATATTGAATAGCCTTGCATTTTATATTGGTCTGCATACAAACTTATACTTGTTGTCATATATTCAAATTGTGTCTGATTGTAAGAGATATATGCTTTGATAAAATGATGCAATTATGCCATTTGCTGAATCAACAAAACATTTTAAACTTCTTAGTGGCAGTTTTTTCTGAATCCTCATAATATATATTATCAATTAGACTATACATATCCAATAGAACCAAAATAAGTTCTTGTATAATTTCATAAAATAAATAGAAAATAGAGTCCACATATACAAAATAAAGTCAAGTTAAAGTAATGAAAGAATTTTTAACTTTTAAATTCGTCACCTAGAAGCACCCTGAAGCCTGTTATTGTTTCCCCAACTTTAATAATAATAGCACTGGTGGGCAGAGGTAGGACAATCACTGTCAATTATAGGCCAACCTACACTACAGTTAGAGGGAAAAAAATAACAAAAAAACTTTTAAGTAAAGTACTACAGCAGGTGTGTTGGTGCATGCCTTCATTCCAGCATTCAGGAGGCAATGGTCAGTGGACTGCTGGGAGTTTGTGGCCAACTTGAGACTACATTGTGGATTCCAGGTACGTTTGGGTTACAAGAAGACCCTAAATCAAAAAATAATGTACAAGGACCTGAAATTACAACATTCAGGTCAATGAGAAGAGTATCTAATGACTGGCCAGCCTGGAGTTTTAATGAGATTTTACAAAAAATTCAAATAAAAAAGGAAAGAAAGAAGACTAAATAAAAGAAACTATACTATAATGCAACTTATGTGTTATAGCACTAGTGCATTTTGTGTTGTTTAATAAAAGTTAAAAAAAAATTCTGGGCAGATGCTCACCTCACCTTGAATGCAGTCCTTTCCACAGCTCAGCTCAACCTAAGTGCAATAGTTCTGGAGAAGCATGAAGTGATTCCTCAGAGTCAGGCTTTATAAATTTCTGAAGACCACACCCTTCTCCTCCAAGTGGTGGATTCACATAGGCTTTAGAAGGTGTGGACTGACAAGAGCAGATTTCTGAAGTGTAGGGCACACCCTATGCTGACCTTGCAGGAATGTAACTTTTTATTTTGGGTGAAGATTTAAGTGTAGCCCAGGCTGACTTGGAAGTCATGCTGTAGTTGCAGACTGGCCTCAAACTCCTGGTGATCCTCCTGCCTCTGACTCCCAAGTACTGGGATTAAAGGTGTGCATGACCACACCCAGCTGGTTCCATTTTTAACATTTCTCAACCTTGAATTTATTGTTGATAATAGAATTCCCAGGACTGGAGAGATGGCTTAGCAGTCAAGCGCTTGCCTGTGAAGCCTAAGAAACCAGTTTGAGGCTCGATTCTCCAGGATCCATGTTAGCCCAATGCACAAGGAAGCACATGCGTCTGAAGTTCCTTTGCAGTGGCTAGCAGCCCATGGCGTGCCTATTCTTTCTCTCTCTTTTTCTTTCTCTCTCCCTCCTTCTCTCTGTCTGTCACTCTCAAATAAATAAATAACGATAAAACTACATTTAAAAAAAGAATGTCCAAACAAGTATTTTAGAACTTTTTTTAGAGTGCCTCCCACCGCTACTCCTCAAGGTAAATTTTCTATAGGAATTTAGGTTCATTCCTCCCTTAAGAGTTACATCTTGACTCTCCATCATTGATTTGTTTTGCAAAACTGACTCATACAAAAATGGCACCTTGAATACAGTGGATAATCAGAAAATTCATTCATTTAAACACGGACTCATGGGATTAACTTCCAAAGCCCGAATCTTGAGCTCTGATAGCTCAGAGGTTTATAAACACATATAAAACACATATAGAGGTTTATAAGGCAGTTGTCAGATTCAAGGCAGTCATTACCTTGAATTCTTTACACTATTGATGATTTACAAGTTTCTAATGTTATATGATTTGGGGGCATAAACAAAACTTCCTTAGCAATCAGTGATCAGGATGTACAAATGAAGAATAGAAAGCTGTTTGTTCAGGGTATTTTGACCCATGACTTTCTCTTATAAGATATCTGACCAACCCAGGATGAACTCAGTGCTGGTTATGATAAGAACAGGACAGGTTGGGTGTGGTGGTGTACTCCTTTAATCCTAGAACTTGGGAGGCAGAGATAGGAGAAGAGCCATGAGTTCAAGGCCACCCTGAGACTTGAGACTACTACATAGGGATTTCTAGGTCAGCCTGAGCCATTGAGATCCTAGCTCAAAAAAAAAAAAGAACAGGACAAGGTTGTTTACAATCTTCTCAGCTTAGAATCTGAGGTGTTTGTAAAACATTGATCAGTTATAGAAAAGCAAAGAGGACCTTCAGTTTGCTTAAAATCTCTACAAAATTCCCCCCTTTTGATGTCTCTTATAGATATTATCAAGAGACATCACCTAGTTGGTATCATAAGAGATGTTAACCATTTGATAGTCCTGCAGGAGTGTTTGGAATTTTACTTGACTGTCCTATTGAGATGTAAGAGCCAATGGAAGGACCATGATGAACAAGAAGAAAGGGTATGAAAATGGAAAAAGCCAGGATCTTTAGAATGGCCCTATCTCTGATGTATAGAGCTTAGTTGGGAACAAGCCCTTAGAAGAAGCAGATAAATGTTTTGAACAAGGCACAGAAAAACCCAGTAGGATTGATGGACATTATGTCCATTTCCCCATTATCCCATGTTGAACTCCTCAGGCTCTGCCTTGCATGAACCAGTGTGTTTCCAGGACTGCTACTTTGAGCAAGGCTGTAGATTCCTCAAGCTTCTTCCATGTGCAGACTAGTTAGCTTCTGTGGTGACTAGATCAGGGCTCTAGGCTTCATGTAAGGGGCAGTTGTCCTCTAAAGCTTGAACTTGAGGGGTCCCTCTGGGTCCCTTGTGACGTGGCAGGCATTGCAATTGGCTGAGGATGCTGTCCTTTAAACTCTGGTGTTAGGAATCTATACTGTATCTCTTGGCTGTACTCATCTGATTAGCAAAATTGGTTTAGTTAAAGAAGTACAGAACAGGGGGCTGGAGAGATGGCTTAGTGGTTAAGCGCTTGCCTGTGATGCCTAAGGACCTAGTTCCACTCCTCAGGTCCCATGTAAGCCAGATGCACAATGGGGCACACACATCTGGTGTTCATTTGCAGTGGTTGGAGGCCTTGGTGTGCCCATTCTCTCTCTAGCTGCCTATTGCTGTATCTCTTTCTCTTTATCTAATAAATAAATAAAAATTTATTTTTTAAAAAAGAAGTACAGGGCTGGAGAAATGGCTTAGTGGTTAAGTGCTTGCCTGTGAAGCCTAAGGACCCTGGTTCGAGGCTCAATTCCCCAGGACCCATGTTAGCTAGTTGCACAAGTGGGCGCACGTATCTGGAGTTCGTTTGCCATGGCTGGAGTCCCCTGGATTGCACATCCTCTCTGTCTCTCTATGTCTCTCTCTCCCTCTTTCTCTCTCTGTCTATTGCTCTCAGATAAATAAATAAAAATGAACCAAATATAAAAAAAGAAGTACAGAACACATCTGGTTAACAAAACAGATCTGGTAAGACAAAGGACTTTAAAATCATTCTGATCAACATTTAAGTTTACTTATCAGGTGACAGAGTAAGCCTATCTGGAACATAGATAGGAGACACATTTTTTTTTTTTGTTTACTTTATTTATTTATTTGAGAGTGACAGAGAAAGAGGCAGATAGAGAGTGAGAGAATGGGAGTGCCAGGGCCTCCAGCCACTGCAAACAACTCCAGACACGTGCGCCTCCTTGTGCATCTGGCTAACATGGGTCCTGGGGAATTGAACCTCGAACCAGGGTCCTTGGGCTTCACAGGCAAGCGCTTAACCTCTAAGCCATCTCTCCAGCCCAGGAGACACATTTTATACTTTAAGTATCTGTCAGTTATTAATACAAGCAGACCATGGAAGCATGGTTTAGAAACCTGGAAACAAAATTTTATTTTACACATTAGAAGTCCTGTAAACAATATTTTACCAATAACTTTAAGTCAGTTGGCTTGATGTAGACATTTTATGACAAAAAAAAAAAAACCCAAGAACATATGAAATCTTCGCATCTGTGTTTGGAAACATCTTGGGGCAGTATGTATACCTATGTAAGTACCAATTACCCTGAAAAAGCTTGAAGCACAACAGCAGAGTTTAAGATCATTTTGCTTCAATGAAGATCATTTTAATACAAGGTTGTATTCTAGAGCAGAAAACATGTTGAAAGTATCAATATATGCATAAGCAATGAACTTAAGATACCAGAAATGAGATAATTACTTTAGTAAAACTTTGACAGAGACTGTTTGATTAATACAGCTTAAGAATAATTCAAAAGCTGGTCATTGTTGAACTAAACCCTTATAATTTTAACATACATTACAAACCTTTTGAGAGACCTAAAATAATTTTGTAAACAAGTACCTTTAACTGTTAAGTCATTTTTCAACTTAACTTAAAATGAAATTTATGACTTTTAGAATATATGAAACTTAGACAAACTATCCAATATTATTTTAAAGCAGGTTTTCCTAGGACATAAGCATTTTCCTCAGTTCCTCTAGGGAGAAAATCACAATGACTAAATCATGTATTACAAAACTTAGATGATAACCTCGGTGATAATCACACAGCAGAGCCAGCATGAATGAGACAAGAATCATCTCAAAGTGTCAGTGCCTTTTTACATGGTAACCTTATAGTAGAAAATTAAATAGTGGGCTGGAGAGATGCCTTGTCTGTTAAGGCATTTGCCTGCAAAGCCAAAGGACCCAGACTCAATTCCCCAGGACCCATTTTAGCCAGATGCACAAGAGGGCACATGTGTCTGGAGTTCGTTTGCAGTGGTTAGAAGCCCTGGCAGGCCCATTCTCTCTCTCCGCCTCTTCCTCAGTCAAATAAATAAATAAATATTAAAAAGACAATTAAATACCAATGAGCAAACCTCAATTTTAAGAATCAGTTTTTTGTTTCTGTAGCTAAAAGTCTGACAAATTTCCAGGCATGGTGGTACATGCCTTAAACCCCAGCACTCAGGAGGGAGAGCCAGGGGGATTACAATGAGTTTGAGGCCACCCTGAGACTTCATAGTGAATTCCAGATTAGCCTGGGCTACATCAAGACCCTACCTTGAACAAACAAACAAACAAAAGAAAAAAAAAGATTGACAAATAGAGAAACATAGCAAACTTGGCTTAACTTTCTAAGGTCAGTCTTTTACAAACATTATCATGAATAGATTGATATTAGTGGGTTGAAATTTTAATTTAACCTGGATATTTTAAGCATGGTAACCTAAATGAATACTAGGACATTTGGCAACCAGTCAGGATTATCTTTTGTTAGTCGATATAAACCTTGGCTAGTCTAACATTCACCTTAGATACCCTGAGGGGTCTGCAATCTAATCAAGCACTTTAAGACTATTTATCTATTTTGTATTTTTGTCTAATAAAATTCTTATCTGACAGAGGTGTTTAGTGGTAACAAAAATAAGGATAGGAAAACACACACACACACAGAGAGATAGATACTTTAAAGCCTTTTTACTGTTTGAATTTGTTCCTTCTTGTATATCCTATAGATATATGTCTTTTCATTAAAATGTGTAACTTTTATCCATGTATTTGTACCTGTAACCATTATGTAAGATTCTCTTTTTATCAAACATCCAACATTTAAACTTTCCCTTTCAGGCTATCCTTTTAACAATTTCAAATCATTGTAACTATCAGCAAAAACCTTCACTAAAAACTCATATTTTCACTGTATAAATAAACTAAGCTTGTCCTATTCCCTTATGTTTTCTTATGTATTTTCTCTTTATTCCCATTCCTTTGAGGGCCTTTTCAGTGGGGTTATGAATGTATCAGCCAGTCTCTGTGGGTGCAGGAAAAAATGACTCAGAACACTACTTACCATAAGACTATTAATTATGATAACTTAAGTTTTTATTTTATGTTATTAATAAGATTTTTGATATTTTATGTATCAATTTGAGAGGGAGTGAGGGAAAGAATTAAGAAACTACTTGAAATAACTTTTTATAAAAGAGTAGACCAGACTTGATTTAAATATGTACAAAGTATACACATATATGTAGTATCATTTCTTGATTTTTGGAAACTTTTTCCTTATATATTCTCTAAAACATATTTTAAAAATATGAAAGCAAGTTAGAACATTATTATAAAATTTATGATAAATTCAGCATTCAGTAACTGAACCTAGGCATAAGAAATCATTAGGCTGTGTTTTCTGTTAGCCGTTCCATCAAACCATAGAGAGATAAAGTAAACCTTAAAACTGGTATAGTAAATTTCTTATAAGGAGTCCCCATCTGTCTACAGAAACTCAGGACTTACTGCACCACCATCGTGAAGCCAGGACACTAAGATTCCCATGCCTGCAGTCCCACCATGGCTTTGCAAGGCCGGGAAGACCAGGAAGCAGAGCCATCAGCTATTATTGATTAGGAGGTCAAAATATTAGGAAAGGTCTCATCTTATCAAAACCATGCACTATCACTT
The DNA here is from genome assembly GCF_020740685.1 of Jaculus jaculus. Taxonomy (NCBI): domain Eukaryota; kingdom Metazoa; phylum Chordata; class Mammalia; order Rodentia; family Dipodidae; genus Jaculus; species Jaculus jaculus. Next base: position 126,250,744 of record NC_059104.1, on the reverse strand, counting down.
CCTGACAATGAAGAGTCAGTCTGTAAGTTAAGGACTTTGTATTGGGAATTTTCCAGTACAATCAACCAAAAATAATTCTTGAAATATAAAACACTATTTTTATGATTTATAACCATTCTTGGAAAATTAATGTAGGAGTCAGGATTTTGACATTTAGTACAATCAATGCCTGAATGGAAAATAAGGGTAAAGAGAAGAAGGGACTAGAACTTCCAATTTCATTGTTGAATGAATATAACAAATTCTTCAGAATCAGAATGGGAAAATTGTAGGTAACAAAACATGGGTGAAAACTAATGAACACAGCAGATATGTTTCCCATGGGGACAGGTAGGTGTGCAGAGGAAGGTGGTGTGTGTGTGTGTGTGTGTGTGTGTGTGTGTGTGTGTTGAATACTGGAGTATATGTCAAAAGCTTCATGAGGAAGAGCATCACCACTTAGAGAGAATAGAAGAGGAAAGTAAGGAGATCTTTCAAAGACTTGAGGAGAGTGAGGCCAGGATGGTCCTAAAGGGGAAAGCCCTGAGAGCAGACCTAAAGTCCAACCTAAGGTGTGAGGAGAGCAGTTTGCAGTTTAGGCTGTTCTTGATTCTTTGCAGATGTTGAATATTAACAGAAGATGAACAAACATTTGAAACCAACTTGAGGCTAAAATGTCAGTCAGTATAGTTTAGAAATCAGTGAGCATTTGAGGCAGAGATTTCACACCAAAAATGAACACTGAGTGTCTTCTCTCATGTGTTTTGGTTTGCGATTTTATCTGTTGCCATTTCCTTGGAGCTAAACAAGTATTTTATAATCTGTTTTTCAGAATGCCTAGCCTTTACCATTCCTCATGGTTATTTCTCTCTCTGAATTTAGCTTAGTTCCTTCCTTAAGATTTCCTCAGAAAATTATATCCTGTAGATGTTGGGAGCTGTAGCTGCTGTTTGACCATGAGAACTACAGTTGTTTTTGGATCTCTGGGTACAGAGGCCTTATTGTATGGCCTTGGCAAACAGTCTTCAGACACAGAGACATTTGTGGAGCAGACTTTAGGCACGTAGACACTGTCTAGAAAGTTTTATTTTCTGTATATAAGCTTATGCTTGCCTGAATAAATCTGAGACCTTGATCAGAATATAGACTTGGTCTCCTTCTTTGTGTCTCTTGTCTCCCATCCAGGTTAATTTCCCCTCAGGTCCTGTTTAACTCCCCGCTGGCCAGGGCAAGTGGCGCCCGAACTTGGGGCTTGAGGTACGAAATGTGACCTGGATGTCGCTCAAGTGGATGCCCATCACCCCCATTGGATCGCCACCTCATCGGTGAGTGAAGATCTGCATGCAAATCACCGCAGGAGTGCCCACCTGTGATACAGATCCAGAGAGATAAGAAAAGCAACGCAATTATGGGACAAGCATTAAGTAAGCACGAATTGTCTGTTGAAGGGCTTAAAACTTCTCTCAAGACACGAGGAACACGGGTTAAGAAAAAAGATTTAGTGAAATTCTTTGTCTTTTTAGAAGGTGTCTGTCCTTGGTTCCCCCAGGAAGGAACTATAGATGAGAAGTGGTGGCGCCGTGTTGGTGACTGTCTAAATGACTACTACCGTTCTTATGGTCCTGAAAAGGTTCCAGTGCAGGCATTTTCTTATTGGAATCTCATAAATGATGTACTACAGGTCCGCCACTATCACCCTGATGTTTCGAAAGTAGTTACAGATAGTGAGAATTTCCTTAAAAATAAATTCACCAGTAGTCAGACCTTCCTCCCTAAGAATGAAGTCCCAGAGAATCCCTACCCCGCCCGCACCGGCTCTTGCTCCGTGCTGTGCAGTGGGCAAACAACCTGCCCCCTCTCTCCAGGCTCTAATTGTTCCTCTATTACCATTCCTATGCCAGAAAATGCTGATGGTCCACCACCTAATAACCCACCCCCACCTAGTAACCCTCTCCGGCAATCTATCTATCCAGTTCTGTCTAACTTATAAACCACCAATCCTAATGATGACTCCCTTTCCCCTGAGAAAGAGGCAAATAAAGCTGAGGGAGAGGCTGAATTGCAGGATGAAGCTACTAAATATCATAACCCTGATTGCCCCCCAGGCACTTTTGGGTACACGGTCACCACCCTATAACATAGCATCCCCTTCTTCTGCCCTGGTGCTTGATGCTTCCTCTGATCTAGAATAAATAACTAGACAAGCCATTACTAAAATTTCCCGGGAGGCACAATCTCTTAAGACGCTCCTCCGAGCCAAAAAGGAAAAGTCACAGCTGCTCAAGCAATTACACGACCTTGATTTAGAAATATGCTCCCCCTCCACTCACCCTGTTCAGAAAACTAAAACCAAAAGTAAAACTCTCCATGCCTTTCCTGTAACTTGCTCCCAAGTTAAACCTATTGAAGGAAAAACTAATGAGGCTGAGCCGTAGGATCCAGATACCCCAGAAGAGGGGGAGGGAGGATCTGAAACAAAGGATCCTGCTGGGTCAGAAAGCACTGAGAATGAGGAAGGGGATGAAACTCTACTCATTAAAGCCCAGTGATATCACCGTCTTAAGTTTAAACATATAAAAGAGTTAAAAAATGCAGTTACCTTGTATGGTCCTATTGCTCCTTTCACTCTCTCTGTTAGAATCTCTAAGTGAAGACTTACTTGCTGTTAATGATTGGGTTATGTTAAGTAAAGCTACTTTAACTAAAGGTGATTTTCTTCTATGGAAAGCTGATTACACTGAGAGGTGCCAGAATGCTGCCCACCGTAATTTGGCCGCTGGTGGTTCCTCCAAATCCTGGACGCTAGATAAACTTCTGGACAACAGTCCCTACGATACAAATGAAAAACAAACCAAATTTCCTCCAGGATTACTTACACAAATTCAACATGCAGCTCTCAAAGCCTGGAAGAGCCTTCCCTCTAAAGGGTCAGCTGTCACCTCTTTTGCTAACCTCAGACAGGGTCCACAAGAGCTTTACAGTGATTTTATTGGCCACCTTACAGAGGCCGCTGAACACTTTATGGGAAAGGAGGAAACAGATAATGAATTTGTTAGACATCTTGCCTTTGAGAATGCTAACTCAGCCTGCCAAGCGGCTACACGCCCCATCGCTGTGGCAAAAATAGTTCTGACTTTATCAAACTCTGTGCTGATGTAGACCCTGCATCCCACAGCATTGGATTAGCCATAGGAACAGCCCTTAAAGATTTTACCCAAGGGGACAAGCTCAAAACTTGTTTTAATTGCAAACAACCAGGTCATTTTTCCAGAGAATGCACAGCCCTTAAGGCTGAGCAGCCACTCCCATCCTCTCTGTGCCTGGAAAGTTCTCCCTCAAGGTATGGCTAATAGTCCAACTTTATGTCAGAAATCTGTGGCTAAAGATTTAGCTTCTACAAGAAGCAAATTTCCCCAATTATATATTATTCATTATATGGATGATATTTTATTAGCTGAAAAGAAAAAGACAGAAATCTAGTTACAAAAAACAAAAAAGGGAAAAATGATACAGGGTTCAGTAACAAGGTGGTTAAATCATAGTTTGTTTATTTTTAAATTTTTTACTTTTGGATGCAAAAGGGTCTTCTGCTGCTGACCATTTTTGGCATGCACAAACCAACACTAATTATGCTAAAGTATTGTGGAAAGATCCATTGACTAACAAATGGAGTGGACCCGACCCTGTATTAATATGGGGACGAGGATCTGTTTGTATTTTTTCACAGAAAGAAAATGGAGCCAGATGATTGCCAGAATGTTTGGTGCAGCATGCAGGCCATGAGATCAAACAAGAGGACACTGCTGATCATGATAATATGGAGTCATCTACATCTTGCTTACAGTGAACTTTACTGAACCTATGTTCCTGATCCTCCTATATTACATCCAGTGACTAGGGAGAAAAAAGAAATCATAGTTCTAGTCAATAACACTCGGTTGCTAAGTACGCCATCTAGTAAAAATATAAAATTACATCAAGTAATTATGAGTTCATATTCAGGGCGTGGTCTAGGTATTCCACTATGCTTTTCTAAGACTAGCATAGTGGGATGTTTTGAAATAAAGGAAAGAAACATTACTGTAAAGCATGTACAAGAGCAAGTACAAGGTACAAAGAAGATAAAGCAGATTCAAACAAGCAGAATTTCTATTTGGCTTCCCTATGGAAATCAGGTTACAGGGGATAGTCCACCAGAGGACTTTATTCCCTGTGAAGGAAATACACCTTGGTTCAATAAATCTATACATTGGAGCAAATGTGTAGGGAAAAAATTTATCAGGTATAATGTTTCTGGATCTACTAGATATGTTAAGGACTGGTCAGGATCAGCAGACTCTATAGACAGTAAAACTGAATGGGTTAATGATTGGGCCACTGGACTGTCCTCAGGATCGTGGTGATCAGACAATGGACATCAGCAAACTTCTGTGTGGAAAATTGCTGCTGCTATGGGAGGTATCAAGGTTACATCTGACAGCAATGATTCAAATAGCCTTCCAAAGGTAACTGTTATGGCCTGTGTTACCCCACCTTATGCCCTGATGTTAGGGAATATAAATATTACTTGGTATCACTGGTCTGAGGAAATGCTTAATGTTACCTGTGATAATTGTAGTCTGTCCAATTGTATTTCTCATGATTTCTGGAACTGTAATGATTGTCAAACAACCTGAATTTGTTATGATTCCTGTCAATCTTTCAAAGCCTTGGTATTCTGACAAAGGTATTCAAACTCTAGAGGAGTTTAAAAATAGTTTAAGTTAGACAAAAGAGAGTTGTAGGTTTAGTTATTGCTGGGATTGTTGCATTCATTACATTATTAGCTTCTATTACTACTGCTGCTGTTGTTCTTACACAAGAAGTTCATACTGCACACTTTGTCAACAATCTAGCTAAGAACGTTTCTGTTGCTTTGGGAACTCAAGTTACCATAGACAAGAAGTTAGAAGAAGAAATAGATGCTTTATTTGATGTAGTGACCTATTTAGGAGAGCAAATTCAAGGAATGAAGATTAGAGCTCGATTAGAATGCCATGTGGATTATCAATGGATCTGCATCACCTCTAAAACTTACAATGCTAGTTATAAAGATTGGGTAAAGGTCAAAATGCACTTGGAAGGAATTTGGCACCATGATAACATATCATTAGATTTGGTTAGTTTACATTCAAAAATTTTAGCTATACAAAACAGTCATCTTGACTTTGATGCCACCAAAGTTGCTAATGATTTACTTGCTGCAATTAAGTCTGTGTTGCCTGGTTGGGACTCTAAGTTCTTGGATAGGCAGCTTTGCAGCTGTGGGAGTTTGCCTTCTGCTTCTCTTATGCCTATTGCCTATTTTCTTCAAGTGTCTAATGAAATCTGTTGTGAATGTTCACGCAGAGGTCCAAGCTATGCACTATAGAATACGTCCTTGACTCCCCTCCTTTAGGAGTTGCATAGGATCCAGACCTATGCATATCGGCTCACAATAAAGTGAGTATGATACGGGCACCAACGTGGGTGCAGGGCAAAGCACCACAAGGGAAGGTCCTTTTCTGACTGCTTCTGAATTCCCTGAGAGAAAAACCTGACTTGCATGGAGGTTGGTACCACACTTATTATGATCATATAGGCCCTGCCTCCCCTCCCCAAAAGGTACCAAGGGCCAAGATTGTGGGATGAAAAAATAACAGCCCACAGGAGGTGTCAGGTCAATACTCCCCCAGTTGGTTAAAGCCCACTGCTGAATAGCCGGTCTCCCCGTCTTTTGTATAAAAGAAGGGAGGAGATGTTGGGAGCTGTAGCTGCTCTTTGACTATGAGAACTGCAGTTGTTTTTGGATCTCTGGGTACAGGGGCCTTATTGTATGGTCTTGGCAAACAGTCTTCAGACACAGAGGCATTTGTGGAGCAGACTTTAGGCATGTAGGCACTGTCTAGAAAGTTTTATTTTCTGTATATAAGCTTATGCTTGCCTGAATAAATCTGAGACCTTGATCAGAATATAGACTTGGTCTCCTTCTTTGTGTCTCTTGTCCCCCATCCAGGCTAATTTCCCCTCAGGTCCTTGTTTAACTCCCTGCTGGCTGGGGCATTTAGAAATTGAATATTTTGAGCTGGAGAGATGGCTTAGTGGTTAAGCACTTGCCTGTGAAGCCTAAGGACCCCAGTTTGAGGCTCCATTCACCAGGACCCACATAAGCCAGATGCACAAGGGGGTGCACACATCTGGAGTTTGTTTGCAGTGGCTAGAGGCCCTGGACACCCATTTTCCCCTCTCTCTCTCCCTTTCCCTTTTTCTCTCTGTCACTTTCAATTAAGTCAATAAAAATAAACAAAAAACTTTTAAAAAAGAAATTGAATGTTTTTACACTGGTAATGTATGCCCATTTCAAAGCAATGATTGGAAATGATTGTTTCTCACTTTGCAATCCCATCGATTACACATGATAAAAAAAAAAACAACTTAGAAGTCCCATTGTATAATTCTGGTGAGACTTAAGTGTAATGAAACAGATGAATCACAAGTAGAGGGACGTGCTGAGCTCTCTCCAGTTTGAAGGCATCATTAGTGTTACTACTGATTACTGAGCAGATTTCTTACATCACTACAGAGATTTCAAAGATCCTAGATTTTTTTCCTTAACTTTCCTTTCTTTTCTCACCTCTCAGTTCAGTTCATTAATGAGAACAACCAAAGTTCAGGTTAGAAAAGGAAAACCCTTCGTGGCCACGCTGAGGCTATATAGTGAATTCCAGGTCAGCCTGGGCTACAGCAAGACCTTATATGGAAAAACCAAACAAAAAAGAAAGAAAATTGATCCCCATGAGTTGTGTGTAGAGGTGCACACCTGTATTACTAGCACAAGAAAAACTGAGGAAAGAGAATCAGGCCAGCCTCTTTGCATACTGAGATGTTCAAAGATTAATATGATAGTCTGTGAAGTTTAAGGTCCTAGGTTCAATTCCCCAGTACTCACATAAGTCAGATGCACAATATGACACATACATCTGGAATTTGTTTTCAGTGGCTGCAGGCTATGGTACACCCATTCTCCCTATCTCCCTGTATGTCTGTATCTCTCTGCTTAAAAATAAACAAAATATCTTTTAAAAAAGATTTCATGGTAAGCCTTGGCTACATAGTGAGACCCTATCTAAGGCAGAGGGGACATGAGAGGGAAATAGAACAGTTTAGCCAGGACATGTAAAACTGTATTATCTTTTAGAACACCAAGAGGGAAGGGAGAGACCCTCTAGAGACCCTCTACTTGACTTTCATAAACCTGGAACTCAATATGTTCCTTTACAGATGCTCTTTTATTTATTTTTTTGTTTCTTTACTTTTATTTATTTATTTGAGAGTGTCAGAGAGAAGGAGGCAGAGAGAGAGAGAAAGAGAGAGAGAGGGAGACAGAGAGAGACAGAATGGGCATGTCAGGGCTTCCAGCCACTTCAAACGAACTCCAGAGGACTGCACCCCCTTGTGCATCTGGCTAATGCGGGTCCTGGGGAATCAAGCTTTGAACAAGGGTTTGTGACTTCACAGGCAAACACTTAACCACTCAGACATCTCTCCAGCCCTTTTATTTTAATTTTATTTATTTACATATATTTTCATAGAGAGAGCACATGTAAGAAAGTTAGCATGCCAAGGTCTCAGTTATTGCGCTCGAACTCCAAGTGCTTGTACCACCTAGTGAACATGTGCAACCTTGCACCTTTGTGCATCTGGCTTACATGGGACCTGGAGAGTTGAACATGGGTCCATGAGTTTCACAGGCAAGCACCTTAACCTCTAAGACATCTCTCCATGCCCATGTGCCTTGAAAATGTTTTTATCCCCCTGCAGTCCCTGAAGGGCCTGATTTCTGCTAGGCAAGAATTTGTCACTGGTATCTCTTAACAGGCCTTTGCACATTCTATATTGCATCCTTAAAACTCTGAAGAGGGCTGGAGAGATGGCTTAGCGGTTAAGTGCTTGCCTGTGAAGACTAAGGACCCCGGTTCAAGGCTCGATTCCCCAGGACCCACGTTAGCCAGATGCACAAGGGGGCGCAAGCGTCTGGAGTTCGTTTGCAGAGGCTGGAAGCCCTGGCGCGCCCATTCTCTCTCTCTCCCTCTATCTGTCTTCTCTGTGTGTCTGTCGCTCTCAAATAAATAAATGAAAAATGAATAAAAACATATTAAAAAAAAAAAACTCTGAAGAAACCAGAAGTACAAGAAATAAATGTAAGTCGGACGGTGAGGGAGAAAGCTCAACACTAAAGAACACTTACTGGGCAAACATGAAGGCCTGAGAGGGCTTGAGGTTCCCTAGTCCAATTCCCAGGCATACCTGTAAACAGCTACCATAAGGTGTAATGACATTCATGGAGGGAGGGGGGGTATGGAGTCTAGAGAAACATGTAAGGTTAATAGTCAATTTGACTAAAAATGGCAGTTTGGGAGTAAGGGAAGTGCTCTCGATTAAGGAAACTAAAAGATGGCAGAGAATGTATTGATGTATGAATGTATGGATGGTGCACATGTGCATACTCTCACGCCTATGCCACACACACCAAGTCACACCAACAGCACACCACACGCAGTACACAACACACAGGCAAAAAAAATAAAAACCAACAAAAATAAAAGGGCTGAAAATATTATATGCCAATAAATATTTATTTAGAAGGAAACACTAAAGTAATATTTCACTAAGAAACCCCTCCGTCTAACAGAAATTCCCAGGACTTCAGACTGGGAGGGTTGTGATAGGACAATATAGGAGAACAGTCTCAAATAGAGTCTAAGTCTGAGGATTCCCCTTAGGACGATGAATCACACAGACTGTCCTCAGAGCTCCTGTTGGCCTCTTCTTCATCTCCACTGCCCTGGAGATCTGAGGAGCTGGTCCCTTGGGCCCGGGTCCCATCTCCCATCCCCCTCTCGCCTGGTGTCGGGGAGCCCCCCTCCTGGACCACAGTGGTGTCTGAGGAGTCTGACCCCGCAGGCAGGGGCCCCCGCTCGTCCCTGGGAAGCTGTGGCAGCTCCTGTGCTGAGGAGCGCTGGGGATCTCTTCTCATGAACTTGGGGCTGGGGCCATCTGTCACCATGGTGCACTTCCGCTTCCCGCACGTGGCCTGGGCCTCTCTGTAGGCAGCGTAGTCCTCGGGCGACAGAGTCCTGAGCCAGGCGTCCAGGTCCACCCAGTACTGCTGCTGCATCTCCTCGGCCTGCCTCTGGTAGCGCCCCCTCACGCTCGGGGGCACACGCTGCCAGCGCCTGCCAATCTCCACCATGCGCTCCCGCACGGGCAGGTAACACAGCTCCCCGCTCGACCACGAGTCCTGCTGAAACTTGTGGAAGCCGCTCATGGGGGGCTTCGCGGGTTCGGCCAGAGATTTCCGCGCGGCGGGCCGTCCATCCGTTTCTGGACGAGCGCTGTCCTTTTGCGCTGGTCCTCGCAACTTTGTGGGGACTCTGCCTTGGTGCTTCGCGGGCACCCCAGATCGCCCAGCACGCTGGACGACGTCGGGGTGCTCTTCCCGGAACTGAGCCACTTTCTTCTCAAAGTCCTCCCTCTCCTTCTGGAACTCTTGCGCGTACCTCTGCCGGGCCTGCTCCGGGAGCTGCCTGTACTTCTCCGACAGGACTCGGGCCAGCTGCTTGTTGTTGAGCTCAGGGTGCATCCGGAGGCACTGGGCCCTCTGCTCCTTGAAAAAGCGCAGGTAGGCTGTCAGGGGCCTTTTGGGGAAGTCGGGGTGCTTCTTGTACTTCCTGCTGGCCTGGCCTTGCTCCACCTGTTCCTTAGCTTCCTTCACTAACTCTGACAGTGTGCGCACCTTCCTCAGTTCGTGAGACAACTCCTGCCACTTGAGTCTGCACGTTTCGCCTGTAAAACCTGCAAAAGCTATTTTCCCCCAGTCCAGAGCTGCCTGTGTTTTGTGGAATGCTCGGCGGTCGTTGGGTGGCAGGTTCTCCTCCATGCCCTCCAGTAATTTCAGAGTGTCTTTTGTGGACCAGTGTCCTTGGTTGTGCGATGACGCCATGTCCAGCTTGAAACTGGGCCACTAAAAATGTCTCTGTTGTGCAAACACCTCGACAGGGTCTCGAATCTCCTCACACTCGCGTGTGACCAGGTCAGTCACTCCTGTAGTTCCGCAGTGTGTGATTCTGTATGTCTGAGGAGAAGAGAAAAGAACGTTAATCCCTTTCATTGTGGTTTAGGAGAACCATCACACCTCATTGCCAATGTGTCCCACATATGATTACTTGACTTTTGCAACATATATTGAAAATTTCCCCCGTGTAATGAAATTTGTTATTCAGCAGTGGGGGAGCACACCTTTAATCTAAGCCCTCAGGAGGCAGAGGTAGGATGACCTTGAACTGCATGAGAAACTGGACTCTAGAGTGAGTTCCAGGTTGACCTCGTCTATTGTGGGCATTTATTTCACAAAGAAAAGTGAAAGGAAGAAAACTTGCTTGTGTTTTACAATATCGAAGCACATGTTGTCACATGTTAAGAGGGCCTGCCTTTGGAAAAACTGAATGTAGGACTGGGAAGATGGCTTAGTGGTTAAAAGAACTATCTTGGGGGAAGGGGGCTGGAGAGATGGTTTAATGGTTAAGCACTTGCTGTGAAGCCTAAAGTCCCTGGTTGGAGGATTGATTCTCCAGTACCCACATAAGCCCTATACACAAGGTGGCACATATATCTGGAGTTCATTTGAGGTGGCTGGAGATCCTAGTGTGCCCATTCTCTCTCTCTCTCTCAAATAAATAAATAAATAATTTTTTTTAAAAAAAAGAACTATTATGGGCTGGTGAGGTTGCTTAGCGGTTAAGTGATTGCCTGTGAAGCCTAAGGACCCAAGTTCGAGGCTGGATTCCCCAGGACACACGCAATCCAGATGCACAAAAGGGCGCATGCATCTGGAGTTTGTTTGCACTGGCTTTAGGCCCTGCAGCACCCTCTCTTTCTCTCTGCCTCTTTCTCTCTCGGTGTGTCTGCAAATAAATAAATAAAAGTAAATGAAAAGCCAAATGCACAAAATGAGCCATACATCTGGAGTTTGTTTGCAGTGGCTAGAGGCCTTTGCATGCCCATTTATTATCTGTGTGTGTGTCTCCCTCTGTGTCTGTCTGTCGCTTCCCGCCTTTGTTTCTCCCTCACAAATTAAATTAATAAAAAATTATTTGTACTTAAACTTTCAAAAATTAATTATCTGACAAATCTTTCAAAACCTGTTGGCCTTGGTACAATTCCGTTGTACCCAAATAAAGCCAGTAGGATAGCCTCTTCCATAAATCAAGGCTTTATTTATTTACTTATTTTCTTGTTTTGTTTTTTGAGGTAGGGTCTTAGTCTAGCTCAGGCCAATTTGGTATTCTCTACATAGTCTCAGGGTGGCCTTGAACTGACAAAAATTCTCCTAACTCTACCTCCTGAGTGCTGGGATTAATGGCATGCACCATCACATCTGGCCTTTATTGCGTTTTTCTTTATTTGTTTCCTTTGGTTTTTCAAGGTAGGGTTTCACTCTGGCCCAGGCTGACATGGCCATAAATCCAAACTTTAGATGGACAAGGAACACAACATCAATATAAAACATGAATTACTATCAATTGTCAAACAACAGTAAATGTTAAAAGCCTTAGTAGAATGATAAGTTAAAGATATTTTTAAAAACTTGTGAGGAACATCACTGGCACACCAGGGCCTCAGGTCTCTACAAGCAAATTCTAAAAGCCTGCCCCCACATTTTTCATCTGGATTGAAGATGATACTGGGGAATTTGAACTCTAGGACAGAAAGCTGTACAAGTAAGTCCCTTGTTCTCCTCAGCAATCTTCTCATCCCCCAAATTACATCATTTGTGTGAACTAGACTTACTACAGTTTTCTGTTTTAGAAAGACAAATGTAGAAATGTGGGACACTGACTCACCTGTAGATGCTCTAGCAAGTCCTACAGCAAGGAACACCCTTTGCTTCTGAGGTGCAGTCTCCCCTCTTCTCTCAGGATGGCAGCTGTGATTCGCCCAGATACCAACACTGCAGCCAGCTCCTAATGTCTGAGCAGACACCCTTCTCAATTGGGAAGCTTTTATAGGAACACCCTTTATGCCCCGCCCTGATTAGGTTTGTGTAGTCCAGAGAAGTTGCATAACTTAATCAACTTTTCCTGTTAAAGCCAAGACCTTTCCAAACTCTTAGGTAGTAAATACCCAGGTTGAGGCCTGGTTTATCCCTTCCCATGTTATTCTGCCAGGATTGAGGCCAGGGCAACCTCTAGATCCTACATCATTGGTTAATAAAAATACTCATTGATGGGCTGGAGAGATGGCTTAGCGGTTAAGCGCTTGCCTGTGAAGCCTAAGGACCCCAGTTCAAGGCTCGGTTCCCCAGGTCCCACGTTAGCCAGATGCACAAGGGGGCACATGCATCTGGAGTTCGTTTGCAGAGGCTGGAAGCCCTGGAGCGCCCATTCTCTCTCTCTCCCTCTATCTGTCTTTCTCTCTGTATCTGTCGCTCTCAAATAAATAAATAAATAATTAAAAAAAAAATTAAAAAAAAAATACTCATTGAGAAATTCACTCCTGAGCTTCAACAGTGGAGTGGAATTCTCTCTTTCCTGGGGAAAATGTTCATAGGAAAATGGATGAATGTGGAACAGATCATACTAAGTGAACTCATACAAGGACAGAAAGACAATTGCCACATGTTCTCCCTCATATTTTGTTCCTAACCTGGAACAGTGTGAGTTGCAGGCATACCTGACAGGCAACTCAAGGGACAGATAGTGGGGATAGAAAGCTTAAGGGGAAGGGAAGTGAAACCTGACTTCCCACACTAGGGAATAGCAATAGACACAGAGGATGCTCAAAACATACCAAAGCCATAATCCAGAATGTTCTAAGATCTCAAACCTAGAGTAGGCTTTATACTCTCATTAAGGCTCAGGATATTCTGTGGAAGAGGGTGCAGGAATTGTGCAACATCCACTAGGTAGGAGCAAATAGACAGAGGCATTACCCTTCCCTGACACACAAAGACTGTGGCTGTTGCAACTCATAATCCATGCCTCCATGGTGAGTGCCAACAATCCCACACAGAGGAGGACCCTCGGTGAAATGGGGGCAGGGAGGAGGGAAATGATGGTACCAACGCATGATGCGTCCATACAAAGTTTTTACTTAATATAAAGATTAAGGGGCTGAAGAGAATGCTCAGTGTGCTTCCTAGGAAAGCCTGAGAACTTGAAACTAGAAACCACATGGAAAATGAACAGAATACACACCCACAGCTGGATATGGCCATGAGTGCCTGTAACCCTAGCCACATAGTGGAGCAGGGACCTGGAGTCACTGGAAGTTGGGGGAGGGGGGACAACTTTCGATACCTCCCTTGCTCTCCTGACCAGGGGATGCCCCTGCCATGCCAAGAACAGCTGACCTTCCAGGCTGGTTTTCGTTTATCCTTTCCTTGTTAGACTCCTTCCCTGGCTTTGAATGGCAGCTCACACAGTACCCTTCAGAAATAATCAAGTTCCTCAGAGATCTAGATAGACTACACTCTGCCAGTGGTCTAGGAGTCATGCAGTGCAGTGTGTGCAGACTGCTGCTCAGGTGGGTGAAACCCTATGTGCAGTGATGGGGGCCTTCATAGAGTGACCAGTCCATTCAGGAATTGGACCCATTCTTGGTAGCAAATGGTGCCGAGGAGGAATGCAGAGGTAGACCCCGCAAGGAAAGACCACATGGCTTCAACTTGTTACTATTTAATTCATACTAAGCTGGATTCTGGGAAAAGGGTTAGCACTCCCTTGATCTCAGACAAAAGCAGATTTACATCATATGTGTTCCACATCTTGTCTTTAAAAGAAATGGCTATTTGGGTTGAAGAGATGGCTTATCTGTTAAGACACTTGCCTGTGACACCTAAGGATCTAGGTTTGACTCCCCAGTACCAACATCAAGCCGAATGCACAAGGGGCTGCATGTTTTCGGAGTTTGTTTGAGGTAGCTAGAGGCCCTAGTGCACCTATTCTCTCTATGCCTCTTCTGTGTCTCTCTTTCAAATAAATACGTAAAAATATTTAAAAATGTCTACTTTCCTAACATCAAACAGTTTTAGTTTTCTCTTTTGTCTAAGATTTTTGGTAGCATGCAGTTCTAAGATTTTTGTAAAAAATTCTATGTTCTAAAAACTAGAACATAAAAGGAAATTGACAATCAGATTTAAATGTGGATTGCTGTGAGCTAGTAATTTAGAATTTAACAATAGATAAAAAGGTAATCATAATTATTACATGCTAAAAAGGTAATTAAGATTTGTCCTTGCTGAGCTTTTAATGCTAGTTTTATAAAAGGAAGTCCACCAAGAAATTTAGAGGTTTATTGCGAAAAACAGGATCCTGCTGGGTGTGGCGGGTCACACCTTTAATCCCAGCACCAGGCAATTTAGGGGATTATTGGGAGCACAGGATTTTCCTTGGTGTGATGCCTCACACTCTTAATCCTAGCACTTGAGAGGAGGAACCAGCTTGATCAATACTTTGAACATAGCCTTCATCTAGGCAGTGGCAACACAAGCTCTCTTAGACCATAAGGCTACCCATAAAGGGATATGATAGAATATCTCCTTCCTTTCTTTCTTCCTTTCTTTCTTTCTATCTTTTCTCTCTCTCTCTCTCTCTTTCTTTCTTTCTTCCTATCTTTTATTTCTTTCTTCCTTTCTATTTTTTCCCTCTTTCTTTCTTTTTTCTTTCCTTCCTTCCTTCCTTCCTTCCTTCCTTCCTTCCTTCCTTCCTTCTTTCTTTCTTTCTTTCTTTCTTTCTTTCTTTCTTTCTTTCTTTCTTTCTTTCTGTTTTTGTTTTTCAAGGTAGGGTCTCACTCTAGCCCAGGATATCCTGGAATTCATTATGTACTCTGAGGCTGGCTTCAAACTTATAGCTATTGTCCTAGCTCTGCCTCCTGAATGCTAGGACTAAATGTGTGCCACCATGCCTAGCTTCATTTCTTGCAAGCTCTTAACATCCTCTTATTTGTGGTGTTTGAGTCTTATCAGCATCTCCTACCATTCCACTAAGAAGTTTTTTTCTGGCTGGTAGTGAGAGCAAGCAGCATATTCTTTCCTGACACCTCCTCTGAATGTTCCCTGACCATGGTCTTGTGGGAGAGATGAAACATTGACTGCTACGCACGGGGCTTTGTGTTCATCTCATCATTTGATGAGTCTTGGGTCTTCCTATTGTTCATTGCCTTCAATTAAGAAAGGGGGTGGTGGTGGTGCTGGATGGATGGCTTAGTGGTTAAGGTGTTTGCCTGCAAAGCCAAAGGACCCAGGACAAAATGAAGTCAACTTAAAGTATTGAAAAAATTTTTAAATTCTTCATTTACAAGAACCCTACAGCCAGTTATGGCTTCCCCACCTTTAATATAATAGCACTGATGGGATGAGGTAGGACAATCACTGCCAATTATAGGCCAAACTAAACTACAGTTAGAACCTTTGGGAAAAAAAACTAACAAAAAAATTTTTTTAAGTAAAGTAGTACAGGCAGATGTGTTGCTGCATGCCTTCATTCCAGCACTCAGTAGGCAATGGTCAGAGGATTGCTGGAAGTTGTTTTCAACTGGAGACTACATTGTCAATTCCAGGTATTCTTGGGTTACAGGAAGACCCTAAATCAAAAAATAATGTATAAGGACCTGAAATTACAACACTCTGGTCAGTGAGAAGAGTATCCAATGACTGGCCAGCCTGGAGTTGTAATGAGATCTTACAAAAAGTTCAACTAAAAAAGGAAAGAAAGAAGACTAAATAAAAGAAACTATAGTATACTATAATGCAACTTATGTGTAATAGCACTACTGCATTTTGTGTTGTTCAATGAAAGTTCTGGATAAATTCTGTGCAGATGCTCACCTCACCTTGAATGCAGTCCTCTCCACAGCTCAGCTCAACCTAAGTGCAATAGTTCTGGAGAAGCATGAAGTTACTCCTCAGAATCATGCTTTTAAGTTTCTGAAGACCACACCCTTCTCCTCCAAGTGGTGGATTCACCAAGGCATTAGAAGGTGTGGACTGACAAGCACAGATTTTCTAAAGTGTAGGACACACCCTACCCTGAACTTGCAGGGATTTAACTGTTTTCATTTTGAGTTAATATCTCACTGTAGCCCAGGCTGACTTGGAAGTCATGCTGTAGATGCAGGCTGGCCTCGAACTCCTGGTGATCCTCCTACCTCTTACTCCCAAGAACTGGTATTAAAGGTGTGCATGACCACACCCAGCTAGCTTTCAATTTCTTTTTGTGTGTGTGTTTTTGTTTTTTGAGGTAGGGTCTCACTCTGGTCCAGGCTGACCTGGAATTAACTCTGTAGTCTCAGGGTGGCCTTGAACTCATGGCGATCCTCCTACCTCTGCCTCCCGAGTGCTGGGATTAAAGGCGTGCGCCACCACGCCCGGCCAATTTTTAATATTTCTCAACCTTGAATTTATTGTTGATAATAGAATTCCCAGGACTGGAGAGATGGCTTAGCAGTCAAGCGCTTCTCTGTGAAGCCTAAGAAACGTGTTTGATGCTCGATTCTCCAGGATCCATGTTAGCCCAATGCGCAAGAAAGCACACACGTCTGAAGTTCCTTTGCAGTGGCTAGAAGCCCTGGCGTGCCCATTCTCTCTCTCTCTTTCTTTCTCCCTCCTTCTCCCTGTCACTCTCAAATAAATAAATAAAGATAAAAATAAATTAAAGAAAGGAATGCCCAAACAAGTATTTTAGAACTTTTTTTTAGAGTGCCTCCCACCGCTACTCCTCATGGTTAATTTTCTATAGGAATTTAGGTTCATTCCTTCCTTAAGAGTAACAGCTCGACTCTCCATCATTGATTAGTTTTGCAAAACTGGCCCATATAAAAATGGCAGCTTGAATACAGTGGATAATCAGAAAATTCATTCATTTAAACATGGACTCATGGGATTAACTTCCAAAGCCTGAATCCTGAGCTCTGATAGCGCAGAAGTTTTATAAACACTATGACAGGCCATTGTCAGATTCACGGCAGTCATCACTTTGAATTCTTTACACTATTGCTGGTTTACAAGTTTCGAATGTTATGTGATTTCCTGTCACAATCAAAAATTCCTTAGGAATCAGTGATCAGGATATACAAATATAGAACAGAAAACTTTGTTCAGGGGTGTTTGACCCATACTTTTCTCTTATAAGATATCATGCCAACCCATGATGGAACTCAGTGACAGAGCTGTGTACGTTTATGATAAGGACAGGACAGGTTGAGTGTGGTGGAGTATGCCTGTAAACTTAGAACTTGGGAGGCAGAGATAGGAGGAAAACCATGAGTTTAAGGCCACCCTGAGACTTAGGACTACATAGGGATTTATAGGTCAGCCTAGGATAGTGAGTCCCTAGCTCAACAACATTAAAAAAAAAAAAAAAAAAAAAACAGGACAAAGTTGTTTGCAATTTTATCAGCTTAGAATCTGAGGTGTTTGTAAAACATTGATCAGCACAGAAGAGCAAAGAGGACCTTCAATTTGGTCAATTCTCCCCTTTTTGATGTCTTTTATAGATATTATCGAGAGACATCACCTAGTTGGTATCATAAGAGATGTTAACCATTTGCTAGTCCTGCAGGAGTGTTTGGAATTTTACTTGACTGTCCTATTGAGATGTAAGAGCCAATGGAAGAACCATGATGAACATGAGGAAAGGGCATGAAAATGGAAAAAGCCAGGATCCTTAGAATGGCCCTGACTATCTCTAATGTATAGACCTTAGTTGGGAACAAGCTCTTAGAAGAAGCAGATAAATGTTTTGAACAAGGCACAGAAAAACCCAGTAGGATTGATGGACATTATGTCCATTTCCCCATTATCCCATGTTGAACTCCTCAGGCTTCTGCCCTGCGTGAACCAGTGTGTTTCCAGGACTGCTACTTGAGCAAGGCTGTAGATTCCTCAAGCTTCTTCCATGTGCAGACTAGTTAGCTTCTGTGGTGACTAGATCAGGGCTCTAGTCTTCATGCAAGGGGCAGTTGTCCTCTAACGCTTGAACTTGAGGGGTCCCTGTGGTCCCTTCTGCCATGTCAGGCATTGCAATTGGCTGAGGATGCTGTATTCTTTACGCTGGTGTTAGGAATCTATACTGTATCTCTTGGCTGCACTCATCTGATTAGCAAAACTGGTTTAGTTAAAGAAGTACAGAACAGGGGGCTGGAGAGATGGCTTAGTGATTAAGGAACTTGCCTACAAAGCCAGAGGAACCCGGTTTCACTCTGTGGGTCCCACCTATGCCAGGTGCACAAGGGGGCGCATACATCTGGAGTTCATATACAGTGGCTGGAGGTCCTGGTGCACCCAGTCTCTCTCTCTCTACCTACCAATTTCTGTGTTTCTTTCTCTGTCAAATAAATAAATAAAGATAAAAACTTAACTAAAAATAAGTATAGAATATATCTGGATAACACAACAGATATGGTAAGACATTCTGACCAACATTTAAGTTTACTTATCAGGTGACAGACAATGTAAGCCATATCTGGAACACATTTTATCCTTCTAGTATCTGTCAGTTATTAGTACAGGCAGGCCATAGAAACATGGTCTGGAAACCTGGAAACAATATTTTACATGTTAGAAGTTGTGAAAACAATATTTAATCAACAACTTTAAGTCAGTTGGCTTGATGTAGAAATTTTATGACAGAAAAAGACAAGAACCTATAGCATCTTCTCATCTGTGTTTGAAAACATCATTTGCCAGTATGTATACCTTTGTAAGTTCCAATTATCCTGAACAAGAACAAAGCACAACAGCAGAGTTTAAGATCATTTTTCTTTTATGAAGATCATTTTAACATGAGGTTGTATTCTAGAGCAGAGAACATGTTGTAAGTATCAATATATGCATATGCAATGAACTTAAGATACCAGAAATGAGATATTTGCTTTAGTAAAACTTTGACAGAGACTGTTTTATTAATACAGCTTCAGAATAGCTCAAAAGCTGGCAATACTTGAACTGAACCCACCTAATTTTAACATACATTAAAGACATTTTGACCGACCTAAATGAACTTTGTAAACAAGTACCTTTAACCACTGAGTCATTTTTTACGTAACCTAAAATGAAATTTATGCCTTTTAGAATATATGAAGCATAGACAAACTATCCAAGATTATTATAGAGGAGGTTTTCCTAGGACATAAGCATTTTCCTGAGTTTCTGTAAGAGAAAGTCACAATGACTAAATCGTGGATTAGAAGACTTAGGTGATAACTTGGTGATAATCATGTAGCAGAGCCAGATTGAACAAGACAAGAATCATCTCGAAGTTAGAGTGCTTTTTGACATAGTCACCTTATAATAGAAAAATAAATACCGGGTTGTAGAGATGCCTGAGCAGCCAAAGGGCTCAGGTTCAATGGTCATGGACCAACATAACCCAGATGCACAAGGTGGCACATACCTCTAGAGTTTGCATTGGCATGCCAATTCCATAGATATAGATATATAGATATCTTTCTCTCAAATAAAATAATTAAATAAATAAAACATTTTAACAGGTATAATAATTTTTTTCATCTATCAGTGAAGGAAGTTATAAATAATCCCTCCTTATACACAGACACACAAACACACAAACCAGCAAATCATAAGCAAATATTCCTGAAATTCAGTCTAATGTAGCATTCACCCTAGCATCAACACATCCTATTTATACTTTGTGAGCTTCATCAAGGTCTAGATGTACTTAAGAGTGGAGAGAAAAGGAAACTTTTCGAAAATGAGTGAATTATTTAAGAGGCATTTACTGTATTCCTTCATAAGACCCTAGGTAGAGAAAAGATTTTATAAAGTAGACCTAATGGGTATAATGGGGAATTAATTGATCTTTCTCTCTTAAGGGCTGTCCACTGGCTAATGAAAATTTAAAAAGAAAAAGGCTAAAAATCAATCCCACTAAACTCCCTCCAAAAAATAGGAAAGAAGAAGAAAAAAAAGATACTAAGATTTCCTAGGTTATTCTCACGGGAATTCCATAAATGGAGGGTTTGCCAGTGGCACTCACTCAGTGTTTTGTTGTTTCTGAAGCTGTGACTCCCTGTAGCCTAGGTGAAATTGGACCTAACTCTGTAGCCAAGTCTGGCCTGCAACTCACGACAATCTTGCTACCTCATCCTGTGAGTGCTGGGATTAAAGACATGCTACCACACTCCACTTAGAGCTCTATTTTCTTTCTCTTTTTTTTAAAAAAATATTTTTTAAAGAGACATAGAAGGAGAGAGGGAGTGAGAGAATATGAATGAATGAGCACACAGGGGCCTTCAGATGCTGCAAATGAGCTCCAGATGCATGAGCTACTTTGTGCATCTGACTTACCTGGGTCCTGGTAAATCGAACCTAAGTCCTTTGGCTTTGCAGGCAAATACCTTAACCACTAAGCCATCTCTCCAGCCCTACAGCTCTACTTCTTAACACCCACTGCTTTCCTTATGACAAAGAAGACAGAGTGCTTCCATCCTTAAAATGTGGAGAGGTATCAGCCTGAAGAAGTTCAGATCCCCCTTGCTTTCAATACAGCACCTGTTTCCTACAGACAAGAAACTATCACTGCTGTCTCTTTAAAAGATTTTGCACATTCCATCCAACATCCACAGGACTATAAAGGATTCAGAGGTATAAGAAGTGTAACTGGGGGCTGGAGAGATGGTTTAGCAGTTAAGAGCTTGTCTGTGAAGCCTAAGGACCCTGGTTCGAGGCTCGATTCCCCAGGACCCATGTTAGCCAGATGCACAAGGGGGCGCATGCATCTGGAATTCGTCTGTAATGGCTGGAGGCCCTGGAGTGCCCATTCTTTCTCTCTCTCTTTCTCTCTTTCTCTCTCTTTGCCTCTTTCTCTGACTGTTGCTCTCAAATAAATAAATAAAAATAAACCAAAAATAATTAATTAAAAAATGAAAATAAAGAAGTGTAACTGGGACGAGGTAGATGGCTCAAAAAAACAATAACATTTGGTGGGCAAGCAAAAAGAGCCTGAGAGGACCTGATTTTTCCTATAATTTTGTAAAAAGCTAGGCCTGTCCCCAGGGCTGTAATATCATTCATGTGGGGAATGGAGGTTTGAGAAACACCAGGGCTTCTTAGTTAGTCATTCTGACTGTAAACTGGCAATTCTGGGTTGGGTGATACTCTTACTTAAGAAAACTAAGAGATGAGCAGCAAGACTCTCAATGTTAATTTCTGGGCTACCAATGTGAAAGCATTTGAGGTGTACATCTGCATATACACATGTTTATACCACACAACATAACGTACCTACTGTATGCCACACATACTAGACAAACAAGGCAAAAAATCCCAAAGAATTTAAAATATTATTATATGCCAAAAATAATTATTTATTTGGAAAAAGATGTTAAATAATATCTCACTTAGGTATCACTCACTCTAATAGGGATGGCCTGAGCATTTCTTTAGAAGGGTTTTATTTTTTTTATTGTTTTGGATTTTAGATGTGGAGTCTCACTCTAGTCCAGGCTAACCTGTAATTCACTATGTAGTTCCAGGCTGGCCTTGAACTCATAGCCATCTTCCTAACTCTCCCTCTCTAGTGCTAGGATTAAAGACATGTGCCACCACCTAAGGAGGGTTTTGGGAAAAAGAAAAAACAATCTAAGATATGAATAATCTCAAATGGAGACTAAGTCTGAGGAGTCCCTTGAGAAAGTGGAATCAGACCCACTGTCCTAAGAGCACACACTTGTGTCTTCATGTGTCGCTCTAGCCCAGGATAACATGGATCTCTCTTTGTATCCCTAAGCCTGAAACTCATAGCAATCTTCCTAACTTAGCTTCCTAAATTCTGGGACTAAAGGCATGTGCCACAACACCTGGTTTTTGTTGCTTTTATATTTATAGCATCATGTGCCTTTGATGGTTGTTCCAGGAGTGTTATTTTTCACCCCCAGAGACACCAGGTGCCCATCATAAGTGCACATGGCACTTCTAGTTGTCCCTGCAGTCAACTTAAGTATGCCTCTCCCAGGGTTTCTGTGTCTCAAGAGTCCTGAAAAGACTTAAGCTTAATAAAAAATAATGAATCACAACTAGAGGGATGTGCTGAACTCTCTCTGGGTTGAAGACATCATAAGTGTTACTATTGACTTCTGATCAGTTTCCTATACCACTACATAGACTTCAAACACCGTAGATTTTTTTCTTAGCTTCCATTTTTCCCCTCACCTCTCAATTCAGTTAATCTATAAGAACTGCCAAAGTTCAGGTTAGAAAAGTGATCCCCAGGAGTTGTGTGTGGAGGTGCATGCCTGTAATAATAGCACTAGGGAAACTGAGGAAATGGATCAGGTCAGCCTCAATTGCATACTGAAACTTTTAAAGATACTATTAAAAAGAACGATTTTAAGCCAGGTGTGGTTGTGCACGCCTTTAATCCCAGCACTCGGGAGGCAGAGATAGGAGGATTGCTGTGAGTCCGAGGCCACCTTGAGACTCCATAGTGAATTCCAGGTCAGCCTGAGCTAGAGTGAGACCCTACCTTGAAAAACCAAAAAAAAAAAAAAAAAAAAAAAAAAAAAGATTTTAAGGTCAGCCTTGACTACATCATGAGACTCTGTCTAAAACAGAGAGGATTGAAGAGAGAGTACACATTAGTCAGATCATGCAAACCTAAGTTCTCTTTGGAACACCAGGAGGGAAGTGACAGACCCTCCACTTGATCTCAGTAAGTCTCCTTTCAGATGCATTTTTTTGTCCTGTCCTTTTCTACGGAGTTCTGAAGTGTGAACAGTGTCATCCACACATGGTGGTCAGCCCGAAATGAATACCTTCCCTTCTGCATTCTTCCTTTCATTCACCCTAAACAACACACCATATCCCACATTCCCACACACTGCTTTCCTTATTAGAAAGAAGACTGAGTGCTTTCATCATTAAATACTGGAGGACTGTCAGCACTGAATATGTTCTGACTCTTACAAGATAACAATTCATTACTGCTGGCTCTGAACAAGGTACTA
This sequence comes from Jaculus jaculus, assembly GCF_020740685.1. Lineage (NCBI taxonomy): Eukaryota > Metazoa > Chordata > Mammalia > Rodentia > Dipodidae > Jaculus > Jaculus jaculus. The sequence continues at coordinate 126,227,725 of NC_059104.1, read as the reverse complement.
CACATTCCATCCACCATTCTTTGAATTTTGAAAAACTCAATTACCAGAACTGTAACTAGGACTAGGGAGATGACTCAACACATGCTGGGCAAAGCGTGAGGGCCTGCTTTTTCCAGTCAATTTCCAGCATGCATGTAAAGAGGTAGGTATGGCCAAACAGCTGTAATCTCAATCATGGGGGGAGTGGAGACTAGAGAAATACCCAGGGCTTGCTAATCAGTCAATCTGACCGAAAATGGCAGTTCTGGAGTTAGTGAAATAGTCTTTCTAATGGAACACAATGGAAGGCAGAGACAGCCATTGTAACCCCTGGCTTCCCTAAGTGAATACATTGAGGGTGCACATCAGCGTGGACACAAGAATACAACACACACCACACCTGTTATACAACATGCAGGCAAATAACATACCTGAAAATTTTATTATATGTCAAGAAAAAATATTTATTTAGAAAAAAGCTTGAAATACTCCACTGAGGTATCCCTTTGTCTAACAGGAATTCCCAGAACTTCAGACTGGGAGGGTTGTGATAGGACAATATAGGAGAACAGTCTCAAATAGAGTCTAAGTCTGAGGATTCCCCTTAGGACGATGAATCACACAGACTGTCCTCAGAGCTCCTGTTGGCCTCTTCTTCATCTCCACTGCCCTGGAGATCTGAGGAGCTGGTCCCTTGGGCCCGGGTCCCATCTCCCATCCCCCTCTCGCCTGGTGTCGGGGAGCCCCCCTCCTGGACCACAGTGGTGTCTGAGGAGTCTGACCCCGCAGGCAGGGGCCCCCGCTCGTCCCTGGGAAGCTGTGGCAGCTCCTGTGCTGAGGAGCGCTGGGGATCTCTTCTCATGAACTTGGGGCTGGGGCCATCTGTCACCATGGTGCACTTCCGCTTCCCGCACGTGGCCTGGGCCTCTCTGTAGGCAGCGTAGTCCTCGGGCGACAGAGTCCTGAGCCAGGCGTCCAGGTCCACCCAGTACTGCTGCTGCATCTCCTCGGCCTGCCTCTGGTAGCGCCCCCTCACGCTCGGGGGCACACGCTGCCAGCGCCTGCCAATCTCCACCATGCGCTCCCGCACGGGCAGGTAACACAGCTCCCCGCTCGACCACGAGTCCTGCTGAAACTTGTGGAAGCCGCTCATGGGGGGCTTCGCGGGTTCGGCCAGAGATTTCCGCGCGGCGGGCCGTCCATCCGTTTCTGGACGAGCGCTGTCCTTTTGCGCTGGTCCTCGCAACTTTGTGGGGACTCTGCCTTGGTGCTTCGCGGGCACCCCAGATCGCCCAGCACGCTGGACGACGTCGGGGTGCTCTTCCCGGAACTGAGCCACTTTCTTCTCAAAGTCCTCCCTCTCCTTCTGGAACTCTTGCGCGTACCTCTGCCGGGCCTGCTCCGGGAGCTGCCTGTACTTCTCCGACAGGACTCGGGCCAGCTGCTTGTTGTTGAGCTCAGGGTGCATCCGGAGGCACTGGGCCCTCTGCTCCTTGTAAAAGCGCAGGTAGGCTGTCAGGGGCCTTTTGGGGAAGTCGGGGTGCTTCTTGTACTTCCTGCTGGCCTGGCCTTGCTCCACCTGTTCCTTAGCTTCCTTCACTAACTCTGACAGTGTGCGCACCTTCCTCAGTTCGTGAGACAACTCCTGCCACTTGAGTCTGCACGTTTCTCCTGTAAAACCTGCAAAAGCTATTTTCCCCCAGTCCAGAGCTGCCTGTGTTTTGTGGAATGCTCGGCGGTCGTTGGGTGGCAGGTTCTCCTCCATGCCCTCCAGTAACTTCAGAGTGTCTTTTGTGGACCAGTGTCCTTGGTTGTGCGATGACGCCATGTCCAGCTTGAAACTGGGCCACTAAAAATGTCTCTGTTGTGCAAACACCTCGACAGGGTCTCGAATCTCCTCACACTCGCGTGTGACCAGGTCACTCACTCCTGTAGTTCCGCAGTGTGTGATTCTGTATGTCTGAGGAGAAGAGAAAAGAACGTTAATCCCTTTCATTGTGGTTTAGGAGAACCATCACACCTCATTGCCAATGTGTCCCACATATGATTACTTGACTTTTGCAACATATATTGAAAATTTCCCCCGTGTAATGAAATTTGTTATTCAGCAGTGGGGGAGCACACCTTTAATCTAAGCCCTCAGGAGGCAGAGGTAGGATGACCTTGAACTGCATGAGAAACTGGACTCTAGAGTGAGTTCCAGGTTGACCTCGTCTATTGTGGGCATTTATTTCACAAAGAAAAGTGAAAGGAAGAAAACTTGCTTGTGTTTTACAATATCGAAGCCCTTCTATTCACTTCAGCCTCCTTTTGTCACATGTTAAGAGGGCCTGCCTTTGGAAAAACTGAATGTAGGACTGGGAAGATGGCTTAGTGGTTAAAAGAACTATCTTGGGGGAAGGGGGCTGGAGAGATGGTTTAATGGTTAAGCACTTGCTGTGAAGCCTAAAGTCCCTGGTTGGAGGATTGATTCTCCAGTACCCACATAAGCCCTATACACAAGGTGGCACATATATCTGGAGTTCATTTGAGGTGGCTGGAGATCCTAGTGTGCCCATTCTCTCTCTCTCTCTCAAATAAATAAATAAATAATTTTTTTTAAAAAAAAAAGAACTATTGTGGGCTGGTGAGGTTGCTTAGTGGTTAAGTGATTGCCTGTGAAGCCTAAGGACCCAAGTTCGAGGCTGGATTCCCCAGGACACACGCAATCCAGATGCACAAAAGGGCGCATGCATCTGGAGTTTGTTTGCACTGGCTTTAGGCCCTGCAGCACCCTCTCTTTCTCTCTGCCTCTTTCTCTCTCGGTGTGTCTGCAAATATATAAATAAAAGTAAATGAAAAGCCAAATGCACAAAATGAGCCATACATCTGGAGTTTGTTTGCAGTGGCTAGAGGCCTTTGCATGCCCATTTATTATCTGTGTGTGTGTCTCCCTTTGTGTCTGTCTGTCGCTTCCCGCCTTTGTTTCTCCCTCACAAATTAAATTAATAAAAAATTATTTGTACTTAAACTTTTAAAAATTAATTATCTGACAAATCTTTCAAAACCTGTTGGCCTTGGTACAATTCCGTTGTACCCAAATAAAGCCAGTAGGATAGCCTCTTCCATAAATCAAGGCTTTATTTATTTACTTATTTTCTTGTTTTGTTTTTTGAGGTAGGGTCTTAGTCTAGCTCAGGCCAATTTGGTATTCTCTACATAGTCTCAGGGTGGCCTTGAACTGACAAAAATTCTCCTAACTCTACCTCCTGAGTGCTGGGATTAATGGCATGCACCATCACATCTGGCCTTTATTGCGTTTTTCTTTATTTGTTTCCTTTGGTTTTTCAAGGTAGGGTTTCACTCTGGCCCAGGCTGACATGGCCATAAATCCAAACTTTAGATGGACAAGGAACACAACATCAATATAAAACATGAATTACTATCAATTGTCAAACAACAGTAAATGTTAAAAGCCTTAGTAGAATGATAAGTTAAAGATATTTTTAAAAACTTGTGAGGAACATCACTGGCACACCAGGGCCTCAGGTCTCTACAAGCAAATTCTAAAAGCCTGCCCCCACATTTTTCATCTGGATTGAAGATGATACTGGGGAATTTGAACTCTAGGACAGAAAGCTGTACAAGTAAGTCCCTTGTTCTCCTCCTCAGCAATCTTCTCATCCCCCAAATTACATCATTTGTGTGAACTAGACTTACTACAGTTTTCTGTTTTAGAAAGACAAATGTAGAAATGTGGGACACTGACTCACCTGTAGATGCTCTAGCAAGTCCTACAGCAAGGAACACCCTTTGCTTCTGAGGTGCAGTCTCCCCTCTTCTCTCAGGATGGCAGCTGTGATTCGCCCAGATACCAACACTGCAGCCAGCTCCTAATGTCTGAGCAGACACCCTTCTCAATTGGGAAGCTTTTATAGGAACACCCTTTATGCCCCGCCCTGATTAGGTTTGTGTAGTCCAGAGAAGTTGCATAACTTAATCAACTTTTCCTGTTAAAGCCAAGACCTTTCCAAACTCTTAGGTAGTAAATACCCAGGTTGAGGCCTGGTTTATCCCTTCCCATGTTATTCTGCCAGGATTGAGGCCAGGGCAACATCTAGATCCTACATCATTGGTTAATAAAAATACTCATTGATGGGCTGGAGAGATGGCTTAGCGGTTAAGCGCTTGCCTGTGAAGCCTAAGGACCCCAGTTCAAGGCTCGGTTCCCCAGGTCCCACGTTAGCCAGATGCACAAGGGGGCACATGCATCTGGAGTTCGTTTGCAGAGGCTGGAAGCCCTGGCGCGCCCATTCTCTCTCTCCCTCTATCTGTCTTTCTCTCTGTATCTGTCGCTCTCAAATAAATAAATAAATAATTAAAAAAAATTTAAAAAAAAAATACTCATTGAGAAATTCACTCCTGAGCTTCAAAAGTGGAGTGGAATTCTCTCTTTCCTGGGGAAAATGTTCATAGGAAAATGGATGAATGTGGAACAGATCATACTAAGTGAACTCATACAAGGACAGAAAGACAATTGCCACATGTTCTCCCTCATATTTTGTTCCCAACCTGGAACAGTGTGAGTTGCAGGCATACCTGACAGGCAACTCAAGGGACAGATAGTGGGGATAGAAAGCTTAAGGGGAAGGGAAGTGAAACCTGACTTCCCACACTAGGGAATAGCAATAGACACAGAGGATGCTCAAAACATACCAAAGCCATAATCCAGAATGTTCTAAGATCTCAAACCTAGAGTAGGCTTTATACTCTCATTAAGGCTCAGGATATTCTGTGGAAGAGGGTGCAGGAATTGTGCAACATCCACTAGGTAGGAGCAAATAGACAGAGGCATTACCCTTCCCTGACACACAAAGACTGTGGCTGTTGCAACTCATAATCCATGCCTCCATGGTGAGTGCCAACAATCCCACACAGAGGAGGACCCTCGGTGAAATGGGGGCAGGGAGGAGGGAAATGATGGTACCAACGCATGATGCGTCCATACAAAGTTTTTACTTAATATAAAGATTAAGGGGCTGAAGAGAATGCTCAGTGTGCTTCCTAGGAAAGCCTGAGAACTTGAAACTAGAAACCACATGGAAAATGAACAGAATACACACCCACAGCTGGATATGGCCATGAGTGCCTGTAACCCTAGCCACATAGTGGAGCAGGGACCTGGAGTCACTGGAAGTTGGGGGAGGGGGGACAACTTTCGATACCTCCCTTGCTCTCCTGACCAGGGGATGCCCCTGCCATGCCAAGAACAGCTGACCTTCCAGGCTGGTTTTCGTTTATCCTTTCCTTGTTAGACTCCTTCCCTGGCTTTGAATGGCAGCTCACACAGTACCCTTCAGAAATAATCAAGTTCCTCAGAGATCTAGATAGACTACACTCTGCCAGTGGTCTAGGAGTCATGCAGTGCAGTGTGTGCAGACTGCTGCTCACGTGGATGAAACCCTATGTGCAGTGATGGGGGCCTTCATAGAGTGACCAGTCCATTCAGGAATTGGACCCATTCTTGGTAGCAAATGGTGCCGAGGAGGAATGCAGAGGTAGACCCCGCAAGGAAAGACCACATGGCTTCGACTTGTTACTATTTAATTCATACTAAGCTGGATTCTGGGAAAAGGGTTAGCACTCCCTTGATCTCAGACAAAAGCAGATTTACATCATATGTGTTCCACATCTTGTCTTTAAAAGAAATGGCTATTTGGGTTGAAGAGATGGCTTATCTGTTAAGACACTTGCCTGTGACGCCTAAGGATCTAGGTTTGACTCCCCAGTACCAACATCAAGCCGAATGCACAAGGGGCTGCATGTTTTCGGAGTTTGTTTGAGGTAGCTAGAGGCCCTAGTGCACCTATTCTCTCTATGCCTCTTCTGTGTCTCTCTTTCAAATAAATACGTAAAAATATTTAAAAATGTCTACTTTCCTAACATCAAACAGTTTTAGTTTTCTCTTTTGTCTAAGATTTTTGGTAGCATGCAGTTCTAAGATTTTTGTAAAAAATTCTATGTTCTAAAAACTAGAACATAAAAGGAAATTGACAATCAGATTTAAATGTGGATTGCTGTGAGCTAGTAATTTAGAATTTAACAATAGATAAAAAGGTAATCATAATTATTACATGCTAAAAAGGTAATTAAGATTTGTCCTTGCTGAGCTTTTAATGCTTGTTTTATAAAAGGAAGTCCACCAAGAAATTTAGAGGTTTATTGCGAAAAACAGGATCCTGCTGGGTGTGGCGGGTCACACCTTTAATCCCAGCACCAGGCAATTTAGGGGATTATTGGGAGCACAGGATTTTCCTTGGTGTGATGCCTCACACTCTTAATCCTAGCACTTGAGAGGAGGAACCAGCTTGATCAATACTTTGAACATAGCCTTCATCTAGGCAGTGGCAACACAAGCTCTCTTAGACCATAAGGCTACCCATAAAGGGATATGATAGAATATCTCCTTCCTTTCTTTCTTCCTTTCTTTCTTTCTATCTTTTCTCTCTCTCTCTCTCTCTTTCTTTCTTTCTTCCTATCTTTCTATCTTTTATTTCTTTCTTCCTTTTTATTTTTTCCCTCTTTCTTTCTTTTTTCTTTCTTTCCTTCCTTCCTTCCTTCCTTCCTTCCTTCCTTCCTTCCTTCCTTCCTTCTTTCTTTCTTTCTTTCTTTCTTTCTTTCTTTCTTTCTTTCTTTCTGTTTTTGTTTTTCAAGGTAGGGTCTCACTCTAGCCCAGGATATCCTGGAATTCATTATGTACTCTGAGGCTGGCTTCAAACTTATAGCTATTGTCCTAGCTCTGCCTCCTGAATGCTAGGACTAAATGTGTGCCACCATGCCTAGCTTCATTTCTTGCAAGCTCTTAACATCCTCTTATTTGTGGTGTTTGAGTCTTATCAGCATCTCCTACCATTCCACTAAGAAGTTTTTTTCTGGCTGGTAGTGAGAGCAAGCAGCATATTCTTTCCTGACACCTCCTCTGAATGTTCCCTGACCATGGTCTTGTGGGAGAGATGAAACATTGACTGCTACCCACGGGGCTTTGTGTTCATCTCATCATTTGATGAGTCTTGGGTCTTCCTATTGTTCATTGCCTTCAATTAAGAAAGGGGGTGGTGGTGGTGCTGGATGGATGGCTTAGTGGTTAAGGTGTTTGCCTGCAAAGCCAAAGGACCCAGGACAAAATGAAGTCAACTTAAAGTATTGAAAAAATTTTTAAATTCTTCATTTACAAGAACCCTACAGCCAGTTATGGCTTCCCCACCTTTAATATAATAGCACTGATGGGATGAGGTAGGACAATCACTGCCAATTATAGGCCAAACTAAACTACAGTTAGAACCTTTGGGAAAAAAAACTAACAAAAAAATTTTTTTAAGTAAAGTAGTACAGGCAGATGTGTTGCTGCATGCCTTCATTCCAGCACTCAGTAGGCAATGGTCAGAGGATTGCTGGAAGTTGTTTTCAACCGGAGACTACATTGTCAATTCCAGGTATTCTTGGGTTACAGGAAGACCCTAAATCAAAAAATAATGTATAAGGACCTGAAATTACAACACTCTGGTCAGTGAGAAGAGTATCCAATGACTGGCCAGCCTGGAGTTGTAATGAGATCTTACAAAAAGTTCAACTAAAAAAGGAAAGAAAGAAGACTAAATAAAAGAAACTATAGTATACTATAATGCAACTTATGTGTAATAGCACTACTGCATTTTGTGTTGTTCAATGAAAGTTCTGGATAAATTCTGTGCAGATGCTCACCTCACCTTGAATGCAGTCCTCTCCACAGCTCAGCTCAACCTAAGTGCAATAGTTCTGGAGAAGCATGAAGTTACTCCTCAGAATCATGCTTTTAAGTTTCTGAAGACCACACCCTTCTCCTCCAAGTGGTGGATTCACCAAGGCATTAGAAGGTGTGGACTGACAAGCACAGATTTTCTAAAGTGTAGGACACACCCTACCCTGAACTTGCAGGGATTTAACTGTTTTCATTTTGAGTTAATATCTCACTGTAGCCCAGGCTGACTTGGAAGTCATGCTGTAGATGCAGGCTGGCCTCGAACTCCTGGTGATCCTCCTACCTCTTACTCCCAAGAACTGGTATTAAAGGTGTGCATGACCACACCCAGCTAGCTTTCAATTTCTTTTTGTGTGTGTGTTTTTGTTTTTTGAGGTAGGGTCTCACTCTGGTCCAGGCTGACCTGGAATTAACTCTGTAGTCTCAGGGTGGCCTTGAACTCATGGCGATCCTCCTACCTCTGCCTCCCGAGTGCTGGGATTAAAGGCGTGCGCCACCACGCCCGGCCAATTTTTAATATTTCTCAACCTTGAATTTATTGTTGATAATAGAATTCCCAGGACTGGAGAGATGGCTTAGCAGTCAAGCGCTTCTCTGTGAAGCCTAAGAAACGTGTTTGATGCTCGATTCTCCAGGATCCATGTTAGCCCAATGCGCAAGAAAGCACACACGTCTGAAGTTCCTTTGCAGTGGCTAGAAGCCCTGGCGTGCCCATTCTCTCTCTCTCTTTCTTTCTCCCTCCTTCTCCCTGTCACTCTCAAATAAATAAATAAAGATAAAAATAAATTAAAGAAAGGAATGCCCAAACAAGTATTTTAGAACTTTTTTTTAGAGTGCCTCCCACCGCTACTCCTCATGGTTAATTTTCTATAGGAATTTAGGTTCATTCCTTCCTTAAGAGTAACAGCTCGACTCTCCATCATTGATTTGTTTTGCAAAACTGGCCCATATAAAAATGGCAGCTTGAATACAGTGGATAATCAGAAAATTCATTCATTTAAACATGGACTCATGGGATTAACTTCCAAAGCCTGAATCCTGAGCTCTGATAGCGCAGAAGTTTTATAAACACTATGACAGGCCATTGTCAGATTCAAGGCAGTCATCACTTTGAATTCTTTACACTATTGCTGGTTTACAAGTTTCGAATGTTATGTGATTTCCTGTCACAATCAAAAATTCCTTAGGAATCAGTGATCAGGATATACAAATATAGAACAGAAAACTTTGTTCAGGGGTGTTTGACCCATACTTTTCTCTTATAAGATATCATGCCAACCCATGATGGAACTCAGTGACAGAGCTGTGTACGTTTATGATAAGGACAGGACAGGTTGAGTGTGGTGGAGTATGCCTGTAAACTTAGAACTTGGGAGGCAGAGATAGGAGGAAAACCATGAGTTTAAGGCCACCCTGAGACTTAGGACTACATAGGGATTTATAGGTCAGCCTAGGATAGTGAGTCCCTAGCTCAACAACATTAAAAAAAAAAAAAAAAAAAAACAGGACAAAGTTGTTTGCAATCTTATCAGCTTAGAATCTGAGGTGTTTGTAAAACATTGATCAGCACAGAAGAGCAAAGAGGACCTTCAATTTGGTCAATTCTCCCCTTTTTGATGTCTTTTATAGATATATCAAGAGACATCACCTAGTTGGTATCATAAGAGATGTTAACCATTTGCTAGTCCTGCAGGAGTGTTTGGAATTTTACTTGACTGTCCTATTGAGATGTAAGAGCCAATGGAAGAACCATGATGAACATGAGGAAAGGGCATGAAAATGGAAAAAGCCAGGATCCTTAGAATGGCCCTGACTATCTCTAATGTATAGACCTTAGTTGGGAACAAGCTCTTAGAAGAAGCAGATAAATGTTTTGAACAAGGCACAGAAAAACCCAGTAGGATTGATGGACATTATGTCCATTTCCCCATTATCCCATGTTGAACTCCTCAGGCTTCTGCCCTGCGTGAACCAGTGTGTTTCCAGGACTGCTACTTGAGCAAGGCTGTAGATTCCTCAAGCTTCTTCCATGTGCAGACTAGTTAGCTTCTGTGGTGACTAGATCAGGGCTCTAGTCTTCATGTAAGGGGCAGTTGTCCTCTAACGCTTGAACTTGAGGGGTCCCTCTGGGTCCCTTCTGCCATGTCAGGCATTGCAATTGGCTGAGGATGCTGTATTCTTTACGCTGGTGTTAGGAATCTATACTGTATCTCTTGGCTGCACTCATCTGATTAGCAAAACTGGTTTAGTTAAAGAAGTACAGAACAGGGGGCTGGAGAGATGGCTTAGTGATTAAGGAACTTGCCTACAAAGCCAGAGGAACCCGGTTTCACTCTGTGGGTCCCACCTATGCCAGGTGCACAAGGGGGCGCATACATCTGGAGTTCATATACAGTGGCTGGAGGTCCTGGTGCACCCAGTCTCTCTCTCTCTACCTACCAATTTCTGTGTTTCTTTCTCTGTCAAATAAATAAATAAAGATAAAAACTTAACTAAAAATAAGTATAGAATATATCTGGATAACACAACAGATATGGTAAGACATTCTGACCAACATTTAAGTTTACTTATCAGGTGACAGACAATGTAAGCCATATCTGGAACACATTTTATCCTTCTAGTATCTGTCAGTTATTAGTACAGGCAGGCCATAGAAACATGGTCTGGAAACCTGGAAACAATATTTTACATGTTAGAAGTTGTGAAAACAATATTTAATCAACAACTTTAAGTCAGTTGGCTTGATGTAGAAATTTTATGACAGAAAAAGACAAGAACCTATAGCATCTTCTCATCTGTGTTTGAAAACATCATTTGCCAGTATGTATACCTTTGTAAGTTCCAATTATCCTGAACAAGAACAAAGCACAACAGCAGAGTTTAAGATCATTTTTCTTTTATGAAGATCATTTTAACATGAGGTTGTATTCTAGAGCAGAGAACATGTTGTAAGTATCAATATATGCATATGCAATGAACTTAAGATACCAGAAATGAGATATTTGCTTTAGTAAAACTTTGACAGAGACTGTTTTATTAATACAGCTTCAGAATAGCTCAAAAGCTGGCAATACTTGAACTGAACCCACCTAATTTTAACATACATTAAAGACATTTTGACCGACCTAAATGAACTTTGTAAACAAGTACCTTTAACCACTGAGTCATTTTTTACGTAACCTAAAATGAAATTTATGCCTTTTAGAATATATGAAGCATAGACAAACTATCCAAGATTATTATAGAGGAGGTTTTCCTAGGACATAAGCATTTTCCTGAGTTTCTGTAAGAGAAAGTCACAATGACTAAATCGTGGATTAGAAGACTTAGGTGATAACTTGGTGATAATCATGTAGCAGAGCCAGATTGAACAAGACAAGAATCATCTCGAAGTTAGAGTGCTTTTTGACATAGTCACCTTATAATAGAAAAATAAATACCGGGTTGTAGAGATGCCTGAGCAGCCAAAGGGCTCAGGTTCAATGGTCATGGACCAACATAACCCAGATGCACAAGGTGGCACATACCTCTAGAGTTTGCATTGGCATGCCAATTCCATAGATATAGATATATAGATATCTTTCTCTCAAATAAAATAATTAAATAAATAAAACATTTTAACAGGTATAATAATTTTTTTCATCTATCAGTGAAGGAAGTTATAAATAATCCCTCCTTATACACAGACACACAAACACACAAACCAGCAAATCATAAGCAAATATTCCTGAAATTCAGTCTAATGTAGCATTCACCCTAGCATCAACACATCCTATTTACACTTTGTGAGCTTCATCAAGGTCTAGATGTACTTAAGAGTGGAGAGAAAAGGAAACTTTTCGAAAATGAGTGAATTATTCAAGAGGCATTTACTGTATTCCTTCATAAGACCCTAGGTAGAGAAAAGATTTTATAAAGTAGACCTAATGGGTATAATGGGGAATTAATTGATCTTTCTCTCTTAAGGGCTGTCCACTGGCTAATGAAAACTTAGAAAGAAAAAGGCTAAAAATCAATCCCACTAAACTCCCTCCAAAAAATAGGAAAGAAGAAGAAAAAAAAGATACTAAGATTTCCTAGGTTATTCTCACGGGAATTCCATAAATGGAGGGTTTGCCAGTGGCACTCACTCAGTGTTTTGTTGTTTCTGAAGCTGTGACTCCCTGTAGCCTAGGTGAAATTGGACCTAACTCTGTAGCCAAGTCTGGCCTGCAACTCACCACAATCTTGCTACCTCATCCTGTGAGTGCTGGGATTAAAGACATGCTACCACACTCCACTTAGAGCTCTATTTTCTTTCTCTTTTTTTTAAAAAAATATTTTTTTAAAGAGACATAGAAGGAGAGAGGGAGTGAGAGAATATGAATGAATGAGCACACAGGGGCCTTCAGATGCTGCAAATGAGCTCCAGATGCATGAGCTACTTTGTGCATCTGACTTACCTGGGTCCTGGTAAATCGAACCTAAGTCCTTTGGCTTTGCAGGCAAACACCTTAACCACTAAGCCATCTCTCCAGCCCTACAGCTCTACTTCTTAACACCCACTGCTTTCCTTATGACAAAGAAGACAGAGTGCTTCCATCCTTAAAATGTGGAGAGGTATCAGCCTGAAGAAGTTCAGATCCCCCTTGCTTTCAATGCAGCACCTGTTTCCTACAGACAAGAAACTATCACTGCTGTCTCTTTAAAAGATTTTGCACATTCCATCCAACATCCACAGGACTATAAAGGATTCAGAGGTATAAGAAGTGTAACTGGGGGCTGGAGAGATGGTTTAGGAGTTAAGAGCTTGTCTGTGAAGCCTAAGGACCCTGGTTCGAGGCTCGATTCCCCAGGACCCATGTTAGCCAGATGCACAAGGGGGCGCATGCATCTGGAATTCGTCTGTAGTGGCTGGAGGCCCTGGCGTGCCCATTCTTTCTCTCTCTCTCTTTCTCTCTCTTTGCCTCTTTCTCTGACTGTTGCTCTCAAATAAATAAATAAAAATAAACCAAAAATAATTAATTAAAAAATGAAAATAAAGAAGTGTAACTGGGACGAGGTAGATGGCTCAAAAAAACAATAAAATTTGGTGGGCAAGCAAAAAGAGCCTGAGAGGACCTGATTTTTCCTATAATTTTGTAAAAAGCTAGGCCTGTCCCCAGGGCTGTAATATCATTCATGTGGGGAATGGAGGTTTGAGAAACACCAGGGCTTCTTAGTTAGTCTTTCTGACTGCAAACTGGCAATTCTGGGTTGGGTGATACTCCTACTTAAGAAAACTAAGAGATGAGCAGCAAGACACTCAATGTTAATTTCTGGGCTACCAATGTGAAAGCATTTGAGGTGTACATCTGCATATACACATGTTTATACCACACAACATAACGTACCTACTGTATGCCACACATACTAGACAAACACAGGCAAAAAACCCCAAAGAATTTAAAATATTATTATATGCCAAAAATAATTATTTATTTGGAAAAAGATGTTAAATAATATCTCACTTAGGTATCACTCACTCTAATAGGGATGGCCTGAGCATTTCTTTAGAAGGGTTTTATTTTTTTATTGTTTTGGATTTTAGATGTGGAGTCTCACTCTAGTCCAGGCTAACCTGGCCTTGAACTCATAGCAATCTTCCTAACTCTGCCTCTCTAGTGCTAGGATTAAAGACATGTGCCACCACCTAAGGAGGGTTTTGGGAAAAAGAAAAAACAATCTAAGATATGAATAATCTCAAATGGAGACTAAGTCTGAGGAGTCCCTTGAGAAAGTGGAATCAGACCCACTGTCCTAAGAGCACACACTTGTGTCTTCATGTGTCGCTCTAGCCCAGGATAACATGGATCTCTCTTTGTATCCCTAAGCCTGAAACTCATAGCAATCTTCCTAACTTAGCTTCCTAAATTCTGGGACTAAAGGCATGTGCCACAACACCTGGTTTTTGTTGCTTTTATATTTATAGCATCATGTGCCTTTGATGGTTGTTCCAGGAGTGTTATTTTTCACCCCCAGAGACACCAGGTGCCCATCATAAGTGCACATGGCACTTCTAGTTGTCCCTGCAGTCAACTTAAGTATGCCTCTCCCAGGGTTTCTGTGTCTCAAGAGTCCTGAAAAGACTTAAGCTTAATAAAAAATAATGAATCACAACTAGAGGGATGTGCTGAACTCTCTCTGGGTTGAAGACATCATAAGTGTTACTATTGACTTCTGATCAGTTTCCTATACCACTACATAGACTTCAAACACCGTAGATTTTTTTCTTAGCTTCCATTTTTCCCCTCACCTCTCAATTCAGTTAATCTATAAGAACTGCCAAAGTTCAGGTTAGAAAAGTGATCCCCAGGAGTTGTGTGTGGAGGTGCATGCCTGTAATAATAGCACTAGGGAAACTGAGGAAATGGATCAGGTCAGCCTCAATTGCATACTGAAACTTTTAAAGATACTGTTAAAAAGAAAGATTTTAAGCCGGGTGTGGTGGTGCACGCCTTTAATCCCAGCACTCGGGAGGCAGAGATAGGAGGATTGCTGTGAGTCCGAGGCCACCTTGAGACTCCATAGTGAATTCCAGGTCAGCCTGAGCTAGAGTGAGACCCTACCTTGAAAAACCAAAAAAAAAAAAAAAGATTTTAAGGTCAGCCTTGACTACATCATGAGACTCTGTCTAAAACAGAGAGGATTGAAGAGAGAGTACACATTAGTCAGATCATGCAAACCTAAGTTCTCTTTGGAACACCAGGAGGGAAGTGACAGACCCTCCACTTGATCTCAGTAAGTCTCCTTTCAGATGCATTTTTTTGTCCTGTCCTTTTCTACGGAGTTCTGAAGTGTGAACAGTGTCATCCACACATGGTGGTCAGCCCGAAATGGATACCTTCCCTTCCGCATTCTTCCTTTCATTCACCCTAAACAACACACCATATCCCACATTCCCACACACTGCTTTCCTTATTAGAAAGAAGACTGAGTGCTTTCATCATTAAATACTGGAGGACTGTCAGCACTGAATATGTTCTGGTCCCCCTTGCAGTCCCTACAGGGCCTGATTCTTACAAGATAACAATTCATTTCTGCTGGCTCTGAACAAGGTACTACACATTCCATCCACCATTCTTTGAATTTTGAAAAACTCAATTACCAGAACTGTAACTAGGACTAGGGAGATGACTCAACACATGCTGGGCAAAGCGTGAGGGCCTGCTTTTTCCAGTCAATTTCCAGCATGCATGTAAAGAGGTAGGTATGGCCAAACAGCTGTAATCTCAATCATGGGGGGAGTGGAGACTAGAGAAATACCCAGGGCTTGCTAATCAGTCAATCTGACCGAAAATGGCAGTTCTGGAGTTAGTGAAATAGTCTTTCTAATGGAACACAATGGAAGGCAGAGACAGCCATTGTAACCCCTGGCTTCCCTAAGTGAATACATTGAGGGTGCACATCAGCGTGGACACAAGAATACAACACACACCACACCTGTTATACAACATGCAGGCAAATAACATACCTGAAAATTTTATTATATGTCAAGAAAAAATATTTATTTAGAAAAAAGCTTGAAATACTCCACTGAGGTATCCCTTTGTCTAACAGGAATTCCCAGAACTTCAGACTGGGAGGGTTGTGATAGGACAATATAGGAGAACAGTCTCAAATAGAGTCTAAGTCTGAGGATTCCCCTTAGGACGATGAATCACACAGACTGTCCTCAGAGCTCCTGTTGGCCTCTTCTTCATCTCCACTGCCCTGGAGATCTGAGGAGCTGGTCCCTTGGGCCCGGGTCCCATCTCCCATCCCCCTCTCGCCTGGTGTCGGGGAGCCCCCCTCCTGGACCACAGTGGTGTCTGAGGAGTCTGACCCCGCAGGCAGGGGCCCCCGCTCGTCCCTGGGAAGCTGTGGCAGCTCCTGTGCTGAGGAGCGCTGGGGATCTCTTCTCATGAACTTGGGGCTGGGGCCATCTGTCACCATGGTGCACTTCCGCTTCCCGCACGTGGCCTGGGCCTCTCTGTAGGCAGCGTAGTCCTCGGGCGACAGAGTCCTGAGCCAGGCGTCCAGGTCCACCCAGTACTGCTGCTGCATCTCCTCGGCCTGCCTCTGGTAGCGCCCCCTCACGCTCGGGGGCACACGCTGCCAGCGCCGGCCAATCTCCACCATGCGCTCCCGCACGGGCAGGTAACACAGCTCCCCGCTCGACCACGAGTCCTGCTGAAACTTGTGGAAGCCGCTCATGGGGGGCTTCGCGGGTTCGGCCAGAGATTTCCGCGCGGCGGGCCGTCCATCCGTTTCTGGACGAGCGCTGTCCTTTTGCGCTGGTCCTCGCAACTTTGTGGGGACTCTGCCTTGGTGCTTCGCGGGCACCCCAGATCGCCCAGCACGCTGGACGACGTCGGGGTGCTCTTCCCGGAACTGAGCCACTTTCTTCTCAAAGTCCTCCCTCTCCTTCTGGAACTCTTGCGCGTACCTCTGCCGGGCCTGCTCCGGGAGCTGCCTGTACTTCTCCGACAGGACTCGGGCCAGCTGCTTGTTGTTGAGCTCAGGGTGCATCCGGAGGCACTGGGCCCTCTGCTCCTTGTAAAAGCGCAGGTAGGCTGTCAGGGGCCTTTTGGGGAAGTCGGGGTGCTTCTTGTACTTCCTGCTGGCCTGGCCTTGCTCCACCTGTTCCTTAGCTTCCTTCACTAACTCTGACAGTGTGCGCACCTTCCTCAGTTCGTGAGACAACTCCTGCCACTTGAGTCTGCACGTTTCTCCTGTAAAACCTGCAAAAGCTATTTTCCCCCAGTCCAGAGCTGCCTGTGTTTTGTGGAATGCTCGGCGGTCGTTGGGTGGCAGGTTCTCCTCCATGCCCTCCAGTAACTTCAGAGTGTCTTTTGTGGACCAGTGTCCTTGGTTGTGCGATGACGCCATGTCCAGCTTGAAACTGGGCCACTAAAAATGTCTCTGTTGTGCAAACACCTCGACAGGGTCTCGAATCTCCTCACACTCGCGTGTGACCAGGTCACTCACTCCTGTAGTTCCGCAGTGTGTGATTCTGTATGTCTGAGGAGAAGAGAAAAGAACGTTAATCCCTTTCATTGTGGTTTAGGAGAACCATCACACCTCATTGCCAATGTGTCCCACATATGATTACTTGACTTTTGCAACATATATTGAAAATTTCCCCCTGTGTAATGATATTTGTGAGTCAGTATTGGCAGAGCACACCTTTAATCCAAGCCCTCGGAGGATGGCCTTGAGTTCCCTTGGAACCTGGAGCTCTAGAGTGCGTTACAGGTTTGCCTCATCTGTTGTGAGGATCTATTTCACAAAGAAAAGTGGAAGAATTAAAACTTGCATGCGTTTTACAAAATTGAAGCCCTTACACTCCCTTTAGCCTCCTTTTGCCACACATTAACAGAGCCTGCCTTAGGAACAACTGAATGTAGGACTGGAAAGATGGTTTAGTGGTTAAAAGAACTTTCTTGGCAGAATGAGGGCTGGAGAGATGGCTTAGCAGTTAAGCGCTTGCTGTGAAGCCTAAGGACCCTGGTTGGAGGCCAGTACCCACTAAGCCAGATGTATAAGCTGGCACATGTATCTGGCGTTCATTTGCAGTGGCTGGAGACCCTAGTATGCCCATTCTCTCTCTCTCAAATAAATAAATAAACCAAATTTAATTTTAAAAAAGTGAACTGTCTTGGGCTGGAGAGATGACTCAGGTGTTAAGGTGCTGCCTGCAAAGCCAGAGGATCCAGAATTAATTTCCCAGTGTACCAAAAACGCTAGATATGGGCTGGAGAGATGGCTTAGTGGTTAAGTGCTTGCCTGTGAAGCCTAAGGACCCCAGTTTGAGGCTGGATTCCCCAGGACCCAGGTAAACCAGATGCACAAGAGGATGCATGCATCTGGAGTTCCTTTGCAGTGGCTGGAGGCCCTGTTGCGCCATCTCTCTTTCTCTGCCTCTCTTCTCTCTGTCTGTCTGTCTGTCATGCTCAAATGAATAAATAAGCCGGGCATGGTGGCTCACGCCTTTAATCCCAGCACTCGGGAGGCAGAGGTAGGAGGATTGCTGTGATTTCAAGGCTACCCTGAGACTCCATAGTGAATTCCAGGTCAGCTTGGGTTAGAGTGAGACCCTACCTCGAAAAACCAAAATAAATAACTAAATAAATAAATAAAAATGACCAAAGAGCCAAATACACAAAATGAGCCATACATCTGGAATTTGTTTGCAGTGGCTAGAGGCCTTTGCATGCCCATTTAATATCTTTCTCTCTTTCTCTCTCTCTCTGTCTGTCTTTCTCTCTGAGTATGTCTCTCTTGTCTCTCTCCCTCTCGCTTTCATAAACATTAAATTAATAGAAATTATTTTTTAATTAAAAAGAAAAAGTTAACTATCTTACAAATCTTTCAAAACCTACTGGCCTAGGTACAATTGCTCTCTACCCAAATAAAGCATGATGGGTTGCCTCTTCCATAAATCAAAACTTTCTTTATTTATATTTTTTTCCCATCTGAGAACAAATTACAGCCACAGCATCTACCCCTCCTGACAGGTGTTGTCCTGAACATTCTGATGGTAAAATGTTATGATTCCTGATAGCCGCCTAGCTGTGCCCCATGTGTGACTGTGGACCATACTGGTCAGAAGCCCAGCCAGTTGTGCGGCTGCCCAGGGTGTGAGATGCAGAAGAGGAACCTTCATCTGCCCAGGTGGCTGGGGAAGAGTGAAAGCCGTGCCCTCATGTGTCACTTGCAGGGTTTTGGTGCAGCACAGAGTGAAAAAACTTTATTTATTTATTTATTTTTATTTTTCAAGTTAGGGTGTCATTCTAGCACAGGTTGCCCTAGAATTCTCTACGTAGTCTCAGAGTGGTCTTGAACTCACGCCAAGCCTCCTACCTCTGCCTCCTGAATGCTGGGATTAAAGGCATGTGCCACCACATCTAGCCTTTATTGGGGTTTTGTTTATTTGTTTGTTTGGTTTGGTTTTTCAAGGTAGTATCTCACTCTGGCCAAGGCTGACCTGGCCATAAATCCAAACTTTAGATAGACAAGGAATACAACATCAATATAAAATATGAATTATTATCAATTGTCAAAACAAAAGTAAATATTAAAAATTTTTAGTTAAATCATAAGTTAAAGATATTTTTAAAAACTTGAGAGGAAGATCACTGGCACACTAGGGTCTCTGCTCTCTACAAGCAAATTCTAGAAGCATGCCCCCACATTGTGATCTGGCTGGAAGATGATCCTGGGAAATTTGAACCCAGGAACAGGAGGCTATACAAGCAAGTCCCTTTCACAGCTCAGCAATCTTCTCATCCCCCAAATTACATCATTTGTGTGAACTAGACTTACTACAGGTTTTCTGTTTTAGAAAGACAAATGTAGAAATGCGGGACTCTGACTCACCTGTAGATGCTCTAGCGAGTCCTACAGCAAGGAACACCCTTTGCTTCTGAGGTGCAGTCTCCCCTCTTCTCTCAGGATGGCAGCTGTGACTCTCCCAGATACCAACACTGCAGCCAGCTCCTAATGTCTGAGCAGACACCCTTCTCAATTGGGAAGCTTTTATAGGAACACCCTTTATGCCCCGCCCTGATTAGGTTTGCGTAGTCCAGAGAAGTTGCATAACTTAATCATCTTTTCCTGTTAAAGCCAAGACCTTTCCAAACTCTTAGGTAGTAAATACCCAGGTTGAGGCCTGGTTTATCCCTTCCCATGTTATTCTGCCAGGGTTGAGGCCAGGGCAATATCTAGATCCTCGATCATTGGTTAATAAAAATACTCATTGAGAAATTCACTCCTGAGCTTAACAGTGGAGTGGAATTCTCTCCTTCTTGGGGAAAATGTTCATAGGAAAATGGATGAACGTGGAACAGATCATACTAAGTGAACTCATACAAGGACAGAAAGACAATTGCCACATGTTCTCCCTCATATTTTGTTCCTAACCTGGAACAGCGTGAGTTGCAGGCATACCTGACAGGCAACTCAAGGGACAGATAGTAGGTATGGAAAGCTTAAGGGGAAGGGAAGTGAAACCTGACATCCTGTACTAGGGCAATGGCGATAGACACAGAGGTTACTAAAAAAATAAAAAAAATTTAAAAATCCAGAATGTGATGAGAGCTCAACACTAAAGGAGCCTTAGAACTCCCATCAAGTCTCAGGAAATCTGTCAAAAAGGGGGCAGGAAGAGTGCAACATTCACTGGGTGGGAGCTAATATCCACAAGCATTGCCCTCTCCTGACACACAGACTGTGTCTCTTGCAACTCATAATCCACACCAACATGGTGAGTACCGGCAATCCTACAGAGAGGAGGACCCTCAGTGAAATGGGGCAGGGAGGAGGGAAATGATGCTACCAACACATGATGCGTCCATACAAAGTTTTTACTTAATATAAAGATTAAGGGGCTGGAGACATGATGGCTCAGTGTGTTTCCTGGGCAAGCCTGAGAACCCAAATCGGAAACCACCTGAAAAATCAGCACTGCAATTTCGATACCTCCCTTGCTCTCCTGACCAGGGGATGCCCCTGCCATGCCAAGCACAGCTGAACTTCCAGGCTGGGTTTCTTTTACCCTTTTCTTATTCGGCTCCTTCCCTGGGTTTGAATGGCAGTTCACACAATACCCTTCAGAAATAATCAAGTTCCTCAGTGATTTAGATAGACTGCACTCTGCCAGTGGTCTAGGGTTTATGCAGTGCAGTGTGTGCAGACTGCTGCTCAGGTGGGTGAAACCCTATGTGCAGTGATGGGGTCTTCATAGAGTGACCAACTCATTCATGAATTGGACCCATTCTTGGTAGCAAGTGGTGACGAGGAGACATGGCACAGGTAGACCCCACAAGGAGAGGCCACATAGCTTGGTCTTGTTCATTGTGACTCTCCATTTATGTAGCTTCTTCTACTTATTGAAATGTTAATTATAGTAATGAATTGCCATGGGCTATTTAATTTGTAGTAAGCTGTATTCTGAGAGAAGTGTTGGCACTCCCTTGATTTCAGATGTAAGCAGATTTATGTCCTATGTTTTCCACAACTTGTCTTTAAAAAAAAAAAAAAGGCTACTTGGGGCTGGAGAGATGGCTGAGCTGTTAAGACACTTGCCTGTAAAGCCTAAGGATCTAGGTTTCACTTCCCAGTACCCACGTAAAGCCAGATGCACAAGGTGGTGCATAGGTCTGGAGTTTGCGGTAGCTAGAGGACCTACTGCGCCCATTCTCTCTCTGCCTCTTCTCTCTCAAATAAATAAATTATATATATATATATATTTCCTCAAGGTAGGGTTTCACTCTAGCTCAGGCTGACCTGGAATTCACTATGTATTCTCAGGGTGGCCTCGAACTTATGGCAATCCTCCTACCTCTGCCTCCCGAGTGCTAGGAATAAAGGCGTGCCCAACCACACCCAGCACAAAATATTTTTTTAAATGGCTATTTTCCTCTGTACCAAAGGAAAAGAAAATGTTAACAGCATAGAGTTTTAGTTTTCTCTCTATTTTGTCTTCTGTCTAAGATTTTTTATAGCATGCATGGCTAAGATTTTTGTGAGACAAAATAATAGAACATAAAAAGTAAGTGGCAATTAGATTTAAATAAGGACTTGTTGATGAGCTAGAAATTTTAATTTAACAATAATTAGAAAGGTAATCTTAATTATTACATACTAAAAAAATAATTAACATTTTGTCCTTGCTGATCTTAAAATTCTGGTTTTTTTTTTTTAATTTTTATTTTTTTTTATTTTATTTTTTTATTTTTTTTTTAAATTTAATTTATTAGTTTTCTTTTCAGTAAATACAGGCAGTTTGGTACCATTGTTTAGGCTCATCTGTGATCTACCCCCTCCCATTAGACCCTCCTTATTATTGAAAATGGGTCGTGCATTGTGGAGTTAGCCCCCAGTTATTAGTATGATAAATGTCTCTGAAAATCATGACCCAACATGTAACTCTGACATTCTTTCCGCCCCCTCTTCCGCAAGATTTCCCTGAGCCATGTTGGGTTGATTTTTGGTCTGCTTCAGTGCTGAGGTGTTGGGGGCCTCTGAGGCTCTGGCTCTCTGATTTGGTAGGAGTTGATTTTTCCCTGCATTGATCTCCTTCCCCTTTGTGCTGGTATCCAGTTCACAGGAAAACATCACCCTTGCTTATTTCGCCAGTTGTCCTTAGTTTCAGTTGGGCCCCTTCTGAGGTATGTTGGGGCAGCTCTCTTCTTAGGATCTGCATCTATCTTTTTTTCCCTCGTTGTTTGTAGTGCAGCTAGGCGGTCGCCATCTTGACCGGAAGGGCAAAATTCTGGTTTTATAAAAGAAATTCCAAGCAATTTATTGTGAGTGACAGGATTCTTCTGGGTGTGAGGGGTCACACCTTTAATCCCAGCCCCAAGAAATTTAGGGGATTATTGGGTGCCACAGGATTTTCCTGGGTGTGATGCCTCACACCTTTAATCCTAGAATTTGAGAGGGGGAAGCAGCAGGATTAGTAGTTTGAACCCAGCCTACCTCCATGCAATGAGGACATATAAACTCTCTTAATCCATAAGACTACTCATAAGGGGCTATGATAGAGATAGAGATATCTCATTTCTCTCTCTCTTTCTTTCCTTCTTTCTTTTTACTATTGTTTTGGGTTTTCAAGATAGGGTCTCACCTTTAATCCAAGCCCTCGTAGGATGGCCTTGAGTTCCCTGAGAACCTGGAGCTCTAGAGTGCGTTATAGGTTTGCCTCATCTGTTGTGAGGATCTACTTCAGAAAGAAAAGTGGAAGAATTAAAACTTGCATGCGTTCTACAAAACTGAAGCCCTTCCACTCAGTTCAGTCTCCTTTTGCCACACATTAACAGAGCCTGCTTTAGGAACAACTGAATGTAGGACTGGGAAGATGGTTTTGTGGTTAAAAGAACTATCTTGGGGAGGGGCATGGAGAGATGACTTAGCTGTTAAGGTGCTGCCTGCAAAGCCAGAACCCAGGATTGGTTTCCCAGTGCACATTAAAAGCCAGATGCACAGAATGAGCCATACATCTGGAGTTTGTTTGCAGTGGTTAGAGGCCTTTGCATGCCCATATATTATCTCTCCTCTCTGTGTGTCTGTATCTCACTCCCTTTCTCCCCCTCTCTCTCTCATAAAATTTAATTAATAAAAAAGATTTTTTGTTAAAAAATGAAAAATGAACTATTTTATAAATATTTTAAAACCTACCGGCCCAGGTAAAACTGCCCTGTACCCAAATAAAGCCAGATATATTGTCCCTTCCATACATCCAAACTTTAGATGGAGAAGGAACACAACATCAATATAATAAATGAATTCTTATCTATTGTCAAACTAGCAAGCAAATTCTAGAAGCATGCCCCCACATTGTGCTGCGGCTTGAAGATGATACCGAGGAATTTGAACCTAGGAACAGGAGGCTATACAAGTAATTCCCTTTTACTGCTAAGCAATCTTCTCACCCTCCAAATTACATCATTTGTGTGAACTAGACTTACTACACTTTTCTGTTTTAGAAAGACAAATGTAGAAATGTGGGACACTGACTCACCTGTAGATGCTCTAGCAAGTCCTACAGCAAGGAACACCCTTTGCTTCTGAGGAGCAGTCTTCCCTCTTCTCTCAGGATGGCAGCTGTGACTCTCCCAGGTATCCACACTGCAGCCAGCTGCTAATGTCTGAGCAGACATCCTTCTCAATTGGGAAGCTTTTATAGGAACACCCATAAGGCCCCGCCCTGATTAGGTTTGTGTAGTCCAGAGAAGTTGCATAACTTAATCATCTTTTCCTGTTAAAGCCAAGACCTTTCCAAACTCTTAGGTAGTAAATAACGAGGTGGAGGCCTGGTTTATCTCTTCCCATGTTATTCTGCCAGGGTTGAGGCCAGGGCAACATCAAGATCCTCCACTATTGATTAATAAAAATACTCATTGGGAAATTCACTCCTGAGCTTCAATAGTATAGTGGAATTCTCTCCTTCTTGGGGAAAATGTTCATAGGAAAATGGATGAACATGAAACAGATCATACTAAGTGAACTCATACAAGGACAGAAAGACAATTGCCACATGTTCTCCCTCATATGTGGTTCCTACTGTGGAACAGTGTGAGTTGTAGTCATACCTGACAGGCAACTCAAGGGACAGAGTGTAGGGATGGAAAGGTTAAGGGGAAGGGAAGTGAAACCTGACTTCCTGCACTAGGGAATAGCAACAGACACAGAGGATACTCAAAACATACCAAAGCCAGAATCCAGAATGTGCTAAGATCTCAACATGAAAGTAGTTAAATGGAGGCAGGGAGGAGGGAAATGATGGTACCAACACATGATGCATCCATACAAATTTTTACTTAATATAATGATTAAGGGGTTGGCGACATGATGGCTCAGTGTGCTTCCTGGGCAAGCCTGAGAACTCAAAACCGGAAGCCACCTGAAAAATCAACAGAATACACATCTACAGCTGGACATGGCCATGAGTTCCTGTAACCCCAGTCCCATAGTGGAGCAGCGACCTGGAGTCACTAGAACTGGGGCAGGGGGCAACTTCTGGTACCTCCCTTGCTCTTCTGACCAGGGGATGCCCTTCCATTCCAAGCACAGCTGAACTTCCATGCTGGTTTTCTTCTCCCCTTGTCTTGTGAGTCTCCTTTCCCTGGGTTTGAATGGCAGATCATACAGTACCCTTCAGAAATAATCAAATTTCTCAGTGATCTAGATAGACTGAGCTCTGCCAGTGGTCCAGGATTCATGCAGTGTGTGCAGACTGGTGCTCTCGTGGGTGAAACCCTATGTGCATTGATGGGGTCTTCATAGAGTTACCAGCTCATTCAGGAATTGGACCCGTTCTTGGTAGCAAATGGTGATGTGGAGGCATGGCCCAGGTTGACCTCACAAGGAGAGATCACATGGCTTGGACTTGTTCATTCTGACTCTCCATTTCTCTAGCTTCTTCTACTTTATTGTAATGCAAATTATAGTAATGAATTTCCATATGTTATTTAAGTCATAGTAAGCTGGATTCTGGGAAAAGGTTAGCACTCCCTTGATCTCAGACAAGCAGATTTACATCGTATGTGTTCCACATCTTGTCTTTAAAAAAATGTTCACTTGGGGCTAGAGAGATGGCTTAGCCATTCTGGCGCTTGCCCCCAAAGCCTAAAGACCCAAGTCTGTTTCCCCAGTACCCACATAATGCCAAATGGACAAATGGTGCTTGTGTCTGGAGTTTGCGGTAGCTTGAGGCCCTTGTGTACCCATTCTCTTTTAGCCTCTTCTCTCTCATAAATAAATAAATAAAATATTTTAAAAAATGGCTACTTGCCTCTGTGTGAAAGGAAAGGAAAACTATGACAGCATACACTTTTAGTTTTCTCTCTCGATTTGTCTTTTGTGTGAGATTTTTGGTAGCATGCAGTTCTAAAATTTTTGTGAGACAAAAAATAGAACATAAAAGGCAAGTGACAGATTTAAATAAGGCTGTCAGTAAGGTAGAAATTTATAATTCAACATTAGGTAGAAATGTAATCTTAATTGTTACATGCTAAGAATGTACTTAAGATTTGTCCTTGCTGAGTTTATAATTCTTGTTTTATAAAAGAAAGCCTACCAAGCAATTTAGGAGATTATTGGGAGCCACAAGCTTTTCCTGGGTGTGATGCCTCATGACTTTAATCCTAGCACTTGAGAAGGGGAACCAGAAGGATCAGTAGTTTGAACCCAGCTTACCTCCAGGCAATGACAACATAAGCTGTCTTAATCGATAAGGCTACTTAGAAAGGGATATGATAAAGATAGAGATATCTTCTTTCTTTCCTTTTTTTTTTTTTTTCAAGGTAGCATCTCACTCTACCTCGAATATCCTGGAATTCATTATGTATACTCAGGCTGGCTTCAAACTCACAGCCATCTTCCTACCTCACCTCCTGAGTGCTAGGACTAAATGTGACACTACTCCTGTCCTCATTTCTTTGTAAGCTTTCAACATCCTCTTATTTGAGGTTTGATGGGTTTTGAGTCTCCTCAGTGTCTACTGCCATTCCATTGGCAGTATTTTCTCGTGATGGCAGTGAGAGCAAGCACCACATTCTTTCTGACACCTCCTCTATAATGTTCCCTGAGCCATGGTGGGTGTGGGAGAGATAACACATTGAGTGCTAATCACTGGGCTTTGTCTTCATTTCATAATTTTGATGAGTCTTGGGTCTTCCCAGTGTTCATTGCCATCAATTAATAAAAAGCATCTTGGGCTGGAGAGATGGCTTAGCAGTTAAGCGCTTGTCTGTGAAGCCTAAGGACCCTGGTTCATGCTCGATTCCCCAGGACCCACGTTAGCCAGATGCACAAGGGAGCGCATGCATCTAGAGTTTGTTTGGAGTGGCTGGAGGCCCTGGCATGCACATTCTCTCTCTTTGTCTCTATCTGTCTTTCTTGCTCTGTCTGTCACTTTCAAACAAATACATAAAAATAAACAAAGAAAACTTTTTAAAAAGTATCTTTATGGGCTAGAGTGAAACCTTACCTAGAAAAACCAAACAAACAAACAAAAAAAGCATCTTTAGGTCAAATGTGAAGAGCATTAATCAATGGACATTAATTAAATGCACATTTAGAAGGTAATCTGATGGGCCTAACTTACCCATTTATGCAAAGAACTGTTGTAGTGTCCCTCATTGGGCCTATGTCCTTCACAGCCATAGATTTTGACTCAGTTTTCAGTACCAAGCATGAATTCCTTCTCACTGAGTAGGCTTCAAATCTAATCAGAGAGCACTTGGTTACCCCATAACTTAGTGGCACAATTACAGTTGTGGGCACATCTCCCCTGGCTAGATGGTTGTGTAGCTTGCAAGATCCATTACCTAAGACTTCTGGTGACTTTTTTCATTTTTTTAAAATTTTTATTAGCATTTTCCATGATTATAAAAAAAAAATCCCATGTTAATTCCCTCCCCCCTTTCCCCTTTGAAATTCCATTCTCCATCATATTACCTCTCCATCACAATCATTGTACTTACATATATACAATATCAACCTATTAAGTACCCTCCTCCCTTCCTTTCTCTTCCCTTTATGTCTCCTTTTTAATTTACTGGCCTCATAAGTATTTTCATTGTCACGCAGAAGCCCAGTCATCAGTAGCTAGGATCCACATATAAGAGAGAACATGTGGTGCTTGGCTTTCTGGGCCTGGGTTACCTCACATAGTATAATCCTTTCCAGGTCCATCCATTTTTCTGCAAATTTCATAACTTCATTTTTCTTTACTGCTGAGTAGAACTCCATTGTATAAATGTGCCACATCTTTATTATCCACTCATCAGTTGAGGGACATCTAGGCTGGTTCCATTTCCCAGCTATTATAAATTGAGCAGCAATAAACATGGTTGAGCATGTACTTCTAAGGAAATGAGATGAGTCCTTTGGATATATGCCTAGGAGTGCTATAGCTGGGTCATATGGTAGATCAATCTTTAGCTGTTTTAGGAACCTCCACACTGATTTCCACAATGGCTGGACCAGATTGCATTCCCATCAGCAGTGTAGAAGGTTTCCTGTTTTTCCACATCCCTGCCAACATTTATGATCATTTGTTTTCAGGATGGTGGCCAATCTGACAGGATGAGATGGAATCTCAATGTAGTTTTCATCTGCATTTCCGTGATGACTAGTGACATAAGAACATTTTTTTAGATGCTTATATGCCATTCATATTTCTTCCTTTGAGAATGCTCTATTTAGCTCCATAGCCCATTTTTTGATTGGCTTGTTTGATTACTTATTATTTAACTTTTTGAGTTCTTTGTATATCCTAGATATTAATCCTCTATCAGATATATAGCTGGCGAAGATGTTTTCCCATTTTGTAGGTTGCCTCTTTGCTTTTATCACTGTGTCCTTTGCAGTGCAAAATCTTTGTAATCTCATGAGGTCCCAGAGATTCATCTGTGGTTTTATTGCCTGAGCAATTGGGGTTGTATTCAGAAAGTCCTTGCCAAGACCAATATGTTGAAGGGTTTTCCCTACTTTTTCCTCTAGCAGTTTCAGAGTTTCAGGTCTGATGTTAAGGTCTTTAATCCATTTGGACTTAATTCTTGTGGATGGCGAGAGAGAAGAATCTATTTTCATCCTTCTGCAGATATATATCCAGTTTTCCCAACACCATTTGCTGAAGAGGCTGTCTTTTCTCCAATGAGTATTTTTGGCATTTTTATCGAATATCAGGTGGCTATAGCTACTTGGGCTTACATCTGGGTCCTCTATTCTGTTCCACTGATCTACATGTCTGTTTTTGTGCCAGTACCATGCTGTTTTTGTTACTATGGCTCTGTAGTATAGGTTAAAATCAGGTATGGTGATACCACCAGCCTTATATTATTGTTGCTCAGTATTATTTTAGATATTCGAGGTTTTTTGTGATTCCAAATGAATTTTTGGATTGTTTTTTCTATTTCCATGAAGAATGCTTTTGGAATTTTGATAGGGATTGCATTAAATGTGTAGATTGCTTTTGGTAAGATTGCCATTTTCACAAATTGAATCTTCCAATCCAGGAACAGGGGATGTTTCTCCACTTTCTAGTGTCTTCTGCAATTTCTCGCTTGAGATTTTTAAAGTTCTCATTGTAGAGATTCTTTACTTCCTTGTTTAGGTTTATTCCAAGATACTTTATTTATTTTTTTTTTTTTGATGCAATTGTGAATGGGAGTGATTCTCTGATTTCATCCTCTGTGTGTTTTTTGTTAGTATGTATGAAGGCTACTGATCACTGTGTATTTATTTTGTATCCTGCTACATGGCTGTAGGTTTTGATCAGCTCTAACAGTTTGCTAGTAGAGTTTTTAGGGTCCTTTATGTATAGAATCATGTCATCTGCAAATAATGATAACTTGATCTCTTCCTTTCCAATCTGTATCCATTTTAAGTGTCTCTTTCCTTATTGCTATGGCTAAGACTTCTAGAACTATATTAAATAAAAGTGCGGACAGTGGGCACCTTTGTCTCATTCCTGATTTTAGTGGAAAAGCTTCCAGTTCTTCCCCATTTAGTAATATGTTGACTGTAGGCTTGTCATAAATAGCTTTTATTGTATTGAGATATGTTCCTTCTATTCCCAGTCTCTGTAGGACTTTTATCATGAAAGGATGTTGGATTTTGTCAAATTCTTTCTCTGCATCCAATGAGATGATTATGTGATTTTTGTCCTTCAACCCATTTATATAATATATTACATTTATAGATTTGTGTATATTGAACTATCCCTGCATCTCTGGGATAAAGCCTACTTGGTCAGGGTGAATGATCTTTTTGATATACTCTTGTATTCTGTTTGCCAATATTTTGTTGAAAATTTTTGCATTATGTTCATGAGGGAGATTGGACTGTAATTTTCTTTTTTTGTTCTATCTTTGCCTGGTTTTGGTATCAGGGTGATGCTGGCCTCATAGAAGGAGTGTGGTAGGATTCCTTCTTTTTCTATTTCCTGGAAAAGCTTAAGAAACAATGGTGTTAGCTCTTCCTTAAAGGTCTGGTAAAATTCAGCAGTGAATCCATCTGGGCCTGGCCTTTTTTTAGTTGGGAGATTATTGATAAGTGTTCAGATCTCCATGTTTGTTATAGGTCTATTTAAGTGATTAATCTCCTTTTGATTTAATTTAGGTTGGTCATATAAATCAAGGAAATCATCCATTTGTTTCAGATTTTCATACTTTGTGGAGTATATGCTTTTATAGTATGTACCTATGATATTTTGAATTTCTCTGGAATCTGTTGTGATGTTACCTTTTTCATCTCTGATTTTATTAATTGTGTCTCTTCTCTCTTTCTTTTGGTCAGATTTGCTAAGGGTTTATCAATCATGTTTATCCTTTCAAAGAACCAACTCTTTCTTTCATTAATTCTTTGGATTTTTTTTTTGTTTCTATTTCATTAATTTCTGCCGTAATCTTAATTATTTCTTCCCGTCTACTGATTTTTGGTCTGCCTTGTTCTTCTTTTTCCAAGGTTTTAGGGTGAAACATTAGGTCGTTTACTTGCAGCCTTTCTAATTTCTTAACATAGTATAAACTTACCTCTTAGAACTGCCTTCATTGTGTCCCAGAGATTTTGATATGTTGTGTTCTCATTATCGTTTGACTTTATAAATTTTTTGATTTCCTTATTGATTTCTTCATTGACCCATTCATCATTTTGTAGTGTATTGTTTAGTTTCCATGATTTTGTGTATGCTCTATAGCCTTTCTTGCTACTGATTTGTAGTTTAATTCCATTGTGGTCAGATAGAATGCAAGGAATTATTTCAATTTTCCTGGATTTGTTAAGATTTGCTTTGTGTCCTAATATATGGTCTATTTTAGAGAATGTTCCATGTGCTGCTGAAAAGAATGTATATTCTGCACTCTTTGGATGAAATGTCCTGTATATATCTGTTAGGTCCATTCCTTCAATGACCTCATTTAGTCCAGATGCCTCTCTGTTTATTTTTTCCTGGGATGACCTGTCAATTGGTGAGAGCGGGTTGTTAAAGTCACCCACCACCACTGTGTTTGGTGTTATCTGTGACCTTAGTTCTAATAGTGTTTGTTTGATGAATTTGGGGGCCCCCATGTTAGGTGCATATATGTTTAGGATTGTAATATTCTCCTGTTGGAGTGTGCCCTTAATCAATATAAAGTGACCTTCCTTATCTTTCTTGACTAATGTTGGACTAAAGTCTACCTTGTCAGATATTAGGATAGCAACCCCTGCTTGTTTTCTAGGCCCATTTGCTTGAAACACCATCTTCCAACCTTTCACCCTAAGATAATGTCTATCCTTTGTAGAAAGGTGAGTTTCTTGGAGACAACAAATTGTAGGATCCTGCTTTTTAACCCAGTCTGCAAACCTATGTCTTTTTGTTGGGGCATTGAGGCTGTTGATATTAAGAGATATTATTGAAAGGTGTGTACTTATGTTTGCCTTTTTTTTTTTTTTTTTTGTTTTTTGTGGTTCCGGTTCTACCTGTGCTCTCTTGTGTTAACTAGTATTTGAGTATTGCTTGTTTTTTCTAGGTTCCTTATATGTGTGATTTTCCTTTTCTTCAGCATGGAGGATTCTATCAAGTACTTTCTGTAGAGCTGGTTTTGTCTTCAAATACTCCTTTAACCTGCTTTTGTCATGGAATGTCCTTATTTCTCTGTCTATTTGAATGGATAGCTTTGCAGGATAAAGTAACCTTGGTTGACAGTTGTTATCTTTCAGAACTTGGAATATATCACTCCAAACCCTTCTGGCTTTAAAAGTTTTTGTTGACTAATCTGCTGTAATCCTGATGGGCTTGCCTTTGTAGGTAGCTTGATTTTTCTCTCTAACTGCTTTCAATATTTTTTCTTTGGTTTGTGTGTTTGGAAGTTTTATTATAATATGGCGAGGAGAGGTTCTTTCTGGGTTTTGTCTGGCTGGGGTTCTAAAGGCTTCCTGTATCTGCATTGGCACCTCTTTCCCAATTTGGGGAAAATTTTCTTCTATGATTTTGTTGAAGACACCTACTATGCCTTTGGAGTAGAATTCTTCTCCTTCTACTATGCCCTGAATTCTTATATTTGATCTTTTCATAGTGTCCCTAATTTCTTGAAATTCCCACTCATACTTTTCTATAAGTTTGTCTTTCTCTTTGTTGGCCTGTATTAGATCTGCCCCCTGGTCTTCTAGCTTAGATATTCTGTCCTCTCCCTCATCCATTCTGCTGGTGAGATTTTCCACAGAGTTTTTTATTTCATTAACTGTGTTCTTCATTGCTAGTAATTCTGACTGGTTTTTCTTTATTATTTCTATTTTCTTATTTATGTCTTGTATTGCCTTCTTTATTTCATGAAATTGGTGTCCTACATCTTCTTTGATTCCTTTGATTTCCTCTTTGAGTTCCTCTTTGACTCTTTCAAATTGTTCGCTGACTTCTTTGAACATATTTACAATCATTCTTTTGAAATCTTTCTCAGGCATTTCCTCTAACTTGTTCTCACTAGAGGTCATTTCTGATGCATTAATACTTTTAGGTGGATTTATATCATCTTGCTTTTTAGTGTTTCTTGTGTTATAATGTATATATTTTTGCATCTTGGATTAAGTTAATGCTTGGATTTTCTAGCTAGCTGGGTATTCTTAGCTGTATCAATTGATTTGATGTTATATATTTTCAGGGTAGGAGCTTAAGGTGTTAGTTGTGGCTCTTAAGACTCTCAGAGTATCTACAAAGGTGCTCCTAGGGGTTGAGTTTTCCTGCTATGGGAGTATTCAAGTAGGCTGAGTGGAATAAAATACAGGTAGATTCTAAAAGTTAACTAAACACTGTACCCATTCAATCAAAAACAGCCCCAAGTATGTATGCCAGAGTAGTTATTTTAACAACCAGATCCTCTATCAACATAGAGGTTAAGATTTCTGGTCTGTTGAAGGATCCAAGTCAGATTGTGACCAAGTGAGACCCTTCTCTGGTGCAATCCCAGTTACCTTGGATAATTTGGTCTCAGTCAAGTTGCTGCCTGGTCGTCAGGCTGCTGTTCTGATTTCTGGAGCTGGGCACTGGCTTTTTCTGTGGGGCAAACCGAGCCTGGCAACAGTGGCCCTGCAGATCAGCACCCCTGTTGCTGGAACTGCTGCTGCTAAAGCTGCCTCTGCTGTGTCTGTCAGCAGCTGAAGCTGCTGGTGCTGGGCCCACTGCTGCTGCTGCTGCTTCTGATGCTGCTGTAACTGACCCTTCTGGAGCCACTGCTGCTGCTGAAGCTGCTGCTGCTGGGTCCACTGCCACTGCTGCCACTGTAGCTGCTGCTGCTGGGTCTGCCGCTGCTGCTGCTACTGGGTCTGCTGCTGCTGGGGCCGCTGTTACCAGTGCTGGAGCCACTGATGTTGCTGCTGGACTCTGCTCCTGCTTGGGTCCTGCTGTTGGCCCAAGTTGGCGTGGCTGGGTCCCGGGACCGCTGCTCTGTTCACTGGAGCTGGGCTCAGGTGGTGGGGGAGGGGAGGGAGCCGCAGCTGCTCTGGTTGTCTCGCTGTTCCACATGTTCTTCTACCTCGTGGTCTGCTCCTCTGTTGCTCACTGCCGCTCTCCCTTCACATTTCTTGAGTTGCGGAGAGTGCTGGTGTGAGGGGAAGCTCCCACACCTGGCTTTTCCTGTGGCTAGAGCCAAGCCTGGCAGCTTTCTGGTGCGCCCCACTGCCGCGGTTGACCGAGCTGCTGGGGTTGCTTTTGCCGGCCTGCGCGGGCTCTGGATGCTCTGGATCTGTTCTTCTTCTCTGCTGCTGCTTCAATTTCCTATACACCTCACTTTTTAGTAAAAGTGTGTATTTTGCTGAGCTTTTTTGGTCTCCCCCCCCCCCAGGCTGCTTTGGCGTGGTACCTATGCCGCCATCTTAACCGGAAGTCTTGGTGACTTTTTTCTCTCAGCCAACTATACAACAATTTCCAGGTCTCTGGCAAATATCCAACGGGTCAGTTATAGCTTGATGTGTCCGTGTTCTGTGACCACAGCTCTGTACATCTTTCCTCTAAAGAAGTTAAGCCTTTGTACCATCCCTGTCATGACTCAATATCTGATTTGTGGATTCACAGGCTGAGGCATGCACAACTACACCAATTGATTCCTGCAAAGAAAGCCAGGAGCCACCAGTCACAAAGGCCACATTAGTGGTACACTGAACACGATACATTAGCATTCTCACAATTGGCTTAAATGGTAGGAAATAAACTAGATGAACTGAGGAATACTGTACCTGTCTCCATGCTTCCAATAACTCCTCCATCCTGGCACAATGGTCACCTTAGTTATACTTCTGTGAGGTTCTACTCTTCCATCTTCCCATGATCAATGGGACAATATCCACTCAATTCCTAAAATGCAGCAGATGTTACTTGGGCAACTGCAGCTCTACAGTAGGTTCTTTTTGGTGAGTGTCCCTTTCTCCAGTTTCCATCCTACAACTTACTGACTCAGATTATCTCACTTGTAGTTAGCCTCTCATCACTAGGATTCTGAAAATCAGAAGGTGGAAGAAGAGTTGTGTTCTTCATATTCTACATAAAATGTTGTCACTAAAATTATACCTCCCCCAACCTACATACCTCATTCCTCATGTTCCCAGAGGGTGCCTTCAATATGGGGCCTCACAGTCTTCTAGGAAGGAAAGAATACAGAAAGAATTTTCTAATTAGGAACTGATTGTATGCACTGCAAAACGTCTTGTCAGTGTCCCAGTTAAAATGAGTTGGAAAGAAGGGCAAAGTTATTTTCATGTCTCAGCAGTTCTATAAAGAAAGTGAAAGGCTTATTTTTTTTTTTTGTACTGATGTATCATCTCCTATCTACCTCTGCCTGGGAATTTGAGCCCACACTGGAAAACTCAACATCTCTATCTCCTTTTTGGGGTGGAATGAAGTTGGTCATTTTTTTTTCATCAACATAAAAATAAAAGTATGTGTGAGAGTTAGTGCCTCAGGACATAGGGTGACCCTGGATCTTACATTCTTTTTGCTCAGTCTTCCACACTGTCCCCTGAGCCTTGCAGGGTATGTTTTATGTTTCTTTTAGCATTGAGCTCTAAGCAATAATTTTCTGCTTTGGTGAGCTTTGGGTCTCCTCAGTGTCTGCCTCCATCTCCCTGGAAGAGTTCCTCTGGGTAGCCGTGAGAGCAACAAGTTCATGACTGCACAGTAATTTGTCATATCTCCATTCAGGAAGGCCCTCAGTAGACTGGTGGTTGACGAGAGGGAACATATTGCAAATTAGTCATAAAGCAATAGGAATATGCTCTATGGCCTGCACTGGATGACTGACTGCAGTCCCTCCACAGTTATTGTAAGTATGATGGTTCAAAAATAGGGGCATTTAATTAATCCCAGAAATACAGATACTGACTAGTACAGAGAAAAAAACCAATTTTCTGCTCACATTCTGCTCTTTTGCAACTGGATAGAAATTGCAGACATAGTAAAATAATTCTTGAAGTGAAATTTCCAGGGTCAGCTAGTCAAAGCTTTCCTCATAGTTTCCTGTCTTCTGTATGTACTATGAATGACATAGTCTGCAGGCTGTACTGGAGTACCAAATCTGCCACTGCAAACTGGTGAAGGCAGAACCCACTCCTCTAGAATCACAATAATGTATAATGGGGTCAGAGAAAACACACTGTTACAGGCAAGCCTGCTGACCTTCAGTACCCTCCCTCTGACCTCATTCATGTTGTGTTCCATCTGCACCATTCTGTCATCATTTCTCATTTGTTCTGAAAATCTGTCTTGCCTTTACTTGCTACCTCCAAATGCCTTTTTTTTTTAGAGGTAAGGTCTCACTATAGGTCAGGCTGACCTGGAATACCATCAGGAATTGATACACCTTGGCATACTGAACCCTGATAGTCACCTTGTAATGATGACATTAGGTTCATAATATCATATATCTATATGTTTTTATAATTTCCTCATTATCTATTCTGGTTGCCTCTTATTCATATGTTTTAGCATACTTTTATATTTTTCTCCTTCTAGAAAACTATTTTCTCCCCTTCTTTTTTTTTTTATTAGTTATGTACATATCCAGTGTGTAAATAGTCATGTTGGTACCCTTGCTAGCCTCCTCCCTGTCCTCCCCACTGCTCATTGGGAATTGTGGTTTGTGAATTGTGGGGGTAGCCATCAGTTATGGGGAAGAGGCAATGTCCCAACTTGTGGCTCTAACAATCTTTCTGCCTCCTATTCTGCAAATTTCCCTGAGCCATGTTGGGTTAATTTTAGGTCTACTTCAGTGATAAGGTCTTGGGAGCCTCTGTATCTTTAGATATCTGGTTTGGTAGGAGTTGAGTGTTCTTTGTGTCTATCTCCTTCATCCTTGTACTGATAAAAGGTTTACCAAGAAAGCAGCAGTCTTGCTCATTTTCCTAATTACTCTATGCGTTCAGCTTGGGCCCTGGTGAGGCGTGATGGGATGATTCTCTTCTCAGGTTCTGCATCCATCTGAAAAAGAAAAGCAGATTCTCCAATGTAGAGTAAAGTCATCAGCAGATAAATGGGATAACCATTATTATTTTAGAGAGAATTTAATAGGTGTAGGCCCTCTTGTAGCCTAAGATGGGTGGAAGCTTGATATTGGAGAGTGAACTCGTTTTTTTGGATATTGTTCTGACTTGTTTCCCAGCTCCAGCTATGGGTTCTGTTCCATTGAGTGGATCAGGTAGCCAAGTCAAGAGCAGTTGGTTACTCACAATGGCTGTGTGCCACTATTGCACTAGGGTGAGCATCAATCATGTCAGGTTGTTTGGTGCTGAGTAGCTTGGACCACAAGTTGCTTGGACAGATGTTGGCCATTTTCCCTAATTCCCTCATGTAGCACCTCCTGGCTCTCTTTCAGGTTCCAGCCATGTCTCTCAATGTTCCATACCAATAGCATATGGTGTCTTTGGCAGAAGGGTCTTACCATTAACCTTTGGTTGGTAGTCAAGTGCTCTGACAGAAATCTGTTTTCTTTTGAGAAACCTTGTAGGTCTTTCTGATCAACAGCTCATTGTGGATGGTAACCACATCATGGTACTGGGAGTTACAGGCCAGTGTCAAGGAAAAAGAAGGAAGAAAAATATAGGTAATATACAAGAGAAAGAGTGAAGTGGGGGTGGGAGGAGAGAAATAGGAGAATAGATAGTTTTCATCATATCCTCTCCAGAGCCCTTTAATTCAGGTATTCCCTCTAAGGATCTGATGAAGGTTCAACCTTTTAATCTGTCTTTCAGGATATAGGATTTTATGGTGGCCAGTTACATTTGGGTTCAGTTTTGTGTCCTCCCCCACTCTTACCCTCCCCTCCCACCCTATCATACCCTCCATATTGTCTGGTCCTTGAGATGCTTATTAAGTATGTCAGCATCTCAGACAGATTCAGGTTAGGAGCCACAGATGAGTGAGACCATGCAATGATTGTCTTTCTGTGATTGGGGGTGAGTTTGCTGAGAATCGTCTGTTCCAAATTTGACCATTTTTCTTCAAATTTCATTGTCATTTTTCCTTGATGCTGTGTAGAACTCCATTATGTAGATATACTACTTCTTGGTTATCCATTCATCTAAGGATGGACATCTGGGTTGATTCCAGTTCTTAGCTATTATGAATTGAGCAGCTATAAATATGGTTGAGCAAATCTCTCTGAACTGAGGCACAGAGCTTTTAGGGTAAATGCCCAGTAAGGGAATAACTGGATCTGTTGGTACTCTATAGTTAACCTTTTTAGGAGTCTCCATATTGCTTTCCATAGTGGTTGTACCATCTTACATTTCCACCAACAGTGAATGAGGGTCCCTATTTCTCCACATCTTTGCTAGCATTTGTTTCCTTTTGATTTTTTAATGTTTGCTAGCCTTACAGTGGTAAGGTGGAATCTCATAATGTTTTAATGTTTTATGTTTTAATTTGCATTTCCCTGATGGTTAAGGATGTTGAACATTTTCTTAAGTGTGTGTTTTCCATTTGTATTTCTTTCTGTGAGAACTCCCTGTTCAGTTCTGTGCCTCATTTTGTGAGTGGGTTGTTTGACATTTTATTGTTTAGGTTTTTGAGTTCTTTGTAGATCTAGAAATTAGGCCTCTGTCAGTTTTATAGATGGCAAAAATTTTCTCCCATTCTGTGGGTAATCTATTAGCTCTGCCTGTTTGTCTGTGAAAAACTGTTTCAGCTTCCTGAGATCCCAATG
The DNA here is from genome assembly GCF_020740685.1 of Jaculus jaculus. NCBI lineage: Eukaryota > Metazoa > Chordata > Mammalia > Rodentia > Dipodidae > Jaculus > Jaculus jaculus. Next base: position 126,190,291 of record NC_059104.1, on the reverse strand, counting down.
GTTGAGTGATTGTTTAAGTTCTTGATTTACTGGGGTTTTGTTCAGCAAGTCTTTTTCTACTCCTATATAGTGGAAAGTTCTTCCTCTTTTTTCTTCCAGTAGTAGAAGTGTTTCTGGTCTTATATTGAGGTCTTTGATCCATTTGGACTTTTTTTTTTTTTTTTTTTTTTTTAGAGGTAAGGTCTCACTATAGGTCAGGCTGACCTGGAATTCACTATGTAGTCTCAGGATAGCCTTGAACTCACAGTGATCCTCCTACCTCTGCCTCCCAAGTGCTGGGATTAAAGGCGTGCACCACTATCTATGCCTGGCTGGCCTTGATTTTTGTGCAGGGCGAGATGTGTGGATCTAGTTTCATTTTCCTGCATATGGTTATACAGTTTGTCTAGCACCATTTGTTGAAGATGCTATCTTTTTTCCAGTCTACATAGTTAGGGCCTTTATCAAATATCAAGTAGCTGTAGTTACTTGATCCAATGTCCAGGTTCGCGATTCTGTTCCATTGGTCTATAATCCTGTTTTTATGCCAGTTCCATGCTGTTTTTGTTACTATGGCTTTGTAATATTCCTTTATATCAGTTATGGTGATGCCTCCAGAGGTGTTTATTTTGCTGAGAATGTGCTTGGATATCTGAGGTCTTCTACCATTCCATATGAATTTTGAGATCATTTTTCTATCTCTGTGAAGAAAAATGTTCAGATTTTTATTAGTATTGCATTAAATCTGTATTTTGCTTTTGGTAAAATTGCCATTTTTACAATGTTCATTCTGTTTATACAAGAGCATGGGAGGTCTTTCCATTTTCTCAAATCCTCCTCAGTTTCCTTCTTGAGTGTTTTTAAAGTTTTCATTATATAAGTCTTTTACATTCTTGGTTAATGTTATTCCAAGATATTTTATCTTTTTTTTTTTTTTTGCTATTGAAAATGGAACAGTTTCACTATTTTCTTTCTCTACATCTTTGTCCTTTGCATATAGAAAGGCTACTGATTTTGTGCACTGATTCTGTATTCTACTACTTTGCTGAAAGAATTAATCACCTTTAAGAATTTCGAGTTGCTAGCCCAACCTGGAATTTGCTATATGATTTCAGGCTGGCCTTGAACTCACAGTGGTCCTCCTACCTCTGCCTTCCTAATGCTGGGATTAAAGGCGTGAACCACCATGCCTGGTTTTCTTACTATCTTTTTTTTTTTTTTAAACACAGGTTTCCTAAATTTTTTTCAAGATTTTATTTTTATTTATTTATTACAGTCAGGGGAGAGAGAGAGAAAGAGAGAGAGAGAGTATGAGAGAATGGGCGTGCCAGGGCTTCTAGCTACTGCAAACAAACTCCAGATGCATGCACCACCTTGTGCATCTGGCTTATGTGGGACCTGAAGAATCAAACTCCAGACGCATGAGCCATCTGGCTTATGTGAGTACTGGGAAATTGAACCTGGGTCCTCTGGCTTTGCCTTAACTGCTAAGCCATCTCTCCAGCCCTTTCTCACTATCTTATAGGTAGGGGATGACCCTGAAAACAAGTCAGGAACAAGAGTCCTGGAGCCAGACACTGATAAGTCAAACCCAGACTCCACTGCTGGGTGGTCTGGGGTCATTTTCTTAATCACTCTGAACCTTATTTCCACGTAAAAGGGGTCTAGCATAGTACCTCCCGGTGGAGACTAAGCAGGTTTAAGTGAGATATCACAGCACCTGGTGCATGGCAAATGGTAATATACGCTACCATTGCCATGATAGCAGAAACAGTGACCTCCCAAATCCAGCAACCACTGGGATCAACACTAGGATATTCTTTATCATGGCTCCACTCCAGGTTTGGGGTGGGGGAGGGGTGATCAGCTTGACAGGTTGGGTTAAGGACAGTTAATATCAAAGAAATTTTGTCTAGCTGGGTGTGGTGGCGCACACCTTTGATTCCACCACTCTGGAGGCAGAGGTAGGAAGATCATTATGAGTTCAAGGTCACCTTGAGACTACATAGTGAATTCCAGGTCAGCCTGGGCTAGAATGAGACCTTACATCAAAAAAAAAAAAAAAAAAAAAGGAAAGAAAAAAAGAAAAGGAAAGCAAATTTCACTGCACACATAAATTAGCATAAAAATGGAACTCTAGAACACACGCCATGGCCTGATGCCACTAAGTGGCCCAGCTCCCTTGGAAAGTGGTTCTTTGCGGCGAACCCCCTGACCAGCAGGATAAGAACGACCAGCAAACGAAGATCCTTCTTGATCACACTTTATTGGAGAGCCTCTTGGTTAACAGGAAATCTGATGGCGAGGGGTGAGGGGCGCAGGAGTGTAGCTGCTTTTATAGGGCAGAATACTATGGGGCGCCTGCTGATTGGCTGCCATAGGCTCACCCGTCCACAGGAGCCACGGGATAGGCTCAGGACAAGGTGCTGCCCAAATAAGGAATTTGTTTACCTCAAGACTGGCAGGAAGCCAGCGCCATTTTGTAATGGCGTCTGCATTAGCTCCCTACAGGAATTGTTTACCTCAAGACTGGCAGGAAGCCAGCGCCATTTTGTAATGGCGTCTGCATTGGCTCCCTACAGTTCTTGGCCACAGCAAGAAGAAGTCAATATCCCCTGACCCAGTAACAGCACTCTTGAGTATTCAGCTCAAGGCATCATTCAACAAACTCAAGAAGAAAACAAATAACTGCATGAAATTGATCTTGCTGTGAGCATCTAGAAGAAAATAATCAGAAAGGACCTGTGTCCATCCCCAGTCACCGGGCAGCTGATAGACCACAGAGCCAGGATACAACAAGTCATTAAAATGGCAATTCCAACATACTCTCAAACAATGCCTGATGATGAATCAGGACTCAGAGGGGACTGCAAAAGGGACAAAATAGTGGGATTAAGTGTAATGTTTTCCCCAAAAACATTGTGACTTTTATCAGTGAGCAATGAAAAGAAATAAAAACAAAACAAAGACTGAAAAAAAAAAGAATTTTGAGTTGGAGATTCTCAGGTCACTTATGTATGGAATCATGTCATCTGTAAATAGGGCTAACTTAACTTTTTCCTTTTCAATTTGTATCCCTTTTATTTCTTTCTCCTGTTTTACTGCTTGAGCTAGGACTTCCAATACTATGTTGAAGAGCAGAGGTGATAGTGGACACCCATCTTTTTTCTGATTTCAATGAAAATTCCTTCAGTTTCCCCCCATTGAGTATTATTTGGGCTTTAGGAGCATTATATATAGCCTTTATTATATTGAGATATAAACTGTCCATGCCTATTCTCTCCAATGTTTTGATCATGAAGTGATGTATTTTTTCAAAGGTCTTTTCTGTATCTATTGAAATGGTCATATGGTTTTTGTGTTTAAGCTTATTTATGTGGTGTATTACATTGATAGATTTACATATGTTGAACTACCCCTGCATTCCTTGGATGAAGCCTACTTGATCAAGGTGGATAATACTTTTGGTGTGTTGTTGAATTCTGTTTGTGAGGATTTTATTCAGGATCTTTGTGTCTAAGTTAATCTGGGAAATAGGCCTATAGTTTTCTTTTCTTGCGGCATCTGTCTGGTTTTGGTATTAAGGTGATACTAGCTTCATAGAAGGAGTTGGGGAACTTTCCCTGTTCTCTGATTATGTGGCACAGTTTGAGAAAAATTGGTTTCAGTTTTTCCATTAAGGTTTGATAGAATTCAGCTGAGAAGCCATCTTGTCCTAAACTCTTCTTTTGGGGGAGGTTTTTGATTACCTTTTCAATCTTGATGTGAGTGATAGGTTTGCTTAGAAGATTAATCTGCTCTGAGTTTAGCTTTGGTAGGTAGTATGTGTCCAGGAATCCATCCATTTCCTCCATATTATCAGTTTTGTGGAGGTTTTTGAAATAAGTCCTGATGATTCTCCCAGTTTCACTTAAGCCTGTTGTGATTTCCCTTTTTCATTTCTAATTTTGTTCACTTGAAGCATCTCTTTTTTTCACTTGATCAAATTGGCCAGGGGATTATCAATCTTGTTTATTTTTTCTAAGAACCAGCTCTTTGTTTCATCAATTTTCTTAGTTTTCAATTCATTAATTTCTGCTCTGATCTTAATTATTTCTTTCTGTGTGGAGCTTTTTGGGTTGGATTCTTTTTGCTTTTCCATGTCCTTTAGGTGGATGGTTAGGTTATTTATTTGGGATCTCTCTGTCTTTGTTATGAAGGCATTTAGTGCTATGAATTTTCCTGAGGATCGCCTTCATTGTGTCCCATAAGTTTTGGTACCATGTGTTCTCATTGTCATTCTGCCTTCATTGTGTCTCATTAGGCAGGAAATGAAAGGGACATTGCAGACAGCTGCTGCCAAGGCATTGTGTGGGACCTATGTGTAAATATGTTAGCAACCTGGGGTACTGGTTAATAGCATCCTTTCTGATGAATTCTGTGGGCCTCCTGTTTGGGGGTTTCCTTTAGTACATAATGAATGGCAATATTTTGACATCTTCTGATACAAGTAGCATGGTTGATCATCAGGAAATACCATTTCAAGAGGCATGGTCATTAGTTGAAACAACTTTTGATGTAGGCTGCAGGAGCACCTATCGCTCATACAAGGCTGGAGTCAAGGAGCACATCCTGTTTTACAATTTAAAGAAGACTGGCCTAAAACCAAAAGTGAAGTGACATATGCATGCCTGAAGATGGGATGAGAAAATGGGAGGTATAACTATTCCCCTAATGAGGTGTATCCTTAAGTACCTCAGAAACTCTACCCTCAATGCAGCTGCTGCAGACTCATTGCTAAGCTGTTTACTGAATTGTAACCTAGAAATAATAACCTCCTCTCTAACCTCTTCTCATTTCCCTTCTGTGCATGCTGACTGAAGTCTTAAAGCTTCTTTCTGAGGCACTAGGCATTCTCATTCTCTCTGAAGCCTCTCTTCACCCATGCAGCTCCTAGCAGGCTTGCTTTGCTGAGCCATTTAATTTCTAATTACCTAACTTTTTCTTTGTCCATAAGTTTCCTTCTATGTCCTTTTAAAAGTTCTTCAGGGGCTGGAGAGATTGCTTAGTGGTTAAGGTCCTTGCCTGTGAAGCCTAAGGACTTATGTTTGACTATCCATGTCCCACATAAGCCAGACACATAATGTGACACAACTGCACAGGATTGCACATATGCACAAAATGGTGAATGCATCTGGAGTTCAATTACAGGGTCTAGAGCCCCTGGCATGCCAATTCTCCTCTTCTCTTTCTCTCTCTCTGATTAAAAAAAATAAAAAATATTCTTTGGGATGGGGGCTGGAGAGATCGTCCAGTGGTCAGGGCACTTGCCTGCAACTTCTAACAACCCTGATTCAATTCCCCACTACCCATGTAAAGCTAGACACACAGGGTGGCATTTGCATCTGGAGTTTGTTTACAGCTGCTAGAAGCCTTGGCATATTCATTCACTCTCAAGTCTTTCTATCAGACTCTTTCTGCTTATAAATAAATAAATAAAAATATTCTTTAAAAAGTTCTTCTGGCTAGGTATGGTGGCATATGCCTTTAATCCTAGCACTTGGGAGGCTGAGGTAGGAGGACCACTATTAGTTCAAGGCCAGCCTGAGACTACATAGTGAATTCCAGGTCAACCTGGGCTAGAGTGAGACCCTGCCTGAAACAAAACAAAACAAAACAAAACAACATTCTTCTGGAGCTGGAGAGATGACACAGTAGTTATGGGCACTTGTTTGCAAAGCCTGACAGCCCTAGTTCATTTCCTTGGTACTCATGTTAAGCTAGATGTATATACTTATTTGTAGTAACAGGAGGCCTTGATGTGTCCATTCATTCTCTCTCTCTTCATCAGTTGGTGGCTCATGCCTTGAATCCCAGCAATTGGGGGCAGATGTAGGAGGATCATGGTAAGTTTGAGGCCAGCCTGGGAATACAGCATGAGTGCCAGGTCAGCCTGGGCTAGAGTGAGATCCTACCTCAAAAAAAAAAAAAGAAAAAGAAAAAGAAAAAGAAAAAAAAGCCCCACTAAAATAGAGGTCTTCTGTCTATAAGATCTTGAACCTGTAAAGGGGATCTTGTGTACCCGAATGACCACAACACATTCATACCTGTGCCCAGAAAAGAGCACAGTGGTCTTCCTTGGCCAACACACATTCCTCAAATATTTCCTCATACGCATTTTCTGCTGTATTTTTCTCCAAAGCATTTCACAAATGTGACACATAAAGTTTTTTTTTTTTTTGCAGAGAGAGAGAGAGAGAGAGAGAGAGAGAGAGAGAGAGAGAGAGAGGGAGAGAGAAAAGAGAGACAGAGAATGGGCACACACCAGGGCATCTAGCCACTGCAAATAAAGTCCAGATGCCCCTTGTGCATCTGGATTACATGGGTCCTAGGGAATTGAACCTGGGTTCTTTGGCTTCACAGGCAAATGCCTTAACCGTTAAGCCATTTCTCCAGCTCCAAATGTGACACATTTTAAAGTTCATATTTTGACTTGTAGATTGAATTCCCTCACTAGTTTATGTGTCACAGGAGTCCCTGAATCCTTTCTGCTTCTGTCTCTTCAGTATCTCTGTATTGGGCAAGGACAGTGAGCAGCCTATGGGAGGCAGTAGGAATGCAGAATTCCTTAGGAAATCCATTGTAGGCTCTCAGATCCTCAGATTGCTCCCCTCTAGCAGCCTCACAGTGCCGAGATTATTGGTGAGTGAGTCCTTTTCTTCTAGTGCTCTCTTGGCTCCTCCTTCATCATCTCTAGAGTTCTTTGAAAACAAACATGTAAGTTCTGTTGTAAAGTTTAATTTGCCTGTTCAGTTTGTGGTTCAGAATCAAAAAGTGATGTAACCCAAAGTCCTTAGCTGGCCTCCTCACCAGTCCAGGCTATGATTCAGTCCAATCTTCCTCTCCCCCTCCTTTAATGATAATACACGCTGCTCCAAGCAACCTCATGGCTTCTCTCAGTTCTAGCTTTTTTGTGTCTCAAATGTCTGCATCCAATGCTCATGGATTTCTATATTCTTCTGAAACACTAGCTTCAAGTTGATGTCATTTTTTTATTAGTAACTTCCATTAATGTAAGCAATATGTCATGATCATAATCCCCTTCACAACACAACCTTTTCCCTTTCCCAAATCCCCCCCTCCACTGAATCACTTCTTCTTTCCAGCCAGTTTCTCTTCTATTTTGATATCAGTTCCCTTTCTCCTATTATGCAGGTCTTGTGTAGGTAGCATCAGCCACTGTGAGGGCACGAATTTCAAGGCCTCTTTGTGTCTGGGAGACAATATTTGAAGTAGTTCTTCCCTTCCTTTGTCTCATACATTCTTTCTGCAACCTCTTCCACAATGGTCTCTGAGCCTTGGAAGGTGGAATGGAGATTTTTTACTTAGTATTGAACTGTCACTGTCACTTCTTAGCACTTTGGTGAGTTTTGAGTTACTCCAGTGGTCACTGACATGTGAAAAGAGAAGCTTCTTTAACCAAGAGCGAAAGTAGCATTAATATATGGGCATAAGCATACGTGTTTAGAGGGCAGTTTGGTGGGCATAAAGTATGCCTTTAACCTGATAATTAAGAGTTTCCTCCCTAAGGGTTATGACCTCTCAAGTCATAGGCTTTTCATTAGGCTTTCAAGACCAGGTGAAAAATTCCCTCTTTTGGAGCAGGCTTCAAGTCCAATCCGACAGCAGTTGTTTCCATGACAGATATGCCACCATTGCACCAGTTGGTACACTTGACCTGGCTGCCTAGCTGTAAAGCTTATAGAGTCCACCACTGGTTAACACCATTGATGACTTTTCCCCACCAACAGACTGAATAAATTGTTCCAGCATCCTGACAGCTAGTCAGCAGGGGGGAGGCTTCCAGGTCAGTCCCAGCTGGATTTCTCAGTGACCTATGGCTGCAGCATGTGGAGTCTTCAGTAATAGGGTCTCATATATAGCTTTGTTGCACAACCAAGGGCTTTGGCAAAAATAGCCTATAATGTTTGGGGGCATCAGGAGCCTTCCTGACCAACAACCCATTGGAAAGTATCCTACCCCTGGCACTCAAATTTTTTTGAATAACAATCTATGGCTTCTAGGTATAACATTACCTACCTCCACAAGATACCTCTGTCTCTCTCTATTTATTTATTTATTTGACAGAGGGAGAGAGAGAGAGAGAGAGAGAGAGAGAGAATGGGTATGCCAGGGCGTCAAGCACTGCAAACAAACTCCAGACACATGTGCCACCTTGTGCATCTGGCTTATGTGGGCATTGTAAAATAGAATCTGGGTCCTTAGGCTTCACAAGTAAACATCGTAATCACTAAGCTATAATTCCAGATCTCATATATATATATACACACATACATATACATATACATATATAAATCTATAATATAATATATATTTTAATAGATATATTTAAATATATATTATTAGCTAGGTAGGGAAGAAGTAAATTTCCATTTGGCTTATTCACAAATCTTAAATTTTAATTAAACCTCCTTCTCCACAATCTCCTCCCCTTAGACAATTTTCCACACTATCTTCTGCCTCTATTTACATATTTACCATACCCTTTGCTCTCTTCCCTCTGTCACAGCCCCTTTCTAGTTTCCTGATCTCTACTACTGAGTTTTATTCCAACTCATACTCAAATCTATACATGTCAAGCTAGGATCCAAATATGAGAGAGAACATGCCATACTTGAGTTTCTGAGCCTGGGTTAGCTCACTTAGCATAATCTTTTCCAGATCCATCCATTTCCCTGCAAATTTTATAAATTCATTTTCCTTCACAGCTGAGTAAAACTCCATTGTGTAAATATACCATCTTCAATTATCTATTTGATTTTAGTTTTTGAGTAATGTTTCTTACTAGTCAACACCTTAAAGGTCCCGTGGACTTACCTTTTTACCCTTTTCCTAGTAATCTTACATTCTAGTTGATATTTTCTGGGTAATGCTGACGTATCACTGGTAGATAATTTTTTTTTTTTTAGGCAATCAGAAAGAACTCCTTTGTTCCATGTTAGATTGAACATGAAATCTCACACTGAAGTTTATACTACTTTGTAGAGACAGACCCATAGGTTGCTCCAAATCTGACCTTCTCACTCACGGACACTGAGTTCTAACTCATTCTTTCCTGAACATTTCTGTGGGACTTATCCCACACTGGCATGAATAATTTTTATGATATTAATGAGCTAAAATAAATTTTAAGAAGTAGAAAAAAGTACAATACTGATTTATTTCCCATTAGCATTCATCATGGAAGGGGGAGAAGGCCTTCCCATCCCTCACTAAGGCTGGAGGGTCCACCGTTTCATGAGGGGTGTAGCCACAGGTAAATTTTACATACTAAATAGCTTGGTCTCTTAAATAACCACCCCTAATCTATGCTCACAAATCAACCCTAATTGAACTAAGTAGGACACACACACACACACACAGACACACACACACAGACACACACACACAGACACACACACGACATCATTAGACATCATTAGCCAGGTATGTATGGAGAAAGGGGGGGGCGAGCGAGCTGGCAGTTATTGAGATTTTTTTCTTCAGTGGTGTAGCTATCCATAAATTGCCCATTCTCAGTAACTCATTGGTTCTCCAAGATACACTTAGGCAGGACCATGGATTTGTTTCATTGGTGCCCTATGTTTCATATGGCGCCCTTTGTTAACATCTCAGAAAAATTCAAACAATTCATACATATATATTAAAATAAAATGCATTTTGAAAAGTGTACAATATTATTCAATTGACCTTCTGGAAAATTGTATGTTGTGTTGTTTATATCTTTGAAATAATCTGTTTTTCAGTCTCTATGTCACTGGATCTCTGAATCAGGCCTCCTCCAGATCAGGATCAGCCTTTCACCCACTTTGCCCTTGGCATCTGTTAGAAACTTTACTGAGCTGTTTTAAATGAACTCAAATCCCCATATACAAACTCTAGATATGCTTGCTATTCTTTTAGACATTAAGCTAGACCTGGTAAAAGTGTTCACATTATCAGCACAGCATGTTTAAATTATCAATATCATAAAATTACTTGTATAGATCTTTCTAGTTTAAGAGCAATTGAGTGCTCCATTTCTTTGAAAACTTTGAAGAATATGTGACCTATGTAAATCTTCAATCTTATTCAAATGGAATTTAGGTCATGAGTATTCTCTATTTCCAGAAACAGAAGATAATTTTCACTTCTGTCTCTCTCTTTTTGTTGGTTTTTCGAGGTAGGGTCTCACTCTAGTCCAGGCGGAATTCACTATGTAGTCTCACGGTGGCATCCAACTCATGGCACTCCTCCTCCCTCTGCCTCCCGAGTGCTAGGATTAAAGGTATGCGCCACCATGCATGGCATTCTCCTGTCTGTTAAAAAGAAATGTTTCTAAGTAAGTAGGTATTGGAAATATCACCAAAATTAACAAATTTTTCATCTTATCTGTATCATTGTCAGTCTATTAAGATCTGTGTCTGTCCAGAGTTTATGTCTCAGTTATGGATAACTGATCTTTTTCTAAAGGGTTGAATTTGTTTAATACATCTGAAAAGAATGCAAATATGAAGAACTGATACCCAAGGAAGCATTGGTTCCGTACTAATGAATTGACAAGGATCAGCATTTGGGGGATGTGGAGACTACCTACACACTTTTAAAAACTGGAAAGCACAAACCATATGATCAGATAAAAATCATATTAACACCTATGAAGGAGGGTTGGGGAAGTTGCTCAGTGGTTAAAGGCACTTGCTTGCAAAGCCTGCTGGCCTGGGTTTGATTTCCCAGTACTCAGATGCACAGGGTGGTATAAGTGTCTGTAGTTCCTTTGCAGTGGCAGGAGGTGATGGCACACTCATACCCTCTTCTCTCTCATTCTGTTTGTAAATAAATAAAAATATTTAAAAACAATTTATGAAGTTGTAAGACTCTTACCATGATTTTTATTTTTTATTATTAATTAGTTTTGTATTCAGCAAATACAGTTAGTTTGGTACCATTCTTAGACTCATCTGTGACCTATCCCCTCCCCATGGCCCCTTCTTGTTGAAGTACATGGGTCATGCATTGTGGAGTTCGCCCACAGTTATGGGTAAGATAAATGTCTCTGTATATCATGACCCAGCATGTGGCTCTGACATTCTTTCCGCCCCCTCTTCTGCAAAATTTTCCTGAGCCATGTTGGGTTCATTTTTGATGATTTTAATTTTTATTAAACTACAGAGCTTCAGTCAGCTGCTCAAGGGTTACTCACACTCATGACAGACAAAAGGTGATACCCTTGACTGGTCTGTGTATTGATAGGTATCCCCAACCCACAAGCTCATAATGAAGCTTCTTAATGAAGCAGGCCTGTGTCCTCATAACCTGAAAGAAGACAGCAATCATCCTTCAGGCATCAGACTTCTAGCCACACCCTTCATAGGAACTCTATGTGCCTGTCTTCAGCTGGCTTCTAGGCATACCATTCACTGAGTGGTAAATCTATGCAAAGCATGTAAGAATATAAGAGGATTTTTTTTGCATGTAAAAATAATATTTATTAACTTAGGATGTATAATATAATCAAACCAAAACCAAAAAACTTAAGCAAAATCTGGATTCCTTTCAGATTATAATTTATATCTAGATATGACAGTGGACTGTCTTTAGCTTAAAGAAGAACAGCAAAATGGTTCCAATTCCATCTGGTAAGAGCACAGAGCTATGAGGAGCTGAGGCTATGGGAGGCTCTGTGGAAGTGCTAGCCCATGCCTCAGAATTCTGCCCAAGTGCTGGCCTCTTTGCTATTGAGACAATGCTCAGTATCCTTGCCATAGATGTCTAAATAAAATCCAAAAGTCCTTGAGTCTTCCAGAAGTATGCTATCAGCTCACAGCACATGCTGGTAATAAATGAAAGTTATTTTGCTGCAGTCTTTTGAGCAATGGCAGCATTTTCCAAAATTTTCCTTTTTCATTCTTCATAGTTCTGTGTCAGGTCTTCATCACTCTGTGGTTTATGTTGGATCTCAGCTCCATTCAAAACTTCTTCAGCAGGTGCTTCAACCAGTAACTTCTTTTTCTTCAGCAGTGGACTATCTAAATCTCCAGGTTCTCTGTTAATCTGCTGTCTGATCTTCTCTAACTGTTTATATAGTTGACCAACTATAGCTTTTTTTTTTACACCAGAGGTGGTTATCATTTTGTTTTTATCCACTTTTAGCTTTAGAATTTTGCATGCTGAAAGTAGTGCATAGGTGGTGAAAAGTGGCCTAGGTAAGTCAAGATCAGCTTGTGTGTGTGGAAGACTGGATTCATAGCTTTGTAGTATTTTTGAAGCCAGTTTCACTGCTTCTGTACAGCTGCACTGGACAGCTAGGTCTCTTATTCCAGTATTTGAATTCAGGCCCAATGAACATTCAAAAGATTTAAGGCAGCTGATACATCTTGTTCAAACCAGAAAGTTTAATTAAATAAGCCCTGTCCAAGGGGCACTTCATACAGGAAGTGGCAAGGTCTAGACAGATGACCGCATTGCTAGTTTCTGTGGCGTGTGTGGACAGACCAGTGCACTTCACTTGGGACTGGCGCAGGTATTCTCCTTTTCTCAGCACACCCGGTTCGCTTAGGCCCAGGCGTGGGGCCAGGGACCTGATCAGCCTGGACCCCATGGCAGGACCCTATAAGAGGATTTTTTAAAAAGAGTATATATTTCTTTAATTTTTTTAAAGTTTATTTATTTGACAGCAACAGACAGAAAGAGGCAGAGAGAGAAAAAGAGAGGGAGAGGGGAGAGGGAGAGAATGGGCATGCCAGGGCCTCCAGGCACTGCAGATGAACTGCAGACGCACGCACCCCTTTGTGCGTCTGGCTAACGTGGGTCATGGGGAATTGAGCCTCAAACCAGGGTCCTTAGGCTTTACAGGCAAGCACTTAACTGCTAAGTCATCTCTCCAGCCAAAGGAAGAGGATCTTATTATTATTATTATTATTTGACGTGGGGTCTCACTCTGGACCAGGCTGACCTGGAATTCACTATGTATTCTCAGGGTGGCCTTAAACTCACAGTGATCCTCCTACCTCTGTCTTCCAAGTGCTTGGATTAAAGGCGTGCACCACCACGACCAGCTAAGGATTTTATTTAAAAAAAATTTTTTTAATTTTTTTAAATTTATTTATATGAGAGCGACAGACACAGAGAGAAAGACAGATAGAGGGAGAGAGAGAATGGGTGCGCCAGAGCTTCCAGCCTCTGCAAACGAACTCCAGACGTGTGCGCCCCCTTGTGCATCTGGCTAACGGGGGACCTGGGGAACCGAGCCTTGAACTGGGGTCCTTAGGCTTCACAGGCAAGCGCTTAACCGCTAAGCCACCTCTCCAGCCCAGGATTTTATTTTTAATTAGGAATCAACACAATTTGAAAATTTTCAAAAGGTGCAATATAGTTTTTTCATTTACCAATGAAGGAAGTTAGAAATTATGCCTCATCCAAGGGGGGGGAAATCAGCAAATGGCAAACAAATATCCTTAAAAGTCGAAGTCACAGAGTACATCCTAGCAGAGAGGAGAGCTATGAAAGCTTCTACCCACTTTTGTGAGCTTCAAAGATTGGATCAACTCAAGGGTAGAGAGAAAAGGCAACTTTCAAAAAGTAGTGTGCTACTAAATAAACTTTCCTTGTTACAAGGAAGACCGAGCACTTCCTTATTAGATATTGGAGCCCTGTCTACCTTGAAGAAGCTCTAGTCCCCTCTGAAGTCCCTGCAGCACCTGATTCCCAAGGAAGACAAAACCCCAATCACTGCTGTCTCTTAGGAAGGTTCTGCATATTCCATCTAACATCTCACAACTCTGAAGAAATCACAGGTACAAGAACTGTAACTGGGGTGACTGGGGAAATGGCTCTGCAGTAAAGAGCTCTTGCCTGGCAACCTGAAGGCCTGCATTTCCCTGAGGTGGATTCCCAACACCCATGTAAATAGCTGGGCATGGCCACACATGCATTTGGGGAGTAGAGACCTGAGAATCAATGGGACTTGCCCTTCAGCCAGTCTAACCGAAAAAGCTGTTCTGGGTTTTGTGAAATACTCTTTCTCAAGGAAACTAATGGATGAACAGAGGAAGACATTTCAAGTCATCCTTTGGCCTCTCCATGTGAGTGCATGTGGTCTGCAGACACATGTGAATATAACACACATCCCATGCCATATATGCACCACACATACTACACATACACACTTGCAAAAAAAAAGGAACTGTAGATGTTATTGCATGCTAAGAATAATTATTTATTTGGAAAAACACTTTGAACAATATTTCACTAAGATATTTAGGATTAATAATAATATAGTATAAATTTCAAAAAGCAAGAAATGATTATGACAAATTTCAACATATTCATTAAGTATTTGAGGATTTAAATGTTACAGAAAGTAAACATGTATCAAAACACATCCTGATGCTCTAATAACATGCACAGTTTTTATGTTATGCATGAATTAAAATGGATATTTAGGTAAAACTATCAAATCTCAATGGTTTTATGTCAAAGGGATACAACAACTATGAAGCTAATATATGGGAGAACAAGTTATGAAAACAGCTGGGAATATTCAGAAGCAAAATTATAACCAGGGACTAATATTAACTCTATCTAAAAATCAACACTAAACCATCGTCATAAAAGCACTGTGGTGCAGGAGCAGGCTGGAGTCAGATAATGGCACAGAGAAATGACTATATAATGCGGTGTCTGTCTTGGATACGAAGATTCACTGATGGCAACAGCAGGAAGGATTCATAGATCTACCCTAGAATCAACTCAGACATCACATAGATAAGCAGTGTTCAAATACCCAAGACTTCGATTCCACAGAAGGTTCAGATAAAATAATAATGTGCTTCTAATCTATTCTCTCAGGACTATTTCTCCTTCAAGGTTTATGGACTATGATATAGTGAGTACTGTGGCCAGCTCCCTGCTTCTCAAGCTATACTCTATATAGTAGGAGAGAAAGGCAATGTGGTAAAAACTATCAAACAGGTTTCCCTCCCTCTAACAGGAATGCCCAGGGTTTTAGACTGGGAGGGTTTTGAAAAAACAATATAGGATAAGAACAGTTTCAAATAGAGTCTAAAAATGAGGATTCCTTTGAGGAGGATGAATCAGACAGACTGTCCTCAGAGCTCTCATCTGTATCTTCATCTCCACTGCCCGACTCTGAGGAGCTGCTCTCTTCATCCTTGGTCCCATCTTCCATCCCATCCTCGCCTGTTCTTGGGGAGCGCTCAGTAGGTTCTGAGGAGTCTGACCCCACAGCCAGGAGCCCCTGCTTCTCCCTGGGAAGCTCTGGCAGCTCCTTTGCTGAGGAGGACTGTGGATCTATTATTCTGAACTTGGGGCTGGGGCCATCTGTCACCATCGTGCACTTTCGCTTACCACAGGAGGTCTGTGCACCTCCATAGGCAGCATACTCCTCAGGCGACAATGACTTGAGCCAGGCGTCCAGGTCCACCCAGTACTGCTGCTGCATCTCCTCAGCCTGCCTCTTGTAGTTCTCCTTCATGCTCGGGGGCACACGCTGCCAGCGCCTGCTAATCTCCACCATGCGCTCCCTCATGGGCAAATGACACAGCTCCCTACTTGACCATGAATCTTCGTGAAATTTGTGATACCCATTCATGGGGGGCTTTTTGGGTTCTCTGAGTTTCATCTTTGGGGACAATTCACCCATTTCTGGAGCAGAGCTCCCATTTTTCTCATTGTCTTCCAATTTTTCAGGGACTTTCCTTTGGTCCCTTGTGCGTGCCACACGTCTCTTGAACTTCTGAGCTAGATCTGGGTGTTCTTTCCTGAACTGAGCCACTTTTTCCTCAAAGTCCTCCCTCTCCTTCTGGAAATCTTGAACATACTTCTGCCGGGCCTGCTCAGGGAGCTGCCTGTACTTCTCCGACAGGACTCGGGTCAGCTGCTTGTTGTTGAGCTCAGGGTGCATCTGGAGGTACTGGGCCCTCTGCTCCTTGTAAAAGCGTAGGTAGGCTGTCAGGGGCCTTTTGGGGAAGTCGGGGTGCTTCTTGTACTTCCCACTTTTGTGGGGATGTGTAACTTGTTCCTTTGCTTCCAGAACTAATTCTGACAGTGTGCGGAATTTCCTTAATTTTTGAGAAATCTCCTGCCACTTTAGTCTGCACATTTCTCCTGTAAAGGGTTCAAAAGCTACTTTCTCCCAGTCCAGATCTGCCTGGGATTTTTGGAATGCTCGGCTATCATTGGATAGCAGATTCTCCTCCATGCACTCCATTAGCCTCAAGGTGTCTTTTGCAGACCAGCGCCCTTGGCTGGGAAGTGATGCCATGTTGACCCTGAATGTGGGCCACTAATAATGTCTCTGTTGTGCAAACAGCTCAACAGTGTCTCAAATCTCCTCACACATGCGTGTCAGCAGTTCAGCAGTGTGTGTGATTTTGTATTTCTGAGAAGAAAAGAAAAGAATGTTAATATCCATCACTGGGATTTAGGAGAAAAATAACACTGCATTGACAGTGCTTAACTGAGTCTTAAAAATGTAAATAGAAAATTTCACCATTTGAAATAAAAATTGTTTGCCTTTTATATGCTGTAGTTGAAACATTCAAGCTCTACTTACTTCAGTCTCCTTCACAACCCTTTAAAAAGGCATGCCTTTAAAACAGCTGAATGGGGCTGGAGAGGTGGCTTAGCAGTTAAGTCACTTGCCTGCAAAGCCAAAGGACCCAGATTCGATTCCCCAGGACCCACATAAGCCAGATGCACAAGGTGGTGCAGGTATTTCGAGTTCGTCTGCAATAGCTGAAGGCCCTGGCACGTCCATTTTCTTTCTCTGCTCTCTCTCTCTGCCTTTCTCCCTCTCTCTCTCAAACAAATAAAATAAAATGAAGTTAAAAAAAACAAAAAGCCCAAGCAGGGTGTGGTGGCGCATGCCTTAATCCCAGCACTTGGGAGGCAGAGGTAGGAGGACTATTGAGTGTTCAAGGCCACCCAGAGAACACAGAGTGAATTCCAGGTCAGCCTGAACTAGAGTGAGACCCTACCTTGAAAAAACAAACAAACAAAAAAGTGACTAAAGTAAATTGTTTTAATATTGGGGGAAAGACATGAAAAGAAAATGACCAAATAGGACAGGACTTTTACTTGGCCGAGCCCCAACCGTGGCCCCTTTCAAGGACTGTCCCTAAAGTAAAGACAAAAAGCTGAGACCAGGAGACCACTGCCTCAGAGTGTTTCAGACATGTGGTGTTTTTATGGCTGGACTGTGAACCTGTAGCAAATAGCGGATTTATAGATTCATCTGGACTCTGGGCATGGGAGTAAATGCTTTCTACTGAATGGTAGAGCTGTCCAAATTATTTTAATTCCCTGCAAGAAGAATTGCTGGACAAGTCAACCTGGTATACATAGCAAGATGTGCCCCTCAACCTCTCAAATATCCTCTGCAAGATTGAAGATCTTTCTTTTTTTTAAACTGAGTCTAAGTCATCACTATCTTGCACAGGCTTGTTTTGCAATCAGTCTCACATGTACCACTGAGTCAAAATCTTTTATTATAATGCTAGTTTTCTTTTTCTTTGTGTTGGGAATGGAAATGCTTATTAGACAAGTGCATTAATGAGCCAAATCCCTAGCTAAGGGTCTTATGTCACTGCCAAAAAATAGTACCTTAAACTGATCATTAAAAAGTGTACTTTCATAGTTAAGACAAGACTGTTTTTGTTGTGGAAAAAGACTCTTTGTTGTAGAAGGGTTCCACCCATAGCATTTTGTACATTCAATAATGTGTACTCTTAGTTTAGATCCAATGCCAAAAATAAAACTACATGATATATACATCTTCCTCTTCCAAATATTCACAAAGAGAAAAAAAATTTCAGATGGTCAAAACAATACAGACTAAAATTCTGTAGCTCAATGGTAAACTGAAATTTACTTACATAACTTGTATGAACTAGACTTACTACATCTTCCTAAACTAGGAGGGGAATGTAGAAGTGTGTATTCATCTACTGGGATACTGACTCACCCGCAGCTACACTAATGGGTCTTACCAGTGATGGAAGCACTATCCACCAGTTGCTTCTGAGGTGCAGTCTCTCCTGGGCTCTCTGGATGGCAGCTGTGACTTTCGCAGATGTCCACTCGGTAATCACCTCCTAGTGCCTCTGAGAAGACACTGCACAGTTGGGAAGCTTTTATAGCAGGATCCGTAAAGCCACACCCCTTTTGGGTTTCTGTAGTACAGAGAATTTGCATGATTTAATTAAGTTTTTGAGATTAAGTCAGCGCCTTTTTAAACTCATCATCTAGTGGATACACCTTTAGGGTGGGTTTACCCCTTCCTGTGTTATTCTGGTGGGATGAGGCTAGGGTTACATCTCATACTCTCCATCACTGGTTAATCAAAAATACTCAGAGGGAAATTCTTGGGTGAGTTTCTGGAATGGAGTGAACACTGTCCCTTTCCTGTTGCAAAGATTGCTTGGAGGGGCTATGCCTCAACAGTCTACAAGGACAGTATAGAAGCTGCAGAGAGTCTGTATCTATGAAGGGTGCCTGCTATCCTTGGGAGATGCACACCTGGGACTGCCACCAAAGTCTGGGAGCATGGGTAGCCTCTCCAGATTTGGGTTCTGTGTGAGTGGCAGGACAGTCCCATGTTAAACTCTAGGATTTCAGCGACTACAAACAGGACTGGATTGGAAGCTATGGAGCCAAATCCTCCCCAGGAACTAGCCCTATGAATAATGACAGTTCATTCAACCGGTTTTTGGCAATTAAAACAGTCTCCAATAAATGTGAAGATCTCACATTTTTCATGAAAATGAGAACACTTCCAGAATTTAGCTGAAAGCTGAGCATTAAGGGAACCTCTATAACTCCTCCCTCCCTTCCTCCTCCTTTTTTTTTTTTTTTTTTTTTTTTTTTTTTTTTTTTTTTTTTTTTTAGGCAGACTCTCATTTTAGGCCAGGCTGACATGAAACTCGCTTAATAGCCCAGACGGGACTTGAACTCAGGGAGATTCTCCTACCTTAGGCTTATGAGGGATTAAAGTGATGAGCTACCATGCTCAGATAATCCTCTTTCCTTTCTACATATAGCTGTCAAAAAAATCCCTCATACTATTATTTTTACATCTGGGGCCAGCCACAGCTGCTGAGAGAAATGTTATAAACTACTGCCATCTTCATACCATTGCAAAAGGAAAAGACATGCCTGAATTTATAATTAAATCTAGCAAAAGCAGATCCATAAACAAATTTGAAAGGAAGTCATTTCAAATAGTTGAGGCAGAAATAAAATAGGGCTGGAGAGAGAGCTCAGAAGTTAAGGTGCTTGCCTATAAAGCTAATGACACAAGTTTGATTTCCCAGTGTCTATGTAAAGCCAGATGCTCAGTGGCTGTGTGTGTGGAGTTCTTTTGCAGGAGCCTGAGGCCCTGGAATACCCATTTTCTCTATGCCTCTCTCATCTCTGTCTCTCTCTCCCACACACACCCTGGGTGTGGTGGCACACACCTTTAATCCCAGCACTTGGGAGGCTAAGGTGGGAAGATTGCTGTGAGTTTAAGTTTGAGATTAAGTCAATACCTTTCTAAACTCCTCAAGTAAGTTTATGTCTCAGTGGACACACCCTTAGGGTTGGTTTGCCAGCCTGAGACTAATAGCTTTTATGATCAACACAGTGCTTACTGTGCCTATCTAGGCTTTGACATCAAGAAGCAAAAACCATCCTGGATAGTAAAAAACTGTTTGTGCAATTTGGGCAGATCCAATAAACAAAGCCAAGAATGGCATGCTTACATGTCAGACATTTTAAGACACTGACCACCCTTGAAATAGAAATTGAGAAGCGCACATGTAAAACAGGGAGTGTTCAGAAAATACCAAGTGTGCAGTCGTCCGTTGGTTGTTCTACCTACTCTCCTCTTAGTGACCAAGACCCATCAATTGGCTGGCAATTCTTTATGTCTTATTTATGTGAAAATAATTTTTATGGAAGAGTGGAAGAATTATCTTTATAGACTACATAAAAATGAATATCAGTGATATTTATTTGGTGTTGATATACAGAAAGTTGTAGAAAAAGAAAACATAGGCTAATGATGCCATTCCCAATACAGAGATGTTCTGTGGAAACTGAGGAGAGGCTGCCAGGTCTTACTGCTCTGCTACTTCCTTAATTGACTGATGACTGATTGAAGTGTTGGGAGAAGGAATTCAAACTACTAGGCCTGCCTCAGGTGGTTCAGTAGGAATAAAGAAGGAAGTTGGAGAGATTTTTGAGAGCGACAGCAAAGCAGGTGGTCTGCGCGAAAACCAGTGCCTGATATCACAGCTGTTCTTAAGGCTTGAGGGACTTCCTACTCTGATCACAAACCAGCTGTGTGAAGTTGCATTAGGTGCAATGGTAAAACAACATTTGAAAATGTCATCAGATGTTTGTTAAGAATGCCAGGGTCCTCTTAAGTGCAGGGATGGCCTTAATTATCCAAGGAAGTGGATTCTAAGAACTTTGAAGTGTTTTGAATTCAAAAAAGAAAACTGAAGTTTTTTCTACCTTACTCTAACTCTAGCCCGGGCAGCTGTCAAGAATCGACAGTGTGTTACTTGAGCAATCATCTTCTCAGCAGTACTAGATTTTGTATGTTGACTTTGAGCAGTATTGCTTCATCAGGAGCACTTGGTCCAAAGCTGACCATATTGGACAGTCCACTTGCCAATCAGGATGGAGCAGATGTGAGGATAACTACTAAAAAGTAATTGATAAAATTTCAAATGATGGGCTGTTATCACACTGATGTCTCAATCAATGTATTTGAAAAAGTGCTTTGGTTTTGTTCTGTAGCTATAAAAAGTTTATGAGATTTGGGGATGGAGACATAGCTCAGTGGTTAAAAGCTCTTGCTTGCAAAGCCTGACAGCCTGGGTTCAATTCCCTAGCACTCAAGTAATGCCAGACGCACATGTGTCTGGAGTTTGTTTGCAGTGGCAAGAGGCTCTAGTACCTTCATTCCCCCTCTCTCTGCTTGCAAATAAATACAATATATTTAAAAAATATATATTTAAATAATGTGGGTTTTAATGATCAACCTTTAGAAGATAAACTAGAGATCACAGCAAAATAGTTAGATCAGAAACAACACACTTGAATAGCAAATTACTGTGTCCAAAGAGTTACACACTGTACACATGTGTGACAATGCAGACAACTGACTCTACAATGGGCTCAGAACCTAATCTCAAAGACCAACTGGAAAGTACTATACTTTGGCACCCTGGAATGTGAGCTTAACAACAAAATCTTCAATGTGCTGGTGAGTTGGCTTACAGGTTAAGGTGTTTGCTCGATTCCCCAGTACCCACATAAGCCAGATGTACAAGGTGGCCCATGAATCTGGAGTTATTTTAAAGTGGCTAGAGGCTTAGCATACCCATTTTCTCTCTCTATCTGCCTCTTCCTCTTCCTCCTTCCCTCTTTCTCTCAAATAAATACATAAATAAAATAACATTAGAAATCCTGCCAAAATTTTGTACTAATACATTAAAAAATGAGTCTAAGTATGATAGTGCATACCTATAATCTTAGCACTTAAGACTTTACTTTTTACATTTATTATTATTTATTATCATCAATAACAAGATGTTTGGTATGGATACATCATGCGTTGGTACCCTCTTTTCCCTCGTACCTGCCCCCATTCCGTTGGGGATGCTCCTCAGTAGGGTTGCAGGTATTCACCATGCGGTTGTATTTTATGCATTGTGGGAACAGTAGTCAGTTATTTTTGGGGGGAGGAAATGCCTCTGTGCATAATGTTAAGACTCTGTCTCTAAAGAAATAAAAACAAATGGACTTTAGGGGATGATATTGTATATACGTAAGTGGACAAACAGATTATTGGGGGTTCAATGGTCAGGAGAAGAGACTGAGTAAAAGAAGGGTGGGGGAGGGTTAATCAGAATTAAACATATTGTGAATAAGCCATATGAAAACCTACTTTTTTGGATAATGGCACACCCAGAAGCCATAGACTGTTATAAGAAAAATTTCATTACCAGGGATGGGATACTTTCCAGTGAGTTGTTGGCCAGGGAGGTAAAACATTATAGGTTATTGCCAAAGCTCTTGGTTTCCCACCAGAAAGACCCTACTGCTGAAGACTCCACATGCCTGGGCTGCAAGGTCACTGAGAAATCAAGTGGCTAAACTGAAAACCTCCTCCCATAGACCAGCTGACAGAAAGCTGGAAAGAAAAAAAAAAAACTACAATGCATACAGCCTTGTGGGAGAAAGACATCATCAGCAGTGAAAACAGTGGACACTCCAAGCCTCAAGTTTGGCCAGCCAGGCCAAATGACTGAATGAGTTGCAACAGTGGTGCGTCTGTTATGGGAAAATCAACTGCTCTGTAATTGGACTGGAGGCCCACTTTATTGGAGGGAATACATGCCTGGTACTGAAAATCTAATCAAAGCCTATGGAGGGGAGTCCATGAGCCTTAGGAGTGCAATGCTTGTTCTTGTCTGGCTAAATGCATATATTACACCACCAAATTGCCCATTAAGCACTTAATGTTCATACCCATATGTTAATGCTACTCTCACTTTTTAGAGAAGCTTCTCTTTTCAGATGGTGCTGACCACTAGGATGACCCAAAAGGCACCATAGTACTTGCTGAGAAGAAGTGACAGAGGAATGTTCAGCAGTGAAACATCTCTATCACACCCTCCAAGGCTCAGGGTCCATTGTGGAAGAGGTGGCAGAAAGAATATAAGAGCCAAAGGAAAGGTAGGACTCTTTACAATGCAATCATCCAGACAGAAATTGGTCTCGATATCCATGACCTCACAGTGCCGAGCACTACCTTCACAAGACCCTCATAATAGGAGGAAAAGATGATGTTATCAAAACAAAAGAGAGACTAATGGAGAGAGAGGGAGGTATATATATGATGGAGAGTGGATTTGTGAAGGGGAAAGTGGGGGAGGGGAGGGAATTATCATGGTATTGTTTGTAAGAATCAAAGCTGTCAATAAAAAAATTTTTAAAATCATGGTGAGAAACAGCTTAAACCATTAAACTGTAAAAAAGAAGAGAATATAAAGAGTTTGCATAGTAGCTTCAAAAGTGATCACAAAGACTGTTTTTATTTCTTCTTCCTTTTTTCTATTTTTCTTTTTTTTTTTCTATGCTAAACATTCAAACCCAGGGCTTCATGCATGCTCAGAAATGACCATACCTCTACCAGTGAGCCATATCGCTAATTTAGTTCTTTTTTAAAATTTTTATTAACATTTTCCATGATTATAAAAAATATCCCATGGTAATTCCCTCCCTCCTCCCCCACTTTCCCCTTTGAAATTCCATTCTCCATCATATTACCTCCCCATCTCAATCATTGTACTTACATATATATAATATCAACCTATTAAGTACCCTCCTCCCTTCCTTTCTCTTCCCTTTACCTAATTTAGTTCTTAAACTAAAAAGCTGAAAACACAAGGACTCATTGTGTGATTCTTCTAGAATATAGCTACAAAAGCTTTAAAAATGAAAACATGTCAAATATTTTATACCAATTTGTACTTAAATTACATAGTTATTGCCTTGGTCTATAGTAATTTTTTATCATACTTGGACATTAATAATAGTTATAATAGTTAAAAATAGTTCCCCTAGTGACATAATGCTCACTTGGTACCCATAAACTGGAGCCTTACATGTACACCACCATACATCAACAATGTAGTAGGTGTCCCTGAATGTTACTAGGTGAACCTGTAGCCCTCAACATGTTTCTAGATGAAGTAATCTCTTCAGCAAGGTCTTAGGGATCAACTTACGCAACTATTAAAAAGAAAACAGGGCTGGAGAGATGGCTTAGAGGTTAAGGAGCTTGCATGCACAGCATAAGGACCCAGGTTCAATTCTCCAGTGAGCCAGATGTACATTGTAAGCACATGCATTTGGAGTGTTTGCAAAGGCCTTGGAACACCTATACTTTCTTTCTCTTTTTTTCTGTCTCTCTCTACTTGCAAATAAATAAACAAAATATTTTTAAGAGAAAAGGGGGATGCTGGAGAGATGGCTCAGCAGTTAAGACTCTTGTCTTCAGAACCTAATGACCCTGGTTCAAATCCCCAGTACCCAGGTAATAAGCCAGATACACGAAGTGGCATATAAATCTGGAGTTTGTTTACAGTGGCTAGAGGCCCTGAAGTGCCCATTCTCTCTTTATGTATATCTCTGCTTACACACAATTAAATACAATATATTAAAAGACAAAAAGGGGGCTGGAAAGATGACTCAGCAGTTAAAAGTGCCCACTTGAAAAGCCTGCCAGCCTGGGTGATCTGTGCTGTGAGTGTGACACAGTTATATATAAATATAAACTAAGTCTAAGCTTAGTTCTTCTACTCTAGATTCTATTACCGTTCTCATCATTCACTATTATTGCAGAGAGTGATGGCCATGCCTATAATCCCAGAACTCACAAGCCCAGGCAAGAGGACCATGAGTTTGAGGCTGGTCTAGGCTACACAGTGATCCTGAAGCCAGCCTGGACTAGAGTAAGTCTCTTTCTCCCAAAAAGAAAAATATTAAAAAACAAATATTGACTAAGATACTTTATCACACTAGTAGGTCTTAAAAACTGTATGTGAGGTGCTGGAAAGATGGCTCAGAGGCTAAAGGTGCTTGTTTGTAAAGTTTACCAGACTGGTCCAGTTCCCAAGCTGACCCCTCCCCACACACATGCAAATAATAAAAATTAATAAAAAAAAGAAACCAGGGTGTCATTTGAGTTACTCTGTCAGACAGTCACTGTGAGGAACTGAAGGATATTAGTAAAAATATGTTGCTGCCAACTTTATGCAATTAGCCCTATTAAAATGTGCATCTTAGGGCTGGAGAGACAGCTCACCAGTTAAGGTACTTGCCTACAAACGACTGGCACTGGATTCCCCAGTAACCATGTAAAGCCATATGCACAAAGTAGTGTGTGCATCTGGAGCTCATTAGCAGGTGCTGGAGGTTCTGGCATAGCCATTCTGTCTGTCTGTCTCTTTGGTCTCTCCCTTTCTCTGTTTGAAAATAAATAAAAATACTCTTAAAAAGCTGAGTGTGGTGGCACACACCTTTAATTCCAGCACTTGGGAGGCAGAGGTAGGAGGATTGCTGAGAGTTTGAGGCCACCCTGAGACTACATAGTGAATACCAGGAGTGAGACCCTACCTCAAAAACAAAAAACAAAAAAAACAAAAAAAACAAAAATTAAAAACCAAAATGTGTACCTTGTATATGATTTAAACTTTGAACTCTATTCTAGATAATATTTTAAAATATTTTTATTAGAAAAAAAGACAGCAAAAATAGTTTTATTTATTTGCAAGGAAAGAGAGAGAAAGAATGAATGACTATGAACAGGCACGTCAGGGCCTCTTATCCTTCAGACACATATGCTACTTTTTACATTTGGCTTTATGTAGGCACTAGGGAATTTTAGAAGAAATTTAAATAAATTTATAAATACAAATTAAATAGAAATATAAATTTATATTTTAGAAGAAGCTTTCATTTTTATTCTGCTTGTTTCCTTTTGTTCAGTGCTAAGAATCGAACTCAGTGCTTCATATACACTAAGCAAGCACTGTACCAGAGCTATAACACCAGCTCTTAAGTCCTATGATTATCTGAGACAAATTATTTAGCAAATTAAACCTTCTACTAAAATATGTTAGGGACTGAAGAGATTGCTCAGTGGTTAAGGTGCTTGTCTGCAAAGCGCAGTGATCCTGGTTCAATTCCCCAGCACCCATGTAAAGCCAGATGCACAAAGTGGTACATGCAACCTGGAGTTTATTTGCAGCAGCTGGAGGCCTTCGTGCTCCCATTCTTTCTATCTCTCTGTTTCTTTCTCTCTCTCTCTCTGCTTTCAAATAAATAAATAAAAGTACTAAAAACATAAAATATGTTAGGGCTGGAGAGATGGCTTAGCAGTTAAGGCATTTGTCTGCAAAGCCTAAGGATACAGATTCAATTCCCCAGTGCCCACTTAAGCAGATTCACAAAGTGGCACATGCATCTGGAGTTCATTTGCACTGGCTAGAGGCCCTGGCACACCCATTCCCTCTTTCTCAAACAAGTAAATAAATAAAATAGTAAAAATATATTAAGGGCTGGAGAGATGACTTAGCAGTTAAGGAGCTTGCCTGTGAAGCCTAAGCCTAAGGTTTGATTCTCCAGGTCCCACGAAAGCCAGATGTACATGGTGGTGCATGCATCTGAGGTTTGTTTGCAGTGGCTAGAGGCCCTGGCATGCCATTTCTCATTCTCTCTCTTTCTCTCCATCACTGTCTCTCTAATAAATAAATAAAAATAAATCTTTAAAAAAATATTAAACCAAGCATGGCTGTAAATGCCTGTTATATCAGCACTTGGGAGGCTGAGAGATAGGAAGATTGCCAGGAGTTGGAGGCCAGCCTGGACTACATAGGCCCTGTCTCAGAATTAAAAATCACAGCAACAATAACAATAATATGTTAGTACAGAGGAGTTGCCCAAGGAAAATATCCATAACTGCTTTTAGGAAAGATAAACTTTACTAGTCAGGCATGGCTGCACATGTCTTTAATCCCTGCACTCAGGGGGCAGAGACTGAAGGATTGCCATGAGTTTGAGATCAGTCTGGGACTACAGATTGAGTTCCAGATCAGCCTGAGCTACAGTGAGACCCTATATCAAAACAAATAAACAAAACAATAAAGAAACGAAACAGGTTTCTTTTAAAATTTATGTATTTGCAAGGACAGAGAAAGAATGGGTGTGCCAGGGCCTTTCACCACTGCAAATGAACTCTAGATGAATGTGCCACTTTGTAAATTTAGCATTATGCAGGTACTGGGGAACTGACTCAGGCTACCAGGCTTTGCAAACAAGTGCATTTAACCTTTAAGCCATCTCTCCAGCCCTAAGCTTTCACTAAAGCTGAATCATATTTAAGAAACTGGGAAGTGGGCTCTAGAGAGATGGCCTGCAAAGCCTAAGGACCCAGGTTCGACTCCCTAGAACCCACATAAGCCAGATGCACAAGGTGGCACATGTATCTGAAGTTTGCAGTGGCTAGAGTCCCTGCCATGTCCACTCTCTCTCTCATAAATAAAAATAAAAATTTAAAAAAAGAAACTGGGGCAACAGAAAATGGCTCCTGAGGCCTTCACATTCTCAGTGCTTTTTGTGACAGCCTAGGAGAGGCAAATATTGCCCACAAGACAACAGTCCTCCATCCTCTGTAATTAGAGAAATGAACCTTTCAGTGTATAAGATAAAGCTATTTGACTTAATAATCATATAAATTATAGTCTCAGATGATCGTGTTATGTCTGGACTTATATTGCATTTTAATGTATTCATTTATTTAAAAAATTTTTTTATTTAGTTATATGAGAGAAAGAGAGAATAGGCATGGCAGGACCTCAAGCCACTGTAAATGAACCCCAGATGCATGCACTACCATGTGCATCTGGCTTATGTGGGACCTGGAGAATCAAACCTGGGTCCTTAGGCTTCACAGGCATGCGCCTTAACTGCTATGCCATCTCTCTAGCTTGCATTATAATGTATTTAAAGAAATGAGTACTATTTATATTAACCATTTTGACCTGTCAAGGTGTTTTTATTCTATTTTTGGAAATTTGTAGTTTTGATCACCTCTTCTTTTCATAAAATACTGTATTAGTCCATTATACAGACAACATTATGGCCCCTTCACCTGCACACACACATACTACTGATACCACTATAGGCGAGCAAGGCCCTGCAAGGCCTCCCTGTGAGTCTGTCTGCTTTCTTTGTGATGCTGGTGGTCTCTGTTGATGTGGTGGTTGCCTAATCTCTGTGTGTTGTTGCACATGTATTTTCTTTTTTTTTAAATTTTTGCTTATCTTTATTTATTAATTTGATAGTGACAGAGAGAGAGAGGCAGATAGGGAGAGAAGAGAGAGAATGGGCGTGCCAGGGCCTCTAGCCACTGCAAACAAACTCCAGACGTGTGCGCCCCCTTGTGCATCTGGCTAATGTGGGTCCTGGGGAACTAAGCCTCGAACCAGGGTCCTTAGGCTTCATGGGCAAGCGCTTAACCGCTAAGCCATCTCTCCAGCCCACATGTATTTTCTTGATGAAGTTTTCCCATGAAGGGAGGTGAAGTTTAAAAATGAGATCATATGGGCTTCAGTGGCCACTGTTATGAATCTGTACTTGTTTTTGAGTTTAATGGGAGGTTTTGGAGGGCTTAAATAATATGATCTGATTGCTGCTTTAGGAAGAACATTGCATTAAGTCAAAGACGGACTATGTAAGAGAGCGTAGAGGAGAAGAATCAAATGAAGAGGCTTTGCAGAAGTCTAAAGGAGAGATTTAGTTAACATGAGAAGATTCTGGCAAAGATGTTCTGAGTACAGAATCCCTAGAGCCTTCTGAAGGTGTGGATGTGAGATGTGTAAGAAAATGGGGTGCACAGGGGCAAAGATGAGATCATCTCAAAGCCAACAAGGCCACCATTAATACCAATGGAAAGGGTCTGATGACCCCAAGGATGAAAGGGAAACAAAGAGGACAATCAGGCAGAAGCAAACTAAAGAAAGCACGTGGTAGGACAAGGTCTGCCTTTCCCTTCTGACCTTTGTGGTCAAAGGGGGAACAAGAAGTGGACATGGCCAGTTAGCTGGTTTTTAGGAAGTGGCCTTGTCAAATGAAAATACATGTCAGAAAAAGGGACTTTCAGTGAAAGAGTCTAGAGGATTTAGTCACAAGTGACACTGAGGAAAACAGGGGCTTTGGCTGAAACGAAGGCTAAGAGAATAAGGGCACGGGAAGATGAAGCACCAGAGCGCCCTGGCTCTGGTGAACACCGTCATGGGCAACGGGTTAAATGCTGTTCATCATACAGGATGAGAAAGGCTAAGGAGGAAAACCTGGGTTAAAGGCCAAATTTATCTAACTTACCAATATGTGGGTTCCAATGGTAATGCCAGCCTGACAGGAGCCAAGGCAGGAGTCCTCCCATCTGTTTTACATTTTAACTAGGTGGCTGTTTCCTAATTTCTACATTATTGTTGAGTAGAGTAATTGTGACATCAGAAGGACACCATCCAGTCATGGTTTCTGCTTTGACTTTAAATTTCTTCTCATTTTTCTCACTACCTTTGTCTCACCTCTCCTTGGCTCCAAAGGTTTCTGTATACTGATCACTGTACTGATATTAAAACAGCTCATTTTGTATTTGAAATGATAACTGGGTCCAGAATTTTAGAAATGTTCAACTGGATTCTCATGAATGACAATTACTATGATACCAACCATTCATTTTTTAAGAAAGTGGACACTGCTGTCTGAATGACCATACTATGTGGGCCTGGTATCACTTCTGTAGTAATGTCACCTTGTAACATCATAATGGCTTCATGTCTATGTCTAGATAGTAAGCATCTAGGACAAGGCAACATCTTAAAGTATGGAACAGAGATATAGCCTCTTGCGAGAGTGTGGATGTGACAAATATCTAGCCACTTTCTCATCAAACTAAACATTATTCCTTCTTCATTAACCCTGAATTATTGGAATATTTAGTAAGGAATTTATATATGTTGATTTTCTTAGATATGTTAAACCATTTTTTCTTTTTTTAAAAATTTTTTATTGTTCATTATTTATTTATTTATTTGAGAGAGACAGAAACAGAGAGAAAGAGGGGGGGGTAATGAATGGGCGTGCCAGGGCCTCCAACCACTGCAAACAAACCCCAGATGCGTGCACCCCCTTGTGCATGTGGCTAACGTGGGTGCTGGGGAATGGAGCTTCCAACCTGGGTCCTTAGGCTTCTTAGGCAAGCACTTAACCGCTAAATCATCTCTCCAGCCCTCTTCATCCTTCTTTCATTCGGTTTTTTTTTTTTTTTTTTTTTTGAGATTCAGTATTAGTTCAGGCTAGCCTGCAACTTACTATGTAGTTCAGACTGGCATTAAACTGGAGAAAATCCTCCTGCCCCAGCCCCAAGTGCTGGGATTAAAGGCATATGCAAACACACCCAACTTTGTCACACTCTTTTCAAAAGCATGACCGTAACCCAGCTGAAGGGATTCTGACTTGACAACTGCAAGGTTGCTCTTTCCATATGAAAACAGGGGGAAAATGTTCCATATAAGAGAATTTTAACTTGATGACTGGGAAAAGAATGGTTTTGTCATTTTACAGATCTACTGACTCATGAGCAGGTTGAAAAGTTTTCTTGAGAGATTTGTTTTCTAATGGAAAATGTTTCTAATATACACATTAAGCATTGAAGGAAAAATTTTAAATGTTTAACATAAATCAATTATGCTGCTTTGTTACATACTGGCAGGCGTGGGGGTACATGCCTTTAATCCCAGCACTCAGAAGGCAGAGGTGGGAAGATGACCATGAGTTCGAGGCCACCCTGAGACTACAGAGTGAATTCCAGGTCAGCCTGGGCTAGACTGAAACCTTACCTTGAAAAACCAAAAGAAAGCAAAAAAGCAAAAAAAAAAAAAAAAAAAAAAAAAA
Organism: Jaculus jaculus; assembly: GCF_020740685.1. Classification (NCBI taxonomy): domain Eukaryota; kingdom Metazoa; phylum Chordata; class Mammalia; order Rodentia; family Dipodidae; genus Jaculus; species Jaculus jaculus. Next base: position 126,159,730 of record NC_059104.1, on the reverse strand, counting down.
AAAGAGAGAGAGACTAAAGACTTGCTAAACCAGCCACGTGGACTTCGCAAAATGGGTATCAAAGGCACAGACTGCAGATGCTGCCTGACAGAGCACTGGCGATCACTGTAGCAGAGGAATCGCTTTTTCTTGGAACTTCTTACATTTCATCACTAGGTTTGTCACTCCACTATAGGCCTTGAAAAGGCAAGGATTCTGTCCTCAGAAGTTTGTAGTGGGTCATGCTATAGTTTCTCAACAAACACTAATTAAATTCATAATAAAATTTTAACTTCAGATGGAAGATTAATCAAATTGGCAAATTATGCTAAATGATGCATAAATTTCTTCTATTAACCAAACTTTAATTAGCTACCAAAATCAAAACTGAGATGAATAGGAAAATAAAATTTTGTACATGTCATTTTAATCATTTAATCTAACAAACTTTGCAGAGATAATTTTGATGTGTCAATAGATAAAGCGAAGAGTCTAGAAATCAACAAAGTATATAATCAGTCCTCATGTGCCACATGAGGAACACTTAATCTTGTTTGTAAGGAGAATCTTGTCCCAACCGTTAAGACACTGGATAGCTACTGCTATTTCAAACATCTTTTTTTTTTTTTTGAGGCAGGGTCTCATTCTGGCCCAGACTGACCTGGAACTCACTCTGTAGTCCAGGCTGGCTTCAAACTCATAATAATCCTCCTACCTCAGACTCCCAAGTACTGGGATTATAGGCACTAGTCACCATCCCTAATTTCAAACCCTGAATTCTTCATCTGCATAGCATAAAATAATTCTGGCTGCTCGTGCTCAGTGTGTGTGTGTTTTAAATATTTCATTTATTTACGAATTTACATATTTATTTATTTGACAGAGAAAGAAAGACACAGAAAGAGAGAGGGAGGGAGAGCGCAAGTGCGCCAGGGCCTCCAGCCACTGCAAACGAACTGCAGACATGCATCTGGCTAACGTGCGTCCTGGGGAATCAAACCTGGGTCCTTTGGCTTTGCAGGCAAATGCCTTAACTGCTAAGCCATTCCTCCAGCCCCTGTGTGTGTGTGTGTGTGTGTGTGTGTGTGTGTGTGTGTGTGTGTGTGTGTTTTAAAGCCCTGTTTTGGACAGTTACTTCACTGGTTATTGTGCTATTTAAATAATTTCTTCTGGTTTTCTACATACTGCTGTATTGACATTTGAGGAAATTTATTTCACCACAAAAATAACTTTGAAAAAGGAGTACATTTCTATAGTACAACGCCCCCAAAACAAAAAAAAAAACACAAAAAACAGGTGGGCTGGAGCAATGGCTCAGTGGTTAAGGCACTTGTCTGCAAAGCTTAATGACCCTGGCTGGAGTCCCTGGCATGGCCTGCCCATTCCCTATTTTCTGTCTCACTCTGCTTGCAAATAAATAAATAAAAATATTAAAAAAAAAACAACAACACAGGCATTCGTTGTGGAAGGTCCAAGGGACTGAGGTGGAAGCACTGAAGTTACTCTGGACTTTCACAATATGCAATTATTTCAGTAAAGGTATTTATTTCAAAGGAATTCTACAAAAGTTTCAAGATAAAACTCAAGGGGGGCTGGAGAAATGGCTTAGCGGTTAAGGCATTTGTCTGCGAAGGCTACGGACCCTGGTTTAATTCCCCAGGACCCATGTAAGTCAGATGCACAAGGGGGCGCTTGTGTCTGGAGTTCCTTTGCAGTGGCTGGAGGCCTTGAAGTTCCCATTCTCTCTCTCTCTCAAATAAATAAAACATTAAAAAATACCCCCCCAAACTAAACAACTCAAGGGCGAGACTGAAGTAGTAGCTCACGCCTTTAATCCCAGCACTCAAATCCAGTCTGGGACTACAGAATGAGTTCCAGGTCAGCCTGGGCTAGAGTGAGACCCTACCTTGGTGGGGGTGGGGTCTGGGGTGGGGAAACAAGTTTATCACAGTCATTACAAACACCCAAGAAAAGCTCGCTTGGAAACTTCTAGCAACTTGTTGGAAGCAAAGGGGCTTTATCCAGACCTGCCCACAATAAGGATTAGGCTAGCCACAACCTGAGAGGTACCCTCACCTTGAAAGTCTACTTAGTAACTTTGATTGCGTTGCAAAAGCATTTCTGGTTAGAGATGAGAAGTCAATTATAAATTTTTCTGGTTAGACAAGAGAAGTCAATTATAAATTTTTGTTTTTTGAGGCAGGGTCCCACTCTAGCCCAGGCTGACCTGGAATTTACTTTGTAGACTCAGGGTTTCCTTGAACTCACAACAAGCCTCCTATCTCTGCCTCCTCAGTGCTGGGATTGAAGGCGTGCGCCACCATGCCCGGCTCAACTATAAATTTTATAAATGGAGATAAACGCATTATAAGTCTAATATTAGTATAAAGACAGCAATGACATTTAAGAACCTACCGTCGGGGTGGGAGACGGCTCCGCGGGTGGTCTTGCACGCTTGCAGACGAGCTCGGTTCGCCTCGCGCTCCTCGCGGCACGCGGAGCGGCGCACGCGGCTGCAATCCCGGAGGGCGGGGCGGGAGATCCGGAAACTCGTGCGCGGGAAGAGCAGCGAGCGCAAACCCGAGGTGGCCTCTGACCTCCGCTTGCGCGCGCACCCCCGCCCCCCCCGCCCCTCCCCCGCCCCCTGCAAGGAACTCACAACTAAGTAGTAAAGACAGGAACATTATTTTTTAATATTTTATTTATTTGAGACACACACGGTGGGGGGACGGGGGAGAGAAGCAAATAGGGAGTAATGGGCACGGCCAGGGCTTCCTGCCACTGCAAATGAACTTCCAGATTTAGGCGCCACTTTGTGCATCCGGCTTTACTTGAGTACTAGGGAATTGAACTCAGGCAGTCAGACTTTGCAAGCAAGAGCCTTTAACTGATGAGCCATCTCTCCAGCCTGTTGGGGTCGAGGAGGAGAGTTAAAGAAAATAACCTACTGTAATAGTGCAAGGCTGTTTAGGTGGTTAATTTTATTTATTTAAATCTACAACAGTCCAGAGTGCTGAGGGAGGGGATAAGGTTTCATCCCACAGGGATGATGCTGGGTCGAGGCTTGTTACAGAGCAGCGGGGACACAGTCCTCGACCTGACCAGGTGACATCTGGGACGGAATGCCCTTCAGTGTGTCTTGCAGTCCCCCCTCGCTGGCTCTTGGGATGCGGGTAGTCACTTCAGGAAACCATCAGGACGCTTGGCTGGGCGCCGGCTGGCTCCCCGGCTCGGGCTCCCTCCGCCCGGTGCCCGCCCGCGCTCAGCCTCGCTCTCCGCCCTCGGCTCCCAGGCCTGCGGCGGCGGCGGCGGCGGCCCGGGGCGCGGGGCGGCATGGCGAGGACCCGGGGCCCTCCTGGACCGCGGGCCTGCGCGGCGGCGGCGCTGGCGGCCTTCCTGGCGGGCGCCGCGGTGGGTAAGTGCGCCGGGAAGCCCGGAGGCCCAAATGGCAGGCATTCTGTGGCCGAAATTCAAGCATCTTGAATACCCATTGAGCTTAGGGAAGGGTCATAGGCTGCTGGAAAGACCACTTACGGATGTCACTAAGGGGATGAAAAAAAGACGATTTTATCTCCAAGTAAGGTTAACATGGCACAACGATCTTTTACTCGCCTATTTTTGTGGTGCACCATGCGTGCCAGGAACTATTTACAGACGAACTCCCAGAAGGATAGAGGGGCCTTGCCTTATGGGTGCATAACGGGAGAATTCAAACTGCTCCTCTCAAGTAAAACTTGTGTCGCCAAACCGAAGTTATGTATCAGAGTTTAAAAGTTTTCTGCATTTCACATATTTTACAAGACTACCAGTGTAAAGACAGTTGTTCAGGCTGGCTTGTCCTCGTTCTTTGGTGTTTAACAGTGTAAAAAATCGTGTGTTTGTGTTGCGTGTCTGTGCATCTTTAATTCCCCTCTCAGGCTGGTTTATTAAGCCTCTCAAAGAAACAACCACGTCATCTCGCGAACATCAAAGCATGCAGCAGAAACTGTTATCTGAAATGAAAGCTGAAAACATTAGATCATTTCTTCGGTAAGTTTGTTTTGCATGTTTTACCCTAAAATACTATTCAAATATTGTATAAAACATGAAAACTTGGGCAATTTGTGTGTGAAATTATATATTGCTCATCAGTTTATGGTTGTTCAAAATATCTCTTTTTTGGGGGGGGGGTTCGAAGGAGGGTCTCTCTGTAGCCCAGGCTGACCTGGAATTCACTATGGAGTCTCAGGGTGGCCTCGAACTCACGGCAATCCTCCCACCTCTGCCTCCTGAGTGCTGGGATTAAAGGCGTGCGCCACCACGCCCGGCCAAAATATCTCTTTAACGCGCTTAGGGTGACATCCCCAGCTATTACTGAAGAGTTTTCCTTCCCTGGAAGGCCATCGTCCAGAACAGTGGATGGCTTGCAGAGCTGTTTCATCTCCCTGTAACTGTGGACTGCAACTGAATGTCACTCTTTGTTCCTTGTGCATGCACCTAATCAGCAGCCTGGATTTAATCAGCAATTTCTTCTATTTATTTATTTCTACACACTGCATTCTGTTAGGAAGCATTATGAGGTTGCCAAGTCAATGGTTTAATAAAGGTCAGCATTTCAGATTGTGTTTGCCACAAGCTTAAACCTTTGTCCCACTTTGCAAATATAAATTCGTTATTTACAAATAGAACAAAATGAAAGCAGAAAGGATCAGTAAAACCCTCCAGCTCCAAAGCATGAGAAAGTAATAATATCCAGGGGTGGGCTTATGAACTTCTTTTAAAAATATTTTCATTTACTTGAGAGAGAGAAAGAAGGAGAAAGAAAGGAGAGAGAGAGAAGAAAAAAAAAAAGGGCTCACCAGGGCCTCCAGCCACTGTAAACAAACTCCAGATGCATGCACCACCTTGTGCATCTGGCTTATGTGGTTATTGGGGAATTGAACATGGATTCCTTAGTTTTACAAGCAAGCACTTTAATCGTTAAGCTATTGCTCCAGCCCACCCCTTTTTTGAAAGAGTGCCTCATGTATACCAGCTTGACCTTGAACTCCCTATGTACCAGAAGATGACCTTGTACTCCTGATTCTCTTTCTTCTACCTCCTGTGTGCTGAAATTGCAGACGTGGGCCACTATGCCCAGCTCTTTATGAATAAGCACATGTATTGCTATGTTCAGACCTTTCAAAAGGTGCAATTAGGCGGGTGTGGTGTTGCACGTCTTTAATCCCAGCACTTGGGAGGGAGAGAGAGGTAGGTGGATCACCGTGAGTTCAAGGCCACCCGGAGACTACATAGTGAATTCCAGGTCAGCCTGGACTAGAGTGAAACCCTACCTCCAAAAAACCAAAAAAAAAAAAAAAAAAAAGATGCCATTAAATATTAGCTTTAGGGCTGGGAAGATGGAACAGTTAAAGGTGCTTGTTTGGAAGTCTGCTGGCTAGAGTTTGAGTCTCCAGCATTCATGTATAGCTAGATGCAAAGTGGCACATGCATATGTAATCCCAATGCACTTTGGGCAATGGGAGATGAGCCAGGAGAATCTGGAAGCTTGTGGGTAAGCAAAACTGGTGCATGCAGCAGCAAAGTAAGGAGAGACCTAGTCTCAAAGAAGGAAGACAGGACAAACTCCCCAAGATTGTCCTAAGATCTCCGCATGTAACCCGTGTGTGGTGGCACATGGCTTTCTTTAATCCCAGCACTCAGGAGGCAGTGGTAGGAGGGTTGCTATGAGTTTGAGGTCAGCCTGGGACTATAGAGTGAGTTCCAGGTTAGTCTGGGCTAGCATGAGACCCCACCTCAAAAAGAATTTCTTTTATTAAAAGAAACATGCAAGGGGGCTAGAGAGATGGTTAAAGACTCTTGCTTAAAAAGCCTAATGGCTCCAGGCTCAATTCCCCAGTATCCCTATAAGGCCAGACATGCAGTGGCACATGCCTCTTTTTTTTTTTTTGCAGTGGCAGGAGACCCTGGCATGCCCCTATACTTCTTCTTTTCTTTCTCTCTATATCATAAGTAATAAAAATGAAACATTCAAGAGAGAATATTGTTTCTAATTGTACTTTAAAAAAATCCTGAACATTACCAAGTTAAAATGTAATGCCCAACTTGAGAAGCAAATACGGTGCTCTGCTTTTTAAAACTTTATTCATTTAATTAATTTTTTTTTACTTCTGTGTTTCATTACAGCAGGTTCTCTAAAAGTTGAGAAAGAAAAACAAATTCATAGTAATTCTCCACATTATTTAAGAAAAACATTTATTTTTCTCTAATTGCAAGAATAGTACCTGTCCATTGTAGAAAGTAAAGCAATTAGGTAAATTAGAAATTAAATACATCCAATTTCACTGTTTTTCTCTACAAGTATAAAATAACTTCTGTTTAAAATCAGTTGTATTTTTAAGAGGATTATGTAAGTTATTAAACATCTGCAGCCTGAAATTTTCATTTAATTATGTAGAAAGGGAAAGCTTCCCAGAGCAGTTGATACTTGGAATCTTCCTGGATGAACAAGTCTGCAGGTGGGAGAGATAGAGGGAGATTCTGGTAGATGGGGCAATATTTGTGCCTGAGAGAATGCCTGAAAGGGTTGAAGAGGAGAGAGGAGGAAATGAGAATGCTCAGTGCCACAGGACAAAATCTGTGAGGAGGGTGAGGCTGAAAGGTAGAAGGGTGTGCTGGAGGTCAAGGGCTGAGTAGGTTTGTGAGGGGAATGACAGGGAGCCAGGCTGAAAGGTAGATGGGTGTGCTGGAGGTAAAGAGCTTCAGATGGATGTTGGAGTGAGAATGTTATGATGCAGAATATAAGGAGTTGTTGAAGTAGTTTAAGCAACTATTTAATAAGATCACATGACTTATTGAGAAATGCCACTGTTTCTAAAGATTAGAAGGTTGTAATGTGAGATACTAGCCTCAACGTTGTTTAGGTGTGAAAATGTAAATAAATGTAAATAAAAAAATTCAGTTTCTTTACTTGCAAAATGAATATGGAGGGCAAAGGATTGTGAGGACTGAGTGAGATAACAGGGACAACTGCCAGTAAGGCACTTAGCATCTAGTAAGTTTTCAATGAAAATTTGTCTTCATTGCCGTGTGTTCTTTTGGTTATTTGATAATTAACTTGAAAACTGTTTTAAAAGTATTTATTATTGCTCTACTGATATAAGTGGGACTTTTAAAAACTGCTTTTAAAATTTTTTTAAAATTTATTTTATTTTATTCTTATTTTTTAAAATTAGTTTTCTATTCTTCACGTACAGGCAGTTTGGTACCATTATTTGGCTCATCCGTGACCTACCCCCTCAATATTGGCCCCTCCTTGTTGAGGTATATGGGTTGTGCATTGTGGAGTTAGCCCACAGTTATTGGTACGATAAATGTCTCTGCATATCATGACCCAACATGTGGTCCTGACATTCTTTCTGCCCCCTCTTCCACAAAATTTCCCTGAGCCATGCTGGGTTCATTTTTGGTCTGCTTCAGTGATGAGGTGTTGGGGGCCTCTGCTGCTCTGGCTCTCTGATTTGGTAGGAGTTGATTTGTCTCTGTGTTGGTCTCCTTCCCCCTTGTGCTAGTATCCAGTTCATCAGGAAAACAGCACTCTTGCTTGTTTCGCCGATTTTCCTTATTTTCAGCCGGGGCCCTTTTGAGGTATGATGGGGTGGCTCTCTCCTTAGGATCTACATCTATCTGAAAAAGAGAATCAGATTCTCCAACAGAGAGTAAGTTAGCACCAGGACAAATGAGATAACCCTTACTTTTTTTTATAGAGAGTTTAATAGGTGTAGGCCCTCTTGTAGCCCATGATTGATGGTAGCTTGATATTGGAGAGTGGTCTTATGTTTGAATGTGGTTCTGACTTGTTTCCCAGCTCCAGCTATGGGTCTCATACCACCGAGGGGATCAGTTAGCCAAATCAAGAGCAGTTGGTTCCCCACCATGGCTGTGTGCCATTATTGCACTTATGTGGGCATCACAACAGGTTATTTGCTGCTAAGTAGGTTGGACCATGAATTGCTTGGACAGATATTAGTTGTTTCCCCCAGTCGCCCATGTAGCAACTTCTGGCACTAGACGCACTGACTGTCTGAGGACTGACTCTCTCCTGGCTTCCAGTCATGCCGTTCCATTTTACGTGTCAGGCTGCATATGGTGTCTTCAGCAATAGAGACTTACCACCAACCTTTGGTGGGTCATCAAGTACTCTGACAGAAATCTGTCATTCTTTTAGAAAACCTTGTAGGTTTCTCTGATCAAAAGCTCATTGTGGGTGATAGCCCCATGCTGGTACTGGGAGTTACAGGTCAGTGTCCCCTAAGAAAATGAGGAAAAAAGGTAACTAATATATAGAAGTTAGAGAGGAGAGAGAGAGAGGGAGGGAGAGGGGGAGGGGAAGGGAGAAGGAGGGAAGGAAGATGTAGAGGATTTAGGTTAGACTTGATCCTACCCTCTCCAGTGTCTTGTGGTTCAGGTGTTTCCTGTAAGGGCCTGGTGAAGGTTCAGCCATTTGGTCTGCCTTTTAGGAAGTAGAATTTTATGGTACCATTGCCGATTGGGTCTAGACTAGTGTTTCCCACCCCTTCAATGCCCTCCCCTCCCATTCCATCCCTCCTAGTGTCTAGTCCATGAGATGCTTGCTGGGTGTGTAAGGTGTCTTGGGTAGATTCAGTTTAGGTGCTGTAGATGAGTGAGACTATGTGGCTATTTTTTTCTGTGATTGTTTTTCAAAATTTATTTTATTTTTTTGAGAGAGAGAAAGTGAGAGGGAGGGAGGGGGAGAATGGGCATGCCAGGGCCTTCGGCTGCTGCAAATGAACTCCAGATGCATGTTCTGCCTTGTGCATGTGGCTTATGTGGATCCTGGGGAATTGAACCTGGGTCCTTTGACTTTGCAGGGAAGTGCCTTAATTGCTAAGCCATTCCTCCAGCCCAAGTGGGACTTTTTTTGTTTATTTTTATTTATTTATTTGAGAGTGACAGAGAGAGAGAGAGAATGGGCACGCCAGGGCCTCCAGCCACTGCAAATGAACTTCAGATGCATGCCCCACCTTGTGTATCTGCCTCACATGGGTTCTGGGGAATCGAGCCTCAAACTGGGGTCCTTAGGCTCCACAGGCAAGTGCTTAACTGCTAAGCCACCTCTCCAGTCCCCCGTGTGGGACTTTTAAATAATAGTCATCTAAAGCAAAATAAATCTCAGCAAGACTTGTGTTTATAAGATTATCTGTCACCAAAACAGCTCAATTGATCTACTCTTCCTGGGTCACATACAAGAGCTAAGCACTAGGAAATTTAATAACAATCTCAAAGAGATATAATTATAATTATGTATATATATTATAATTATAAACAATAGAAAAATCTAAACTGAACGTGGACATGCCCAACTGCCCCTGGTAACAATTAAGATTTTTTTTTTCTCTCAAAAAATGCCCTCTCTTTACTTGTAAATAGTAAGGAGCTGCACCATTACTAAATAGGTGTGACATTTTTCCAGGTGTCTTCTCATGCTTGATAACTTCTGCTATCATACTTACCTTGAAATATGTTCATTTCAGAAGGAGGATAGTATGAATACTGCAGTTGTGCACAATTAGTCAAAATTGGCTTATCTAGAAGTTGGCATCTCTGCTGAGCTTCCTCTATCTCTGACAGAGAATTGACATCTTACTGCCTGAAGAATGAGCCTTGCCTCTGGGTAACTCTTAGGGATGTCATTAGGACTTACTCAAACTTTTAACTCCTACTTTTTTCTCTCACTTTAGTTCTTTTACAAAACTACCCCATCTGGCAGGAACAGAACAAAATTTACTGCTTGCCAAGAAAATCCAAAAACAATGGAAGAACTTTGGACTAGATTCAGCCAACTTGGTTCATTATGATGTTCTCCTGTCTTACCCAAATGAAACAAATGCCAATTATGTATCCATTGTGGATGAACAAGGAGCTGAGGTGATCTGGTATTATTGAGACTTTTCATCTTTTATAATGCCCCGCTTGGACCTTTTTTTTTATTAAGATAGTCTCTCTCACTTTGGTAGACCAGGCTAGCCTTGAACTTGGGGTGATCCTTCTACCCCTACCTCCTCCGTGCAGGTATTACAGTCATGTGCCACCACCCACAGATCATCCCTTGATTTATTGTGAATTGGGATGTAGGGTCAAGTCAAAATAGAAATTTGTTAATAGTGTGGTAGAATTCACATACTTTAGAAAAGTTAATACATTGCAAACTTCTCAGTGTTTACTTGTGTTAGGCATGTTATGAGGTCCTCAAGTGAAAGTTAGCTTACTGTTTTTTTTTTTTTTTCTTAACGTCAGACAGACAATGGTATATAACATTTAAAATACCAGGGTAATGCTATGAAGAGAGGATTAAAGTTAATTATCTACACAGTAATGGGTCATTCAGCTTAGACTGGAAGTCAGAGAAGTTTTCCTTAAAGAGTTGATATGTTTGTCACAAAAGAGAATAATGGTTTAACCACATGAAAAAGTAAAGTAAGAGAGTTCTAGGCAGAGGAAAACACTGGTAAAGCTTGAAGGCATATAGTGGCTTAATATTGTTGCTAGAACCTAAAGAGCTTATTTATTTCAGTAGTGTGAATAACAAGCTGGGCTACATGAAGTGACCAACCAGTAGATGTGCTCTTGAGATGGTCATAGGAAGGCTGAGTTCTAGCCTAAGCAGCTCAGACTTGCCAGTTCTTGGGACCTACTGATAAATTCAGGCAAGAGAAGAGTTTGAGTACAGAACATTTAGATGGACTTAGACTAGGCAATCTACATAGCACTTCTAAACTCGACAAGGAGTTCAAGTTACAATCTTAAGATAACAGTTCAGGTCAAAGATGAAATCCTGAATTAGGATATTAGGAATGAGGGAGAATGCATTTATTTATTATTCAATTATTTATTTGAGAGAGAGAGGGAGGGAGAGAATGGGTATGCTGGGGCCTGCAGCTGCTGCAGATGAGCTCCAGATGCATGCTCCTTGTGCATCTGGTTTATGTGGGTTCTGGGGGATTGAACCTGGGCCCTATGGCTTTGCAGGCAAGTACCTTAATTGCTAAGCCATTCTCCAAGCCCAAGTGGGACTTTTAAAATAATAGTCATCTAAAGCAAAATAAATCTCAGCAAGAGTATTTGATAAGCAGCTATGAAGTGTACTTGGCCACATAAACAATTCCTTTATAGAAGGAAGAAACTAGAATGTCAGGATAACTCCAGATGGCTCACTAGTGCTGTTGACAGTAGTGGTGGTGGTGATGGTGGGGAGCCAAAGCCACTGGCTTTAGGAGTAATAGAAGATACAAAGCAAATTTCAACAGGTTGAGTTTGAACATTAAAGCTAAATAACCATTAGGCTCTTAAATGTACAAGTCTGAAAAGCAGGACACCATGTTAGGTATTGGTGCAGTCTGATGGAGTGAATTCTCACCAGGAATATAGAACTTGGCAAGCAGTGAGATAAGGTCAGAATATGGGAAGCATTTAGATAAAGATGAAAGAAAAGGCAAAAAGGAATCACAAGAGTGGCACTTTTGCTAGTGGTTTCTGGTTACTTTACAGTGTTTCAGTTAGAACCCAGGACCTCCTACGAGCTGGGCAAGTACTGTACCACTAAGCCACATGCCAGCCCAAGTGTGCCACCTATGAATCCCTGTTTTTACATTATAGAATTTTTAGTTACATAGCATTTTAAGTATTAACAAGACTTTCTATTATTTTTATGACAATAATGCAAAGCTTTCTTAGCGTTAGTGTAATTTATTTAGAAAACCTTTCTCAATCTTAAGTGTAAGTTGTGGGCAAGAGAAATCATGCTCTAATAACCATCTAGAATTATTCTCTGTAATTTAACATGTTTGAATTCTTGCTAGATTTTCAAAACATCATACCTTGAGCCACCACCAGATGGATATGAGAATGTTACAAATATTGTACCACCATATAATGCTTTCTCAGCCCTTGGCATGCCAGAGGTAAATTAGAAGACTATTTCTTTATTTGAGTCTTAACATATTTATTAATATAGAAAAGTCTGTGCTGAGGTATAAAACCAAAGGAATTTTACCTTGGGATCATACATGTTAGTCCATTGTTGGTTATTCAGTACTATGAAGAGCAAAACATTAAAATGATTTCTTAGTAATAAAAAAGACCATAAGAAAAAGAAAAAGGAAATAACACAAATGCATTAAAAGCAGTTCCTCATTGCAGAAGAGGGGGTGGGAAGATTGTAAGAGCCACAGAGTGGGTGGGAATTCCCTGAGGCAAGTCTCCCCACATTACATTGGGACTGACTGAGACCTTCATGACTCCACAGTGAATCTCATAACCCCACTGAGGAGGGACACAGGGAAATGGGACTAGAGGCGAGAAGATAAAAGAGTGTAATCTGTTATAATATACATAAATAAAATAATTTTTTTTTAGTTTTTTTCGAGGTAGGATCTCACTCTGGCCCAGGCTGACCTGGAATTAACTATGTAGTCTCAGGGTGGCCTCGAACTCATAGCAATCCTCCTACCTCTGCCTCCCAAGTACTGGGATTAAAGGCGTGCGCCACCACGCCCAGCTAAAATAAAATTTTTAAAAAGAATAGCAAACAGATACAAAAAATAGATAAGCAACATTAATTTCAATAATGTATTGCATTTAATTCACCAAACTTTTATTATACCCTCATTATTAATTATATTAATATTAATTATAATTCAACATAAAATTAATATAAAATTATTGAAAAAAATCAGGGGACAGAGATTGCTCAGTAGTTAAGGCACTTGCTTACAAAGCTCTGCCTAGATATACCTAGATCCAATTTCCCAGTACCCATATAAAACCAGAGGCACAAAGTAGCACATACATCTAGAGTTTGTTTGCAGTGGCTAGAGGCCCTGGCACACCCATTTTCTCTCTCTTCTTGCAAATAAATAAACAAATAAAAATATTTTTTAAAAAAACAGTTCCAAGGAAGAAGATGCCACTCTGAAATAACCAAGAAACTTCTGAATATGGTCTTAGCTTAGTGAGAACAACAGATATTTTTATAAGTTTCCCCTATTGTTTATAATATGAATTTTCAAATGTACTTATAGTTCTATTTTGTAATTCATACCACAGATGTCATTAAGTTAATGTTGAGATTATTAACATGACATTTACTCTGGTTCCCATAGCTCAATATATGCCGGCATTTTCCTCCAGAGAAAATACTACGTAAAGTGTGTCATACATGTTTCCTTTTAAAAATACTTCTTAAGATGTTAAAAGATTTACAAAGAGTTAGGAGTTTTTAAAAAATATTTTATTTATTTATTTATTTGAAAGAGAAAAAGAGAGAGAGAGTGAGTAAGAGAGAGAAAGAATGGGCACGCCAGGGCCTCCAGCCACTGCAAACGAACTTCAGAAGCATGCGCCCCCTTGTGCATCTGGCTAATTGGGTCCTGGGGAATCAAATATGGGTCCTTTGGTTTTGCAGGCAAACTCCTTAATTTCTAAGCCATCCCTCCAGCCCAAGGAGTATTTCTTAAAAAAAAAAAAAAAAAAAAAAAAAAAAATTTCAAAACATGTTTTTACTTATTTACTTGAGAGAAGGTATATGTATGTATGGGTGTACAAGGGCTCCTGCCCTTGTAAAAAACTCCAGACACATATGCCACTTTGTATGTCTGGCTGTATGTGGGTACTGTAGAATTGAACTCAGGCCATCAGGCTTTGCCAACAAGTGCCTTTAATCACTGAACCATTTCCCCAGCTCATAGGAATGTTTATTAATTCCAAATAAAGAAAGAAAAGGTCTGCTGATGCAATTTTGTAGAACAAACTCATTTAAAATTTTCTCCTTAATTTGAGCACCATATGTATATTTTTTCCTGTTTCCACTTAGGGAGAGCTTGTTTATGTGAACTATGCTCGTACTGAAGACTTTTTCAAACTGGAAAGGGAGATGCACATCAACTGCACTGGGAAGATTGTTATTGCAAGATATGGGAAGATCTTCAGAGGCAATAAGGTTTAGTGGTGGTGTTGCTGGAGGGACGGGTAGAGGTTGATCCTGCAAATGGTCAGTGTGATTTACTTTCCAGAACTCCTTTCTTTTTCCATGGGTGCACAGCCAATTTTATTTATATATGGTATTACATATAGAAAGGAAATTATTTTTGTTGTAAAAATAATATTCACTTTTTAAAGTTTAATGGTAGGAAATGCAGGTAAACTAGAAAGGAAGACCTTTGTATCACCACACCATTGCCCATGTACAATGAGCCCGAGTCACCCTTCCCAGAATTAGAAATATCTACAGATGTGCTCTTTACACATAGAAAGAATAACTTTTTACAAAGAGGTCATCATAAGCTGTGTATTCTGTAACTTTATGTTTGCCCTCAGCCATAGTTCATGGCATTATTTCATGTCAGCACATTGAGAGTTGTGCAATACAGTAGTGGTTAAGAAGCTAGGACCAAGGCTGGAGAGAAAGATGGCTTAGTGGTTAAGGTACTTGCTAGCAAAGCCTAATGACCCAGGTTTGATTACCCAGTACCCACATAAAGCCAGATGTACAAAGTGGTGTATACATCTGGAGTTCGTTTGCAGTGGCTAGAGGTCCTGGTGTGCCCATTCTCTCTTTCTTTCTCTCTGTATTTCTTGCTCTCTCTTGCAAATAAATAAATACAATATTAAGAAGTGGGACCCTAGATCTGGACACCTGCGTCTAGTTTAATCTGCACCCCTGATCACTAGATCTCTCACTGTTGCTTCATTTCTCTGTGCTAGTTTCTGCATATATAAAATTGAAATGCTAATGATAGCACAAATCTCATAGAGTATATAGGAGTGAGTTCATGGTTAGTGTTGTTGTAGGTAGATACTAGAAATTTCTGTATAACTACTTATCAAATACCTCTTAATTTAAGCAGAGACATAATGTTTTTAAAAACATTAATTAAAAATAATTTACTTAACTGTCCCCCCTCCATCCCCATTGATACGAACTTTGCTTGACTGGAGTTTATTTTGTTACTGCTATGAAAATTTCATTGTAAACATTCTTGTCTATATATACTTCAAACCTTTGTATGACACTTTTGTACTGTGGACTTCTATAAATGGAGTGGGTGGATCATAGTGTACGTTTTCAATATTTTATTTATTTACTAGAGAGAGAGGCAGATAGAATGGTTGTGCTAGGGCCTTTAGCCACTTCAGATGAATTCCAGACCCATGCATCACCTTGTGCATGTGGCTTTACATGGGTATTGGAGAATCAAACCTGGGTCTTTTGGCTTGGCAGGCATGTGCCTTAATCACTAAGCCATCTCTCCAGCCCTCTTTCAACATTTTGATGAGCATAATGAAATTGTCTTTCCAGAAAGTTCAGGCACTGACCTAACAAGAGTGCTATGTGCCATATTTTCCATATTTTCCTATTTTGGGCCAGTTTAGATTGTTAGATGGTTTCTTAAACACGTGGTGGCTGTTTTGAATAGAATTTTTATTTAATTTATTTAATTTAATTTATTTAATTACATACATATTTATAGAATTTTTATTTAATTAATTTAATTTAATTTATTTAATTACATGCATATTTATAAAGTATTTGCTCTGTAATGTGCAAGATTTTGGTAGGCACTTGGTTAAAAGCAAAGTAAAACATGGCCCAGGTTCTCAGCAACATCCTTGCTCTGGTAGGGGAGACAGACACTTAGAAGATATTTTAATGCATTATGATCTATCTTAAACTAGTACTGCATAGGAAAAAGTAGTACAAAGAAGAAGGAAGACTTTAATTTTTCTGGTTTGGGAATGATAGGCATGTTTCATAGAAGAGGTGATTATTAGGACTTTGTAAAGTAAAAGGACAGTTGTTCAGTTTACCAAAAGGGAAATATTTTTAAAAGCAAAGATGACTGCCTATATGATGACACTATTAAAAGCAGTATCTACATTTGTTCATGTTGTTCACTTAGGAGTACAGCCAGTCACGTGTCATGCTGGCACCATGGGTTGCACATTGCTTTCACAGGTTAAAAATGCCATGCTAGCAGGAGCTGTGGGCATCATCTTATACTCAGATCCAGCTGACTACTTTGCCCCTGAGGTACAGCCATATCCTAAAGGGTGGAACCTTCCCGGAGCTGCTGTCCAGAGGGGAAATGTGTTAAATCTGAATGGCGCAGGTGACCCACTCACTCCAGGCTATCCTGCTAAAGGTAATGGAAGACAGTTCATCACTTCTGCAAAAATCCCCCTTGCTCTTCCAGATGGAAAAAACAAACCTTCATAGAGTCACATTAAAACTAAAATTGTAAGCCATTATTTTAGGGTCTTAGCCTTTGTTTTTCCCTTTGAGGGAGTGTCTCTATCCCAGGCTAACTTGAAATTCGCTATGTAGCCTTAGGCTGGCCTCAAACTCACAGCCATCTTCCTACCTCTGTCTTGCAAGTGCTGGGATTAAAGGCATGTGCCACCATGCCCAGCTGGATCTTTATGTTCAAAGCAATATTTTATTTTAATAATCTTAAAATATTGGGCTGAGGAGATTGCTTAGGGGTTAAGTGCACTTGCTTACAAGCCTGATGGCCCAGATTCAATTCCCCAGTACCCACATAAAGTCAGGCACAAAAAATGGCCCATGTGCTGGACTTCATTTACAGTGGCAAGAAACCAGAGAGTACCTCTCCCACATATGCATATGCAAATAAATATTTTTTAAAATATTTGGATTTTCAAAATTTGAAATTTCTAAATAATCTAAGGATTTTATCCTTCTTTGGGTTATACATTTCTATTTTAAAAATACCAATGAGTTTTTTAAGAAAATATTTTATTTATTTATTTGAGAAACAGAGAGGGGCACATAGAGAGAAAATGGGTGCACCAGGGCCTCTAGCTACTGCAAAAAATCCTCCAGATGCATGTGCCACCTTGTGCATCTGGCTTATATGGGTATTGGGGAATTGAACCTGGGTCATTAGACTTCATAGGCAAGTACCTTAACTAAGCTATCTCTCCAGCCCACCAATGAGTTCTTTAACAGTGTTATATTAAATGTAAAACCTCAAGTTTTGTCATATGTGAAAGAGCCTCCACAGTCAAGACAATGAATATTTCATCTCCCCAATTTCCTCCCATTTTTGTATAATCTTTCTTCTCAGTTCTTCTCACCTCTTTAGTATCTGTCCCTAGGCAAACAGCATAATGGTTTTGAAAGCCACCCATGTTGAAATCTGTCAGTAGCTTATTTTTGACTATTGCATTGATTGGCTGTGCCATGGTTTATTTCTTGGCTTGTTGATAGGCATGTGAGTCGTCTCAGCTTCAGAGCTTTTACTGTATGAACAGCAGGCTCTGGCACACCCTTTTCCTTGTTTATATTATTC
Source organism: Jaculus jaculus (assembly GCF_020740685.1). Classification (NCBI taxonomy): domain Eukaryota; kingdom Metazoa; phylum Chordata; class Mammalia; order Rodentia; family Dipodidae; genus Jaculus; species Jaculus jaculus. The sequence continues at coordinate 126,142,382 of NC_059104.1, read as the reverse complement.
AACTGTTCCATATATGCACTTGATTCTTGCAGAGTACACCTTCAGACTTAGTATTGAAGAAGGAGTGGGGATTCCCAGCATACCTGTGCACCCTATTGGATACAGTAATGCAGAAGTCTTATTACGGTATAGTCTTTTAATTTGGGTATGTGTTGTTGTAACCTTTTCATTGCTGAGACAAAGCAACTGACCAAAAGCAGCTGATAGGAGAAACATTTTTATTTTGGCTTACAGTCTTAGGATAAGTGTCATGATAGCAGGGAAAAGCATAACTTGAGCAGGGCTGGACATTATTTCTTCCACAGTAGGTGAAGACTATAGCAAGAGAGTGAGCCTAATTCTAGCAATCAGGGAGCTGGCTATAAGACCTGTTAGCCCACCCCAATAACATGCCTACTCCAGCAGGGTTCTACCTCCCAAATTGCCACCAGTTAGGGACAAAACATTTAGAACATATTCAAAACACCATAGTATGAGAGGAAGATGTCCATTTTCTGATTTAAACCAACATAAGGTAATAAAATCCAACTATGTTAAGAGTGGTATCTTGTATCAGAATGACTCCTGAAGTAGAAATAATGGCACATACTTTTTTATACCATGAGAAAAAGAGCAGTCAGTTAAATAATTCAGACATAAGAATGCTCTGTTGCTGCAAATAAAATTCTCAAATGCAAATCACTGTCTAAATATAAAAAGTGAGCACTGCCTTGAGATTTAAAAGTATTTTTATTTATTTGTGAGGAGAGAGAATGGACACATGCAAATGAACTTCATATGCAAATGGCACTTTGTATATCTGGTTTTATATGGGTACTGGGGAGTCAAACCCAGATTGGTAGGCTTTGTAAGCAAGCACCTTTAACTGCTGATCCATCTCTTTAGCCCATTGAGATTTTTTTCTAAATACTTGGATTTTCTTAGATATTCATTAGACATTTATACCAAGCCTATAGTATAAAAATATACTGATACTGACTGACCACTTACTACATGTGTTAACTTGGAACAATTATTTATTCACTGATTCAGTTTCCTTATTGGTAAAAAGAGAACAGTAATGCATCTCCCTGAATCATAGCAGTGACCAGTGTCCAGATCATGATGAATGTTCAAGGTTTGATGTTACTATGTATTGTGATGTTTCTTTGCATATCTCCCAGCTTCCATTTCTACATGTGTGTATCTGAACAACATAAAATTGCTTTATAAATCTTTTACCTAAACACAGTCATGAATTTGCTCTTTTTAGTAAATCTTGGTTTCCCTACTTCCTTACTAAGCAATTAAGATCACGTGTACAGAGATCATTATTTCCCATCTGTTCTCAGGGTTTCATTTTTCTCCTGAGCTCTTCACTAACAGATGATTTGTCTGGTTGTGATTTTTTCTAGAACACAAGCTCTGTGAGGGCTGGGCTTTTTGACAACCTGTTTGGTATATAGTTCTTACATGTACAGTGAAACATTATCTCACCATGAACCTCATCTTTCTTCTTATAAACTGATGATCAACTTTTTTCTATTTCATTCTTTCTTGACAGACACTTGGGAGGAACTGCGGCACCAGACAAAAGCTGGATAGGAGCCCTTAATGTTAGTTACAATATCGGACCTGGATTTATAGAAAGTGAATCTTCCAGGTAATTTTATGATAACTTAATAGTCTAGTAAAGTTTTATATTTAAACAGATGGATGCCAAGATAGCTGATCTGTTATGCAGAGTTTTTCTCTTTTCCTCATTGTATGTAACTAGTGAAAATTCTATATTTCTGTCACTTCAGAAATACTTGAGAACATAGTGACATCACAGTATTAGTTTCAGAGTCTCAAAAATTGCTACATTTGAATTACATGATTATAATATTTCAAGCAATGATATTTTTAAACTTTGATTTTGTGGGCAGGGGAGATAGCTCTATGATTAAAGTTGCTTGCTTACAAAACCTTCTGGCCAAGGTTCAATTCCCCAGTCACCCATAAAAAGCCAGAACACAAAATGTGACATTCCATTTGCAGTGGCGGAAAATCCTGGAACACCCATAAAGCACATGTGTACATGTGCACGCAAATAAATATATTTTTAGAAGTATTTTGATTTTCAGCTAAAATTATAACTTCAGTTTTTCCAATAGCATTCACATGCTTTCCATGTTAAACATTAATTTGAGGGAGAGAGTGAAAAAGTTGAAAGGAAGTTTCAGTTATTGGTTATTTAATGTATGTGTTAAGCCAGTCAAAATGAGGAAATCATGGTGCAATTAGCCTCAGTAGAGCTATGATTATAATTAGTCTTGTTTAACACTTTAAAGCACTATCGTAGAGGAATGATTATATGCAACTGTTGAGCTTAGCCCTACAGAAAGAGTGAAAGTTTTCTACTGGCTCAAGGTAGGTAGGCAGGCAATGCCACTAGCCTATAATAACTATATGGGCAGTTGTGGAAGTGCTGAGCAAGATGAGAACATTGGGAAGATTGATTTGCCTGAAAGACTGGGGAGCAGGACAAGTTACTTCTGACAAATCAGAACAGGTAGAGCTGTTTTTAATAAAGCAAATCATTACATAATCTTGTTTGATAATAATTTGCCTTACCTTTGAATTTTGATACTTAGAAGTTTTTAGTTTCTAAAATTATCTTAATTTCTGAAAAATTAAATGATTAGAAATTCAGTTTTCTTATTTTATAGATATTTTAGGATTACTTGGTTATTTATCATCATAATTCAATCAGAACAGAGTTCCTTTGACTTAAGAGACTATTATCTAATTAACTTATGCATCCCAGAGGTAGGGAAACATAACATCCTCATATAAGAGAAAGGGTTTTCTGAGGTACAAGCAGGAACATATAGACATGAAGAAAACATACAGATTTGGTTCTGTAATTATCTTACTCCAAGAGTAAACTCAGAAGAAAAATAAATCTCATGTCTAGATATTCAAAAGCTATTCTGCTTCATTTTGGGCAGAAAGCTTTGACTTGAGTTCAGAATGGACAGATACACAGTAACAACAATAATAAAAAAAAAACTTAAAAGATTCTCTTTTTTCTCATCCCATGGAGATCTTGATAATTTATTAATCCACTTAGAGAGACTATCAAATCATAAGATATAAAGCCAAATTCCCAGTCATTGCAGCCATCACTGAAGAGGAACTGTTAACACTTGTTCAAAGGAATGTTCAAAGCAATTAAAAAATCAGCTCGTGCCGGGCGTGGTGGCACACACCTTTAATCCCAGCACTCGGGAGGCAGAGGTAGGAGGATCACCATGAGTTCAAGGCCACCCTGAGCCTCCATAGTGAATTCCAGGTCAGCCTGGGCTAAAGTGAGACCCTACCTCAAAAAACAAAATAACAACAACAAAGAATCAGCTCATTAGGAATATCAAAATGAAGATAATAAAAAAAAAATTCAGGGAAAGATCTTAAATGAACCTTTATAGTTACCATACCACTTTGAATTTTGGGTTACTTTCATGTTTCTTTACCTTTGCAGAGTTGTATAAATAGTCTAGTCAAAGAACACAGTAAAATGAAAGACAGAGGGGACCCTGATAAAAGAGCTGGGGTCTTTCCCAGCTTTTCCTTATAGTGGTGCATTAGTCCATGACACACAGACTTACTAGATGCAAGGCATCATTCTGAGTTTTAGGGATTCCGTAGTGGGTGAAATAGAAAAAAATCCCTGCCCTCTAGGGCCTAGATCCTAGGATTCATTTTATTTAGAAGACATTGTTTTTGTTTTGTTTTCCTTTGAAATGGGGTTTCACACTGTAACAAGCTGGCTTCAGATTCACTGTGGAGTCCAGGCTGGCCTCAAATGCATAGCACTCCTCTTGCTTAAGCTTCCTGAGGGCTGGGATGACATGCATGAGCTACCGTGCCCTTTTCTTAATTAAGTGACATACTATCAATGCATTTGGGATTTTACTAATCGTATAATTTAGACTAAAATTTTTATTTTATTTTTAATATTGATTGATTGATTTAATGTGTGTGTCTGCATGGGTATGCTTCTTTCCTCTATAGACAAATTCCCAGCTGGCTTTATGTGAGTTCTGGGGAATTGAACCTGGGCTGGCAGGCTTTGCTAGCAAGTAATTTTAACTGCTGAGCTATCTGCCCAGTCCCTAAATTTTTAATTTTAAAAACATACACTGAAAGTGTTTCTGCATTTGTAGTATTAATTGATCAGATTGAACCTGGTTCTTACTGATACTAACTAAGCACAGGCTCCACACCACTCACCTCACCTCCAGCTCTCTTACTACTTTTTATCTCCAGTAGGAAATGCAAAGTTTTCAGTTAGTGCTTTTAGAAGGAAAAAGACTCGTTGATTAGTTTCCTTTTCAGATACTTTTTGGTGAATATTGTATTTCGATTAGTTACGCATTCAGAAACAGTATGCATTTGGAGGAGAGTAGAATCTACACTTAACATTATATAAGCTTTGGCATCCTGTTAGTTTCCCCTTCAAAGATAATCACAAATACCCAAAAACTGGACTGTTCTATTCACAGAGAAAACAAAGGTTTATTATGTTCTCTTGTGGAAAAATGGCTCAACAATTTCCCATGTCATTCTGGATTTATAACACATGTGCAGCATTTTTACAATGGGTAGGAGGTAAGGCTGAGCTTGGCTGCATTTCCTCTTGTTTAAATTTTGATTAGTTGAGTGCATGCCTAATACCTGGCCCAAATCAGAATCAACAGTGACAACATGAAAAAGTTTTGTTGCATAAATGTACAGTTTAGCAGAGCTTCACAAATTCTCAATTAATAGTAGCATTTATTATGATTCTTTTAGGCAGCATAGTTTTTAAGCATTGTGCTTATAGATCACTTCTAGTCTTAAAGAAAGCTTCATAATAGTAAGAATTACTATATACAGAACCACATGTCACTTAACAGTGGGAAATGTTTTGAGAAATGCCTGGTTAGGTAATTTCTTTTTTAAAAAAATATTTTACTTATTTATTTATTTGAGAGATAGTATGGGTGCGTCAGGGCATACAGCCGTTGCAAGTGAACTCAAGACACATGTGCCACCTTGTTCATCTGGCTTATGTGGGTACTGGGGAATTGAACCTGGGTCCTTAGGCTTCACAGGCAAGCACCTTTAGGCTCTAAGCCATCTCTCTGGCTCCCTGGTTAGGTAATTTCATCATTGTTCAGACAGCAGAGCATGGTTACAAAAGGTGTGGCCTGTTTTGTTTGTTTGGGGTTTGGTTTCACTGTAGCCCAGGCTGATCTGGGCTACAGAGTGAGCTTGAACTCACTATCTTCTTACCTCAGCCTCCTGGGTGTTGGGACTAAAAGTATGTGCACCATCTTAACCAGCAATTGTGGCCTCTTGATGGGATCAATGATGATATAAACAAGAGGTGAATGAGGCTATTGCGGACCTACCATGGCATACTGTTTTACAGTAAACTTCTTATTTTTATTGTTTTAACTTAAAAAATTATTTATTTGAGGGCTGGAGAGATGGCTAAGCGGTTAAGCGCTTGCCTGTGAAGCCTAAGGACCCCGGTTCGAGGCTCGGTTCCCCAGGTCCCACGTTAGCCAGATGCACAAGGGGGCGCACGCGTCTGGAGTTCGTTTGCAGAGGCTGGAAGCCCTGGCGCGCCCATTCTCTCTCTCCCTCTATCTGTCTTTCTCTTTGTGTCTGTCGCTCTCAAATTAAAAAAAAAAAATTAAAAAAAATTATTTATTTGAAAGAGTGAGAGAGAAAGAGGGAATGAGAAAGGGGGGTGGGAGGGAGGGAGAATATGGGTGTGCCAGGACCTCCAACCACTGCAAACAAACTCCAGACACATGCGCCCCCATTTAGCCAGACAACAGTAGTAGTTTCCCCCTAGGGTTTATGAACTCCCCAGCCATAGGCTATTACATTTTTTTGAATTTTTTATTTTTATTTATTTAAGAGATGGGGGTGGGGGGAGAATGTGCGTATCAGGCCTCCAGTCACTGCAAACAAACTCCAGACACATGTGCCAACTTTTATATTTGGCTTACATGGGTCTGTGAGTGGAACCTTGGCTTTGTAGGCAAGCACCTTAATTGCTAAGCCATCTCTCCAGCCCTTAAAATATTTTTATTGACAACTTCCAAAGACAATATATCATGATCAGAAAACTGTTTAAATAAGTAGGTGTGTATCCTCTATAAACAATAAAAGTATATTTTGTACTATACATAATTGGATTGTTGAATTTTTATATGACTGGCAGAAAAATATGTTTTATTAACGTCACTATCACCACAAATACATGAGTATTGAATTATGCTCTGATATTATAGTAGCTACAATGTCACTGAACAATAGAAGTTTTTAGCTTCTTTATAATCTAAATGGACTGCCATCATGTAGGTCTGCTAACAGACAAAATGATATGGTGTAAGGCTTTGTAAAGACAGATGGTCAAATATTACAGAATGAGTTGTCTTCCCTTTGTAATTTAGTAGTGTCTAAGCTTTTAAAAACAAACATATCAAACATGTATTAGACTACTTTGCTATATGTATCAGTAATATAGCTGTGAGGAAAAATATAAAAATATTGGTTTTTAAAATTTGAGTTTATGTGCATTTAGGTGGCAGAGATATGATAATTCATTGTCCTATTGTACAATTTTCTTTAGTTTTCAGATTTTTCATTGTAAAATATTGGGCAAAACTGTAAATCTAATGCTCCATGTAAAGTGACTTATTCTATTCAAAATTCTAGGAAAGTTAGAATGCATGTCCATAACACCAATCAAATCACCAGGATTTACAATGTAATTGGAACTATCAGAGGATCTGTGGAACCTGGTGAGTCATTAACATTTTTAAACACTTTGTTTTTACAAAGTTTAAGGTAAATTTCAGTCAATAGTTGACATTTTTCTGGCCAATTCGAAACTACTAAATTTGGTTGGGGCAGTGTATGAAACAACTCTAAAAGATTTTACTTAGCAAGCCATGGGTGGCAGCTCCCATCAGTAATCGCAAAACTCAGGAGGCAAAGGTAGGCAGATTGTCATGGGCTACAGAATGAACTCAGGGTATGGTGTGGGTGATGTAGTAGTGAGCATAGTTGCCTTCCTCAGCAAGTGAATTCATGAGACTCTATCTAAAAAAAAACAAAAGAATAATATTTTACTTTACAATGTTGAGTATTTTCTATGCAGGAAACTCAGGTAGGGCAACTTTAATGTAAAGACACAAAAGACAAACATATATAAAGTATTTAAATTGAAGTTCCCATGAGCACATTCTTATCCAGACAGGTATGTCATTCTGGGAGGTCACCGAGACTCCTGGGTTTTTGGAGGTATTGATCCCACCACTGGAACTGCAGTTTTGCAAGAAATTGCCCAGAGTTTTGGAAAACTAAAAAGTGGAGGTAACTAACATTTTTGCTTAATATCTCTGTATTGTTGGTAGGCATAGCTAACCATGTATGTTAATGATTTCAGGCTGGAGACCCAGGAGAACTATTATCTTTGCCAGCTGGGATGCAGAGGAGTTTGGACTTCTGGGTTCCACAGAATGGGCTGAGGTGAGTAACTCAGGGGGTCAACCAGTATCACAGATGGATTCTGTTACTTCATGTGGCTTCAATCTACAGAATGACTCCAGAGAATTTAGGAAATAGAACTGATTTTTACTTTCACATCATATAATTTGGCAAAGCAGAGTGACCTCTTAGGCTATAAATAGTTGCAAAATATCAAAATATTTTATTGCTTTGCATTTGTTTTGTGAATGTAAAATCAGAAAGCTTAGAAAATAATTGGAAATAAGCTAATTTTTGTTTTATCTTTCACAGGTGTTTTGATAGTTATAAAATAATAGCTCTGTAAATTGGATTACTTTAGTAAATAGCTTAAATTATAATTTTTGCAAAATTTGTTTTACGTGTGCTCTCTTCAGATAGGGCTGTTTTGTATTTGTTACAGACTCTTAATTATTTTCTTTTTGTTTATCAAAGAAATTTATTAGCAAATATTACATACCACATTCTTGTCAGAGATTATTATTTCAGGAGATAGCACTCCAACCTCATACTACAGTGTCTCAGGCCTTGGATGGAATAGTCAAGCAGTAACTTTGTTTACACTCCAGGAGAATGTGAAAATCCTCCAGGAGAGAAGTATTGCTTATATCAACTCAGACTCATCTATAGAAGGTACATCTTATTTCAACTTATAATAAACTGTTCAGAAAGTAAATTTTATCTCAAGTAATTTGGAATTTTTCTTAGTATACTATCTGTTGTTGTTGGTTTTTTTCTTGGGATTAGGGTTTATGTATTCTAGGGGGTCTAGAATTTCCTATGTAGCTGAAAATGATCTTGAACTCCTAATCCTCTGCTTCTACTTCGAAACTGCTAGATTACAGGTATGTACCACAGGACCTGGCATTTTAAAAAGTTAGTTTATTCTTTTAAAATATTTTAATTGTTTTATTTTATGAAAGGAGAAAGAGAGAGAATGTGTCGTCTGGGACTCTTGCCATTATAAACAAACTCCAGATTTATGTGCCTTTTTTTCTTGAAGTAGGGTCTCACTCTAGCCCAGGCAGACCTGGAACTCACTTTGTAGCCTCTGACTTGTCTCAGACTCACAGTGATCATCCTCCCTCTGCCTCCCAAGTGCTGAGATTAAAGACGTGGGCCATCACACCCAGCTCATGTGCCATTTTATGCATCTTGCTTTACAGGGTACTAGGGAATGAAACCCATACCGACAGGCCTTACAAGCAAACACCTTTAAATGCTGAGCCATCTCCTACTTTATTACTTTTTATTAAATAAAGCAGTTAAGTTGCTTGCCTGTGAAGCCTAAGGACCCAGGCTAAATGCCCCAGTACCCACGTAAACCAGATGCATAAGGTGGCATTTGCATCTGGAGTTCGTTTGCAGTGGCTAGAGGCCCTGGCATGTCCATTCTCTCTCTGGTTCTCTGTCTTAAATAAATAAATATACAAACAATATTTTTTAAAGTGAAAGTGAATTCTAACTTGTTAACTATCTCAGATATTTTGTTCTTATGAGATTACTCTGTAATAATTTTTAATTTTGCCATAGGTAAAATAATTCCTGTCAATCAATATGACTCATAAGTTAATAATCCTATTTCCTTTGATATATATAATATAGAACATATATTGCCTGTTTTGGAGTACTGCTTAAAGCCCTAGTTATTAACCACATTTTCCCCAGGGATGTACTAAAGAAATTTGGCTGAAATTTTTCAAAAGAAAAAAAAATTTTTTTTTTGAGGTAGGTTCCCATTATAGCCCACATTGACCTGGAATTCACTATGCAGTCTCAGGGTAGCCTTGAACTCTCATGGTGATCCTCCTACCTTTGCATTCCAAGTGCTGGGATTAAAGGCATGCGCCACCACACCTGGCTCAAGTAAAATACTTTATGTAGAAATATTTCCTATATTAAAATATTTGCTTGAAAAATAAAAATTAGAAATATTTTATACGTATGACTAATAATTTGAAATAAACAAACTGTAAGCTTCCTTTTGAATTTGAATATGATATTTGCCTCTGGGCTTTTGTTGTATTTTTGATTGTTTAATGTTTCTAAATGACTTTCCAAGTTACACATTTTGTCTAATGCCCTGACTTACATTACTGAATTAATGAAAGAATGAAGAATGAACTGTGGCTTTTGTAAAAATCTTCTGGGAGACTCTGCAGTGAAGACAATGCTTTGATGGCCGTGGGAGCTGCCACATCAGCCTGCAAAGCCACCTGTTCCCTCCTTAGTCCAAACTGTGCACTGTAGCCTCTCTAGCTCCTGAAGAGTTGTTTTATTAAATATTGATATAACTTGCTTAAAGTAAAAGGCAAGAATTAAGCATAAGTGGAATTTCACTTGAAATCAACACCTTTTGTGTTTTGTTCATTTTTTAGGCAATTACACTCTCCGAGTTGACTGTACTCCTCTCCTTCACCAGTTGGTGTATAGACTGGCAAGAGAGGTATATGAGATCTACCTAACTGTTTCAGATAAATGGATAGTAACACCTCTCCCACGTCGTCAGCTACATTTATTTTTAAACTGGTAACAGAACATAGCTGACTTATATAAATAATAACTAAAACATCTGAAATACTAATTCACTATGTGACATCAATTGTAAATATTATAGGAAATAGGCTGTGAGAAATAGTCAAGACCTTCAGAAGTCAGGTGGTGAGGAAATTGCTGGGCTTTAAGGAGGTTGTTCCTGTGTGTCAGCAGTGAGTAGAATGGGCAGTGGCACGTCCAAAGGCAGAAGGGAAAGAAGCCCGTTGCTAATTGATCATGCAGGATGCTGTAACACTGAATAGTTTTAGGTACAAAATTCTCTGAGAACTAAAGCACACTTACTCTGAAAAAACTGTATAGTATACTGAATATGTGAATATTCACTTGAGTGGCTCCCTAGTATAGAATTTACTTGTAGAAATATTTGTTCAAGGTCAGCTTTAGTGAACAATGTGAGGTGGGCATCACCTTAATGCAGGTACTGTTTCCTAATTCCTTTTATCCTTGTCCTTCCCTACCTGTTGACTGTCAGTGTTTCTAAAAATAGTTCTCCAAACTGAGAATGCTTTCCTTTCCCTTTTCACCAGGCTGTCACCATCTTGGGTAACTTATGTCCTTGATCTTTCTTTGAAAGCTCGCCACCAAAGCACCTTATCTCAAATCAAGCTGTAAAGCAAACTCTTATGGGGAGAGCCCTTCAGAATCTGTACCTGTGACCTGTGCTGTCCTAGAGAGAGGACTCCTTGCCCTTGATGTCAGGGATGATAAGAATCTTGAAGGTAGTAAATGAGGGTTTTTTTTTTAAATGTTTTTATTAGTATACAAGGAAGGTGTTGGAGTCAGCTCCATGCTTCTGGGATGAACCTCCAAACCAGACAGTTTATGACCAACCAAAAATCCCATCTTCAAATATCAGCAACCTATAAATTTGAAGATTACATTTCCAACACAGTTTTGAGGGACACACTCAAACCATACCGAAGACAATAAACATTTTATGTATGTGTACTTAGAAGCTCTTAAAATTTTTAAAAAGAAATCTCATACTATATAGAATTTTAAAAATCTATATTATCGCAACTTTGTTTAAACATAACTGGACATTCTAAGTATTACCCATCTACTCCCTCCTTGCCTGGAAAAATAGGACAGAGAACAATACTTCCAAGTTCAGCTTCTCAAACTGTATCACTCTGCTGCCCTGAGGCCGTGCTACAGGTCTTCTTATTAAAGAAAGAATTGTGCAAAACTTTTCCCAGGGCTTTTCCCTAAAAATAAATTTAAGGTGCCAAACATAAAAATGACCATAAAAAATTACTAACATAAGCAAGGGATTACTTTTTTTTTTTTGCCACTGTCAAAATTACCAACAGGTACTCATTGTAAAGGTTCTAACCGGGGCTAAATTATTTTTTCTTTCTACCATTTTCAAAACTATGTGTTTTCTATAAAGAAACATGATATGCATACATATGGCAGAAGCTGATGCTGATACAGATGGGTATGTGTTGGCACAATTACACTTGCTTCTACTCCTCATCCAAGGCATTTGATTATATTTCCAGATCGCCAGCCCTGATGAAGGTTTTGAGAGTAAATCACTTTATGAAAGCTGGTTGGAAAAAGACCCTTCACCTGAAAATAAAGATTGCCCAAGGTAAATAACTTTCATGCCTCTCTTCTGCCATGGGAGGAATTGTGGATTTCCTTTTGCTTTTGTTTCTTCAAACAGTGTCTCACCAATAACTAGAGTAAGTTTAATGAAGCCTTCCTCTGTCCAGCTAGCTGTTGTTTTGCTAACCAGCCAGAACAGACATCTTACAACGTGCAGTGGGATACAACTAGACATACTTTTAAAAACTTGTTAATGATTTTGCTGCACTGTCAGTTATTATTTGGCATTCTTACATAAAATTTCTTTCAGATATGTGGCAAATGCTTTGATAAATAATATAACTTTAAATGACAATAAAGGAAAAATAAATGTATTTTTTTTCTAAATTTAATAAATTATCAATTGTGGGTTTACCTGTAACCAATTTAGATTTTATAGCTTTCTTTTTAAAATCTCTTCATATTCATGCCACAACAAGCTTCTTAGAATTTATTTTATGTTTATCCATTTGTTACTGTAATGATTTCTTATTTTTAAATATTTATTTATTTATTTGCAAGCAGAGAGAAAGGGGGCATGGGAGAATGGGCATGCGAAGGCCTCTAGCCACTGCAAACTTGAACTCCAGATGCATGCCCCACTTTGTACACCTGGCTTTATGTGGGTGGGTATTGGGGAATTGAACCAGAGTTGTTAGGCTTTGTAGGCAAGCATCTTAACCACTGGGCCATCTCTCCAGCCCTGTTCTTAAAAATGTTTTATTTATTTATTTGATAGAAAGAAAGAAGCAGATAGAGAATAGGTGTGCCAGGGCCTCCTAGCCACTGCAAAGGAAATCCAGATGCATGTGCTACTTTGTATATCCAGCTTTGCATGAATACTAGGGAATTGAACCTGGGTCCTTTGGCTTTGCCAGCAAGTGCTTTATAACTGCTGAGCCATCTCCCCAGCTCACTGTAGTAATTTCTAATACCATAGAAATTTATGCTTTATTCAGTATTCTAGGTAGCCTCTGAAACTTTAAGCATGTTTCTATTTATGAAAGTTTCATATGCTTATTCAGCAAAAGTTATATAGGCTCTTTCTCTTAGCAGTTTGAGGTGAGCTGTGAAAACGGTTTGTTTATCTTCTGACACACATAAATCTTCCAAAATTTTACAAATAAAGAATTTCAAATATTTGTATTTACTTTAAGGACATCCATAAAACTGTTTGGACCATCAAAAGTCACCAAGTGAGCAGGGAGTGGTGGTGCACGCCTTTAATCCCAGCACTTGGAAGGCAGAGGTAGGAGGGTTGCCATGAGTTTGAGGCCACCCTGAGACTACGTAGTGAATTCCAGGCTAGAGCAAAACCCTATCTTGAAAAAAAAAAGTCACCAAGTATCTGAAACATGTCATTGCAAAGAAACCATGCATGCCCTCCAAAGTTACAATACTGTAGGTAGGCATTCCAGGGCAAACAGTGGGGCAGGACATAGCATTAGTGGCTCCAAAAGAGCCACTTGCTTGAAAATGCAGACAACAGTGCTGAACTAAGGATGAAGACAGGGACTAGGGAAGTGGCTGTCGGTAAAGTGCTTACAACACAAGCACGGGGCCTGAGTTTGGATCCCTAGCATCCATATAAAATGCCAGGGGTGGTGGCAGACACCTGTAATCCCAGTGCTGGAAAGGCAGATACAAGTGGATCCCTGAGACTTGCAGGATAGCTTCTCTAGCCAAATGTGTAAGTTCTGGGTTCAGCGAGGGACCTCCTCTCAAAAAAGGTGGAGAAACAGCTGAAGAAGATACTTAACATTGGCCTTTGGCTCCCCATGGACACATTCACGTGCACGTGTGCACGCACACATGCACACACACTTGCCCACATACAAATGAACATACACACACAGAAAGAAAAGAAAAAAGAGTGAGCAGGCTGGAGTGATGGCTTAGCAGCTAAGGTGTTTGCCTGTGAATGCATTGGCTAGAGGCCCTGGAATGCCCATTCTCTCCACCCCCCCCATAAATAAATAAAAATAAAATATCTTTTAAAAGAAAAAAGCGAGGAAGGAAGGAAGGAAAAAAAGGAGTGATGGAAGAAGGGGGAGGATAAAGATTCTCTGGTCATTGGATAGGACCAGGTGAAAAAGTACCCAAGATATACCACTGTACCCAAAGAGCTCAAAACTGGGTGAACCTGCAGGTAAGCTCCTCTACCACACTATTCTCAGTGAGAAGGAGCAAGTTGTTCTGAGCCAGAAGAGGACAGAAGAAAAAGATAACCCAGTAGACTCAAGAAATAAAAAATTATGATATGGAAACAAATTCAGCATAAAATAAGTGTATAAAAAAATAAAGAAGGGCCAGGTGTGATAGCGTAAACCTTTAATCCCAGCACTTGGGAGGCAAAGGTAGGAGAATCACTGTGAGTTCGAGGCCATCCTGACACTACATAGTGAATTCCAGGTCAGCCTGGGCTAGAGTGAGACCCTACCTTGAAAAACGGAAAATAACTAAATAAATAAACAAAGAAATAAAGAGAAGAAGGAAAGAAGGAAGGGAGGGAGGAAGGAAGGGCCGGAGAGATTGCTTAGTAGTTAAGGCACTTGCCTATGAAGCCTGAGGACCCAGATTCAATTCCCCAGATGCACAAGGTGGTGCATGTGTGTGGAGTTCATTTGCAGTGGCTAGAGGCCCCAGTGTGCCCATTCTTTGTCATGAATAAATAAATAATATTTTTAAAAATTAAAGAAAAAAGCTGGGCACAGTGTCACTTGCCTTTAATCCCAGTACCTGGGAGGAAGAGATAGGAGGGTCACCATGAGTTTGAGGCCACCGAGACTACACAGTGAATTTCAGATCGGCCTGGCCTAGAGGGAGACCCTACCTCAAAAAAAATTAAATAAAAAAATTGTAGAATAAAGGAAGCATTAAAATATCTCAGGCTTCTCATTTGCAATAATCTAATAATTTTTAAATTTATGGTTATATTTTTAATAATATATAATTTGATCTTCTTTCTTACTCACTATTATGTCATGGACAATTTCCATGTCATTACATTGTATGTTTGTATATATGTGTAAATATGCATAGTGATTTTTAATTATGTACAAAGAAATATATTGTGGATTTGTTTCTGAAAAGAAGTAAGGCACACATATTCTTCATGGTCTTAAAAATAAACTTCCTGTGGCAATTTTCTTATCAGACTGTAGTTCCCTGAGTGCATGGCCTGTGGCTTCCTTGTTTCCTCTCTAAACAAATACCACAAATGTTGAAAATACAGAAGAGAGCATTGTCACTTCGCTACAGAATTTTGTGGTACTATCCAACTCTGGTCCTATTCAAGCAGCTTATCAGTAGTATTCCAGCAAATTATAGGAAAGTGTCCTGGAAAAAATGTTTTCTGGGCTAGAGAGATGGCTTAGTGGTTAAGCGTTTGCCTGTGAAGCCTAAGGACCCCAGTTCGAGGCTCGATTCCCCAGGACCCACATTTGCCAGATGCACAAGAGGGCACACGTGTCTGGAGTTCGTTGGCAGTGGCTGGAGGCACTGGCGCACCCATTCTCTCTCTCCCTCTACCTGCCTCTTTCTTTCTCTGTCTGTAGCTCTCAAATAATTTTAAAAAATGTTGTCTCTTTTCATTCTTTATTTTTGTGTATGTGTGTTCATGTGGACCCCTGTGTGCCCATGCTTGAAGGCCAGAGGAGGATGTTGGGGGGCCTCTTCCAATGCTCTTCTGCCTTAGTTCCTTGAGATGGGGTCTTTCTGATTCTAGAACACTCTATTTTTTAGTGGGACTGACTGCCCAGGCAGTCCCAGCAGTCCTCTTGTCTCTGTCCCCTCAGACCTGCATTGTAAGCATGCAGAGCCATGCCTGGCTTTTTCACTTGGGTGATACTGATCAAACGCAGGTCCTCATGCTTGCATAGCAAGCACTCTTACCCGTTGAGGTCTCTCCTCGGTGTTTAATTGTTATAACCAATGTGCTCTGTAATTCTTTGCTGCTTTGGGGGCAGGATTCATTATCCCATTGGCTTAACTTTGCGTTATTTGTGCATGTGTGTGTTTACTTTTTTATATTCTGTACTAGAATCAATAAGCTGGGATCTGGAAGTGATTTTGAGGCCTATTTTCAGAGACTTGGAATTGCTTCAGGAAGAGTGCGCTATACTAAGAATAGGGTAAGCCATGTAACCATTTCAATATACAGTATAAATGTCAGCTATGACCTGAAGAATAGCTACAGATTGAGATATCGAAAATCTCAGAAAAATATATTTTTGTATATCTCTGTATGTCTATTAGTTAAATTTCACATTCTTTTAAAAGTGGTCAGTCAGTCAGCAGCTGCGAAAGGAGTCTCTTCTGCTGGGTGGGCCTGTGGGGCCTGTGGTCCTGTCGTGGGTTTTTGAGTTCCCAGTGGACCAGGCTGGTTCAGGTAAGGGTCCCCACCTACCAGATTCATTGTACACTGGACGTTAGCAAACACCTGAACCTGTTGCACCTGCTGGTTTCCATCTGCTTCTGTTTTAAGAAGGTCAGTGGATGAGAGCTGGCTGCAGTAGGGGCCTATGTGTCTCAGTTCTGGATCATTCAGCTGTTCAGGACACACAGTATTCATTCCTGGCATCTGCAAAGAGCTCATCTGCATCTGGCCCATCATCAGGTTCATGTTCTGAACATTGGTATTTCCACCTGCCATGGACATGGTGATGCTCATGTTGTACACTCCTGGCTGTGCAGGTGTGGCTTGGCTCTGGACAGCTTGACTGAACACATTGTTGGTTCCTGTTGTTCCATGCTGCCAGGCCTTCATGTCTGGTGACTGGTACCCAGAAGTGGGTGGAGTTTGCTGAAGTAGCGAGCTTTGAGGAGGAGGGATAGGCATTGGCACCATGGAGCTCCCAGGACTTAGACATGGGGCAAAACTGGCCTCACCTTGGGGAACCATTCCTGATCTTGGTTACTGGAAGACATTCTGCTGCATCTGAGGGTTGATTCCAGTGCAGAAGTGTCCTCCGATGTTTCCTGTCATGCCTCTGTTCACCATGCTGTTGCGGTTGGCCAAGGATGCTTCAGGATTTGCTGACAGTTGAGAAAACGAGCTGGTAGAAGGAGGAGGGGGTTTCCTGCATTTGTACCATAGTTTGGTGGGTAGGGGAATTGCTGTGGAGCACCCTGAGGAAGACGGGGGTTACCCATCTGAACTGGCAGTCCAGATGAGGGAGGGAGGCTGTTCCCAAAGCTCTGCTGCCGCATGAGCATGGCTCTTTGCTGCTGGATTAGCTGCCTCTGTCGGTGCTGCTGACTGTACAACTCCCGCTGACGTTGTGCTAACATCTGTGCATTCAGGGCGCTGAGGGGTAATTTGCTGCTGCATGCTTGATCTCATGTTGATGCCAACAGGAGCAGTTGCTGCAAACTGGTTTAAAATAGCTTGCCAGTTCTGGTGTATTAACTGTTGCTGTCCCTGCAATCGCTGCTGTAGTTGAAGTCGAAGCTGGTTAGGTGCAGCTGGAGGTCTGTTTAGCGTTTGCTGGGGCTGCATGCCCATGCCGGGTAAAAATGGGCCTCATTTAACCCACTTCTTAAAAAGGTTTTATCATCTCTAAAGTTTCAACATCTCTGATGGGTCTTGGGGAAAATTCTAGATCACTCCCATACACTATCATGGAATTGTTTGGTATCAGGCAGCAAGTAGACCTGTGACTTGATAGAAAGATAGATTGCCCACTCCTTTATAGATGGAGTAGGAAGGAAATCTGGGATATTTGTGAATATTTTACACCTGGGATTATTCAGTGAAGTAGCGGATCACATAACAATGCCAGATGCTTAGCAGGTTATACACTAAGTGATTCACAACCTCCTCTCAAAGCACTATTTGTTGGAGAGAATCTTATTTTGTTGCTGACTTGTGCAGGCCTGAGACGTGTTCTTTTGGAGGGTGTGTTTTGGTTACGGGGCATGCCAGTTTAGGATCTGTCTGTCAGTTGCTGCTGCACATATTTACAGCCCTGCCTGCGTCAATTCCCTGTGTCTTGTGCACAGAGAATTAAGCAAGTTGTTTGTGTTTTTGAATTTGATACTTTTTTATACTCTCCACTGGCTAGTTTGCCATTTTCATTAGAGCACCCTAATGATGTGCAGCACTTGGATATCTCCAACAAATACTATAATTTCTTTTCCACATCATAAATTATTATATGAACCAAATTATATATTAGTAGACACAATTTTTATAGCTTTTAATCAGTTTTTCAATCCAAAAATCTAATGACCAACATTTTCCTTGTCCATAGTATATCAACTGTGAATTACTATCCAGAATACATTCAGGGACAAAGACACAAAGATGGCTCCATAATATTGTAAAATAGATGCATAAAGTTTGTGTATTGACACTCACTGCTTTGACAGATGAGCACCAAGCAACATGGGTCTGAGCTGCACAACTCCACTGAGATGTAATTTGTTTTTGGAGACTTGCAATAATTTGAAAAAAAGATTATAAGCAGATGAGTATTCCTGATCCACAAAATTTAAAATTAGCTATGTCATGCATAAATTTTATGTAGATAAGACTACTTTATTTTATCTTTTACTAACATAGTATTTATACAAATTTACTGTACAGAGTTATCTACTTTCTCTGAGATAAGCTGTCATGTATCTGAGGCTGGACTCAGATTTGTTATGTATTTGAGCCTGGCCTTGAACTCCAGTCCTCCTGCCTTTACCTCTTGAGTGCTTGGATTATAGGCATGTGCCATCACACCTGGCTACAAAATATAAATTTTTCCAAAATCTATGCACTCCACTTGATTAAACATTAATGCCATTTTGTGGTAGAATGAAATATAAGCACATGTAAAGATTTTGTATTAGAGTATATAACTGCATAGATTTATTGTAGTATACACTGCACTACTGAAATAAATTCATAGCTACTTTGTGCAATATCATGGTGAACTTGTGTTGTATCTGTTAAAATGACATATGACATTGATCTTGAGCAGTCATTCTTTCCAGTGAGTTGCCTGTCATAGTAAAAAGTAAACTCTTGTGGCTCTTATATATTTTTTACCATGTGGACTACATACCGCATACAAAATAGGTATTGTTTATGCTATTGCTAAGGCTTCCCACAAATAGCAGGCTATTAGGACTTTAGTTTGAAGGAAGGCCTAAAAATTTATACATTGATTTTCAAATACTTGTGAGAATGAGGTTGGCTTTCTTGACCCCTGTGTGTTTCAAGGGTCAACTGTATGTGAAAGATGTGCTTTGGCTCATTTTTAAAGCCTGTTCACAGTTACACTCTGGCATTGATTTTAACAGTTAGTTATCTAGATTCTGAAGCCATAGTAGATTAGAAGCACTTACTCAGTAGAAGAAGGACTGATACAAGGCTGGCTTTTTTAGTGATACTAGAACCAGTAAGCCCTGTAAGAAGGTAGCAGGTGGTAAAAAATAAAATTGGACTATACAGACCTAAGAACTCAAAAACTATTTCCACGGGGTAGAAATCTGATAGTGTGTTCATGACAGTCACTTCCAGGTGGGAATTCAAGATTAAGTGGCGTCTGGTGGAACAGTGCAGGAGAGGGAGAGGATCCATTAGCATCCTTCAGCTTTACACACACTTAGTGCCCGGAACCTTGCCTCCCAACACATTAAGAATTTTGAATTACACCCATTTGACTGTGTATCCCTTAGTTTTCGTGATCAGAAAGAAGAAGCAGCATTTACCTATATTACAAAATGAAATGAAAAATTTTAAATCAGTGTGTTCTTTGGTTACAGTGTTTTCATTAATTGGTTTTTAAAAATGTTTATTTGCAAGGAGAAAGAGAGAAAGATATAAAGTGAGCATATGTGTGTTTGGGCATGTCCCAGGGCTTGTTGCCACTGTGAACAAACTGAGATGCATGCACCACTTTGCACATCTGGGAGATGGCAGGTGGAGACAGGAGAAACTGTGGCAAAACTCAGGGTGTCCTAAGGATTGTTTTATAATTACTCCTATGATTAAAATGTTATAACTTGGGGGCTGGTAAGATGACTTGGTTGGCAAAGTGCTTGCCATGCAAGTATGAGGACCTGAGTTCAGATCCCCAGAACCTACGTAAAAGCCAGGCACAGTGGTGCATGCTTGTAATCCCAATATTGGGGAGGCAGAGACACAAGGATCCGTGGGGCTTGCTGGCTATGTAGCTTAGTTGAATCAGTGAGTTACAGGTTCAGTGAGAGACTCTTCCCAAAAAGTAAGGGGGAAGTGATTGAGGAAGACACTTGGCATTGGCATCTGGCCTCCACATGCACACATACACTTGTGCATGTATACCTGCACACACACATATGAACACACATACATGCACATGCCTACCACACACACATACATACAATTTTTTAAATTGGGCTGGGAAGATGGTTCAGTGGGTAAAGCACTTGCTGTGGAAGCCGGATGACCTAAGTTTGCACTCCCAGAATCCACATAAAGCTGACACAGTAGTACAGATGTCTAAACCCCTACAGGAGATAGGAGGTGGAGACAGGCAAATCTATGGAAGCTCACAGACCAGCCTGGCATATGTAGAGGTGAACAAGTGGCCCTGCCTCAAACAAGGTGGAAGGCAGAGACTGACACTTGAGATTGTCCTCTCACTTCCACATGCACGCTGGGGCCTGTGCATACCTGCATTCACACACACACGCACAAACACACACAAACACATAGGATGATTAAAAATGTTATAAGTTGGGCATTTGTTATTTGCTTATTCTTGACTCTCTTCCTGTTTTAGAAAACAGATAAATATAGCAGCTATCCTGTATACCACACCATTTATGAGACATTTGAATTAGTAGAGAATTTTTATGATCCCACATTTAAGAAGCAGCTTTCTGTGGCTCAGTTACGAGGAGCATTGGTATATCAGCTTGCAGACTCTACAGTCATTCCTTTCAATATTCAAGACTATGCAATGGCTTTGAAAAACTATGCAACAAGTATCTCCAGTGTATCCAAGAAACATGGTCAACAACTGACAGACTATGGAGTATCATTTGGTAAGATGTTTTACAGACTTTAAGGTAGAGCATTAAGATATTAATATACTACCATGATCAGTGTATGCTGTTTCATTCTAGAATGAATCCCTGCTCACTTGCTAATTTGGACTTTCAGGCAAAAGCTTTAAATCAGTGCCTATTTAGGAATCTGATTTAACCTGACATGCCTGTAATGAGTCCATTATTGGTTAGTCCTAAGACATTAAGTTGGTAAATTTTTTTTCTATGTCAGTGCTCTTAAAAACATTCTTACTTTTTTTAAGGAATGAAATGGGAAAGCTGTATATGTGCATTAGTGCTTATCTGTATGAATAACTTTTTATACAAGTGTGGCAGTCTTCCTTTTCTGAGTGGTTTCTGAGTGGCTGCTGTCCACGCCACGTGTTTCCAATAAAGTAGCGATGAGACACAGTGCAATGAATGCATCTTCAAGCAGTGGGGTCAGAAGCACCTGGCCTGATTCAGATACTGGCTCTTCCATTTAGACTCTGTGACCTTTAAAAACTATTTAATCTCTCAACTTCCAGCATCTTACACCATGAGAATGTGTGATGGAGATTGTTAGGCACTGAGCAATCTGTGCATGTTGCTTGTTGTCATGATTTAGTCATAACCACTTTCTTTTATGACTTTGGGGCACTTATTCTTAGTATACTACAATGATCAAATTGTATTGAACACCTGCTATGTCCCAAGTACATTATTGCTTGGAGATATAGTCAAAGTCCTCAAACAACTTAAAAGTTTCATATGAGGAAAGGGAAGGCAGAGGACAAGTTATTAGAGAGGCAAAAAAAGAGTAACTAAGAACACAGAGAAAATGGTCCATAATGATATTTAAATGATATTTTGAATATTATTACACATGGATTAGTAATTGTTATAAAATTATGAAGAGCAGCAGGTATTTTGATCTGGAAATAAGATGAAGTAAATAAGGGCTGAGTGTGGCCATGAATACCTGTAATGCAGCACTCAGGAGGCTGAAGTAAGAGGATCAAAAGTTCTAGGCTAGCCTGGGTTACATAACAAGGTGCTGTCTTAAAAATGAAACAAAACAGGGCTGGAGAGATGGCTTAGCAGTTAAGCGCTTGCCTGTGAAGCCTAAGGACCCCGGTTCGAGGCTCAATTCCCCAGGACCCACATTAGCCAGATGCACAAGGGGGCGCACACATCTGGAGTTCGTTTGCAGTGGCTGGAAGCCCTGGTGCACCCATTCTCTCTCTCTACCCATCTTTCTCTCTCTGTCTGTCACTTTCAAATAAACAAACAAAAAAAATGAAACAAAACAAAAGAGCTGCGAGATGGCTTGGCAGTTAAGATGCTTGCTTGCAAAGCCAAAGCACCCAGGTTGGATTCCCCAGGACCCACATCAGCCAGATGCATGAAGTGGCACATGTGTCTACAGCTTGTTTGCAGTGGCTGAAGGCCCTGGCATGCCCATTTTCTCTCTTTTTTTCTCTCTCTCTCAGGTAAATAAATAATTAAATAAACTAAATGTTAAAAAAAACCCAAATTATAAAAAGAGAGAAATTGTGTTTTAATCTAATAGTGATTGGAGCATCTTCACACGATCAGGGAAATGAAAAGACATGAAATTAGAGAAATGAGCAGAGCCTACAGCAAGCCTACTTGTAGTTCTGTGCCCACATACCACCCCTAGGCTTCCTTTGGAGAAATACCTCTTACTCTCATGTATAAATTGAGGTCCAATCAAGAGGCATGCTACATTGGCTCAGTGAAGAGTCTCTCTCTCTCTCTCTCTGCCAGGTTAGTGCTTACCTTCTCAGGAACTGGTCTGATTTGCTCATGCTGTTCCTGATTTTTTTTTTTTTTTTGGTTTTTCGAGGTAGGGTCTCACTGTAGCCCAGGCTGACCTGGAATTCACTATGGAGTCTCAGGGTGGCCTCGAACTCATGGCAATCCTCCTACCTCTGCCTCCCGAGTGCTGGGATTAAAGGCGTGCGCCACCACGCCCAGCTTGTTCCTGATATTTTAAAACTTTCCATCTCTATTGGTTACTCCCCACCAGATGAGATATCTTTTGCATCTTTTTTTTTTCAAGGTAGAGTTTCATTCTAGTCCAGGCTGACCTGGAATTCACTATGGAGTCTCAGGTGGCCTTGAACTCACAGTGATCCTTCTACCTCTGCCTCCCTCTCTAGGATTAAAGGCGTGCATCACTACACCTGGCTCAAGAGTTCTTCTTCTTTTTATTTTTTAATCTTTTGCATCTTAACAGTAGTATTTCTGTTTTATTGTGCCATAATTTTTTCACCTTCAAAATTCTTCAGATAATAGAAGTTTCTTAGAAAATGTTCTAATGAGGAATGAAGGTCTGATGAATGAAGAAATGCATAATCTGTACTTGCAGTTCTTAGTTCCAACAACCAATTCACTGTGCTCTCATGTCCTAACTATACTGAAAATACTCTTGCCAAAATGGTCATTTAGTGTGTCACTAACTCCTACGGACATAGTTCAGCACTTACCTTCTGTACTGTTAAAATATAAATTTCTGGGCTGCAGAGATGGCTTAGCGGTTAAGGCGTTTGCCTGCAAAGCCAAAGGACCCCGGTTTGACTCTCCAGGACCCATGTAAGCCCGATGCACAAGGGGCACATGCATCTGGAGTTCATTTACAGTGGCTGGAGGCCCTGGTGTGCCCATTCTGTCTCTCTCTCCCTCTGCCTCTTTCTTTCTCTCAAATAAATAAATATATTTAAAAAAAAGAAAAAAAATATAAATTTCCTTCTTCAGCATACTCTTAGCTTCCATCATATCCACTATTTGATGATTTGACTGGAACATGCTTTATTTAAACAAGCAAAGGTTTAAAGAAATCTAAGACTAAAAAGTCTTTTTTTAAAAAGAATTATTTATTTGAAAGAGATAGAAAGGGAGGAGAGAGATAGAAAAGAGAGAGAGTATGGGCCCACCAGGGCCTTCTCCCACTGCAAATGAATTCAAGACACATGCACCACTTTGCACATCTGGCTTTACATGGGTATTGGGGAATCAAACCTTGGCTGTCAGAAATTGCAAGAAAGTACCCCTAACTACTGAGCCATCTTCCAACCCCTAAAAATGCTTTTTAAAAAATACTAAAAGGGGCCTGGAGAGGTGACTTAGTGGTTAAGATGCTTGGCTGCAAAGCCTAATGACTGAGTTTGATTCCCTAGTACCCATGTAAAGCCAGAAGTACAAATTAGCACATGTATCTAGAGTTCATTTGCAGAGGCTGGAAGCCGTGGTGCACCCATTCTCTCTCTGTCTTCTTGCTTGCAAATAAATAAATAAATAAATATTTTAAAAACAAAAATGAAAAATACTAAACGGGGTCTGAGATGGTTCAGTGGTTAAAAGCATTTGCTTACAAGACCTGCTGTCCAGAGTTCAATTCTCAAGCCACCCATGTTAGCTGTATGTAAAAGAGGCACAAGTGTCTACTGTTTATTTGCAGTGGCAAGAGGCCATGGTGCACCTATACACATATGTGCAAGTAAATAAAGAATGATTTAAAAACACTAGATATACATACATTAAGGGTAACATATCCTAGCCATGCAACCTGATAGTCCTATGACCTGAGATATATGCACCCATCTGTAAAATAAATATTGCTTTTTCTGAATCACAGAATTGATGCAAGTAGCAAATCAGTCATGTACATTGAAGTGCTGCTAAGAAAACCCTGAACACAGTAAGGTTATAATAAAAAAAATACAGTGCACTGAAAATCTAATCACTTTCCTTAGAAATGTTATGAATAAGGATTCTTTTCCTCAGACTCGATATGATATTTGCCATAGGAAACTTTCTGAACAAGATGACCTATTTGAAAATAAAGATTGGTTTCACTTTAATTCTGAAACAATGGTGGAGGTCAAGTCAGTATGGTGGTTCATGCCTATAATTACAAAATTAGGAAGGCTGAATTAGGAGGGTTGTCTTGAGTTTGAGTCCAGCCTGGCCTGCAAATGAGTCTCAGATCAGTCTGAGCTTGAGTGTGACCTGCTATAAACACCACCCCCTCAAAATAAGTTATGGGGATCATAGTTACAGTTATATATAGTATCTAGCATATAATTATCCCAATAAAAACACTTGGTTAAGGAAGGAAGGAAGAAATGTTGGGATTTAGTAAATTATTGGCTAAAGACTTATTCATATCCTACACTCTTACAAGGTAATTTCTTGAGAACCAATTCATTCACTTTGTAAAGTTTTAAACATTTTTCTAACATGTTCCATTGGTCTGCAGGGATGCTCAGTAGAAGTGGCTTTCCTGCTTATGTAGCCTTACCAGTCTGGAATGGAGAGGACAGAAGTATGAATCCTGAACTATAAATCGGTGTTTACAGTTGCTTGCGTTTTTCTGTGTTTTGTTTTGTCCCCCAAGATTCCTTATTTTCTGCTGTGAAAAACTTCTCAGAGGCTGCTTCAGATTTTCACAGAAGACTTACACAGGTTGATCTGAATGAGTAAGTTTCAGCTGTCTACTGAAAAGCAGTCTGGTTACCAGAGGGGCTTTCACTGATGAGCATCTGCTCCTTGTCACTGCTGTCCAGCTAAGGTTTGCACGCCAGCTACACCAGTACCACTGAGGAGATGGTTAGAGGCAGCAGCCAGACCTCAGCCAGGATGTACCAAATCAGAGTCTTGCTTTGTTAGTGACATCCTCAGATGATTTATATTACTGACATTAACATCTGAGGAGCTAGAAGCCCACCTTCAGTTTGAACCATGAGAATTCTGACCCTAGCTGGTGATTCATAGCTCTCTGGGCTCCTATACATTCAAAATATATGACTTTACAGTCCTTGTCGTATACTCCTGTGCGTAAGTTAACTAGTTATTTTTATTGATGCAATTTGTATAACTTTTTGCCACTTTTAGGTTGTATATTAAAATGTTATGTGATCATTATAAATTGTACCATAATATAGGCCATGTCATATTTATTTTTTCAGGCTGAATAAGAAAACTATTTTGAAGTTCTTCCCTGCTCCTTTGAATTTTAGGAGAATCCAGGGAGCTTGCTTCACTTCTCCAAAAGTAGCATAAAGATTTTGAGTTCAAAGGGGACCCCTCCATGGTGTGCAGCTGCCCCCGCTCTGCTTGCAAACTCCTGAAGCCTTTGCTCTTCGTCGCTCAGCCTTTATTCTGTTCCTTCTTACTGGGTGACTTGTAAGGAGTCAGTTGATAGGTCACCCTTCCTCTCTAGGAGCTTGACAGTCCTACAGAGAAATAAAGATAATCTTTCAGTTCTTTTTCATCCCTCTGTGGCCTTGGAAAACAAAACAAACCATTTTCCAATAGCACTCTCTGTTTATTATAAATGCCAGAAAACTGTCCTGCTGTTATATGTTGCTTACTATGTAAAGTATTATTGTACTAACATGAATTTTATTAACAATCTATTGGTTTTTTGATCCATTTCCCATGCTTTATCTTTATTTAATATTATTTCAAGCACGGTTCACTGGTAATGGTTTTAATGATGTATTTCTTGTTCTCCAAGTCCTATGGCAGTGAGAATTATGAATGACCAACTGATGCTCTTGGAAAGGGCATTCATAGATCCCCTTGGCTTACCTGGGAGGCAGTTCTACCGGTAAGCACATGACTGTGGTCCATAGGGCATCAAGTACATTACATGCTCAAAGAAGCATCCAAAGAGTGCTTAAAACTAAGGCTATCAGAATAGTGGAAAGTGACTATATATACTTAAGGGTATATGGGCAATATTATGCATGTATCCAATAATCACATAATATTTAGTATCAAAACAGAAATTTCACATTGTTTATTAGTTTCTTGTGTGTGCAAATAGTCATATTTGATAAAGAACCCTTAATAAAATATTGAAGCCATAAAATTTTAAAGGGTATCTTAGAGCTCACTTAGTTCAACTATCTACATGACTCCTTTGAGGCTCACTGGTAAGTAACCCATGTCACTTGTAGGGAAGGCATAATTATCAGAACATTTTCTTCATAAAAATCTTAAAAATTTTGTTCTGTGATATTCTCACCTATATTATTTTATCCTGTTAACATGTTTAAATATATTTATGTGTGCATATAAATGTGTAAATTAAATATATGTTTACCTGTAACTACAGTTATATTTATGGGCAAATTTGTTTGTTATATGCATGTCATATATATATATATATATATATATATATGTAAATTTATACATTTATATTACTTGTGTTTACCTTGCCATGTAAATATAGAAACATTTATATTTACATAAATAGAACCATACCTTATTTATAACTTAAAAATTATTAACTTATTTAAGAGGGAGGCTCAGCAGTTAAGGTGCTTGTCTGTAAAACCTAACAATCCGGGTTCAATTCCCTGGTGCCTACATAAAGGCAGATGCATAGGGTGATGCATGCATTTGGAGTTCATTTGCAGGGGCTAGAGGCTTTGCCATGCCCATTTTCTTTCTCCTCTCTCTGTCTCTCTCTGTTTGAAAATGAATAAATAAGAAAAAAATATAATCATTTTTATTAAGTAGAAACTTGTATTGACACTTCATATGTTGGTACCATCATTTCCTTTCTCCTTGCTTCCAGTCCACTGAGGGCTGTCCTTAGTGGGATTGCTGGTATTCACTATGTAGTTGTAGGTTATGAGTTATGAGAGCAGCAGTCTGTCATTGTGGGGAGGGCTAAGTCTCTGGGTATTCTTTCCAACCCTGTGGTTCTTACAAAAATAGGGAGAGGGCACACCAGGGCTCCCATGCTGCTGCACAGGAGCTCCAAACACATGGGGCAGTTTGTGCATCTGGTTCTCCATGAGTACTGGGTTTTGAATTTAGGCCGAGAGATGTTCAGCCATCTCCCCAGCCCTGATTTCTCTCTCTCTCTCCTTTCTCTCTGAACTTAATGCTGTTTTGATAACAGTGGATGGCTCCAGCGCTTCCTTCTCATTCCTAAACACTGCTCCCGTATTTGGCTTTCATGTACAATCTTAGTGAGTCCTTATTGAGATATGTTAGGTATGTCTTTTGCCCAAATATTTAGTATATGAAATGTCTTTCCCTATTTGAACATTTACAAATCTCTTTATAATCAGGTCCTGACAATTGATTTGACTACATTAAAAAGACTACACCATATTTTTCAAATTCATTTTGAACTATTAACTGAACATGAAGACTTTTTTAGAGTTCCCATTAAGGCTGGGTGTGGTGGTATACACATTTAATCCAAGGGTTTGGAGGCTGAGGTAGGAGGATTGCCATGAGTTTGAGAATCTTAGACCAACCTGGAGCTACAGAGTGAGTTCCAGGTCAGCCTGGGCTAAAGTGAGACCCTACCTTGAAAACAAAAGAAAAGAAAAAAGAACATATTTCATATTTCTGTTTTATCTTACTAAAACAGTGGTATAGAAATACTATTTTCCCTTTGTTACTGTAAGGGTTACTTTATGGATTGGACATATGACATACTGCACACCTACACTTAGTATCTGCTGATAGATACCGCTCTGACATCTGTTCCATTTGTTTTAAAAATGAGGACTGTTTCTTTTAGGCACATCATCTTTGCTCCAAGTAGCCACAACAAATATGCTGGAGAATCATTCCCTGGGATTTATGATGCCATGTTTGACATTGAAAATAGACCAGACCCTCACTTGGCCTGGGCAGAAGTGAAGAAACATATTTCTGTTGCAGCATTTACAATTCATGCAGCAGCGGAGACACTGCAGGATGTGTTCTAGAAGGTATGAGTGAAGTGGCTTCACTATTAAAGATGCTGCAGAAAGACCAAGGGTGAAATTTCTCTTCTCTTTGATGGTTCATAAAGCCAGTATATTCTAAAAATCTTGAGTTTTTTTTATGGTTGATTATTCCACCTTGTTTTTTGGCAAACCTTTTTTCTCTTGCATGCATGTTCAGGAAAAGTGAAACTGAAGACAATGAAAATGCCCATATGTCCATCAACAGATGAATGGATGATTGCGGCACATTCACAATGGGATTCTGCTAAAAATAGAAGGACTGCCAACACATCCACCATTACTGGCAGATGATGCTGAGATATACAAGAGTACTTAGGGAAAAACTGTTCTACAATGTTCACAATCAGATAGGAAAATTTCTGTGATAAATGGCTCTTAACTTGAACATGAGTTACACAAATGTATATATTTACCAAGTATCACCAAATTGTTATCTAAATGTGTATGTATTATTGAAAATTGTGCTATAATAGTTTTAATCACAAGGGGGAGATAAACAACAAAAAATAAAGGTTGGAAAAGAAAATAGGAATCACATATCTTCTCTTATAAAATGACTACAGAGTACAAATTGTCAGAAAGTCAATCTGTGAACTTTGGTAACTTCAGCTGTACTGAATGAGCAGGCTGGTTAGGTGAGAAACAACTGCAACAAATCTCCATTCTACCTCCGCAAACAAGCCTGTCTGCATCGCAAGTTCTTGTGCAGAGCCTCAGGATGACAGGCAAACACCATGAAAGCTTCATTCATCAAGAGGACTTTGTGTATGGCCCAGTGGTAGGATTGTGGTCTACCTTTCTCAAGGCCCCAGGTTTGGTCCTTAGTACCACACATGTCCATGCACATGTGCATATGAATGTAATGATGCAGGATTGGAGTTCTGGGAAGGGTTAGATCTTCATAAAGATGCAGGAGATCCCAAGTTCCTAAATTCCAACTTTGAGTCCTTGTTCAAGTTATAAAAGAATTGAAAAATGCAGACATGGAGAAGGGTAAGTTGTGGGAATTCTTTAAGG
This sequence comes from Jaculus jaculus, assembly GCF_020740685.1. Taxonomy (NCBI): domain Eukaryota; kingdom Metazoa; phylum Chordata; class Mammalia; order Rodentia; family Dipodidae; genus Jaculus; species Jaculus jaculus. Next base: position 126,112,872 of record NC_059104.1, on the reverse strand, counting down.
ATAGTATGGAAAATGGAGAGCAGAAAAGAACCGGAAAGAAGAATTCCTTCCCCCTCCCAGAATTGCTGGTAGAGGACAAGAAAAGACCAGGGAAAAGTTTCCCTTACATGGGGACTATAAGTCTTAATCTTCTTCGGGGGTGGGGGAGGTGGGAGGACGGAGAAGGAAAGAAGAGATTTATACAGGTGTCTCGGGCCCATTTATAAAATGAACCAGACATCCAGTTAGAATGAGCCACATCATCAGACTCGGGTGTGTAGGGAGACACCTGATTGCCTGGTGAGTGAACAGCTACAGTGACTCAGGAAGGGCCTGTCACAAAGTTAAGCCCCAGAAACTGAAGATGAAACAGGAAGATGGTCTTGTAGCCATGTTAGGTGAAACTGGATAAGACATGGGTTCTAGTTCTGCCAGGGCAGGCAAGGCAGCATTCATGTTTCTGTTGGCCAGTATCTACCTAACAGCAAAAAAGTTATCTTCCTCCTAGTTTGTATCAATACACACACACACACACACACACACACACACACACACACACACAAACACTCAGCTTCATTAAGCTTTGTTGTTAACTACAGAAGTCTTCAGAATAAAAAATTGAAAGTGCCTTCATAAGGAAGCATAACTCACTAAAAAAAGCCATTGCTCAGTTTGACCACAGAAGAAATGACCCAACTGCCTTTGTACCCCGGCCAACAGATAGTAAAATTTAGCAAGTGGAATGTTTAGAGGCAAACATGTCTAATACATCTCAGTATTCCCAAATGGACCTCACTAGTTCCCCATAAGTGGTACGTATACTGAGAGAGGAAAGAAACAAAAAGTTAAGATGACATGGGAAAAGTGACCCCATCACTCGAGAGTCTAATTGATGTCTTTCACCAGGACAAGAATTCCAACACAATTAACATTCATGTGACAGTTGACTACACATATTTATTTTGTAATGAGATGTTTCACATTTAAAACAGCATTCAATTATGCACAAGGCCTTTGTGTCATGATTAATTATGGCCTTCTCCTTTCCCAGATGTAAATATACAATTTTCTGAGGATCTTACAAGACTATAAGCTTTCTTTCTTTTTTTTTTTTTTTAACAGTAAAAACCTGTCTTAGCTGGATGTGGTGGCACATACCTTTAATCCCAGCACTTGGGAGGCAGAGGTAGGAGGACTGCTGTGAGTTAAGGCCAGTCTGGGATTGCAAAGTGATTTCTGGGTCAGCCTCGGCTACAGTAAGACCTTACCTTGAAAAAGCAAACAAACAAAAACTTGTTTGAACTTTTTTGTAACCTACTAAAGATTCTTTTAAACCTTGTGACCTGTGTTTTTTTCTTAGCCTGCAATGCTATCCAATGTACCCTCAAGACACACCCAATGATTTCAGTGTCCACAAAGGGGAGGGAAAACAAAGACCAAGACAAAAAAGGAAACATGTGTACAGAAGTTCTCTGATAATCCTGTGTACAGTGTAAGCTTAGAAGTCATCAGAGTTGTATATATAGGTATCAAGAAGACCCTCCCTTGTGTAGCTCAAGACTACACCTGGGGTATACTGTCCTTTTTATAAGAACCTCTCCATTAATACCCATGCTAAAATCTATGTTGTTTCAGTGTCATCTTAATGAAATCCAATTCTGGTTCACACTGTAAGGGACAGAACATGTGCCAGAGAGAGAGAGAGAGAGAGAGAGAGAGAGAGAGAGAGCGAGCGAGCGAGCAAGCGAGCATGGGTTCTGTGTAAATGCCCCATAAAGGTGAACCAGTCTCCTGGCCTGGGGCCTTTGAGCTGAACTTTTTCCTGTTCACATAGTCATTTTCTTGCTTACAAGTGTTCTCTTTCTTAAACTGTTTGTCTACCACTATGTATGTATACCTTCTCCAGTTCTTTGCTCTAGGACACAGGACCCGGAAATCTGAATGCTTTTTGTACTCTGACCCATGCCTATTACAGCAGTACCTGGGGAACTCTTTCAGACAATGCCACTCCGGTGAATCAAGGAGTCTAGGCAACTTCCCACAGAAAAGAATTTTAGGACGAGTCAGAAGTATAAGAAACTAATAATATAGTTACTGGCAGCTTAATTAAAATTGAGATTAACTGCATTTTTCTATACTAAGCAACATTTGAAATATCTTGGATTATTTAAAATTAAACATGAAAGAATTTAAGAAATTAATCAAGTTTGGAGTTTTTGATGATCAAGTAAGTGCCAAAACTGTTGAGCCATCTCCTCATCCCCTGTTTTTCTGGATTGTTGCTCCCACTACCTAATGACCCCGACGATGGCTGACCTGGCATTTTTTAATACACCACTCACCTTTTCTCCCTAACTATCCCTTAGAAACAGCTGACTATAGCCCAAAATTGGAGATCTCCCTCTTTCCTTCCTTCCTCCCCCTCCGTGTGCTATAATTATCCCAGTCTGTCGGTAGACAGTGGCCACTGCTCTGGTGCTTGCACTAGATAATCCCTCGACAGGTGTTTCTTGGGAATAACCCCTGTGTTGTCACAAAGTCACTCTCCCCTTGTCTTTCCTTGCTCTGCTGAGCCTTGGCCTGTATAGGGAGCCAGGGGTATGGGAACTTCAACAGGAGCCCTCTCTGCTCTTTCCTCCCGCTGGTTCCCTCCCTGACTCTTTCCCTTCTCCTTGAGTGACTGGCAGGGACCACAGGGACCATCTCCATTGTTCTCATTACATGCTTCACTGGCTGATTTATCCTTGGGTGAATTTTGGATTTTTCCTCCCTCTGTCAGAAATTCTCTCTGTCCATTTGCCATGTAAGCCAACCAGAAACCCCAGTGCTTTGTAGAGAGCTTACCATTGCCATACTTGGCCTCAGGTGTGCTGCTGGCCACCCTGCTGAGGAGGAGAGATGTCCCTCTTCCTCTTGACCAGCTTGTCTGGCCAGAACCACTCAATTGTGGGGATGCCCCTTCCCTTTAGCTTGCCTTCTCTTCTCTGGAAGGAATTGCCCTTCTCAGTCCCTTGTCTCCATGGACCAATGCTGGTATACAGAGTTGAACCTTTAACCTATCCTGCACCTGCCTTGCTGGCACGGTGCCAATCCTCATGCTGCTGAACAAAGCTGACTCATTGGCCATATTTTTCCTGCCTCCCTTGCATGCAGGATCACAATTCTAACTCTTAACTCCTCTGTGTCTTCTCTATTTATGATAAGTTCATATTACCTCAAGCATAAGCTCCTATGAGGATTAGCTTTTAGAAACAATCCCCAATGTGCTCTATTTAAACTCCCTAATCAGTTACCTACCTCTTTCCTGCAACCTTGACAGTAGATATGCCTTCGTTGAGATGTACTCATGTTAAATTCTGCTATTTGAACCTTCACCCATAACCTTGAACATGAGCAGATATACTTTTACTAATAAAATACCAGTACCCCTCTGTGCTGTGTAATTCTCTACCTGGAGTATCCACTCTGCAGAGGCAGATCAAAGACAATTTTGCTTGTGACATCTCCCATCTGTGACTCCGTCAGGCCAAGAATTTTCTAAAGTATCCTAAGATTATCCATTAAGATTTCGCCTCACAAATTTGCCTTCTTTGGATTTAATTCACAAAGTTAAGCCAAGATAACTCACTATGATGCAACATGGCTTGGCTGCAGGACTGTTCTTAGGGCAGGAAATAGTACATTTTGTTTTCAAATATTAAGAGACCTTGAAAATGTCCTCCGACACAATGGAAAATGGGCTGAGGTTTTTCCTCCACCCAAGTCTTTGCCTCCCTCCCTTCTCATCCTTCTCTCTGTTCATGTGTTACACCTTCAAATACTTCTCCATGAAAAATATGCACCCCTTCTTTCTCTCTACCCAACTGATTGCCAGAGTTTACCACACTCCCCTCCAGATTTCCCCTTATTGGGAGAAGTGCAGGCCTCAAAGCCAGTCCAGATTTTATGCTTGACTTTCTCTCAGAGTTTCTCTTGCCAGAGCATACTCACCTCACTGGGCCTCTTGCCCTCCTGTAGCTACAATCCCTGGTTGGCTCCAGAGCTGGGATTTCCTGTTTGTTCACACAGAGCCCCTTCACTGGCATATGGCAATCTCTCTGATTTTTCCTTCTGAAACTTTTACTTGGTCATTCCCTTGTCCACATTGTTTAATTCCTCTTTGGCATGTGGCATGAGCTTGAGAACTACTGACTCCACTATGGCTTGAGTGGCTGTTGATTTTTCTGGCACCTTCCTTGAGGTCAGCCCACCCATAGTTGAGAGGCCTTCCAGCACTCCCAAACCCTTTACCATTTATCATTTATCACTGAGATGCCAGGTGAGTAGAGTAACTCAGACTTCCTTCACCTAAACCCCGCTTGCCCTCTTTCTGCTATCCACGTTGTGTTCCAAACTGCATCTTCAGTTTTCCTCTGCCACCTGCATGGTCTCTTCCAGGCACAGTTCCAAACCATGGCAAATGGCCTCCAGCCCATTCTCTGGATTCCACTGGTTCTCTCTTCTGTGCTTCAGGTTCCAGCATGACTCACATTTCCAGAGGAATCTACTTTTTTCCTCCTAAGCTTAAAAAGGATCTCTTTCATCCCAAGACTTATTCTCTGGGGATCAGGCAGGCACGAGGTACACTGTATTTTCTTGAATTGTTTTTCTATGTGCCTGTGCCCAACAGCTATGTGGGGCACCTATCGTTGGTTGCTGGGACTTCCTCTTCTTTCTCCTTACCACAGCCATTTCTTCAGAGGCAGAGAGACTCAGGTCCTGTGGTATTGTGCTTACAACTGGATACATGATCCCATGGCCCCCATAAGTTGCTTTTCTCATTGAGTAAGGATAACACAAGGCTGCCGAGACTTTAAATTGGGGCTGTTTATAGCAATTGGATTTCTAAGGTCTTGATTATCTACCCTGCCATAAAGAAGGGAACAGACCCTCTGATCTCAGTCCAAGCTGCCCTCCTACAATGTGGACCCTCTTGTACCCTCTCCCTTGCCCAACTGGGACTCATGCTGAGACAAAAATGCTCAGGTCTTGGCTGGAGAAGAGATGGCTTAGCAACTAAGGCACTTGCCTGCAAAGCCTAATGACCCAAGTTCAATTACCCAGTGCCCACATAATGCCAGATGCAAGGGGGCACATGCATCTGGAGTTATCTGCAGTGGCTTGAGGCCCTGGCATGCCCATTCTGTCTGTCTACTCTATTTCTCTCTGCTTGCAAATAAATATATAAATATTTTTAAAAATGTTCACAGCTGTGGCTTCCAGACCACACCTACATTTACTGGTCATCATGGTGGCAGGCAGGTAAAATCAGGGGGAGCAGGGAGGAGGAAGGCATCCAAGCAGCTTTCCAGCCACTTCCTGGTGACTCCTTCCATGTTAACCAGAAAGATGTCACTTTTAAGTTTGAGCTGTTAGAACTTGTCCTGCTCTTTTTTTTTTAATTTTTTGTTCATTTTTATTTATTTATTTGAGAGTTACAGAGACAGAAAGAGGCAGAGAGAGAGAGAGAGAGAGGGAGAGAGAGAGGGGGAGAGAATGGGTGTGCCAGGGCTTCCAGCCACTGCAAACGAACTCCAGACACGTGCACCCCCTTGTGCATCTGGCTAACATGGGTCCTGGGGAATCGAGCCTCGAACCAGGGTCCTTAGGCTTCACAGGCAAGCTCTTAACCACTAAGCCATCTCTCCAGCCCTGTCCTGCTCTTTTTGAAGAACTTTTGGAAGTACAGATTTTAGATAAGGATGGCTTTGTGCTATGGAGGAAGTAACTAGGGTAGCAGGTTAACTTTAAACTGGCAAATGATAGATCTAGAAGCTATAAAATTATTGAGTCTCTTCCTCTCTGCATTGTCTACATGTCTCTTTCTATATTGTTGATATAACCTTGGCTTGTAAGTGCACATGTACACTTAAATATTAAATTACCTTTTCCACTTCAGTTTATAGTGTAGATAGGATTTTAAATAGAAACGTTAATCATATTACATGTCCTTTATCATATGTCCAAGGCTGGCCAACCAGTGTCATGTGTTCATGCTCTTTTCATGAAGTCTATCTGTGTGTGTGTGTGTGTGTGTGTGTGTGTGTGTGTGTGCTGGTGTTTTGAAGTAGGATCTCATTGTAACCCAGGGTGACCTGAAACTTACATTGTAGCCTAGCTTCTTGTGTTTTCATGTCCAAAACTACGCCACAAAATCTATGGCCATTACATGCTCTGATTTTAAAATGAGCACATGTACATGGATATATCTTAAAATGATGTTAAATTGCTAGGAATGCCTTTGCAATGTACTTAAAATAACTCATCTCTGTGCCTTTAGCTTAAAAAAAAAATCTTTGTTCATAAGCTGGAGAGATGGCTCAGCAATCAAGGCACTTGCTACAAAGCCTAATGACCTGGATTTGATTCCTCAGTACCCATGTAAAGCCAGATGCACAAGGTGGCACATGCATATGGAGTTCATTTGCATTGGCTAGAGGCCCTGGCATGCCCATTCTCAATCTCTCATAAGTAAATAAATAAAAATGTTCATGTTTCATGCAAAGAAAGCAGGTGTGAACAAAAATGCTAAACTTGAAACCTTTAAATTGCCTTACAGGATAGAAAAGCAGACAGGATTCAGTGGAGGGCGTGTAGGGGAGGAGGAAAAGGGAAGGCGATGGGAGGGGATTATGATCATGGTATATTGTGTATGTGTATGGAGTTGTCAAGAAAAAGTTTAACAAATAAAAATAAATGTAAGTTGCCTTACAGATTCAGTTAAAAGTTCAAGATTTGGGCTGGAGAGATGGCTTAGTGGTTAAGCACTTGCCTATGAAGCCTAAGGACCCTGGTTCGAGGCTCAATTTCCCAGGACCCACGTTAGCCAGATGCACAAGGGGGCACACGTGTCTGGAGTTCATTTGCAGAGGCTGGAAGCCCTGGCGTGCCCATTCTCTCTCTCTCTCTCACTCTCGCTCTCTGTCTCTATCTGCCTCTTTCTCTCTATGCCTGTCGCTCTCAAATAAATAAAGAAAAATAAACAAAAAAAAAGTTCAAGATTTTTTAGATGGCTACTAAATGCTTATTATTATGATGTCTTAAATCTTTACCAAATTAGTTTGTGTATTAATAAGGTACAGGACTGTTAATATATTTTGCCTATAGTTATAACTTTTAGATATTTAAAATACCATATACCTGTTACTGTCTTTCAGATACAATTTCCTGAGTTTTCATTTTCAAAGTGTTTTTAAATGCAGCTCTCTCAATTTTCATTGAAAAGTTTGTTTCTAATTATAGCTTCCTGGGTTTTCATTTAAAAAGAGATATAGGGCCAGAGAGATGGTTCAACAGTTAAAATGCTTACTTGCAAAGCCTGGGTTTGATTCTCCAGTACCCATGTAAGACCAGATGCACCAAGTGACACATGCAACTGCAGTTTGTTTGCAGTAGCAGGAAGCCCTGGCACACCCATACTCATTCTGTTTCTCTCTCTTTCAAATGAAAAAAATAAAAATCTATAAAAGAGATAAAGAGATTATGAATATATGTATTTCTCTCTCTCTCTCTCTCTGCTTGCAAATAACTAATAAAAATATTGTTAAGAGCTGGGCATGGTGGCACACTCCTTTAATCCCAGCACTCAGGAGGCAGAGATAGGTGGATCACCATGAGTTCACCCTGAGACTACATAGTGACTCCCAGGCCAGCCTGGACTAGAATAAGATCCTACCTGGAAAAAGAAAAGAAAAAAAAAAAAAAAAGAAACAAACAAACAAACACACACAAAAAAAACCCCCAAAATTTTAAAAGATGATCAAATTTCCAAGGTCAAATTTCAATATTAAATGAAAGATTACATTTAAGGTTATTAAATTTCTGGTTAAGGTACAGTTTAGAGTTAAACCCAAAAAGTGACACAGTTATTACTAAGTTCATTATTACTAAAGATCATGGGCTGGAGAGATGGCTTAGAAGTCAAAGGTGCTTGATGGCAAAGCCTGACAGCATGAGTTCAAATCCCCAGTACCCACATATAAAGCCAGATGCACAAAGGGGAATATGTGTCTGGAGTTCATTTGCAGTAGCAAGAGGCCTTGACATGACATTTTCTCTCTCTGATTGCAAATAAATAATAAAAATATATTTTAAATATTATCAAATTTCCTAGGTCAAAATTTTAACATTCTAAAACTAACACCTAATTCTTTGCTTAGAACAATGAAATTTTATAAAAAATATTTTTCTGCTCTTAGTAATGTTTAAAAATGTCTTAAAGAAAATATTTTTTTATTTTTATACTAAATGAAACATTTACAACCTATGATTAGGGCTTGGAAGATGGCTATGCAGTCAAATGTGTTTGATTTCAAAGCCTGCTGGCCCAGATTCAATTCCCCACTACCCATGTAAGGCCAGACCCAAAGTAGCACATGTTTCTGAAGTTCATTTGCAAAGCTCCTGGTGTAGCCCCCTTTACATATGCAAATAAATAAATAAAATATAAAACATGATTAAACTATATCAAAATAAAGTTTGTATATTTTTCCACTGGATAATGTCTTTATTTGTTGGATAGAAAACTTATTCTAATAAAAATCTGAAATGTGTTTATGAAATTTGGCCCATTGTACAAAACTTCCTTGTATCTATGAAATTTAATTCTCTAGACTGGTTGTCAAATAACAATAATAAATTTCTAAGATTAACCAAAGCTTTTAGCTTGTGGTGCCTGACACACAGTTGCTGGGCTCCCCCCCCCACCCCCAGCAGGTAGTGCTGGGGAAGACCAGGCCCGCTGAGGAGGAGGTTGGACGTTGACAGCCAGGAACAAAACCACCAAGCCAGGAGTCTCCTCAAAGCAAGAGCTCACTTTATTGCAGGTGTTTATATAATGTTGAGTAGGAAGGTGGGGATTTTAGGGTTGGGTGAGATGTAAGGGCCAGTAGCATACCACGACCTCGGAGATGATTGGTTCTAACTCTAACTTCCTGTGTGGAAGTAGCAGGCCAGAGGCCATTTGGCCCCCTGCTGAGTCATAGTTGGCCGAGGCAGTTTGCCACACTTGAGCTGGTTCAGGAAGTTCCACTAGGCCTCATGTCCCGGCCTCTCAAGGCCCAACACACAGTCATTAGTGAAGTGCCAAGACCCCCTTACCCGGGGTCAAGACCCTCAGGATGTCACCCAGAGATCCACTGCAAAGAACCGAGATGGTCACTCCCATGCAATTAGCAGCAAGTTTCCTTTAATGTAGTGCAAGCCAAGGCCTGGACCCAGTCTCCACACAGACCCACGCAGTGGGTGTGAGAGAGTGAGCCCCGACTCGGGGGAGGGTCAGGGGTTATAAAAGCAAAAACCACAGTTCTGCATAACAACACGACCTTTGCATTAATTGGGTATTTGGGGTCCCATGGTTAGGGACTTTCCGCTCATGGCCAGATTGGTTGGGTGTCTGGGGTCCCAAGGTTAGGGATTTTTGACTTAGGCTGTCTGGCGTTTTACAGATCTAACCACCAAGTTGGGCTGGGGCTTTTTGTGGTAAAATGTTCCCCTCGAGTTCCCAGTATCTGCAAGGGAGGGGGATTTCTGGGAACTTAAGCTGAGCATACTGACTACAATGGCTACCTGTTTTAATATGGCAGTACCACTGTCAAGCTGGAGTGCTGGCAAGCAGGGTGACAGAAGCTAAAGGCAACATGCTAATTTCTTAGATCTTACAATTAGTTCTTCTAAGTGACATCTTTAGATCTTAATCTTTTTGCAAGTAAGAAAAAACTGTGAGGCTAAAAACTATTATAAGAAACTTTTTTTACTTTTATTTATTTATTTGAGAGCAACAGATACAGAGAGAAAGAAGCAGATAGAGAGAGAATGGACGTGCCAAGGCCTCCGGCCACCACTGCAAATGAACTCCAGATGCTTGCGCCCCCTTGTGCATCTGGCTAAAGTGGGTCCTGGGGAATGGAGCCTCGAACCGGGGTCCTTAGGCTTCACAGGCACGCGCTTAACCGCTAAGCCATCTCTCCAGCCCAACTTTTGTTTTTAATAGTTCTTGAGTGTCTTTAATGAGGCAAATTCGCTAATTCTTTCTGCAAGCCAGATGCTATAAAGATGCTACAAACTGAGAACACAATTCCTGTTCCGTTGTCCTCAGAACCTTCGTCTCCTCCTTCCCCTATTGGTCTCTTCTTTACCTCTCTCCTTCCATAGATAGTATTCAGGAAGTGAACTTTTTTAAAAATAGTTTTGTGCTCAGTGTATACGTCAAGTTGGTACCATCATTAGCCTCCTCCCTGACCTCCCCCCTCTGTAGGGACTCTCTTTGTTGGGGAATATGAGTCGTGCATTGTGGGGTTAGCCATCAGTTATGGGAAGGAGGCAATTTCTCTGTGTATTATGACCCAAAGTGTGGCTCTGACATTCTTTCCGCCCTCTATTCTGCAAATTTCCCTGAGCCATGTTGGGTTCATTTTCGTCTGCTTCAGTGATGAGGTCTTGGGAGCCTCTGTGTCTCTGGATATCTGGTTTGATAGGAGTTGAGTGTTCTCTGTGTCTATCTCCTTCACCCTTGTGATGGTACCAGGTCCACCAAGAAAGCAGCATTCTTACTAATTTCCCCAATTATTCTTAGAGGGAACACCTAAATCACAAGGCTCTATAGAGGGTACAATGAAGACCAACCTTAATCTTCTCCTGTTTCTTTTTCTTTTTTATTTTTTCTTTCTCTTTCTCTCAATACCTCTTCTATCTCTTTTATATTACTTATCTTTTTCTTCCTTTTCTTCTTGGGTGTTGACCTGTAACTCCCAGTACCAGCATATGGCTATCATCCACAATGAGTTCTTGATTAGAGAAACCTACAAGGTTTCCCAAGAGAAGACAGATTTCCATCAGAGTACTTGATGGCCCACCAAAGGTCAGAGGTAAGACCCTACTGCTGAAGATACCATATGCTATTGGTACAGAATATGGAGTGACATGACTGGAAGCTGGAAGAGAGTCAGTCCCCAGACAGATAACTCGTCTCATGCCAGAGGCACTACATGAGCAACTGGGGGAAAATGACTAATATTTGTCCAAGCAAATCATGGTCTAAACTACTCAGCAGTAAATAACTTGACGTGATGCTCACACAAGTGCAATAGTGGTGCACAGCCATGGTGAGAAACCATCTTCTCTTGACTAATCTGCTCAGTGGAATGGATCCCAAAGCTGGAGCTGTGAATCAAGTCAGAATCATATCCAAAAATGAGCCCACTCTCCATTACCGAGCTCTCACCAGTTGTGGGCTACAAGAGGGCCTACACCTATTAAATTCTCTTTAAAAAGTTAGCTTGCACTAACATCACTCTCCATTGAAGAATTTGCTTCTCTTTTTCAGATGGATATATGTAGGGAGCCAATGCAGACGCCATTACAAAATGGCGCTGGCTTCCTGCCAGTCTTTAAGTAAACAATTCCACTGCAGGGGGCTAATGCAGACGCCATTTCAAAATGGCGCTAGCTTCCTGCCAGTCTTGAGGTAAACAATTCCTTATTTGGGCAGCACCTTGTCCTGAGCCTATCCCGTGGCTCCTGTTTGGGTGGGTGAGCCTATGGCAGCCAATCAGCAGGCGCCCCATAGTATTCTGCCCTATAAAAGCAGCTACACTCCTGCACCCCTTGCCCCTCGCCATCAGCTTTCCTGTTAACCAAGAGGCTCTCCAATAAAGTGTGATCAAGAAGGATCTTCGTTTGCTGGTCGTTCTTCTCCTGCTGGTCAGGGGGTTTGCCGCAAAGTGGTGTCGAAACCCGGGACGCCGGGTGCTTTGTGGTCACCGGGCGAGGGGCCGAAGAGGATCCAGAACTTGACACACGGAGAGGAAGACGTCGGTAAGGAAGACGTCGGTAAGTCATCCCCAGTCATAATGTTTTTTCACTTAGATCCCTACCTGATCCTTCTTATTTTCATTCCTGTGTGGTTTATTGTCCTTATCGTTTGCTGTGAGCGCAACATGGGCAATTCTCAAGAAAACCACATGGAACTTATTAGAAGGGGACGAGAAATTCTCGCAAGACATCAGGATAGCCTTTCTGAGTCAGATTCAAAGGGGGAGTCAAAAACTAGGCCTAGAAAAAGAAAAAAAAATAAAAAAGAAGGGATTAAACAAAGAAAAAGGTTTACAAGATGAGCTCAGAGAAACAGGTGAAATCTATAATTGCCCCCCCCCTGAGGGGGAAAAAGGAGCCTTTAACAGGCTCTATCCTCCCATTGAGGAGCTTACACATTTAAATGTACTTAACACAGATGAGGAGGCTAGCTCCAATTCTACAGAGGAGGAAGAAGAAGAATTATTTAAAGGGGAAGAGGAAGGACTAAAGGAGGCCACCGCCTGTTATAAAAGGGAACAATATAGGTCCCCGCCTAGGCGCCCTCTGCTAACAAAGGGGCCTAAAGGCCAAGGGTGTGGTCCTTTACAGTCGATAGAGCCTTCCGCACCCCCACCCTATAACTCCCCTGGGGACACATGCCACTTCATTAAAACAAAAACCTGGTCGCGGCTGGCCTCCGCTAGGAGGGGCTTCTATTATGGCTTCAAGAGAAAGAAAAAAAAAAAAAAAAAGAAAAAAAAACTCCTTGGGAGCCCGCACTCTCCAATATTTTCCACAGCTGGTAGCCCGACAGGCTTGTTTGGGGCTTAAGTATTGTTTATTACACTTTGCAAAGTTGCCTGACAAGCTTATCATTCCTTATACTAAGGAACAGGTAGAAGTTTTGTCTGGCACTATAGATGACTGGAGCATTCTCATGTGCGCTTTCCCAAATGTCATAGATAATCATTATCCAAAGAGCCCTATTTTGTCTTTTGTTGAAAATAATTTGGTGTATTTTCCTAAAATCACTGCTCAAGAGCCTATTACATCAGCCCCTGCCATCTTTACTGATGGTTCAAAGTCTGGTTGTGGGGCCTACTTGGTACAGGGCTCGGAGCCTGTTGTAAGAATGTTTAGACCTGATTCCCCTCAAATTGTTGAATGCCTAATTGTTTTGGAGGTCTTTCGGACATTCTCTACTTCTTTTAACTTATATATTATATATATATTATATATATTATATATATATTATATATTATATATTCCCTATATGTAGCTAATGCGGTTGCTGGCCTAGAGATTGCCGCTTCGGTTCGCTCTGCTAGTATAGTGTCTAATATTCTTTTACAACTTCAGTCTTTAATTTTGCAGCGAACTTGCCCTTTTTATGTAACTCATATTCAGGCGCATTCACTACTGCCTGGCCCCTTATCACAGGCTAATGATCTCGTGGACCTGGCCACTAGGCTCGCCATGATTTCTCTGGAAGATACAAAAGCTTCAGCTACTGAATTCCATAGACTATATCATGTTCCTGCAAACACCTTGAGAAAAAAATTTTCTATTTCCAGAAATGAAGCACGAGACATTGTAAAATCTTGTCAGTCTTGTGTCACCTTTCTACCCTCCCCACATGTGGGTGTTAACCCTCGGGGCCTACGTCCTGGAGACCTTTGGCAAATGGATGTGACACATCTTCCAGAGTTTGGGAAAGTAAAATACCTACATGTCTCAGTGGACACATGCTCAGGTATTATTTTTGCCTCATCATTGGCAGGTGAGAAGGTCTCTCATGTCAAAACTCACTGCCTAGAGGCCTAGGCTGCTTGGGGAAAACCACACCGCCTAAAAACTGATAATGGCCCAGCGTACTCATCTGGTGGCTTTCAAGCCTTCTGTGCCCAAATGCAGGTTGCTCATACCACTGGCCTTCCTTACAACCCACAAGGTCAAGGTATAGTAGAAAGAGCCAATAAAAGTCTAAAAGCTCTTTTATTTAAACAAAAAGGGGGTATAGCGGAAAATGCAACTCCCAAGGAAAGAGTGTCTTTAGCCCTTTTTACCCTTAATTTTTTAATCTTGGATAATAATAATAAATCTGCAGCTGACAGGCACAGTCAACATGTGATTCAATCATCCAGTGAGATGGTGATGTGGAAGGATGTCTTAGATAATAAATGGAAAGGACCGGATCTTGTTAATAAGATCCAGGGGAGCTGTTTGTGTTTTTCCACAGGAACAGGATTCCTCTCATTGGGTTCCAGCCCGGATGGTGAGGACAGTCAAGCGATCTCCGGAGGAGGGTCCAGGAGACAGTGATGTCCATCAGGGCGGAGATGATGAAGGTCTTGTGGATAATCTTCCTCCTGTGCCTGGAATCCATTGAAGGAGAGCCACGTTGGGGTATTCTGTCAACCTTTCCCAAACCTATGCCGGTGCTCCATTCTGCCACGGTCTTCCCTCGCTTCTTTACAACTCCATTTTCAAAGTGGATTTTATGTGGGATAAATGGCAGCTGCACGGACTTTACACCCTTTGTACTGTTACAAGGAGGACTTGTAGCTTGCAATAATGTGTCCGGGACCCTCCATACGGAGAATCAAGTGGAAGAGAAAGAGACACAAGATGAAGGGGCTTCTTGGAAGCGCCTCAATACATCTGGGGGTGTTAATGACATTGGACATGGCTGTGGGAGGAATACTTCCTTTGCCCCTGCACTGGTGTGTGTTCATCCACCGTTTCTGTTCGTTCTTAGTAACTTCTCTTTTAGTAATTACACCAATGCTTCCTGCTATCTGTCATTTTAAGGAAGGGGTAGGAGTGGGAATGTTCCTAGTGTGCTGCCTGGGAGGATGCGTACTTTGCCTCTGGTTGATTTGCCGCCTGCGAACCCAGACCAAGAGAGACAAGCTCAAGCGCTCGCTGCCTTGGAAAGTGGTTTCTCCCCCCAAATTTGGCTGTCAGTTTTAAAGGGCAAATAGCTCCCCTGGCCCTTGCACCCTCAGGGTCTCAGAGTACCCATTGCACGAAGATGGGCAGGGATCTGGTAGCTTTCGTTTGACCGCCGCCTTTGCACTCTCAGGGGATCTGTCCCATTGCACTGAGGAAGGGGAGGTTGAACTTCTTCCCTTGATCGGTCAACACATCATGAGGTGCGGACCTGATCGGGAAGATGGCTATTTTTCTGAGCTATGCCATAAGTTAATAAAAAAGGGGGATCTGTAGGGAGCCAATGCAGACGCCATTACAAAATGGCGCTGGCTTCCTGCCAGTCTTTAAGTAAACAATTCCACTGCAGGGGGCTAATGCAGACGCCATTACAAAATGGCGCTAGCTTCCTGCCAGTCTTGAGGTAAACAATTCCTTATTTGGGCAGCACCTTGTCCTGAGCCTATCCCGTGGCTCCTGTTTGGGTGGGTGAGCCTATGGCAGCCAATCAGCAGGCGCCCCATAGTATTCTGCCCTATAAAAGCAGCTACACTCCTGCACCCCTTGCCCCTCGCCATCAGCTTTCCTGTTAACCAAGAGGCTCTCCAATAAAGTGTGATCAAGAAGGATCTTCGTTTGCTGGTCGTTCTTCTCCTGCTGGTCAGGGGGTTCGCCGCAGATATAGGTTCTAAGGAGAGAACCAGCCCATCACACCTCAAAAGGGCCCCAACTGAAACTAGGAAGTGAACTATTAAAGCTAATGAAAACCTTGAAAATTAGCTATCCTTTTTTGTTTTTGTTGTTTGTTTGTTTTAGGAAGAGTCTCACTATAGCTTAGACTAGCCTTCAACTAACAGCGATCCTACCACCTCAGAGTCTCAGGTTGGAGTCTGGAATTAAGGCCATCATGCTCTCTGCTCATTAATTTCTTCTGACCCCACAGTGAATACTGATAATCCCACTGAAGAAGGCCTCAGTGGAATGGGAGAGGAAACATATTCCAATGGGAATATTCAATATGTTAAAAATAAATAAAAATGTATGGAAAACAATTTTAAATTGTCCAGTATATTCCTTTTCTTTCTTTTTTTGGTTTTCAAGGTAGGGTCTTACTCTAGCTTAGGCTGACTTGGAATTCACTATGTAGTCTCAGGGTGGCCTTGAACCATCCAGTATATTTCAAACATTGCTTGATAAATTCCAAAATGATAAAATGGGGCTAATCGTAATTTTTAATTAGGCTGGCAATGAAAACATTAGTTTCTTATACTTTCTATCTCACCTAAGCTAAGTCCTCATGCTTATACAATTTCAGTGACTCTTTTTATCCAGACAAGGAATGCCTGCTGCCTTTATGGAAACATTCCTTGTTTTTTCACCTACCACCCATGTGAGTTACTATCTTCAACCTTAGATGTAATACTCCTATGTTGCATCATATGTAAATGTCGTGTCAGATACAGAGGATATATTAATATGATCCAGAAATTTCTTTTATAATGGGTCTTTAAATTATATTTCTCTCTTAAAGTACTGCTTTTCTGTCCATTCTGCCTCATCTAGATCAGACCCTATTAGTAAGCATCCTAGCAACATTAGACAATAACAGCAGTATTTTCCAAATGCACAAAATGTGATGCAAGTCTTGGCCAAAAGGGAACTAAAAGCTGAAACTCCCAAAAGTGACACCTGCATTGGTTAGCATGTCAGTGACTGAACAGCATTTGTGGAGAGCCAAATGCTACAGGCTCAGAGACAAAATTATCTTGGGCTGTTTTATCCTTTTTTTTTTCTTTATTTTATTTTATTTTTTCATTATTTATTTATTTATTTGAGAGCGACAGACATAGAGAGAAAGACAGATAGAGGGAGAGAGAGAGAATGGGCGCGCCAGGGCCTGCAGCCACTGCAAACGAACTCCAGACGCGTGCGCCCCCTTGTGCATCTGGCTAACGTGGGACCTGGGGAACCGAGCCTCGAACCGGGGTCCTTAGGCTTCACAGGCAAGCGCTTAACCGCTAAGCCATCTCTCCAGCCCCCCTTTTTTTTAAAGTACACACACACACACACACACACACACACACACACACATATATATATAAATATATATATATATATATTTTGATTTTTCGAGGTAGGGTATCACTCTAGCCCAGGCTGACCTGGAATTCACTATGGAGTCTCAGGGTGGCCTCGAACTCATGGCAATCCTCCTACCTCTGCCTTCCGAGTGCTGGGATTAAAGGTGTGCGCCACCACGCCCGGCTTATATTTTTAATGACAACTTCTATACTTACAGATAACAAACTGGAATTTCCCTCCCTCCCCCACTTTCCCCTTCATAACTCTGCTCTCTGTCATATCCCCTCCCTCTCTCCATTAGTCTCTTTTTTAACTTGATGTCATCATCTTTTTCTCCTATTATGAGGGTCTTGTGTAGGTATTGCTGGGCACTGTGAGGTCTTGGAAATTGAGGCCAATTTTTGTCCAGACAGTTGTATGTAAGGAGTGGCACACTTCCTTTGGCTCTTAAATTCTTTCTACCACCTCTTCCACAATGGACCCTGAGCCTTGGAGAGTGTAAGATGTTTCAGTGCTGGACACCCCTCTTCCCTTCTTCTCAGCACTTATGCTGCCTTTTGGGACATCCCAGTGGTCATCACCATCTGAAAAGAGAAGCTTCTCTAATCAGAAGTGAGAGTAGC
Source organism: Jaculus jaculus (assembly GCF_020740685.1). Taxonomy (NCBI): domain Eukaryota; kingdom Metazoa; phylum Chordata; class Mammalia; order Rodentia; family Dipodidae; genus Jaculus; species Jaculus jaculus. Next base: position 126,095,425 of record NC_059104.1, on the reverse strand, counting down.
ATTAATATATGAATATGAACATTAAGTGTAGTGCTTTCAGAGCAATTTGGTGAGCATATTTTATGCATTTACCCAGACAAGAGCAGGCTTTATACCCCTAAGGCTCATGACCTCCCCTGTCATAGGTTTTTGGTTAGGGGTTTATTATCAGGCATGTATTCCCTACCATAGAACGGGCCTTCAGTCCAATTAAAGAGCAATTGTTTTCCCCCAGAGCAGACATGCCACTATTGCATTCATTCAGTCATTTGGCCTGTTTGGTCAAATTGAGACTTCCAGTGTCAACTGTTTCCACCTCTGATGGCTTCTGTCTCCCATAAGACAGTATACAGTGCAGCTTTTTCCAGATGCCAGTTGGCTGGGCTATAGGGAAGTCTTTTGTTCAGCACCAGCTTGATTTCTTAGTGACTTTGCCACTCAGACATGTGGAGTCTTCAGCAATAGAGTTTTGCCATCTCTTCTTCATGGGAAACCAAGGGCCTTGGCAATAGCCTATAATGTTTTGGAGGCAACAGGGACCTCCCTGGCCACATCCCTGGCACTGAAAATTTTCTAGTAACAATCTATGGCTTCTGGATGTGCCATTATTCAAGAAACTAGATAGTCACATGTTTTATTCAGAATATCTTGAATTTTGATTGACCCTCCCCCTTCCCCCAGCCTTCTTTTATATAGTCTCTTCCTGACCTTGCTTAGGCCTTTCCCTTCCCTCTAATCTGTTCTTCTACTTACATATATACAATACCATCCCTTCAAGACCTTCACTCTCCTCCCTCCTTTATAGACTTTTTCTAGCTTATGAGCCTCTGCTACTGATTTTTGGTTCCAGTTCACATACAAGTCTACATTTGTAGCTAGGATTCACATATGACAGAGAACATGTGATGTTTGGCTTTCTGGGCCTGGGTTACCTCACTTAGTATAATCCTTTCCAGATCCATCCATTTCTCTGCAAATTTCTTTCTTTCTTTCTTTTTTTTTTTTTAAGTGCTGAATAGAACTCCATTGTGTAAATGTACCACATCTTTATTATCCATTCATCTGTGGATGGACATTTAGGTTTGTTCTATTTCCTAGCTACTGTGAATAGGGCAGCAATAAACATGGTTGTGCAAGTATCTCTAAGGTAGTGAGAAGAGTCACTTGGATATATGCCTCTGAGTGCTTTAGCTGGATCATATGGTAAATCCTTTTTTAGCTTTCTTAGGAACCTCCACACTGATTTCCACAGTGGCTGTACCAGATTACATTCCCACCATCAGTGTAGAAGGGTTCCCCTTTTACCACATCCTTGCCAACATTTATTGTCATTTGTTTCATTTTTTAAAATTTTCACAATTTTTATTAACATTTTCCATAATTATAAAAAATATCCCATGGTACTACCTCCTTCCCCCACCCCGCACTTTCCCCTTTGAAATTCCATTCATCATATTACCTCCCCATCTCAATCATTGTACTTACATATATACAATACCAACCTATTAAGTACCCTCCTCCCTTCCTTTCTCTTCCCTTTATATCTCCTTTTTTAACTTACTGGCCTCTGCTTCATTTGTTTTCTTGATGGTAGCTATTCTGACATGAGAGAGATGGAATCGCAAGGTAGTTTTAATTTGCATTTCTCTGATGGCTAAGGATGTAGAACACATTTTTAGATGTTTATATGCCATCTGTATTTCTTCCAGTGGGAATGTTATTATTTTTTAATTGGTTGTTTTATTTCTTATTGTTCTGTGTTTTGAATTTGTTGTATATTCTGGATATTAATTCTGTCAGATGTGTAGCTGGCAATGATTTTCTTCCATTCTATAGGTTGTCTCTGCTCTATTGACAGTGTCCTTTGCTATACAAGAGCTTTGTAATTTCATGAGATCCCAGTGGTTGATGAGTGGTTGTTTACATTTTCTGAGCAATTGGGGTTATATACAAAAACTCATTACCTATGCCAATATGTTGAAGGGTTTCCATGACCTTTTTCTCTAGCAATTTCAGAGTTCAAGTCTGATATTAAGGTCCCTGATCCCCTTGGATTTTATTCTTGTGCATGAAGAAAGACAGGGATCTATTTTCATCTTTCTACATATAGATATCCAATTTTCCCAGCACCACTTGGTGAAGAGGCTGTCTTTTCTCCAATGAATAGTTTTGGCATTTTTGTCTAAAATTAGATGGCTGTAGATGCTTGGATCAACATCTGGGTACTCTATTCTGTTCCATTGATCTACATGTCTCTCTTTGTGCCAATACCATGCTGTTTTGTTACTATGGCTTTGTAATGTAGCTTGAAATCAGGTATGGTGATTGTTGCAGTCTGGTTCATATTGCTGGTAGAAATCACCCAACCAAGAGGAGCTTCTGGGAAAAAGAGATTTATTTTGGCTTACAGGCTCCACGATGGCAGGGAAAACGATGGCATGAGCAAAGGGTGTGCCAACATAAGGTGGACCACAGCAACAGGAGGGTGTGCCAAACACTGGCAAGGGGAAACTGGCTATAAAGCCCATAAGCCCGCCCCCAATGATAGACTCCCTCCAGGAGGCATTAATTCCCAAATATCCATCAGCTGGGAACCTAGCATTCAGAACACCTAAGTTTATGGGGGACACCTGAATCAAACCACCACAGTGATATTGCCAGCCTTATTTTTATTGCTCAGAATTGTTTTGGCTATTTGAGGTTTTTTGTGCTTCCAAATGTATTTTAAGAATGTTTTTTCTATTTCTGTGAAGAATAGCTTTGGAATTGTAATGGGGATTGCATTAAATCTGTAGATTGCTTTTAGTAAGATTGCCATTTTCACAATATTGATGCTTCCAATCCAAGAACATGGGATATCTTTCCATTTCCTTGTGTCTTCTGCAATTTCTCACTTGAGTGTTTTAAATTTCTCATTGTAGAGATCCTTTACCTCCTTGGTTAAGTTTATTCCAAGGTATTTTCTTTTTTCTTTTCTTTTTTTTTTTTTTTTGAGGCTATTTTGAATGGGAGAGATTCCCTAATTTCATTCTCCACATGTTTGTTGTTAGTACATAGGAAAGTTACTGATTTGTGTGTATTTATTTTGTATCATGCTATGTTGCTAAAAGTGTTTATCAGTTTCAACAATTTGCTGGTAGAGTCTGTAGGGTCTTTTATGTATGGAATCATATCACCTGCAAATAATGATAATTTGATCTCTTCCTTTCTAATTTGTTTCACTTTTTGAGTGTCTTTTGCCTTATTGTTATAGCTAATACTTCCAGTACTGTATTAAATAAAAGTGGGGATAGTAGACAACCTTGTTTTGTTGCTAAATTTAGTGGAAAAGCTCTAAGTTTTCCCTCATTTATTATTATGTTGCCTGAAGGTTTGTCACAAGTAGCTTTTATAATGTTGAGATATGTTCCTTCTGTTCCCAGTTTCTGTAATACTTTTACTGTGAAAGGATGTTGGACGTTGTTGAATGCCTTTTCTCCATCTATTGAGATGATGTGATTTTTGTCCTTCAGACCATTAATATGATATATTACATTTATCAATTTGCATATGTTGAACCAACCCTTCATCCCTGGAATAAAGCCAACAGTGTCAGGGTGAATAATCTTTTTGATATATTCTTGTATTCTGTTTGTCAATATTTTGTTTAGAATTTTTGCATCTATCTTCATGAGGGAGATTGGTCTCTAATTTTCTATTTTTTGTTCTTTTTTTTTGCCTGGTTTTGGTATGAGGGTGATGCTGGAAGGGTTTGGTAGAATTCCTTCCTTTTCTATTATATTAGGATAGCAATGCCTGCTGCTTTCCCTAGGCCCATTTGCTTGAAATAACATTTTCCATCATTTCACCCTAAGACAGTGTCTATCTTTTGTTGAGAGATGAGTTTCCTGGAGGCATAAAATGGCAGAATCTTGCCCTTTAATCCAGTCTTCAAGCCTGTGTCTTTTGGTTGGTGCATTGAGACCACTGATATTAAGAGTTATTATTGAAAGGTATGCATTTATTCTTGCCATTCTTATTTTGTAGTGTTTCCTCTTTTCCCTTTACTTGTTTGTTTCAACGGTTGAGTGTGGTTTATTTTTTCCTATTCTCTCCTGGGAGTGTTTTGCTCTCTTCAGCATGAAGAATTCCTTCAAGTATTTTCTGTAGAGCTGGTTTAGTTGTCATAAATTCCTTTAGACTGTTTTTGTTGTGGAATGTCCTTATTTCTCCATCAATTTGCATAGATAGCTTTGCAGGATAAAGTTATCTTAGTTGATAGTATCTTTCAGAACTTGGAATACATCATTCTAACCCCTTCTGGCTTTAAGTTTGTGTTGAGTAATCTGCAGTTATTCTGATGGGCTTGACTTTGTAGGTGCTTTGCTTTTTCTAACTGCTTTCAATATATTTTCTTTGGTTTGTATGTTTCATGGTTTAATTATAACATGACAAGGAGAGGTTCTTTCCAGGTTTTGTCTGTTTGGTGTTCTGAAAGCTTCTTGTATCTCCATTGGCCTTTCTCTCCCAATTTGGGGAAATTTTTCTTCTATGATTTTGTTGAAAACACCTATTAAGCCTCTGGATTGAAATTCTTCTCCTTTTATTATATCATGAATACTTAATGTTTGATCTTTTCATATTGTCCCAGATATCTTGAAATTCCCATTCATACTTTCCTATTAGCTTGTCTTTCTCTTTGTTGGACTGTATTAGGTCTGCCACCTAGTCTTCCAGTTTAGATACACTGTTTTCTCTTTAATCCATTCTACTGGTGAGACATCCCACAGAGTTATTTTTTTTTTAATTGGCTAACTATCTTTTCAATGCTAGAATTTCTGCTTGATTTTTCTTCAGTATTTCTATTTCCTTACTCATATCTTATAATGACATCCTTATTTCATTAAGCTGGTTTCCTATGTTCTCTTTCAGGATTTTGTTTTCTTCTTTGACTCCTTTCACTTTTTCTTTGATTTCTTTGAGTATAGATAAAATCATTTTTTTGAAATCATTGTCAGACATTTCATCTAAAAGTCTGATTGGTGATCATTTCTGATGGATTTATAATTTTTGGTGGGACTGTATTTCTTGATTCTTTGAGTTTCTTGTATTGTAATGTAGTGACTTTTGCATCCTGAATTGATTTGATGCTTGGGTTTTCTAATTATCTGCAGTGTTCTTAGATGTGGAAATCCAACTTTATGTACCTTCAAGGTAGGAGTTTTTCTACTTATCGGCAGCATTCTTAGATGTGGCGATTTACCTTTAAAAACTTTCAGGATATGAGCTTAAGGTGCCAGGTGTAGCTCTTGTTCCCCAACCCAGCTGCAGAAGTAATCCTCAGTGTTGAGTTTGCTTGCTAAGTAAGTATCCTAGTGGACTGGGTGGAACAATTTATTGGCAAATTCTAAACTTCAACTGAGCAATATACACATTCAATAAAAAACAGCACAAAGTATGCAATTTTGGGGATTAAAACAGTCTTATAAAACCAGTATCTCCTCTATGTGTTGTTCTACACCCTTAATCTTGTCAGCTAGGATGTAGAGATTTCTGTTCTGAGTTGGGTTCCAGGTAAGCCTGCATCTGGATCAGACCCTGCCCCCAATAATGACAGAAGCAAAAGACAAATGTCCTATAAATATGAAAGCATCAAACACAATGATATTCAACCCCCAAATATAGGATATTTGAAACTGTAAAGCCCACTAAGACATAACCCATAACCTGCCCTGACAAGGGAAGAGAGATTAGCTCTTCTGATGCAGGCCTAAGTACCTTTTTTTTTGTCTGTTGGCCTTGTTACCTTTTGTGGTCACTTCCAATCTCACCAATGCTGAGTGCCCACATTCATCCCTCCATGTTGTGCTGTGGTGCTGGAGCTCTGATCAGCTGTGCTGGCTGCACTGCCAGTGGGTCTGAATGGAGGTTCGTGGTTCTGATGGTGGGGGATGGGAGAGTTCAGACTTACAGAGTTGCTCTAGCAGTTCTACCTGTATTCCTTTCAGCAGCTCCTTATCTATCTTCATATTCCTTAACTTTGCAAGAAGGCTGATGAAGCTGAAAAATCCGTTTGGTCTCTGCTGCTGCTTGATGTGCCTTGTAGGGTGGTGCTGGGTGGGTTTGTGGATCACACAGATCAGTGGGCAGCAAGTGCCTTTGGGATTCTGCTGTTTTCTTCCTTTCTAGTGGATTGATCTCTCTGGCTTCTCTGCTGTGGCTAAGAATAATTTTTACTTCTTCACTGTTCTGAAGAAGAGTGTATTTTGCTAGGGTTTTGCTTAAATCCGTCCCTTGGCTGGTTTGATGTGGCTCCTATGCCACCATCTTTCTTACCTGTAAGTCCTGTTTTATCCTTTTAAAATAGCCAACTGTCTGGGTGTGGGGACACATGCGTTTAACCCCAGAACTTGTGAGGTAGAAGTAGGAGGATCACAGTGAATTCAAGACCACATGGAAATTACATAGTGAATTCCACGTCAGCCTGGGCTAGAGCAAAATCCTACCTAGCATAACAACAAAAAAATTAGGTTAATTTTCTCTGTGTATACAACTTGATATCTCTGTGACCAGCAGGAATACTCCTAAGCTAGACTAATACATGAGTCCTTACTGGTTTCCTCAGAATTAATATTGTTTTTATATTCCAGGGCTCACCTTATTTTCTCTGCCTTCCAAAGTTGTGAGTATAGACAGTTCTGACAATTCCAGTTCAATCCTTGACTTGCTCACATCCAATTGGGATGAGCCTTGCCATGAGACTCAGGCGTGTAAGGGAGAGATCTTATTTGTTGGTGGACTCAAAGGGCTGACTCAACAGGGGCGAGCCCACCAAGGTGTGCTGAGGAATCCGGAAGTTCCTGCTGGGGAGTGTTTCTTGTAGCCATCTTGGGTGAGACTGGATCAGATGTGGGCTCTAGTCCTGCCAGGGCAGGTGAAGGAGTCATTTCACTGTTCTTATTGCCTATAAAAGGCCATCTTTCACCTGTTTCTCCTTCAGTGTCACCACTTCTAATAACCTAATCCATCTATTCACTCAATTTATATAGAAGACCACTATCCAGCATGCTGAGACACTATACGAGCTACATAGCTTCTTGGCTAAACAGAGAAAGGCCTTGGCAGGTGGCTACATTCCTTTTCTGGAATACTCCAAGACAGCAGTCTAAGATGGTAGAAACAGCAGCTCACTTCCTAGGTTTTCTTTTGAGTGTAAGTGAATTTTCCCGCCAGCAGGTTCACCTGGTGGGCTTTCTGGGACCTGGGCATAATGGATGCATAGTGGACCATCAGCACCTTTGTCTTTGTTTAAGCTGACCAATCATAACTGAGTGGGAGAGCTTCCCTCACTCAATAGAAGCCCAGCTCCTACTTATCTGGTGTATTCAGATTTCTGAATCCTCTCAAATAGGGAGTTCGGGGCTGGAAAGATGGCTTAGCAGTTGAGGCATTTGCCTGCAAAGCCCAAGGACCCAGGTTCAATTCCTCAGGGCCTATGTAAAGCCAGAAGCCTAAGGTGGTACAAGCATCTGGAGTTCATTTGCAATGGCTGGATGCCCTGGTGTGCCCATTCTCTTTATCTCAGCATTTATAAAATAAGATCAATTCATACTTATACGAACCATGAATTTCTTGTCCTTTGTTTTGGCTTTTTGAGGTAGGGTTTTACTCTAGTCCATAGTCCAGGCTGACCTGGAATTCACTATGAAATCTCAGGGTGGCCTCGAACTCATGGTGGTTTTCCTACCTCTGCTTCCCAAGTGCTAGGATTAAAGGCATGTGCTACCACACCTGTTTTGTTTGTTTATGAGAAAGAGGCATTTAGATAGGTAGAGAACGAGAGAATGGGAGCACCAGGGCCTCTAGCCACCCAGACACAAGTGTCATGTTCTGCATCTGGCTTTAGTGGGTACTAGGAAATTCAACCTGGGCCCTTGGATTTCAGAGGCAAGTGCCTTAACCACTAAGCCCTCTCTCTAGTCCCCATCAATTAAAAAAAAAAGTTACTTTTTTTTATTATTCATGAGAGGGGGGGCAGGCAGATAGAGGGGGAATGGACCCACTAGGGCCTCTAGCCACTGTGAATGAATTCCAAATGCATGTGCCACTTTGTGCATCTGGCTTATGTGGGTACTTGGGAATCGAACCTGGACCCATAGGTTTCACAGGCAAACTCCTTAACCACTAACACTTCTCTCCCCCATCAATTCTTACTATAAGTCAAGTTTTAATAATCTAAATACGATGCTTAGTACAATCACAAGTTGTCTTATTAGAAACTATTAAAGCATATAAGCATGTAGAATATGTCTATAACACAGAAAGTCTAGAAATTTGTTCTATAGAATGAGTTCCAAAAGAAATATGACACAAAGTATTTCCACGTTATTTTTATCCCAGTGGAAAGTATGCATAGATTATCAGTGGAGAACTGATTTATACTTGTAACTATGAAACTGACTATAGCAGTTACTCTGTCATTGCTGGGACAAAACACCCAAGCAAAAATAGCTTAGGGAAGGAAAAGGTTTATTTTTGGCTCACAGCTTGAAGGGGAGGTTTCATCATGGCAGAAAAAGCATGGCAGAAGCAGAGAGCTGGAAATAGCAGTGGAAGTTGAAAAGCAAGCAAGTGGGGCAGGGCTATAACCTCAAGACCCACCCCCAGTGACCCACCTTCTCTATCAAGGCTCATCGTTAATCCCTGCACCCCAGAGGCAGAGGCAAGAGAATCACTATGAGTTTCAGGTTAATCCGGAAATAGTGAGTTCCAGGTCAGCTTTGGATAGAGTGAGGCCCTACCTAGGTAAAAAGAAAAAGATAAACAAAAATCCTAAAGTTCCTTAATACAGCTCTTCTATCTGGCACATTTGCCTCACCCTGTCTCTATACTATCCCAAGATGCATCTTTCTGTCTGTCAGATCTCTTTGAGATGCAAGCTGCACCACCCATATATAAACTGGGGTTCCCAGAAAATGCTACAGTGCTAAGCATTCTACAAGGCTGACTCAAACTGCTATAATTGTGAACAGCAGGAATGTTGCTGGTCCAGAAGCAAATTACTGTACTCACCTGAGCCCCATAAACTGCCACTTATTGCCCACTTTTGTGTGACCTGACGTCCTGTGACTATTAGGTAAATCCTTTAGAATGTATGAACAGATTCTCTACCAGGTCCCACCAACTCAAAGGTTAGAATTGTCATTGGGCAGCATCTTTGGTCTTAACAAAGCTCTTTCCACTTTGCAGTAACCCATCTACTTGATATACTCACCACTGTGTTTGCAGTATGATTCATCACTTTGTTCTGTCATTGTAACATTTACCACACTGCAACATGGCATCTGGGCAACCTGAATGCCGTATCCCCAGACCAAGGTCATTCATAGTTGGCTCCAGAATACACTCATTTCCTTTGAGGTGAGAGCTGTGGGGTGTGTGTGTGTACATATGAAATAGATGGAGGGTATTCAACTAACTTTTGAGTGTTTAAAGACTAAAGGAAACACACACACATGCCACAATGGTGCTTCCCATGGAGGATTAGGCTGACAACTAACACTGCTATCAATTGCCTAGGAGAAAATTTTTGTCAACTATACATATGTCAGAGGTTTAATGTGTAGAATATGCAAACACCACAAAGAACCCAATCAAAAATTAGGCTAAGACTCTAAAGAGTTCGGAAAATAAATACAAATGGCCAGCGAGTATTCTGAAATGCTCAATATCCTTACCCATTAGGGAAGTACAAATTAAAACTACTTTGCAGTTGTCAATAAAAACAGCAAAAAAACCTACCACTCTGAGATTCTATTTCACCCATGTCAGAATTGCTATCCTCTAGCAGGCAAATGACAAAAATTCTCACAGGGTATGGGGAAAAAGGAGCCCTTAGTATTGATGTAAATACAAAATGGTGCACCAATTATGGAAATCAGTAAGGGTTTCTTGGTTAAGATTAGAAATGTGTCAGACCCAGCTATACCATTCCAGGGCATATAAGCCAAAGGACCCTATGCTCTACTAGAGATCCTAGTTCATCCATGTTTTATCACTTTCTTTACAGTAGTAAGGACAAGGAATTGGAATTGGTGGCCATCAATAGATAGGATTAAGGAAAATATGGCACACACACACAATGGAATTCTATTTGGTCTTACAGAAACATGAAACTTACAGGAAAATAGATGGAAATGGGAAAATGTATTTAGTGAGGTAAATAAAAAACACCAACACTGCATGTTATTTCTAACATGGGATCCTACCTTAGAACAATCATATATGTAGGTGTTTCTGTGGGAATGTATAAGGAAATTATGGCATTTAAGAACTCCATGAAAAGTTATCAGGCAATAACCACAGAGCAAAAAACTTGACAAGCTGGGTCTTTAAGCATAGTGCTACACATGTGTATGGCCATAGGCATCTATCATTAACTAAAAGGCAAGCCATACAACATTACATGTACTTCAACAGTAAGAACAGTAGAGAAGCATTTATGGAAAAACACAACTTCCCATCTATTAGAAAACAGAAAGAGCTACCAATGAAACTTACAAGTAAGTTGGGCTTAAGTTAAGCTTACATTTCAGAGGACATAAAATGACAACACTGGCAAAGCATAAAGTCATTATCAGATGAGTGCCAAATAAAGTAATTTGCATTTACACAAGAGCATAAGGGGCTAGGGAGATGGCTCAGTGGTTAAAGGTACTTGTGTCCAAAGGTTGCCAGCCTGCATTCAATTCTCAAGCTACTCATGCAACCTAGATGCAGAAAGTGGTGAAATCATGTAGTGTTCATTTGCTATTGCAAGAGTCCCCGGCACACCCATATAAATAAGCTATAAAAAAATTCCAAAGCAGAATAAAATAACCCATCATGTTCAAATAGATAAAAATAATGCTAACCAAGCATGGTGGCTCATGCCTATAATTTAGTACTTGGGAGACTGAAGTTGAAGGACTGCAATGAGTTTGAGGTCAACTTGGGCTAGAGAGTTCAGATCAGCCTGGACCAGATTGGACCTTTCCTGAACAACACGCTGTTAAGTACATACCCCATTACCTCAAAATGGACACCAGATCTCATAAATGAACTTTCAAGTTTATTGTGCATGTATGCAAGATCCAAATTATCAGGCTTGGGAATGACTTTTGTTTTTAACATGGAGGTTGAAGAGCAATCTTAAGCTCTCACAAAATATTTTCAAGATTACTTCAATAGTTCTCTTTACTCCAAAGAGCTAAGAAAATCAAACATGTTATACTTAGTAAAATCTCTAGCATAAAATATCAATTACAAAGCAGCCCATTGTCAGTGCACCTATATGATCCTAGGTTACATATTCCTGTAAACAGCTGATTTCAGCTCACTGTTGGTATTCACTGGCTTAATCCTAAGAGAAGTATTTAAGAACTACCCTTAAGAGATCCAATAAAAATAGACACTTTAAATTAAATGCTCTATGATTTTGTAAGATGTTAAAAAGTGGGGAATGTGCACTACTACATGCCTAGGTTTGACTGCTTGGATATAGTAGTTATTAAGAAAGACAAAGCATATGTTCTACAGAAATTGCCTGACAGAATTAAGCATTTTTATTAACTTTTTATTTTGACAAATTAACATACTAAACCACACACACACACAAAACCCAAAAACAAACCAACAGAAAAGACCCTAACAAAGACTGTGTCCCTTTATGTATGAGTCTAAGATAAATCTTAATTTTTATCTGAGCAACATTCAGAGAGGTTCTCAAAATAAGAAACAGGTTAAATGGTCACAATTAACTACAATCCATAGTTGTATCAAACAAAAAAAAACAACAATGCTTTGTAACTAAGTCTGAGGTTAGTGTAATGTCACTTGCTTTTAATAGTTTAATTCTAACAGATTAAGTTACTTAGGGGAAAACAGCCTTCAGAAGCAGTAAGCAGGGTGTCATCAGTATTAAATTAAAAGGCTTCTACTTCTTTCCCCAAACAGTAAACAAGACTTCATGCCGTTTCTAAATCAGATCCCTGTAAAAACTCAAGTACCTTTCTCAGTACTACTTATACACTGAAGTACTTTATCTGGATTCAAGTTTTAATGCTGAAGGTTTCTTGCCATGTTCAATGTCATCAGAGCCTGGTTATCAGATTTTTGTTGGTGTGACTGTGACAGAACTAGGCCTTTAAGTAATTATATATCTCTAACAGTTATTTGCTAACAAAAGCGGCATGCTATGTACAAACTCTTAATTAACTAAAACAATGCTTTGGCTTTAAAACTTATCTAAAGTCTATTAATACCAAAGAGTTTGGGAAGAAAACCCCTTTTACTTCATTAAGTTTTGCAAGAATTTTTTGACCTTCACAACAAAATAACTTAAATTTTATTCTTGAGCTCTGCCTCAGGAAGTAATATATTCATTAATGGTTCCAATTAGCATAAAAATTCCATGTCATCTATAACATAAATGAAATAACATATAATCAATATTATATAACAAAACTGTCAAGTTGTTTATGAAAGCTTTAATTTAAATGACATCAAAAGATTTAAGCTAATTTACTATTGGTAATTGGTATCATAAAGCAAAGTTATTATTTTTGGTTTTCCCATAATCTACTAGTTACTTTTCCCTTTACCTTGACCAAAACACCCAACAGAAACAACTTAAGGGAGGAAAGATCTATTTTGGCTCTTTTAGGAAGGTACAGTTCATCGTGGCTGGGAAGGCACAGTGGCAGGAACATGAGACAAAGGCTCTTCACATGGCCCTGACCAGGTTGCTAAGGAAGCCAGCCAAGGAGTGTAACCCTCATGGGCTGCTCCCAGTGGCAGACTTGTGCCAGCCAGATTCAACACCTCCACAGACTTCTAAGTAGTGCCTCAAATAAGCTGGAGACCAAGTGATCAAAAAATGAGGCTGTAGGAACATCCCAGAGCCAAATGACAACACATCCCTTAAATGCACAACAAACAGCTTTGTTTCCAAATATAGTTTTTCATCAGGGAAACCATATATGTGTGTGTGTGTATACATATACGTATGTATGTACACACACACACATATGAAACCAAGAGGGTTTAGACTACAAAACAGGTTAAATTTAGTCTTAACACCAAAACCTTTAAGTAATCAGGAATATATTTTTAAACATTATTGCTTGGTCTTATAAAATGTTGATTACCTCTATATTCTTAGTTGCTTTCTATACTCCTAAACCATATTGTGCAGCAGGTACAGATAATGATGTAATCAAGGTAACTGCAAATAAATTGTTACTTCTTAGCCAATTCATATGTTCCCTTATTCCCCATGCTTACTGCACTACCTCAGAATTAGCCTTAAAAAAGTAACCATTCCACAGAAGAAATAACAGAAACGATTTTCAAGTATAGGAACAAGATCCATTGGGGGGGGGACACAATTAAAATTTGACCTTCCATCTTGCTTTCTAAATTATGGGTGAAAAGACATGTTGTGGGTGAAGGGGAGACAACCGAATATCCCTTATTTTTCCATAAGAAATGTTTGTGAAGTCTTCTCATTTCTTCAAGTAAGGGTAAGAAGTATGGTAATACAATGAGGAGAAATGAATACCCAGTATTATGGAACTCAAAAGGAAGACTGGAGGCACAAAAAAATTGAACTGACTTTGGCTTTTAAGAACCCCATGTAGACTATGAAATGTCATTCAAATGAAAAAAACAAAACAAAAGATTACAGCAGCAAGCTACCACTTCGCCACACATGAACTCAGAAATAGACAACAGCTTTTTTCCTTCTCTCAATCAATCTGTAAGATCTTCTTTTTGTTTTTCCTGCTTTTTGGTTGTGGGCAATTCCAGACTGGCCCACTGCATGGGTTCAGCCTTTCTCATGGTGATCTCAATCTTTGTTGCAGTCATAGTCACATAGCTTCGCTTAACATCAATCACCTGTAGCACATCAAGGAGAGTAAATGTGGTGCTGTTATTGGTCCTAGAGAAAAACATGTATCCTGCTGACATTATTAACACCAAACTTAAGCCTGAGACCATTTTACTTCTTGACAAGACCTCATGACCTTTCTGTTAGTGCTAGTGAAGTACTGCCTTTCTTCCAAAGATGCTCTTTTAAAGTTATCTTTTAAAAATCTGACGGATTCATAATACTTACACCCCATAATTTCACATTTTGATGAAATTCCTTCTCTCCTTCAAATACAATGTGCACGTTTAACTGAAATAGATACAGAAAGTTAATTTTGTAAGTGTGTATGTGCTAGGGCCTCATACCTCCTAAGCATGTACAGTAACAATGAGTCACACTACCAGTCAAGTGATTAACATCCAAGTTATACTGAAGGTTTGTGGAACCAAACACTGATTGCAAGGACAAGACACTGAATAACATAGTAAGATAGAAGAAAATGCTGGGACTGGAGAGATCACTCAGTGGTTGAATATCCAAGTCCAAGTCCCCAGTACCAATGTAAAGGCAGATGCACACGGTGTCACATGTGTCTGGAGCTGTTTACAGTGGTAGAAGGCCCTAGTGTACTCTTACTCACTCTATTCTCTTTCTGCCTCCTCCAAACAAAATAATGTTTTAAAACAAAATGTCAGTATTGTGGGTTTTTTATATAAGAAAACCAGTAACAGAAAAGGTTTAGACAAGAACAGTTATCTGCCACCTCTTCTAAGCTATTATGTTTCTAGAACACCCAAGAAATAGAACTGTTACACACTTTCATTTAAAATACTGTTTTCACTAGGTGTGGTGGCACATGCCTTTAAATCCCAACACCTGGGAGGCTGAGGTAGGAAGATGGCTCTGAGTTCTAGGCCAGGCTGAGTGAGACTAATTCCAGATTAGTGTGGGCTATCTTGAAAAACCAAAAAATAAAACATTGTTTTCATGAAAGTCATTTGTAATTATTTCCCATTAGAAAAACATTTTGTGAAGACATGAATATGAAAACACACTCTGCTTAAATAACTTTGATTCAGTTGCTTAGTGTACTTACCAATGTACTATTTGCTTCTACTCGACTAAGTTCTGGAAGAGAATTTTTAGCATACACTGAAATGGTGACTTCACCTCCAGTTTGATGCCAGTCATGTCTACATGGAACAACTTTTTTCCCCTGTAATAGAAGAGAAGCTTTGAAAGTTTAAGAGGCACCATACAATTAACTTCTTCAGAAGAGCAGCCAGCCCAATAAGCCACCCAATAAGCACTACCTTAAGGGAGTTCTGCTTGCTCCTCCCATTTCATTTGCTTCCTTTAAGGCTATATTATTATTGCATTTTAATTTCTATTTTACTTATCTGCTTGCCAGGAGAAAGAGAGAATGAATCCAGCCACTGCAAACAAACTGCACATGTATTACATGGGTACTGGGGAAGCAACCCTGTGTCATTAGGCATCGCAGGCAAGTGCCTTAACCACTGAGCACCTCCCCAGCCCTATTACTGTATTTTCAAAATGATAACTTAAGAAGCTTTACTGAACTTTACCCTGTTTTAATAGTTTATACCTCAGTAAGTATCACCATAGGCTATAGCACAAATGGTAGTGTGCTTGCCTAATTCAAGAAGCTCTATTCTCCAGCATCACATAAACTGGACATGGTGGACCATGACTGTCATCTCAGCAAATGAGGAAGACGCAGGAGGACCAGAAGTTCAAGGTCATCCTGGGCTACAGAGAGAATTCAAGGACAGTCTGGTCCACGTAGGACCCTATCTCAAAACAAAACAAAACAAACCAACAACCCAGTATTTAGACAGGTATGTTGTCAAAACAGCACAGAAAGTTCACGTAGCATGTTATAATAGCCAAACACAAAACTTTATTTAGAAACAAGTTATTTCCTTTCTTATTATTAAATAGGTGTTTAAAAATTATGTACATAGCACAAGTCTTTTTTAAAAGTTGCCAAGTAAAGTAGGAACTGATACCATACACCATTTTTACCACCTTTTACAAATTTCCCATAGCAGAGGCATGCAAAAGAATTCCGTTGAGGGGCTGGAGAGATTGCTGAATGGTTAAGGACCTTGCCTATGAAGCCTAAGGACCCAGGTTCAATTCCTCAGTACCCATGTAAACCAGATGTACAACGTGGCACATGCATCTGGAGTTCATTTGTACAGGCTAGAGGCCCTAGCATATTCAGTATTTGCCTTTTCCTCTCTCTCTCTCCCCTCTCCCTATATAAATATAAATAAGTAAATAAATATATAAATATAAATATATGTATTTATATAAATACATATAAATAAATATTTAAAAAAAGAGAATTCCAAAGCTGGGTGTGGTGGCACACGCCTTTAATCCTAGCACTCGGGAGGCAGAGGTAGGAGGATTGCCGTGAGTTTGAGGCCACCCTGAGACTCCATAGTGAATTCCAGGTCAGCCTGGGCTAGAGTGAGACCTTACCTCGAAAAACAAAAACAACAATAATAACAAAAAAATTCCATTGAAACAAGCCCACAGTGCTTTTCTTTGATCCCTAGACGGACTGTACATTCATATGTATGTACTCCAGATGCATGTGCCACTTTGTGCACTCTGGCTTTATATGGGAACTAGAGAATTAAACTTTGCAGGCAAGTGCCTTAATTGCTAAGCCATTTCTCTAGGCCATGTTTGAAGTTTTGAGTGATCAAAAAAGAAAAAAAAAATGCTAAATTTTAGTTTAATAACAAACAGAGAGGTCACTTTTAAAAACACAAGGGCTGGCGAGATGGCTTAGTGGTTAAGTGCTTGCCTGTGAAGCTTAGGGACCCTGGTTCGAGGCTCGATTCCCCAGGACCCAAGTTAACCAGATGCACAAGGGGGCGCACACATCTGGAGTTCGTCTGCAGTGGTTGGAGGCCCTGGCATGCCCATTCTCTCTCTCTCTCTGTTGCTCTCAAATAAATAAAAATAAAAACAAAAAATATTAAAAACACAAGTAAATAAAAATCTATAAAAGGCTGCAAATCTAACAAAACAAAGATTTTTTGATTTTGGCATGCCTGGGTATTTCACAAAAACTCACATACATGCATCAACCATGCAAGTTATTTTGTTCAGCCGACAGTGTTTTGAGAGTGTGGTTGTGAGAGTGCAGTGTGAGAATGTTTATAACTAAAAAACATGCTAACTTCAAATCTTTTAAATGACTTAGAGAAACACAAGCCAGTATGCTACTGTGAAAGGTTACTTACAGCATCCTTTTTAGTCCACACGTGTTTCCCTGTTGTACAGCCCTCTTGGGCTAAGAATGTATTAAAATCAGAAGTTTTCCTCCTACAACAACTCCAATATTTCATCCTTTAAAAAATTGGATTAAATCCAGTATTATCATTATGACAGGTGTGATTTAATAAACAAAAACCAACTTTACTATCTTACATGTATTACTAAGATACACATCAATAAGGCACATCATTTAAAAACTGGTGTCATTTATTGTAGTAATTTTAGTGTGCTTGACTAAAAACACACAAAAAATTTCACAACATTTCCAGTTCCCTCATGAAGCTAGCACACACAAGTGATATGATCAAAGACTTACAGCCTTCCTACTTAAGTAATCTCACATAGGACACAGCAAGTTAAAACTCATGCCTACAAACCCATGCAGGCCAATCCTAAAGTAAGCAAAATACATTATCACTGACTTGAGAAAAATTTCTGCACCACAGGCTGCTGCTCAACAATGGAAAACTCCAGGCTGAAGGCCAGAAACATATAGAAACAAGCAGAAGACAAGATCTAGAGTGACAGCTATGGAGAAGTATTGGCTTTCAGATGCACAGGGAGGTGCATCCATCTGGAGTTCATTTGTAGTGGCCAGAGGACCTGGTGTGTCCATTCTCTGTGTTTTTCTTCTCTCTGTGCTTACATATAAATAATCTCTCTCTCTGACTCACACACACACACACACAGAGGGGGCAGGGAAGGGAGAGAGAGAAGGAAAGGGAGGGGGAGTGGGAAGAAGGTATGGACTTTCATAGATAATGGTTATTTCACTGTCCACAGGTCCAGATTCCTCATGTTCTATAAAATGCAGAACAGTCTTTCATACAAAGAAAATGAACTTTATCATTTTCATGGTTGTATATGTCTGCAATGCTACAACTCAGGAGTACAAGGCAGGAAAACAAAAATAATATCATCACCACACTGCAAAGTCAAACTGGTCACTTAAAAACTAATCTTGCTAGGTGTGGTGGTGCACACCTTTAATTCCAGCACAAAGGAGGCAGAGGTTGGAGGACCACCATGAGTTCAAGGCAAGTCTAGAACTAGAGTAAGTTTTAGGTCAGCCTGGGCTAGAGTGAGTTCCTACCTCAAAAGAACCAAAACAAACAAAATGAATAAAAACTTCTTCCGCACCTCACCAATAAAAAGAAGGCAAGTGCTTTTAAACATTTAACGATACAACAGTTTTAAATTTTAAAAATCAAAACTATTTTCTTCTCCACATCAAGACTGCAGCAAAGCTTGGAGGCCTTTGTCTGCTTTTAAAAAATTCTTTACAGAAGTGTGAAATCTGCCATTCTTGTATCTCCTGTTCTTCTATTCCCTCACCCTAACAGAAAAATCATACTTGACTAGTTGAGTTGAGAATAATGGTTAGCTTTAAACTCTAAACATAGAAATCACAAAGTAAACAGATTGGCTCAAAAGGGACTGAGCCTATATGAAAGGAATAAAAAGTAGACAAGAAAACAGTATTAATGTGACTACAGTTGATAATGAATATATGGTTCTTTATGTATGGGTGTGTAAGGCTACTGATGAATAATATACAAAGAACAAAATACAAAGTTCAATGAATAAAAATCTGGGAAACAATTTTCACTTTGTCATCTTACTTCTGGGAAAGACTAATGTTCACACTGTTATTTTAACACCCATGTGCCTTAATTTTCCCTTCTCATTTGTGTTGTTTACAAAAAATTCATAATCCATTTTTTTCTGATTTTTACTTATTTGGAATGTCTTTGTCATAGATATCCAGCTTGCTTCCTCTTAGTTTGTATTTTGCTTGATTTTTCAAATTACTACAGAGCATTATTTAAATAGAAAGCTGGAAGGTAGTATACAAAATTATACCAGTTTTACAGACCAACTGTAAACCTCTTAGTGTTCAGTTAACTTTTTCTCAACATATATATATATATATATATATGTATAGTTATATGTATAGTTTTGAATGATTGCCATGCAAATTATCAAAGTAATATAAATCTGTAGTTAGGAAATAAAATGATAGTCTTCAAAACATAAAAAAAATAAAGATACAACAGTTTAACATTTCTAATGTATACCATAAATATTTTAATTAATCATGTGTAAGTTACCCCTCATGGAAAATAGGTACTCCAGAGTGATATACGCAGGTTTCTTCTAGACTCTGTGGCCCCTGATATGTCTAAAAGAGAAAAAATAGAGAAAAGGAATTATTTATCACTCAGTTGCATCTTATACTTATCTGTAACACTGGACACCCTATATACTTGCAAAATACTCGAAAATAACAGCAATTACTGAAAACACTGATATTTCATTAGGGAATGAAAAATTACCCTCTTTTGAATATGGTTAAACATAAGGTCCCCATGAGGAAAGCAAATAGAAAAGGTGACAGACTGTATTAAGATGCTTCCAGTTTTTTAAGCAAGAGGTACCATCTAGCTATATTCAAGTATTTAAATTACAGACATGCTAAAATCAAGAGGCTTGTACTCTAACAGAAATACAGCTACACCATGAGTCATGTGCACAGTACACCTGGTGTGGGCATTATCAATTAACATATGGGAGATCTTATTGAGAGTTTAAGAAGAGTGGTAATTTCTTATCCTTATAAATGGCCACATGAGCTACAGACATGTCTACATCCATGGTTTTTCTGGAAGATCTGGGCTGGGCACATTGCAGTTGTAGGTGAAGGTTCTACAGATGAATTCACAAAAAGTTATGTTATCAAATCAATATGGATACAGCTGAGAACTATGAGCACAGAAGACAAATTTGTTGATGTCTCTCTCCTGAAGACCATTCACAAACACATCAACCCAGGAAGTCACAGTGAACTCCCTCATACCAGCTCCCTCTATGCCTCTTCCTATCTCCTCAGTTTTCCAAAGCATAATCCATAGTCTCACTTTCTCATTACCTTCTACAATGCTATGAAGCTGTCATAAAACCTTACCAATCTGCCTACAAGTATCTATCAATTTACTATGCTAACCTTACAAACTAGCAAAATTTAGGCAACCAGACTCTTTTCTAATTCACATTTTCAACTTCTGATTTTTTTCTCTACTACTTTTTAATTATTACCACTCGCTTGTTAAAAGTCTTTTAATTAAAAGGACCTCATACCGTCTATCACATTCAGTTCTAGATATTTTACATATCTGAAGTCGCTTTTTAGGATGCTGTGAAGAACCTACTTTTTGGATAATGGCACACTCAGAAGCCATAGATTGTTACTAGAAAATTTTCAGTGCTGGGGATGGGATACCTTCCAGTGAGTTGTTGGCCAGGGAGGTCTGTGATGTCTCCCAAAACATTACAGCTCATAGCCAAGGCTCTTAGTTTCCTACCAGAAATAGATGGTAAGACCCTACTGTTGAAGACTCTATATGCCTGGGCTGCAAGGTCACTGAGAAATCTTGCTGGAGCTGAGCTGAAAACCTCCTCCCTGCAGACCAGCTGACAAAAAGCTACACTGCATGCAGCCCTACTGGAGACAGAAGTCATCAGCAGTGAAAACAGTGGAGAACTCCATGCCTCAAGTTTGGTCAGCCAGGTCAAATGATCGAACGAGTCCAATAGTAGTATGTCTGTTATGGGGGAAATTAACTGCTCTTTAATTGGACTGGAGGCCCGCTCTATGGGGGGGGGGGGGATTACATGCCTGGTACTGAAAACCTACAGTGGGGGAGTTCATGAGCCTTAGGAGTGTAATGCTTTTGTCTGGCTAAATGCATATACTATACATATGCTCACCAAACTGCCCTTTAAGGACTTTACTTAGCGTTCATACCCATATGTTAACACTACTCTTACTTTTGGCTAGATAAACTTCCACTTTTCAGATGGCAGTGACCACTGGGATGACCCAAAAGGCATCAAAGTGCTGAGAAGATGTGACAGGAGAGTATTCAGCACTGAAATATATCACGTCTTTCAAGGCTCATAGTTGATTGCAGAAGAGGTAGTGCTAAGAATGTAAGAGACAAATGAAGTATAAGACTGCTTACAATGCAATCAATTGGCCTTGATACCCATGACCTCGCAGTGCCTAGCACTACCTTCACAAGATCCTCATAATTGGAAAAGATGATGATATCAAAATAAAAGAGAGACTAGAGAGAGAGGGGATATGATGGAGAGTGGTTATGTGAAGGGGAATGTGGGGGAGGGGAATTATCATGGTTTATTGTCTGTAATAATGAAAGTTGTCAATACCAAAGGTAAAATAATTAAGATTTTAAAAAATGGAGACAGACAGGTGAGGATTGCTGTGTGTGGACTGAATGTGGCCAGTGCACCCCTCCATACACATTCACATAAATAATAAAAATAAACTAAAAGATAAAAAAGAGGAAACAAAAAGCACAATAAATCTCTATTATCATAAACCTTACTTATTCCAAGGCTGGGTAGATAGTAGCAGAATGAGCCAAGAAAGGTCAACAGTGCCATGAAGAAAGCAGGAGAGGTGTAGGAGTTACATAACAGCAGGTAGGACAAGGTCTCATCAACTACACCCTTCAACTATATATCCTCAGCTGCCTTCTTTCCAGTTCCAATACCTGGTCTTCCACAATAGCATCCAAGCTGTTTTCTTCCAGCCCCACTGCTGCTCCATCAATATGTATCCATTCTTCTCCCAAGAAATCTTTTAAATTAAAACATCTCCAGAAACTGGCATGGCCTTGCACACCTGCAATCCTAGCACTGAGCTGAAGCAGAGGATTGGGACTATGAGGCCAGCCTGAGCTAGAGAGAGACCTTGTCTCAAAAGGCAAAACAAACCAACCCCTTAAAACTTAGATGCAGCCCAAACTCAGCTGGCTTAGGGCCTCGATGATCTTGTCCGCTTCTCTACCCACTACACTTTCATACTTTTGCCCAACTGCCACAACCTTGTCATTCCCTAAGTAGCCCTCTGCCCCAGGGTTACAACTCACCCCTCCTCTATTCAGAATCTTGATCTCATGTATCCACAGCAAGAACTTTACTGACAAACCTTAAATAGCTCCCAACTTGAGCCATGGAAGTAGCTTCATGTCTAATTGAATTCACATTTAACTGCCTCTTTATTGTCCTTCTTCCTTCAGTACAGTGCCTACTCTGAAAGAGGGTTTTACAGAAACAACAACAAAAATATCCCAAAACCAAAAAACATCTCCTAAAACAATGTCTAGCACATGTTGAGTATGCAGCAAATGTTACTCCTATAGTTCTAACAGACATGCTCTTAGCATGTTTGTAGCCTTAGACTTCAACAACAAAGTACCCAATATGTAACAGGCATCAAACTATTAACTAGTTTTAGAGAGTAAGTTGCAGCCCTTTGCTTCAATACTAAAATTTTACTTTGTAATATTCAGTTTGGTTAAATACCTTTGAACACCCTCCATTTTTACATGAGGTCCCAATCTTAATTTCATCACTGTCTTCTTCTGAAAGAAAACAGAATCACATTTAATTTCATCACTATCTTTCTTTGAAACCAGGGGAAAAAAATCTAATTAAAATATTAAAATAGAACTCCCCTATAGCATACTTTTTTTTTTTTTTTAAAAAAAAGTCTATTTTAAAACAAAAACAAATAAAAGATACAGCTGGATATGGTGGTTCATGTTTGCTACAAGCATTTGAGAGGTTGAAAACAAGACAATTATGAGTTCAAAGCCAGCCTGGGATATAGGACAAGACCTTGCCCCAAACAAAACAAACCAAAAGCCCTAGTATCATGACTAGGTTTTGCCTGTATCTCTAATATGACAGATGACATTTTTATTTTATGACATGCTTTATTTAGTCTCATATAATTTTGTTCTCTTGTAAAAGAGAAATCACCAAACCAAATTTCTGTCCCCTAATATTAGACACAGATTTGAGAGTAAAATATATTTTATGTGATGTACAAAGAAACCTTAAGTTATCATCATTTTGCACTTAGGCATAATGAAGGAGCCAACATGTCCATGCTGAGGTGTTATTAGCACTTGGGGTTCATCTTCTCTCTCCAATGTGCTACCTTTTCGCTCACATTCAGTGAAACACTGCCAATCTCCTGTGGAGGAGCATGTACTTATACAGAAAAATGTAATAAAACAGTATCTTACCTTTTTTATCTTCTTCATTCCCTGATGACAGTTTAAGTTTATCAAGAGCTTGTTTTAGGGAAGCAGATATTTTTAATTCCAAATTTGTCATTGGTTCATCTGGGCTGGAGAATTTTGAAGCCTTATTACCATTATTAATATACCAAAATATTTCTTTGTACTTAAATTGATAACCAAAACCTTCCTTATGAGATGTTAAATGGTTTGTGTATTGGTACTCCAAGTAAGTATTTTATAAATGTTATAGTCTACCTACACTTTAGGTTTAAAAAAATTGTTTTTATATTAAGTCTTGAACACTCATGCCACTGACAGCATATTCAGTTATGACCCTGCAGGACTAGAGAAGAGACTAAACTAAGTTTGTAAAGAGGAGTTAACTGTGAGAAAAGGATGAGAATGCACTATCACAGTCCATTCTCAGAAAACTTCTAAGTATAGAATAAAAGGGTCAGTATGTAGCAGGTGGGCCCATATTCATTTTTACTAGTAGATAATGGTGTGGCTAGGCATATGGACTTGTAAGCTCAGATACAATTACATGGCAAGGCATTTTCTGTATGCTTAAATGTTTTTAAAAATTTTTTTGCATATACAACAAGCCAATTCAGTAAATTAGTATTAAGGTTAGAAAATCAAAGCTATAGGTTGTTCACACTACACCCAGAGCGATAAGCTGGCAGGTATTAGTGAAATACATTAAACCCATATCTCATATGCCAGATGAATTTAAAATAAAATGTTCAATTTTTCTCACTGCCTCTTAAGTAAAACTATATAGCCTGTCATTTAAAGCAATTATATTAACTCATATTGCTATTGTACTATAGCAAATGTCATTAAAAATGGTGCTAAGGTTAACAATGCAATGATAGAAAGTTTCTGGTAATTTTGTTAACAGGCTAGTCTGGTGTTTGACAATGTCTCAAGATAGATTTCTGATCTTGAACAATGGTCTGTACTTCAAAATAGAATGACCAAACAAACATCAAGTCTCTTAGGTCTTTAGCATCATCAGTACCTAAGTACAGTATGAGGACACACTGGCATGGCATGACAGAGGTAAACTCACTATCATGTGAAAAAATACAGTCTGAGAAGAAGGTGATTATGAAAAATCTGTCTAATTCTACTTAAAGCAAAATCCATCTTAAAAGCTTTTTGACAAGCCATCTAAAACGAATACATGCAAACCACAGCAGTACTGTGAGATGATTGGCTTTCACATATCTGACAGTAAAGCAAAGTTATTAGGTTTCTATGTCCAGTTTCAACTCAAACTAATTCCACGAAAAGGACAACCTGACAGAATTTCACCATGACACACTGAAAATGATATATGGAAAAGAAAAACATGCAACTCCCCTACCCTGAAAATACATGCACTAGAATTATGGCAGTACAATAAACAAATGTATAATGAAGTCTTACTGTGTGCTTGCCTCAAATAAAATTGAAAGGTTATTGAAGAAAAAACAAACCCAGTAGCCACTACAAATGCTATTAGACAAAATGTTGCAAATATAAACAACTGTATAGAGTATACCTTGGTCTTTTTATTGCTTCTACTGGTTTAGGGGCTTGAATGATGTGCTCCTGAAATTTGGGTTTCAATTCAGAGAGTTCTTTCTTTTCAGTAGTCTTGACTTCGGGCTTGACAGGTTCAGGTGGCTTCTCACTATTATGCCTACCTTTTGTACAGCCCTGTTAGTGCAAGATACATGTTAACAGTCATGCTACCATATGCTTTATTTATTTCTGTTGTTTCAGGACAGTTTTTCATTATGAGGCTCAGACTGCCCATAGCCCCACCATGCAACACCTCATACAAATACCTTTATTACATACTTAATTTAAAAACATTAATATCACTATTATCAATAAATGAATTTTGATCTCTCTTGTTTTAAAGCATTTACAGAAAAAAAGCCCTTCTAAATTATATATACAAAATCTCTTTATTTGAAAATGCCTCAGTCTGGGCTCTCTGTTACTAGAATGCTGCCTACCATGCAGAAAGTTCTGGGTTGGAGCCAAAGCCAACACATAAGCAGTATCTGGTAGCCCATGCCTGTAATTCCAGCATTTGGCAGGTGGGGGTAGGAGAATCATCCTTGGCTACATATGAGTTTGAGGCTAGCATGAGCTTCATGAGTTCCTTCCTGTCTCAAAAATGACCTACCCATCCAAGAAAACAAAAGTCTTGATTAATTTGATGGTATGACCTTAAAGGCAATCTTTTAAAATCTGATTCCTCACCTGTAAAAGCGAGCAATTGGTATTTAGTTTCCTTTCTCAGTGCGTTGTCTCAGTGTGGTGTAAAATCATAGAACAGTTCAATGGCAGCTTTTTAAGAATTTAATTTTTGTGCGTGTGTGAGAGAAAGAGACAGACCAACTCTAGATAGATAATGGGCATGCCAGGGCCTTTAACCACTGCAAACGAACTCCAGATACATGCACCATCTTATGCATATGGCTTACATGGGTCCTGGGGAATTGAACCTGGCTTCTTTGGCTTTGCAGGTAAGTGCTTTAACTATCAAGGCATCTCTCCAGCCCAATGGCATTGTTTTTTTTTTTAAATTAATTAAAAATACTTTTATTTGCAAATGGAGAGGAGGGAGGGAGGGAGGGAAAGGGAAGGACAGACCAAGCGGGAGAGAGGAAGAAAAAGGGGGTGCCCCAGGGGCTCTTACCACTGCAAACTAATTCCAGGTACAAGTGCCATTTTGTGTATCTGGCTTAACATGGCTACTGGAGAATTGAACCTGGGCTGTCAGGCTTTGCAAGAAAGTACCTTTCAATGCTGAACCAGCTCTTCAGTCCCTCAAGGGCATCTCAATATACAACTGTAGTGTACTAAAAATGCTTTGTTGCCTACCACTTCCTTCTTCCTGATGTTATTTAAAGACTAATAAAATCAAAATTTACAATGACAAATTAGTAATTAATGATAGTAAAAACTTAATTTCCAAAGTTGATACATTATTTTAGAGGCTCTGGGAAGGAGATGAACTCCCCTTTTAAAATAACATATCTGATAGTTGATGAGCTAACATTAAGTCAGAAATCAGACTCTTCAAATCTATAGCCTCTAGGATTATGTACTTTCACAGAAATAATCTAGGAAAAGAAGCAATACTTACTACAATACTTAAGAAGTCAGAAAAATCAGTTGTTCTTCTCTTGCAACAAGACCAACCCTATGAGAAAAGAAAAAAAAATTCCTAAAAATAAGTTTCTTCATGGGAACCACCACCCAGAAAAACAACTTTTTCATTTATTTTCTTAAATTCTGAAATAACCCTTTTAGTTTTAAAGGTGCCATAAACTGTTGTCTTGGTGAAGTGAAGTGACTTTTAATATTTATATTAGCCAATGTTAATATGGTTTATTATAACCTGTCAACAAAGGAAACACCTTAAACTAGAAAGCCAAAAATTGCTTCTATTTAAGAATCGTACTTGATTAAAAAAATAATAAACCAAACAAACATATTTGGGCTAGGGATACAGCTCCTGGGTGAAGCTCTTCCTTAATGTGCACAAGACCCTAGACTTGATCCTCAGTACTACACATACCCCCACAAATTCACACATTTAAGGATCTGGGGAATAAGTAAAGGTGCTTTACTTGAAAAACTCTAAAGTAATAATTATAATACTGGAGTTTCTGAACAAAAGCCACTACAGCTCAAAAATCAGTAATCTTACTTTCAGAAAAACCACTGATCAACACAGCAGCCTATGCCTTCATCTCTTAAGGTAAACACTTTCAGGCAAGTAAACAGATTAGGAAGGAATGAGTATGTGGTGTTAAAGCAAAGTGTCAAGTTATTTTATTAGCATAGAACAGGAAGCTAGGAAATTGGGGAAGGTGAGTGATTTTGAATGCTAAGACTGACCCTCTCCTCCAAATCACATGTTCCTTCCTGTCAAGTTAAAAAGTCGTCTGTAGTAGATGCTATAGAACTAACTTAACTGCAAGGTTAAAGATGAATTATGCAGGGCAGCTTTCAGCAGACCCCATGCTAAATGGTAAACTCTGCTAGGCACACCTTTAATGTTAACTCTTTGGGAGGCAAAGGTAAGCAAAGCAGGTCACTGTGAGTTCAGCCTGAGGCCATAGAATGAGTGTCAAGGCAGCCTGGGCTTGAGTGAGACCCTACCTTGAAAAATCCTGAAAAACAAAAACAAAAACCTAGCTGGGTGTGGTAGCACACACCTTTAATTCCAGCACTTGGGTGGCAGAGGTAGGAGGAATGCTGAGAGTTCAAGGCCAGTCTGGGCTACATATTGAATTCCAGGTCAGTGTGGAATATGGTGAGACCCTACCTGGAAACAAACAAAAACAATTTCTGCATGAAGCTTTACTAACAACATCAGACACTTGGATACAGAGTAAGAAAGACATGATACAAGGTACCTGCTCCCAGGTACCAATCTGAGTCTAATGACAGTCCTCAGTTTAAAAAGTCATAAACTTAAGTATGTAAGCCTAAACTGGCCAATTGTTTTTTCTTGAGGACTGTCTTCCTCTGTGAATAGTCCCCCTTTAACATTGAAAGATTTTTGTTTTTCTTTTGTTAATATAAATTTAAATTACTTATTTGGGTAAACAGAAAACTAGTGGTCTTATAATGTACATATTTTTTCTGAAATTTATTGGGCTATGGGAAGTCTAAGCTAAGAAAACAGATTTACAGAATAGAGGAAATAAAATCCAGTAGAGAGTAATAAAAACAGTCTACATTTTAGGAATAGGATGTGACACATAAGGGCAAATTTGATGGAAGAATCGCAAGGAAGAATATTAAAACAACTCTTTCCCAAAGAAACAAATATGCTTACAGAACCAGTTCCAACACCCATAAAGGTTTGCAGAGAGGAAGAAGATGTAAGCAGGAGCCAGGTCAAAGGTCTTTTGAATGACATTTCTCACACAATGCTAAGCAGAACACAAACTTCTCTGCTATGCACCTTGGTTAACATCCTTTCTCTATCAGTTACATGCCAAGAGGCTAACCACTTCTAGAAGGTACTTTTCCAAAGTGTAGACAGGGCAGGACTGTTTTAACATGTAAGACTAGTAATATCCAACATCATAATGGCCTAATGGATCATTTTCTTGAGAAAATTTCTCATATAAACCACATTATTATGAATTTCTTATTTCAATATTTTTGGGGGGAGGGAGAGAAAGAGAAAGAATTGGCATGCCAGGGCCGTTGGCATGTGCAACCTTGCGCTTTTAAAAAAGATTAGCATCACAAACCCAGACAAAAAAATTCTCTTTCTGATTCCCTAGATCATGAAGGAACTACAGGTGAAAAACTCTTCAGTAAAAATATTCCAACTTACACTAGAGTCTGTGCTGAGAATAGTGCTGCTGAGCATCTACTGAAAGGCCCAAGAATTCAGAAGCTCAGAAATACTATCACGCTCCAAGGGGAGCTTAAGCGGGCTCCCTGCATACCTCAAACTCCAGGCTTTACTCTCTGTTGGAAGTAAGTAAAGAATCCCTCTTCTCATTATATCAGAGCCCACTCCTAATATAAAACTAGGTAAAAGGGCATGAGATAGCCCTCAAGGATGGGAAATGAGTAATAAAGTGAACCACTTATTTGGTTTCTGTAAATAGCCTGCACTATAAGCCTTACACTATAAGCCTTAATAGCCCACACTGTTAGTCTTAGTAGCTCGCACCATAAGCTGTAGCAGCCTGCCTCAGACCACCAAGGTCATAGGAGGCTGATACCATACTCTGCTACCCCCACCTAAGGAATTGCACAAAGGCTGACCTCCAAGGTCATAGGAGACTGGAACCACACTCTGCTACTCCCACCCAAGGACCTGCGCAAATGCTGACCACCAAGGTCATAAACTAATTGGCTTAGAAACTATGGGGTGGCACCAACTGACTGGCTAACACCCTGCGGGGCTCCTAATATTAGAAAATGATTGGTCTAAGGCACAGGCTTTGTTAAAAACCCAATAAAAACTGTCCTGTTCCTGCATTCGGGGCTCTGCAGTCCTCTACCCCTGTGCGGTGTACGACTGTGGGCCCCAGCGCGCTTGGAATAAAATCCTCTTGCAGTTTGCATCAAGACCGCTTCTCGTGAGTGAGTGATTTGGGGTGTCGCCTTATCCGGGCAGAGCGTGGGGACCCCCGCGGGGGTTTTTTCCTACACTACAACCACCACTCCTAATACCCAAAGCCCTTATCTGTGGTGACTGAGATTAAGTCAACTGCCTCTACTTCCCTTCAAAACTAAGAAGGGAAGATGTTTCCGAATGAAAATATCACCATCTACAATCTTCTTTACTATTAGTGGAGAATATGCTGTAAACAGCCCCAAATGGTCATTAAAAGTAAAAATTGCAAGCTGAGGAAAAAACAAAGAGAAAATGGAGACATTTTTAATTGACATCTCCAAGTTTACTAAACAATTATGAATAAAATGAAGATGCATCTAGCTCCTACCTTTAAGGCGTCATGGAAGACGGGAACCCCTGGGTGGTATGTGCAAGCATCTGGTCAGAAACAGAAGGGAGAGCACAACTTTTTACAATGAAGAATGAACACATCACCATCCCTCTAGGTGCTAGGACCCCAAATGCAGGCAGTACAAATCCTTAAAAATTCACTGTGGTTTGACACACAACACAAAATCACTTGTATTAAAATAGTAAATAGTTAAAAGTCTTAAGACTCTTAGGAGTATGACAACTGTAGGTAAAAAACAATACAGAACAGTTTAAGAAAAACAAGTAAATTCTATATTCCTCAAACTTTTGTAGTAACATACTAGTTTTGAAACTTTAAGCCGTAAGATTTTGACCATAGTTCAATACTTTTAGAAAAACACCAAATTTAAAGAGTATTTATATGCAATGATCCATAGAAGTTGACCAAGGAATTCTCTAAAAAATTATTTTGTAAAAATAGGCTTAACATTTTAAAAATTGTTGCAACGTCCAATTGTTAATAAGTATTCTGAAACAGAATCAATTCCTAGGTATTCATTACAAAGGAAGTTTATTACAATCAGGAACATGTAGTATTTACTTTAAAAAAAAGGCAGCTGACATACTTACTCCCTGGATACACAGGATCACAAACTTAAAGAGAAAAAAAGGCTTCATTCCTCTCCACTTTTCTTAGCTATTTTACTGTTTTGTCTGTTTTACTCAATTCAAACTATAATTTCTGATTAAGTTTTAGTAATCTAAGAAATCTCTCTATACTCAGTAACACACAATATTACTTCCTTAGATTATCTAAGATAAAATACTAGCTAGTGTAATATAATCAGGAAGTCTGTTAATTAAAGTAGTAGTGGAATTAAGAACTGGAAAATAAAGTGAGGCAAATGTGGATGAAGAAGCCATCTAGCTGACAGGGGAATTTGCATAACGAATACCATCTCTGCTAATAGAGAATTTAATGTACAATCACAGGCATGAAGTGATATAAAATACTCTGGGCATAAAATTAGCAGTCCTAGTGGTGGCATGTTTTGGTAGAATGACAACAGGAATGAGATCGTAACCACAAAATTAGCACAGACAAAATTTGAAACTCACATAAGCAAATGACAGTCACTTTCTTCTCTAGCCTTTACCAGGTTCATCAGTTTTGCTGAAATAATTATTTTATAGGTGAGAAGCCACAATACAGTAGTGGTTAGGTGTTGAGGGCTTTTAAACTCTGGTTTAAATTCTCATTTTGTCAACATAGCTCCTTCAATTTCCTTGTATATGTAGATTTAAATAAAGTTGTGCTTTTTAATAAAAAAGGCTTGTTTTGGCTTTTTGAGGTAGGGTCTCACTCTAGTCCAGGCTGACCTGGAACTAACTCACTTTGTAGTTTCAGGGTGTCCTCAAACTCAAGTCATTCTCCTACCTCTGCCTTCCAGGTGCTAGGATTCCAGTTCTGGGCCACCACACCTAAGTTGTGCTTTTTCTAGTGTTTAACATATAGAAATTACCAATCACATTCTTTTTAACTTACTTTGCATTGCAAACTAAAAAGGTCTATGATCTTGGAGTCCTTTTTTTTTTTTTTTAAATTTAGGATAATTAACTTGAGAGAGAGGGGTGGGCAGACACAGACAGACACAGAGAATGAATATTGGCATGCCAGGCCTTCCCGCCACTATAAAGCAACTCCAGATGCAAGTACCACTTGCGAAAATGGGTTCTGGGGAATTGAACACTGGCCATCAGACTTTGCGCACAAGGTCTTTCATCACTGACCCATCTCTCTCGCCCCACATTTTGGAGTATTTTCAAAAACTATTTTGAGAATTTTCATACCTGTACATGATATATTCTGTTCATAATCCCCTCCTGCTACCTTATTTTTGTATTCTCTTGGAAAGAGTCCTTTTTTTGTTGTTGATAGAATGCACACACACATAGCCACTAAGATGATGATATGAGCAAAAAAGCATGGCAGTTATACCGTACCATCAAGAGAGTTCTGCATGCAAATGAACCGTTTCCTAAGCAAGACAAAAAAAATTCATCACTGCTCTCCATGAAAAATACAGAATCTGCCTTTATATTCAACATCAGCCCTTGAATTTGTAATTTTAGCCAACATGTAAGGTCAAACATCTCCCACATCTAGTGCTTTCAGTCTTCTCCTCACCTTTGCTTTCTTCATCTTCCCTTCATTAAGGCAATTTATTTGACTGACTTGTCTCAAGTTTCTAAAATAATTCCCACTTTGCTAAAGTGAATAAGCCTTTATTGTTCTTGCTGTTGTTTCAGGATGGAGACATGGCTGAGCAGTTTAGGTGTTTGCCTGGAAAGCCTAACAGGCAGGGATTGATTAATAAGTACCCATACAAAGACAGATGCACAAAGGGGGACATCTGGATGGCTAGAGGCCCTGGGACACCCATTTTCTCTTTTCTTTGTCTCTCTGAGTGCAATAAATTAAATAAAAATGTTATAGAGTGTCCAGGCCTATGAGGTAATAACCCTGGACTGTGTTTACTCCTGCGGTTCCTGACCTCTTCTTGCTTTTTTCTAGCCCTGCACAATTTCACACATGGGTAGACAAGCAACCAATAAACAGCTGTTATCTTCTCAGAAGTTCACACCTGAATCTACCTATGTAAAACTGTGGAACCAAAGCACAAGCCATGTTTTCTGTACATGGCATTAAAAAGAGTATGTGCACTAACAAAGGTACAGAGGGTACACACAGGACTTTAATTTCTTGTTTCGTAATTTTGTTACCCATTGGGGGGGGGAATTCAGTTTTCTCTCTAAGTATTTTGAGAACGTCAGTGAGACTAGGAGAATTTACAGATTCACCTTTCCCTTTACGTCCTGTTACACCCTTATTTAAAGCTTGTCACCAATCTATGATAAGATTTCAAAGACCTCAAAGGTGAAAAAGATCATCAATGACACCCGAATTTTAAACTCCTGCATGATTCTGGGCCATGCCATGTTTCCCGTGTTAAGAGCTTGCTACTGCACCCTTCACAGGCTCGCTATGTAGATAACCATGTAACACAGTGACGGACCCATCAGTGCTGGGGATGCTGAAGGCAAACTATACTCGCTAGCCGAATCTGAGAAGTGCTGTCACCTCCTACAATATTCTAGTAATGCAGACAGAGTTCACGGGTCTCTTCCCAACGCTCGGTTGGTTCACCCAGTGTAGGTATCAGCTTTGGCCATGCATCCCAGGGGCTGAGGAACCCTCAGGACTCCCTGTCGGCGGGGCAGGGCACGGCATTAAAACGGAGGCCCGGGCAAGAGCTCGCTAAGAACGCTGCCGCTGTGGAGAGGACAATGCAGTGTTCCGGCAGACAGGAGAGGGATTCCGACCGAGAGCACCTTGAAAAGAAGTCACTCGTCAGAGCGGGTGTGCACCGAACAGGACCGCACAGGCTTCCCCGGAGGGCGCAGGCCGGGGTCGGGGTCGGGCCCTGCGGCTACTCACCATCCGCATTGGTCTCGGGGTCGAAGCGCTGGCCGCAGCCGCGGTTGTAGCACAGCAGAGCCATGTAGTCCTCCGGGTCAAGCACACACGCCTGGAACCGCTACACCGTGCAGGCTACACTCTCCGATCACCAGCCCCAGGGTGACTTGATCGCCCGGCTGCCGGCTTCCGGAAACGGCCCGCGCTGTTTCACGAACCTTCGCGAACGTTCCGGTCGCACACGCGCAGAAGAGACAGGAAGAAGAGGAAGCCGCGAGCGGTACCGGGTGGGACGCCGGCAGGTGAGCGCAGTTGGGGCGCACCCGGACACTTATAGAGGAGACACCCCTGAACGGAAACGGAAGTCTCCCGCGAGCGGCACCCTGCGCCCTGCGTGCCCTTCCCCGGGGTTCCGAGCGAAGTGAGCGCGGATCGCAGAGGTTCCTCCCCGCGTGTCCCGCGTTCCCACCCCCCGGGTCTCTGCCGGAGGAGGAAACGTGCGCTTTTCAGTAACCAGAAGGTTGCAGTCAGATTGCATTGAAAATGAAAAGCAGTGCTCCGAGAGTCGGGCAGCACTTTGAAAGTAGAAAAACAAAAGAAAATTGTGGCTCATAGGCAACCCTAGAATCGCAATTCTAAAATCCTGCTGTAATAGCTGACATTGAGTATTCGCTTCCACTTGGGAGTTCTTCAACCTATAATTTCAAGGATATTATATACAGTGCATTGTTAGGTTAATACACACGTGCAAACAATGCTAATTCCAGCACATACTTCCCAAATTTGGGGCTTTTGCACTAGCAAACACCGTTCCTGACAGATTCACTGACAACTTTAAATCGTAAAATACGTATCTTGTTAAGTGCACCTGAAATGCTGTAATGTTTCTATTGATATCGTTTGTTTGAGATGCTCACAATCTTCCCATTCCTATAAAAGACATTTTCCCACATTCCAATTTTTTGTTTATTTTTATTTATTTAAGAGTGAGCGAGAGGGAGGGAGGGAGGGAGAGAATGGGCTCTCCAGGGCTTCCAGCCACTGCAAACGAATTCCAGACGCATGAGCCCCCTTGTGCATCTGGCTAATGTGGATTCTGTAGAATCGAGCCTCGAACTGGGGTCCTTAGGCATCACAGGCAAGCATGTAACCACTAAGTCATCTCTCCAGCCCACATTTTTTTTTTTTCCTCAAGGTAGGGTCTCACTGTAGCCCATGCTGACCTAGAATTTGCTAGGTAGTCTCAGGGTGGGCTCAAACTCAATGGCAATCCTCCTACCTCTGTCTCCCAAGTGCTGGGATTAAAGGCATGTGCCATCACACCAGGCTTCACATTCCAATATTTATAAGTAGAAATACCAAATTTTATGTAATAATTTAAATGGAAACATACAATGTCGTTTTATCATTTAGACTTTCTCTTTAGCTTCACTAGCCATGAATGTAATAGACCATAGAACTGTATTGTAGATAATTAGAAGTGGAAGAATGAAGAGCACTGAAATGTTTTCATTATGGCCTTAGCTATTGTCTGGATATCTTGCTATCACATTACTAAGATTATTAGAAAGAAACAATCTTTGTTTTCTTTTTTTCCCCCCTGAGATAGGGTCTCACCCTAGCCCAGGCTGGCCTTGAACTTAAAGGCTGAGCCACCACACCCACCTAGAAAGATAAATCTTGCATAATTTTAATATTTAGTGCTGTTTTCACCTATAGCACTTTACAATCAGAAAATAATTGCAGGGCTGGAGGGATTGCTTAGTGGTTAAGGCATTTGCCTGCAAAGCCTAAGGACCCAGGTTTGATTCCCCAGGACCCAAGTTAGCCAGATGCACAAGAGGATGTCTGGAGTTCATTTGCAGTGGCTGCAGGCCCTGGCATGCCCATTCATTCTCTCTCTCTCTCCCTCTTTCTCTGTCCAATAAATAAATAAGTAAAAATAAAATATTAAAAAAACAAAAAAGAAAATAATTGCTTATAGTAGATGCATTGAAAAATGTAGACATATTAAGAACAAAATAACAAACTTAACATTTCAATCACCCAGAATAAATATAGAATTGCTAAGGTAGTTTTGGTAAATACATTTTCGGTGTTTACCTTAAACATCTGTAACTAGAGATGTTAAAAAAAAAAAAAAGACTGGAGAGAGAAGATGCCATAATGTGTGTAGTGCATATATGTTCCTCCTCTGAGTAGTTAAATGAACTGAAATTTAGTCATCCTTGTGATTTAAAAAGTCGATAAATGGTGCTTTTTACTTGCACCTACTCTTCTACCTCCATTCCTTATGCCAGTGCTAACCACTAGCAGCTGAGAAACTTTTCTACTTGCATGAATAATCTGTACAAAATGTTAAATTCTGCCTCCCTTCCTTACCCAGTGCCCAACAACAAAAGTTGCCGTTACTTTGACCGTCTTAGTAACTATTAACAAAAGACTTAGAGCCAGGGAGAGCTCAGTTGTTAAAGTGTTGAGTTTGATTTTTCACATAAAAATGCCAGGTGTGGTAGCAAGGGCCTATAATGCCAGTGCTGGGGAGGAGGACACAGATAGACCTGTGGAGCTCATGGCCCGTCTATCCTAATTGGCAAACTTGAAGTCAATGAGATACCCTTACCTAGGTAAGTAGATATTGAGAACATGCCATATTGTTTGTAGAAAATTTCTCTGGATTGAAATATTTCCTCCTGAATGGAGGAGGGTGTCAAAAGGTCAAGAAGTCTAGGAGATCTGAAACTTAAAAGGTCACAAGACCACTCCCAAAGTTATAGGAGTCGTAAACTACTACTGAGGAACAGATTCTGACCAATGTTTTGTAGCAATTTTCTCTGAATTGAAACATTCACTCCTGGAGGGAGGAGGGAGGCTAACCAGTCTGGGGTAAAAGACTTAAGATCTTTCCCTTAGGTTGTGCAGTGAGACGACTTTGCTACCAGGCAAGCTACCAGCAAGTGTGCAGAGTCTCCTATTGGTCAATCTGACTGCCAGTTGAGCTCCAGAGATGCAGCTTTCTGGGAAGATACAAACACATTTATTTTTTTTCACACCAGAGAGTATCGACAAGAGCATGACTGCATCAAAACCCGTGTTAATAAATCAATGAGTTTATTTGTGTTATTTACAGAGCAGGATGAGGGGATACTTACAGGAGCAATGGATGACTCCAAGGCAGCTACATCATTGAAATGTCCACCCTTTTCAGATGGCTATGACCACTGGGGTGACTCAAAACTCACCATAGTGCTGAGAAGAAGGGTCAGTGAGTGGAATATTTAGGATGGAGACATTTTTATCACACCTTCCAAGGCTCAGGAAACATTGCAGAAGTGGTTGAAAAAATGGTAAGAGCCAAAGGAAAGGGTGGAGTGCTTACAATATTGTCTTTCAGACACAAGATGGCCTTGATATTAATGACCTAACAGTGGCTGATGCTACCTACACAAACCCTGCATTATAGGAGGAAAAAAGTGATGACATCAAAACAAAAGAGAGACTAGCTGGAATGAGAAGGGATTCATTGGAGAGGTGATTTTTTTTTCTTTTTCTTTTCTTTTCTTTCTTTCTTTCTTTTTTTTTTTTTTGAGAAAGAGAGAGACAGAGAGTATTGGTGCACCAGGGCCTCAGCCACCGACATTGAACTCCAGATGCATCACCTAGTGGGCATGTGCAACCTTGCATTTGCCTCACCTTTGTGTGTCTGGCTTATGTGGAATCTGGAGAGTTGAACATGGGTCCTTAGGCTATGCAGGTAAGCACCTTAACTGCTAAGCTATCTCTCTAGGCCTTTTTTTTTTTTTTTTTTTTTGCTTTGTTTCTCAAAGTAGGGTCTTACTCTAACCCAGGCTGACCTGGAATTCACTATGTAGTCTCAGGGTGGCTTAGAAATCACAGTGATCCTGAGTGCTGTGATCAGATGCATGCGCCATCACGCCTGGCTGGAGAGGGGATTTGGGAGAGGGAAAAGGGAGGGTTTTGGGATGGGATTATATATATGTATATATTTAAAAATATTTATTTATTTGAGAGAGGGAAAGGAGGAAGAGAAAGAAGAAAGGAGGGAGGAAGAGAGAGAATGGGCACACTAAGTCCTCCAGTCACTGAAAATGAACTCCAGACTTATACACTACCTTGTACATCTAGCTTACATGGGTACTGAGGAATCAAACTTTGGTTCTTAGGTTTTGCAGGCAAGTACTTCAACCACCAAGCCATCTCTCAAGTCTGAGGGATTATATATTAGCTCACAAAGAAAGTCTTAACAAAGGAAACAAAGAAAAGGCCTTAACAAATATAGTAAGGTAGAAATAATTTCTTGTATTCGATTTGATAACAATGAAATAAAACAACAAACTAATAGCAAAAGAAGCTATAGAACATACATAAACTCATACTTCTAAACTCATGCATACATAATACTACTGAATGAAGGAGTCACTGAAAATAACCAAGAAGGAAATTTGAAACAATTCTAGAATCATGGTTATATAATACAACATACCAAAATCTAAGGGGCACAATGAAAGCAGTTCTCAAAGGAAGTATATAGCTCTAACTGCTTACATTTAGAAATTAGAGAGTACACAAATAAATAATGATACACCGTAGGTATCTTAGAGCCTTGGAAAAACAAGGACAAGCTAAACTAAAAATCAGTAGAATAGATGTAATAATTGTTAGTAAAAGAAATTATAATCAGGACAGATATTAATAAAAGACAAGCAAGAAGAATAATAGGAGTTGTAGGAAAAAAACCCCCGCAGGGGGTCCCCCACGCTCTGCCCAGATAAGGCGACACCCCCAAATCACTCACGAGAAGCGGTCTTGATGCAAACTGCAAGAGGATTTTATTCCAAGCGCGCTGGGGCCCACAGTCACACACCTCACAAGGATAGAGGACTGCAGAGCCCCGAATGCAGGAACAGGGCAGTTTTTATAGGGTTTCTAACAAAGCCTGTGTATTAGACCAATCATTATTTAATATCAGGAGCCCCTGCAGGGTGTTAGCCAGTCAGTTTGTGCCACCCCACAGTTTCTAAGCCAATTAGTTTACTTTGCTCAAGCCCCTCATGGACCAATCACTCTCTTATGACCTTGGTGGTCAGCGTTTGCGCAGGTCCTTAGGTGGGAGTAGCAGAGTGTGGTACCAGTCTCCTGTGACCTTGGGGGTCAGCACTTGTGCAATTCCTTAGGTGGGGGTAACAGAGTATGGTATCAGCCTCCTATGGCCTTGGTGGTCTGAGGCAGGCTGCTACAGCTTATGGTGCAAGTTACTAAGGCTTACAGTGTGGGCTATTAAGGCTTATGGTGCAGGCTATTTACAGAAACTAAATAAGTGGTTTACTTTATTACTTATTTCCCATCCTTGAGGGCTATCTCATGCCCTTTTTACCTAGTTTTATATTAGGAGTGGGCTCTGATATAATGAGAAGAGGGATTCTTTACTTGCTTCTAACAGAGAGTAAAGCCTGGAGTTTGAGATATGCAGGGGGGCCCGCTTAAGCTCCCTTTGGAGCGTGATAGTATTTCTAAGCTTCTGAGTTCTTGGGCCTTTCATTTCCCACTTCTTCTCTTGTCAATAGTTCTAATCCTAGAACTTGGAAAGACTAGACATAATCTTCCTCTCTGCTCTGAAGGCCCTTATATTGTTGTCTAAGTACCATGATCTGGACCGCACTCACTCGTTCTCTAACAAAAGTAAAAATCTTATTAAGTATGCAAGGCCCAACTGAAAGCATCAGGAGCAAAACCATTAGGGGTCCCATCAGGGTGGAAAGCAGAGTAGTCATCCAGGAGGACTTGTTAAACCATCCTTCAAACCATCCTTGGTCAGTTTCCCTCTCCCTTTGACGCTTTTCTAGTCTTTCTCTGAGCTTGCTCATGGAGTCTCTGATAGCTCCTGAGTGATCTACATAAAAGCAACATTCTTCCTTTAAGGCTGCACATAATCCACCTTCTTTTAGGAATAGTAAGTCTAATCCCCTCCGGTTTTGTAAGACCACTTCAGATAAGGAGGTCAGGGACTCCTCTAGATTACTAACAGATTTCTCCAAAGCTTGGAGATCCTCATTTATGACAGCATGTAGTTCACCAAGCCCTCTTTCTAATTGTTGCGGTCCCGTGACCAGGGCTGTGGTCCCTGTCCCCACACCGGCGGCTATCCCTAAGCCAAGTATGACTGCTAGGGTAAGGGTTACAGGCTCCCTTTTGGATCGGGTGGGATGGTAGTCATATTCGTCGATGACTACTTCCTCAGGATGGTAGTAAACCCGGGGGACAAGCTGGACCATTATACAGAAATTTTTGGATGGGTTAAAAACTGAAGTAGAAACACAGGGAGTCAGCCCAGTATCACATGCCCACCACCTGTTATACCCTGGCACGAGATATTGGTTGTCTGAAGGCTGACTATAGGTCAGAGTAACATTACAAAGATGTTGGTGGGATGGGGGGGCCTTCCCTATACATGCCCCCCTTCCTGAGACCTCGGGGAGAGTCAACTTGTTTTTGGTCCCCCATGAACATCGGCTATTATGTTCTTTAGTTATATTAAACTCTCCCATAGTCGCCATCCCCTCATAGTAGGGTGGTCCTGAGGATAAACAAAGCCAGCAGGCAGAGGTAATGTTGGGGTTGGTGGCATTTATGGCGAGGAAGGCCCCTTGGATTAGGCTAAAAAGCCTCTGTCCTGTCCCGTGTGGGGCTTCCGAGAGTGGGCTAGTCAAGGGCGTTCTAGTAGTCGTTATGTGATGGGCCTTGGCTGCCATTGTGGGTGGGAGCTTGGGTAATGCTACTTTAGGGGGTCCCTGTTCTACTAGAACTTTATTAGGTCCTACTGGTCTAGGGGTGGGAGGCTCTATCTTAAGTCGTATAGTAAAGGTTAGGCCCTTATCCCATCCTGTCATATAAAACCTGAGTCCCCAAGTTTTTCCTTTTATCCAGTCTCGGGACTCTCGACCTGGGGGGGTGAAAGAGATGCTGAGAGGAACTGCTTTTTTCCCATCTAATCCTTCCTGCACAGTAATCAGGTCCCAGGAGGAAGCTGGGTGCCAGTAGGTATTGCCTGTAGTTTCACAACCCCAGTGTTTACAGTAGAACTCTTTTGTCCCTCCACAACTTCGTTTAGAAGTTCGGGGGCAGACATAAAATGGGGTATGCTGCATCTTACGTTGGGCTGGCCCAGAGCTGCACCCTGGGTTGTCTGCCATGTATTGGCCTTGGGAGATGACCCCTTGTGTGAGGGCCCGCTTTGCCACATGAGAGTGGACTTCTCTAGAGACCTCCTCTGGGGTGAGCTCTGGGATATCCCAAAATTCTATCCCGGCTACTAGGGCACAAATGTCTGGAGTCAGGACAGGCCACCAAGTCCAGGGAGGCACTTCCCTAGTTGCAGTCCATATTATATCCCCCGTTTGAGAGAGCACTTGCCAAGTCAATTTTTGAGGGGCATGAGGATTGGAGGCATCACCTAGCTGGAGAAGGAGAAGCCACATGGCGAAGCCTGAGTTTAAGGGGATTGTCT
The DNA here is from genome assembly GCF_020740685.1 of Jaculus jaculus. Classification (NCBI taxonomy): domain Eukaryota; kingdom Metazoa; phylum Chordata; class Mammalia; order Rodentia; family Dipodidae; genus Jaculus; species Jaculus jaculus. The sequence goes on along the minus strand of NC_059104.1, from coordinate 126,054,643 downwards.
GTCCTCTCGGCTTGCCATTCGGGGCCCGGTGGAGGAGCAGGCTTGACGTGAGATGCATGGATCCAGGCGGGTATTCCTTCAACTTTCACGGCCGTTGGAGTGGTCAGTAGGACGAGGTAGGGGCCCTTCCACCGAGTCTCAAGGTTTCCTGCGCGGTGACGTCTGACATAGACCGAGTCTCCCACCTGGAAGCGATGTGGGACCTGTAAGTCTCCTTCTCCTGAGTAAGCCTCCCGGAGTCGCTTCCACGCTCGTTGTCTCACCCACTCGAGCGCCTTGAGCCTAGAGAACAGAGGCTGGGAAAGCGGCACATCAGTACAATGTACAGAGGTTATTTCTATCAGTGGAGGAGGCCCCCCATATAGCAATTCATAGGGGGTCAGTCCAAATTGTCCGGGTGTGTTTCTAACCCTAAAGAGCACAAAGGGTAGGAGAGCTATCCAATCATTAGTGCCAGTCTCTGCGGTCAATTTGGTGAGGGTCTCTTTAATGGTTCTATTCATCCTTTCTACCTGTCCTGAGCTTTGGGGTCTGTATGCACAATGTAATTTCCAATCAATCCCCAATACTTTGGCCAGTCCCTGACTTACCTGGGCAACAAAGGCTGGACCATTGTCTGATCCTATTACCTTAGGTATCCCAAATCTTGGGAAAATTTCTTCCAGTATTTTCTTAGCCACCACGGTTGAGGTTTCTTTCTTGGTAGGATAAGCCTCTACCCATCCTGAAAAAGTGTCTACAAAAACTAGTAAATACTTATTACCATACTTAGCCGGTTTTACCTCAGTGAAGTCCACTTCCCAGTGAGCACCTGGGCTGTCTCCCCTTAGCCTCTTCCCAGGAGGCATTCTTGAGGGATTAGCATTGACCATCTGGCAAGGTACACAATGTTTGACTACTAAGCCAGCTATCTCTGGCAACCTCAGAATATGGTAAGGAGACGTCTGCAGCAGTTTTTGTAGGTGTTTGGCTCCCAGATGGGTTAGGCGGTGTATTTGTTGAACGTACTCTAGTCCCTTTGCTTGAGGTAGAATCTCTTTTCCCTCTGAGGTAAAACAGGTCCCCTCTGGAGTTTCAGAGAACTGGCCCAACTTTCTGACTTCTTGCCAGTCACTTGGGGTATATCGTTGCTCACTTTTTTGATTTTTTGACTTCTCAATTATGGGCAGAAGGTTGACCCCCTGGGCAGCCTGCTTGGCCACTTGGTCAGCCATCTGGTTTCCTTTGGAGATAAAATCTTTGGCTTTTTGGTGGCCAGGGCAATGTATAATGGCCAGTCTTTTGGGTAGATGTAGGGCTTCTAGCAAACTTAGAATTTCTTCTTTGTTTTTAATTTCTTTCCCTGCTGAAGTAAGTAGCCCTCTCTGTTTGTAGATGGCCCCGTGCACGTGTGCAGTGGCAAAAGCGTACCTGCTGTCCGTGTAGATGTTCACAGACTTTCCTTCAGCTAGTCGTAAGGCCTGTGTGAGGGCTATGAGCTCAGCTTTTTGTGCTGAAGTCCCTTCTGGCAGGCTGCTGGCCCAGACTGTTCGTGTCCCGTCTACTATTGCCGCCCCAGCCATCCTCTTACCTTCTACAATGTAACTGCTTCCATCCGTGAACCAGGTTAATGTTCCTCCAGTCAGTGGGACATCTGTGAGATCCTTTCGTATCCCAGTGTCCTCAACCAGCAGTTGATGACAGTCATGAGTCACTGTCTCATCAGTTTCTTCAGGCAGAAGAGTAGCGGGGTTGAGGATGGCAGGAGGGGCAAACGTTATCCTGTCGGTGAGGAGCAGGCTCTGGTAGTGAGTCATACGGGCGTTAGTCATCCATCGGTCTGGGGGCTGCCGGATAATGCTCTCCAGGGCATGGGGGGCAATGACAGTTATCTTCTGCCCTAGAGTTAGCTTATCAGCATCCTTAATCAGTGTGGACACCGCTGCTATGGCTTTTAGACATATAGGCCATCCACTAGCCACAGGGTCAAGTTTCTTTGATAGGTAGGCAACGGGTCTTCTCCATGGCCCTAAGGATTGGGTTAGGACTCCCCGGGCTATCCCCTTACGCTCATCTACGTAAAGGGTAAATGGTTTGGTCACATCAGGGAGGGCTAGGGCAGGCGCACTCAATAGTGCCTTTTTGATGGCATCAAACGCCCCCTGGTGTTCAGCGGTCCAAATGAATTTTTCTTTCTCTTTAGTTAGTGGATAGAGAGGGGCAGCCAGGGTTGCAAACACTGGGATCCATAGTCTGCAGAACCCAGCTGTCCCCAGAAACTCTCTAACTTGTCTGGCCGTATTTGGGACCGGTATTTGTACTACGGTCCTCTTTTGTGCCTCTGTCAGCCATCTTTGTCCATCCCGCAAGGAGTACCCCAAATATGTTACCTCTCTTTTGCATATTTGGGCCTTCTTAGCCGAGGCTCGGTAACCAAGGTCAGTCAGCTCCAGCAGTAATGCTTTTGTACCTTTTAAACAGTCCTGTTGGGTAGCTCCTGCCAGGAGTAAGTCATCAACATATTGAAGGAGGGTTACCTGTGGGTGTTGAACTCTAAAATTGGCTAGGTCCCTGTGTAGGGCTTCATCAAAGATTGTTGGGGAGTTCTTGAATCCCTGGGGCAACCGGGTCCAGGTGAGCTGCCCAGTCCTTCCTGTATCTGGGTCTCTCCATTCAAAGGCAAAAAGAGGTTGGCTGTCCAAATGTAATCTTAGGCAGAAGAAAGCATCTTTTAGATCCAACACTGTATACCAAATCCGCTCTGGTGGGAGGGCACTAAGAAGGTTGTAAGGGTTTGGGACAGTTGGATGTATGTCCTGTACTCTCTTATTGACTTCTCTCAAATCCTGTACTGGGCGGTAATCATTGGTTCCAGGTTTTCTAACTGGCAGTAAGGGAGTGTTCCAGGGGGACTGAACCGATACCAGAATACCTTGTTGAATCAGTCTTAGGATATGGGGCCGAATTCCTTCTCGGGCCTCTCGGCTCATGGGATATTGTTTGACTGATACTGGTGTAGCACTGGCTTTTAGTTGAATGACCTGTGGGGGTACTCGTTTCGCCAAGCCCATGCCCGCAGTTTCTGCCCAGGCTTGGGGAAATTGTTCTAACCAGGGCTTTAGGTCTTGATCAGGCTCTACCGGGGAAGAGTATAATCGATACTCATCATCTAGCTGGAGGGTCAACACGGTGATGGGTCGACCTCCAACAGACACTTCTGGTTTTTCTGATTTGAAGGAAATTTGAACACCCATCTTGGTTAATAGGTCCCTTCCAAGGAGGGGTGCTGGACATTCAGGAATGACTAAGAATGAGTGGGTTACCCGTCCCACTCCCAGGTCAACGGTTCTTCGGGTAGTCCATGAATATTGCCGTTGTCCAGTAGCACCCAGAACCCAGGATTTCTTATCTTTTAGCCCTCCCATTGGTTCCAAAAGCACTGAATGTTCAGCGCCAGTGTCCACGAGAAATTTGACTGGCTTCCCCTCCACCTTCAGAGTTACCCTGGGCTCGGGGAGGGGCTCCGAGCCCCGTCCTCCCTAGACTTCATCTTCTCCAAGGGTTAGGACCCTAGGTCTTTTGCTGTTCTTCTTAGGGCAGTCTCTTGCCCAGTGCCCTTTCTCCTTGCAATAGGCACATTGATCTCTATCAAGTTGGGTCCTGTTGCCCAGGTTCCCTATCTGCCTAGGGCCTGTCCTAAACTTTTGAAAATTTTTCTCCCTTTCTCCTTTTTTTTCTACCATTGTGGCCAGGATCCTGGTCAGATTTTTCTCTTGTCGTCTATTGCGCCTATCCTCCCTTTCTTCTCTCTCTTTCTCACGTCTCTCCTCACGTTCTTCTCTCTCTCTTTCTTTCCTTTGCTCCTTTTCCTCTTCTGTCTCCCTTTTGTAATATACCTTTTCTGCCTCTTTTACTAAATCACGCAAGTCAGCTTCCTGTAATCCCTCCAATCTCTGAAGTTTCCTTCTGATGTCAGGGGCTGACTGTCCTATGAAAGCTAATGTTACTGAGCCTTTTTGAATCTCAGAGGTGGGATCAAAGGGTGTGAACCTCCTAAATGCTTCCATGAGCCTCTCAAGAAACACTGAGGGAGACTCCGTTGGCCCCTGCATCACCTCTCTTACCTTGGCCAAATTGGTGGGCCTTCTGGAGGCACCTTGGAGACCCGCCACCAGAGCCTGGCGATAGATTTTTAAGCTCTCCCTACCTTCAGCCGTATTGTGGTCCCAAACAGGGCGAGTCAGAGGGAACCCCATGTCTATCTCATGCTGCAGCTGCGTGGGCCGCCCGTCGGCCCCAGGGACATTTTTTCTGGCCTCTATTAAAATTCTCTCTCATTCCTCGGTTGTGAAGAGTGTCTGCAACAACTGTTGGCAATCATCCCAGGTGGGCTGATGAGAAAACATAAGAGATTCCATCAGCCTCGTGAGGCGTTGGGGTTCCTCTGAAAAAGGGGGATGGTTAGCTTTCCAGTTATAAAGATCTGCAGAGGAAAAAGGCCAATATTGCAGGGGTTGTAGTTGGCCCCCCAGCATGGGAGGACCTGCCTCGCGTAGCGGCAGTGTTACAATTCCATTTGCTCCCTCCGGGGTAGCATCTCTCCGGCTCCGCGTCCTTGCAGCCGGCCCTCCCATTTCCAGGAGCTCGGGAGGGGCAGAGGAAGGAAGCCTGGGCAAGCCTGGGGGCGGAGGCTTGGGAAGGGTGGAGGGTGGAGTTTCGGGAGGGGCGAGGGGTGAAGCAGTCACGCCGGAGCGCGGAGCTTCGGGAGGGGCAAGGGGCGGAGGCATGGGAGGGGCAAGAGGCGGAGGCATGGGAAAGGTGGAGGGCGGAACTTCGGGAGGGGCTAGGGGCGGAGCAGTCACGCCGGAGCTCGGAGCTTCGGGAGGGGCAAGGGGCGGAGGAATGGGAGGGGCGAGAGGCGGAGGTGTGGGAAGGGTGGAGGGCGGAACTTCGGGAGGAGCGAGAGGCCCTCCCTCAGCTCCTGGGACTAGGTAAGGGGGGGGAGGGGCAGGCTGAGTCTCCGGCCAAGCCGGAGGTTCCTCGATCTCAGGGTAGATGCGAGGGGGAGGAGAGGGTTTTTTTTCATTTTCAAGAGTCAGGACTCTGGAGCTTGAGTTCCTGGGTTTATTCAGCCACGGCCTGACCCACGGCGGGGGGTTGTCCACCAAATCCTTCCAGGTGAGGATATAAGCCTCTTGGTTGGGACGGGAGCCTGGTCCATTCTGAAAAATAATATCTTTAACGGCCAGAATAGTCTCAGAATTAAAGGTTCCTTCTGATGGCCATCCGACCTCGTAAGTTGGCCACTCAGAGGCACAAAACGTTTGCCAGGGTCTCCTTTTAACCTCAACTGACAAATTATGGGCCCTAGATTTAACTTCAGTCCAGTGGTCAAGAGTCAAGCTAAGGGGCGTCGTCACCGTCTGTCCCATCTTAGAACTATAGACAAAGACACAAAGAACAACAACAACAACACACACAACTGAGACCAACAAATCCAGACACCAGCGACCCGTCCGTGTCTTCCACAAGCAGGCAAAAGAATCGGACGGCCGCGGAGGAGGAAGCCTCCGCTCTAATAACAGCACCCGGTCTTCTGACTGGGTATAAGAGACTGCCAGGCGTCCCTGGGTCTCCTCACCTCCCAGGGCGTCCCCCAGGGCGGCAGCCTGTGATCCTCCTAGCACGTCTGCTGATCACGGTCCCCTGGCCCTTTAAGGCCCTAGAGGACGGCTGCAAATCAAACCGAGCCAAAAGCGCGCATCCCAGAAACCAGATACTCAGAACATAAACACCGGCCGGCAAACATTCATTCCAAAGGGGCCCGCTTACCTCCAAGTCGGTTCTCGGGTGGGTATGGGGGGGCCTTTAATCCCGGACGAGCCCCCAATGTAGGAAAAAAACCCCCGCAGGGGGTCCCCCACGCTCTGCCCAGATAAGGCGACACCCCCAAATCACTCACGAGAAGCGGTCTTGATGCAAACTGCAAGAGGATTTTATTCCAAGCGCGCTGGGGCCCACAGTCACACACCTCACAAGGATAGAGGACTGCAGAGCCCCGAATGCAGGAACAGGGCAGTTTTTATAGGGTTTCTAACAAAGCCTGTGTATTAGACCAATCATTATTTAATATCAGGAGCCCCTGCAGGGTGTTAGCCAGTCAGTTTGTGCCACCCCACAGTTTCTAAGCCAATTAGTTTACTTTGCTCAAGCCCCTCATGGACCAATCACTCTCTTATGACCTTGGTGGTCAGCGTTTGCGCAGGTCCTTAGGTGGGAGTAGCAGAGTGTGGTACCAGTCTCCTGTGACCTTGGGGGTCAGCACTTGTGCAATTCCTTAGGTGGGGGTAACAGAGTATGGTATCAGCCTCCTATGGCCTTGGTGGTCTGAGGCAGGCTGCTACAGCTTATGGTGCAAGTTACTAAGGCTTACAGTGTGGGCTATTAAGGCTTATGGTGCAGGCTATTTACAGAAACTAAATAAGTGGTTTACTTTATTACTTATTTTCCATCCTTGAGGGCTATCTCATGCCCTTTTTACCTAGTTTTATATTAGGAGTGGGCTCTGATATAATGAGAAGAGGGATTCTTTACTTGCTTCTAACAGAGAGTAAAGCCTGGAGTTTGAGATATGCAGGGGGGCCCGCTTAAGCTCCCTTTGGAGCGTGATAGTATTTCTAAGCTTCTGAGTTCTTGGGCCTTTCAGAGTTAGTGAAACAAAGAAGTGGTTCTTTGAATAAATAAGAAAGATTGTTAAATCTATAGAAAATAAAGGAGAGAGAAAACCCCATTAAATAAAATCAGAGATGAAAAGGAAAACATTGTGACAGATACTAATAAAACTCAGGAAACTATTAGGCATACCTTAAAAACTAATAATCCATCAAGTTGGAAAAAACTGAAAGAAATGGATGAATTTCTGGATGTGTCTGACATACCAAATTAAGCCAAGATGAGATAAATAATTTAAATGTCCATAACAACTAGATTGAAGCAGTAATTAAAAAGTCCCCTAAGTGGATCTGTGGAGATGGCTCAGCAGTTAAAGGCACTTGCTTGTAAAACTACCTGACAGCCAGGTCCATGCCCTAGCACCAGACTGAAAAGTGGCACAGCATCTGGTGTTTGCAGCAGCAAAAGATCCTGACATACCTCCTCAACATGTACAAATAAATAAAAATATTTTTAAAAATTCAGTAAAAATATCCAATTCCATGTGGATTTATTGTTGAATACTACCACACATTTAAAGAAAAAAATAATACAATGCTTCCCAAGTATTGCTAAGAAATAGAAAAAGAAGAAACTAAATTCCTTTTATGCTTTTTTTGGGGACGGGGTAGCATCATGATACTAAAAGCTGATAAATAGCAAAAACAATTATAGACCAAGTTTATCTATTTATTTATTTATTTATTTTGTTTTTTAAGGTAAGGTCTCACTCTAGCCAAAGCTGACCTGGAATTCACTATGTAGTCTCAGGGTGGCCTTGAACTCACAGAGATCCTCTTACCTCTGTCTCCTGAGTGCTGGGATTAAAGGCATGCACCACCATGCCTGGCTATTTATTTATTTATTTATTTATTTTTGATGTACGGTCTCCCTCTAGCCCAGGCTGACCTGGCATTCACTATGAACTCATGATGATCTTCCTACTTCTGTCTCCCAAGTGCATATGCCACCGTGCCTGTCTCAAGGTGATTTTTGTCGTTTTTTTTTTTTTTTTTTTTTTTTGGTGCTGAGGACCAAACCCAGGGTCTTGTGCTTGATAGGCAAGCACTCATCCACTGAGCTAAATCCCCAGCCCCTCAAGGTGATTAAAAAAAAAACCCTTTTTATTGACAACTTCCATAATTATACACAACAAACTGCTTACTCTTCCTTTGACTCTTACATTGTTTCCACCACCTTTTTCTGCAATGGACCCTGAGCCTTGGAAGGTATGTTAGAGATGTTTCAGTACTGAATATTTCCTTGTCACTTCTCAGCACTATGGTGCCTTTTGGGTCATGCCAGTGGTCATTGCCATTTGACAAGAGAAGCTTCTCTAACCAAAAGGGAGAGTTGCATTAACATATGGGTATGAATGTTAAGAAAGTGCTTTCAGGGAAGTTTTATGAGCATAATATATGCATTTAGCTAGACAAGAACAGATGTTACCCTCCTAGTGCTCATGACCTCTCTTGCCATAGGCTTTTGATTAGGTTTTCAGTATCAGGCATGTGTGCCCTCACATAGAGAGGGCCTGTAGTCCAGTTAGAGAGCGGTTGGTTTTCCCCATAATAGACATGCCGCTGTTGTACCTTTTTGGTCATTTGGCCTGGATGGCCAAACTTTAGGCTTTCAGTGTCTACTATTTTCATTGCTGATGACTTCTGTCTAAATAGGGCTCCATGAAGCATAGTCCTTTCCAGCTTTCTGTCAGCTGGTCTACAGGAAGGAGGTTTTTATCTCCACTCCAGCTTGATTTCTCAGTGACCTTGCAGTCAAAGCAGGTGGAGTCTTCAGCAGTAGGGTCTTACCATCTATTTTGTCTTTTTGAGGCAGGGCTTTACTATAGCCCAGGCTTACCTGGAACTCACTCTGTAGCCCCAGGCTAACCTCAAACTCACAGCAGAATTCCTACTTTAGTTTCTCAAGTGCTGGGAGTAAAGGTGTGTACAACCAGGCCTGGCTATTTGTTTGTTTGTTAGAAAATGCTTTTGGCCAAAGGACCTAGATTTGATTCTCCAGGACCCATGTAATGTAAAGCCAGGTGCACAAGGTGGCACATGTGTCGAGTTGGTTTGCAGTGGCTAGAGGCCCAGGGGGAGGGTGTACCCATTCTCTTTATCTGCCTCTCTCTTTCTCTATCACTCTCTCAAATAAACATTTTTTTAAAGAGGCTTTTGACAAAATACAATATACCTTCAGAATAAAAGTTCTGCAGAAGTTAGGAATAGAAGGATCATATCTCAAAATAATGAAGGCAAATCTATAGCCAGCATTATACTAAATGAGGAAAATTGAAAGCTCTAAGTTCAGGAATAAGACAAGGGTGTCCTCTTTCTCCACTCTTATCCAGCATAATAATAAGAGAAGCAAGTGAAAAAGGACAGATGGGAAAGGAAGAAGTCAAAGAATCCTTATTTGCAGATGATTAGATTCTATACCTAAGAGACTCAGAGGACTCTACCAGAAAACTTCAATGTGACAAATACTTCTAGCAATGTGGCAGGATACAAAATTAACATACAAAAATTAGTCTTTGTATAAACTAACAACAATCATGCTAAGAAAGAAGTAAGAAAAATATTGCACTTACACACAAAAAATGCTATAGACTAAACTTAAACAAGGAAGCAAACGATCACTACAAACAAAAATTTAAAACACTTAAGAGAGAAATTGAAGCAGATACTAGAAGATGGAAAGACCGCCCATGTGCATGAGTTGGAAGAGTCTATATTATAAAAATGACTATCTTACTGAAAGCAATGTACAGATCAAAATTCTAATCTCATTACAAAAATATAAAAAAACTTTAAGTTTATTTGAAAGCACAAAACACCTCAGCTATCCAAAACAGTACTGGACAAAAAGAATAATGCCAGAGGTATCACTACACCTGTTTTTAAAGATATAGCTTTGAGCCATGGTAACCAAGATAGCATGGTATGGGCATAAAAAGAGATGTATACATCATTGAAACAGAATGGAAGGTCCAGATATAAACTCATGAAGTTATAGCCATTTGATTTTTAGTAAAGTCATGAAAAATACACAGTGGAGAAAAGACAGCCTCTTAAACAAATGGTGCTGGCAATACTCAATATTCATGTGGAAGAATGAAACTAGATCCTTATCTCTTACATTGCACAAAAATCAACTATAAGTGAATAAATCACCTTAGTGTGAGACCTGAAACTCTGAAACTGGTAGCTATATATCTGACTAAAGATTCATATTTAGAATACACAAAGAACAAAAAAAGAATAAGAAATCAAATATCCCCATCAATAAATGGGCTAGTAAAATAAGCAGACATTTCCCAAAAGGTGAATTACATAAGATCAATAACCATGAAAGAAATGTTCAGCATCATTAGTTATCAGAGAAATGCAAATCAACACTATATTGATATATCTTCTGAATCTAATCAGAATGTCAGTTATCAAGAAAACAACCATAGCTGCTGGTGTGGACATGGACACCAAGGGAATCCTTATACTGTTTGAGAATGTAACCTACTCCAACCTTTGAAATTCAGTATGGAGGTTCCTCAAAAACCTGTAATAGATCCAGCCATGTCACTCCTAGGTATTTACCCAAAGCACTCCAAGTCAACTTATCACAGAGATGTTGGAACACCAATGTTTATTTCAGCACAACTGACAATAGCTAAGGTATGGAATCAATCTAGGATTCTAGCAACAGAGGAATGGATAAGAAAAACATGGTGTAAAAATGCACAATAAATTTTTTTTCAGTCATAAAGAAAAATGAAGTTGTGGTGTTTGCAGAACAATGGATGCAACTGAGGACAATCACATTAAGCAAGTAAGCAAGTGTCAGAAACAAATGCCAAGTATTTTCGTCATTTGTGGTTCTTAGATTTTTATGTAGCTGCATAAAACCATGCATGTGCATATTAAAGTGTAATTGCCATCACCATCTAAAAAGAGAAGCTTCTCCAACCAAAATGAAGAGTAGCATTAATATATGGGTATTATATTGAAATAGCTTGTTCCAGACATTAAATGATGATGTACTTATGACCTCTTAGTGCCTGATGCTATCTGCACAAGACCTGTATAAAGATGATAAAATACATGACTTCAAAATGGAAGAGGGACTAGTTGAAAAGAAGGGGTTCAGTGGAGGGGGGATAGGGAAGCTTGGCAGGAGGGGATTATGATCGTAGTACATTGTGTATATGAATGGAGGTTATCAAAAAAATGTGTAATTGTCTAGAGGAGCAAAGATGACTAATGAGAGCAAGAAATGGTGAAAAAGAAGGGCAGAGGAGAATGAGAGGAGGAAAAAGATGCCTAACATGTAATATAACCAAAAACACTTAAAAATGGATGTATATAAAATAAATACCTAATAGCTTGTTTTTTTTATGGACTGTTAAGTTCTACTTTAAAAAAAGCCAATTTTATAGACAGTGTTTGGAGGTACTGGTGATTAGGGATCAGGACTTCCTCATGCAGTAATGGCAAGCATCTTCTAAGAATGACATTTCTTTTATTGTTTAAAGTGTCAGCTTACCCAAACTCCTTCAGGCTAATTAAACTTTGTTACTTTAGATGGTCCATGCAAATGGTAGACAAATTGTTGTTCTGTTGAGATTTGAATAAAGTAGCCAAAGTTTTGGATTATACTGAAGACTCATTCATTCATACTACACTCTTTAGTTGCCACACCACACAGAAAATTACCAAGTCTTGAAGTTTCCACACAAGTCTATTTGCTTGATATTAATTTTGAAGTATTCTGAACTATATTTTCTCAAGAGAATACCATTAGATATAGCTCCTCCTGTATTTTTCTTTTTGAAACTAGGAACTTAGGCCATTTGTTATTATGTGAAGCTAATGAATTTAAAAATGATATCATAGCAAACAAATCTGCCTTATGTGCTGTATTAAAATGTACCTTGTAGAAGGTAGGAGTTTTAATCTCTTTATTTCACTAACATTATATTATTATATCTCTAGTGTTTATAGCAGTGACTGACTCAGTAAATGATTATTGAATAAATGGGTATATATGTGCTCAGTAGGAAAATAATTCAATTAATGAACTTACAATTTTCACTAATATTTCTCTAGCTTGTAGAATTGAAATTGAAATAATCAAATTAGTTAACTGGGTGTGGTGGTGCAAGCCTTTAACCCCAGCACTCAGGAAGCAGAGGTAGAAGGATTGCTGTGAGTTTGAGGCTACCCTTAGACTACATAGTGAATTCTAGGTCAACCTGGGCTAGAGAGAGACCCTACCTAAAAAACAAAAAAACAAAAAAGAAATTAGTTTAGAAATATGATTAATGAAAAAATATCAGAATCCACAAACATATAGCTGAGAAATCTATGTAGATCGAAAATCAAGTTTTAATGAATGCAACAGAAGGAATACTTTTACCTATTTGTATTCAACTGAAATTACTTTTAAATTATGAAGAACTTTAGAAATACAGATAATAAATCTTGCAAAATGTTCGATATATGAAATATAAAGATTGTTTCATTCCACAAGATGGCAGCAAAGGTTTATTTTGGTGCCCCTAAACAATTTCAGTCATTATATTAGATAATGCAAATCTTTTACAGCTAATGTAAGAAAGCCTGAGGATCTTTAATGCTTTACTTCTATTTTGCTAGTCCTTAGAGGTGTCATTTAATCAGAAAGGTTCTGTCACCAATGCTTACATTTTCAGTGGCTTTTTTTTCAACTCACCACTTCCATTTAATTTTTAAAACATAATCTGCACCACTTACTGACATTTCTGTCAATGGCAGACAACTACAGTCATCCTATGAGATTATAATAAGGCTGAAGCATCCCTGCCCTTGCCTCCCCCCTCACTGATGTTACATGTCGCTGATACAAACTGACATACCCTGCTTGTTGTGTACAAGTGTAGCACACCCAAGTATTTCAGCCCATGACATTTGATAATGATAATAAATGTTAGCTGCTTGTGTATGTGTTTGCTGTTCTGTTGTTACTTGAGAGCGTGCATCTACTTATCAGTAAACAAAGTTTACTGTAAAGCAGCATGTGGTTTTATGTTTGCAAGAGCTTCATACATCTTGTGCTTGTTGTGTCTATTTGTATCAAGGTCTTGTAAAATGCTTGACCCACATCATCTGTCTTCTGGTTCTTGTATGTACACATTATTATGTCCACAAGAAGACATTATTCAATGCCACACTTTTCAAAATGTAACCCCATTGTTAGCAGCACATGGCTGTGCTGCAAAGATTCATCTGAAATTACAAATCCAAACATGTTACTCTTGAGCTAAACCACTTCATCCTCAAACCATAAGGAATGAATTCTGAGGTTTATTCACTCAGCTAATATGAAGAACTTGTTCTATTTACAAGGCATTGGGAATAAGAACATGAATAATTCACAGAGCTTTCCATTTGTGAATTATAAACCCAAGAAGACACAGCTGCAGCCAAGTATTTACTCGGGGAGAAGTGTGTTTGGAAATTAAAGGAAGGATGGAGTAAGGACTGAGTTTTACTAAATGGTGGACATCCAGCTCTAGGCCAGGGAAAAGACGTGGTTTTCCAAGAGAAGTTTGGGAATTTAAAATATATAATCAAAAAGCATATAAGAACAATTTGTGAATGTGTCATTATTTCTCCAGATTTAAAAGTTATATAATTGTTTTCTTTTGAGGTAGGGTCTTACTCTGGCCCAGGCTGACCTGGAATTCACTCTGTATTTACAGGGTGGCCTCAAACTCATGGTGACCCTCCTACCTCTGCCTCCCGAGTGCTGGGATTAAAGGCCAAAGTTATATGATTATAAATATAAATAAAATATAATAAATATAATAAAATACCAAATTATATAATTTGGCAATTGCAAAAACCACTGAGATTCTATAGAAATGAAAATAAATTTCACTGAGATTATCTACACACTTCATTAACATTTTCATATGCACATCAGATGTCTACTTAAACGCAGCTTACACACTGTCATGATAGGCATGTTCTGAACTTCTGCTTATCAGTATATATGTTAGATTGAATGGGACCATGATATAGATGCTGTGTTTGTAACTGAAACTCACTTAACATAAGTTGGTAAAGAGGAGGTGGAGGGGACATCAAGTATTGCTAAAATAAAGTGAGGAAGCTGGTAGCACATTAAGGGTCTAGTGCCACATATGACAAGACCTGAAAGACATCTTGAAAAAAATTATTTCTTTCCTTCCTTCCTCTTTCTTTCCTTCTTTCTTTCTTTCTTTCTTTCTTTCTTTCTTTCTTTCTTTCTTTCTTTCTTCCTTCCTTCCTTCCTTCCTTCCTTCCTTCCTTCCTTCCTTCCTTCCTTCCTTCCTTCCTTCCTTCCCTCCCTCCCTCCCTCCCTCCCTCCCTCCTTCCTTCCTTCCTTTCTTTCTTTCCTTGTTTCTTTCTTTCTTTTTTGAGAGAAAGAGAGATAGAGATAGAGAGAGAGGGAGAGAGAGAGAGGGAATAAATATGGGAGTGCCAGGACCTCTAGCCACTGCAAACAAACTCCAGACACATATACCCCCTTGTGCATCTGGCTTTAGGTGGTACTAGGGAATTAAACCTGGGTCCTTTGGCTTTGTAGGCAAGTGTCATAATCAGTAAGCCATCTCTCCAGCCAAAGAACTAAAAGACTTTATTTTTATTTATTTAATTTTTTGAAGCAAGAGTTTTACTCTAGCTCAGGCTGACCAGAACTTACTCAATAGCCCAAGTTGGCCTCAAACTCACAGCAGTCCTCCTATCTCAGCCTCCTAAATGCTGGGATTAAAGTCATGGGCTACCACAGTGGGTTCTGAAAGACTTTCAGATACAGATTAATTTGGTGTCAAATGCTGGTGAGTTGTTAACTGGGATGAGAACTAAGAGCAACCACTTCTGTTGGCAGTTAGCATGCCAGATGGTGACTGTTTCCAGTTTTAGTGGCATTAGCAGATGGAAATCTTTCTACTGGGGGGTCCAAAGAAAGGGCGATGGAACTTGGGAACTGCTTCTATGAAAGGAGACTTGACAAGATAGTGTGCAAGGGTCCTCTCCACATACAAAAATTTGCTTTTAGTATTATTTACTAGAGAGAGAGAATGAATGGGCCTCCCAGGGTCTCCAGCCATTGCAAGTAAACTTCAGACACATGTACCACCTTGTGTACATGGCTTATGTAGGTCCTAGGGAATTGAAATCGGGTTCTTAGGCTTTGCAGGCAAATGCCTTAAGTGCTAACCATCTCCCCAGCACTCTCCTTTGTTTTTGACGGGCAAACTGACGTGTAGTCCAAGCTTGCCTTGAACTTTTGCTCTTCCTGTCTCAACCTCCTGAGTGCTAAGACTATAGGTCTATGCCTTCACACCCATCTTATTTAGTCTTTTTGACAGTAGCCATTGTAACAGATATGAGACTTGTGTGCCATTGCAGTTCTGAGTTATATTTCGGTAATTATTAGAGATTTTCAACACATTTCCTATGCCTGTTGACCATCTGATTTATTTATCTCAGACATGTATCTTTATTTTCTTTGTTCACTTTTAAATCCAGTTATAAGCATTTTTGGTATTGTTATATGAGTTTCTTATCTATTTTGCATATCAATTCTTCACTAGACACATACTTTACAAATGTTTTCTTTCATCCCTTAGCTTGCATTTTCATTTTGTTGCTTGTTTATTTGGCTATGTAAAACCTTTTAGCCTGATGTACTAGTATTGCTCTATTGCTTTTGTGGTTTGTGCTTTTCGTATTATATCCAAAAATTATATTACCAAGACCCAGGTTTTTATCTGTTTTCCTTTAGGAGTTTTATAGCTTTGAGTGCCATGTTTAAATCTTTAATCCATTTTGTGTTGATTTCTGTGTAGTGTGTTTTATACATCATATTCAGTTTTATAGCACCATCAGTGGAAAAATTATGTTTCTTCACTGTTTTTTTGACACACTTGTCAAAGAGTTGACCATAAGTTTATGAGTTTCTTCTTCCTTCTAGTCCCTTAACTTCTCTTTCCCTCCCTCCCTTCTTCCCTTCCTCGTTCTTTTTCCTTTTTGCTTGTAAGGATGTGTAATGTGGTGTGCTTATATGCAGTGCTGGTGTGTATTTGTGTGTGTGTTTCTGTGGTGTATGTATGTGTGTGTGTGCTCATGCAACACCTTATGCACTGCTAGCCTGCAGCAGAGTGCATTCACCTGTGGCAGTTGGAGCAGAAGTCCTGTTCTACTACCTATTCTTATTCAAGTATAACTCTCTTATGGATCCTGGAGCTTACCAGTTATTCCCGAGTTGGGTCTCTGCTCCCGTGTGGGACTGGGATTATAGGTGTTCATGGTCATGCCCAGCTATTTATGTGGTTCCTGGTGATCAAACTGCAGCACTCACTCAGCCTCTTCAGGCTCTCATGCTTGCTTTTCCCTCCCTCCCTCCTTTTGTTCCTTCTTTCTTCCTTCTTTTCTCTTCCTGCTTTGTGTTTTGCAAATTTTTATTTGTTTTTTCCAAGCAGAGTGAACCTGGGTTGTTAAGCTTTGCAGGCAAGTGCCTTCACCACTGAGCCATCTCTCCATCCCCTCCTGCTTTGCTTTTTTTTTTTGAGGTGGGACCACACAGGATAGCCCTGGCTGCCCTCTATTTTCTGGGATTACAATGCCTTGACATTTTTTTTTTTGTAGGAATTTGGGTTGATTCATTTTACTTTTATCTTTTGTGCTCCTATTACAGCAGAGATTTTTGTGCAGTTACTATGAGGCTCCTCTACTTCTTCTTGTAGCTACGATGATCTATTTCTTTAATTTTTACGCTTATATTGATATATTAATGGGGTACTTTTGATATTTGATTACACATATAATGTTCTGGCCAGGGTATACATATTTATCTCTTCAAACATTTATTGAATTTTTATGGTGAAAACACTCAAAATCATTTCCTCTGGTTTTAAAGAATGTTATCTGTAGTTAGTCTACTGTACAGTAGGGCACTAGAACTTCTTTATCTTATCTATTATAACTTAATAGTTCAATATTTAACCTTTCCCCACCCCCAGACACACCTTGGACTCTACTCATCACACCCTACTCAACTTTTCAACTTCTGTGAGAAAACTTTTCATTCCACATGAGGCAGATCATACAGTATTGTTCTTTCTGTGCCTGATTTTGATTAATACAGTTCTATCCATATCATCACAAGTGACAGGGTTCCATTCTTCTTTTTTTTTTAAAAAAAATTATTAATTTGCAAGGGGAGAGAGAGAGAGAGAGACAGAGAGAGAGTGTGAGAAAGAGGCAGAAAGAAAATATGGGTGTGCCAGGGCCTCTAGCCAATGCAAATGGACTCCAGATGCATGTGCCACTTTGTGCATCAAACCTGGTTCATTAGGCTTTGAAGGCAAGCATCTTAATCACTGAGCCATCTCTCCAGCCATAGTTTCATTCTTTTGTAAAAATTAATTATGCACACAGTGTGTATACTGTCATGTTTGTACCATTGTTAACCTCCTCCTTGTTCTCCCCCTCTGCAGGGACCCTCCTTGTTGGGGTATATGGGCATTGTGGGGTTAGCCATCAGTCATTCTTTTAATAGCTGGATAGCATTGCATTGTGTTTGTGTGTGTTTTCTTTATCCACTCATAAGTTGATAGTGACATTATTTCCACTGCTAGGCAAATAGTGCTGCAGTGAACATGTAAGCACAGATGTCTATTTGACACAATAACTTCATTTTCTGTTTTCATTCCAATATTGATTTCCTATGCGCATATACCCAACAATGGTCATGTATAATTATAATTTTAAGTTTTATAATTTCTATAATATTTTCCTTAAAAATAGTGCTAATTTATATTATTACCAACAGTGTGCTAGGGTTGGCTCCCTTTTCTCCACATCCTGGTCAGCACTTTTGAACTTTATTCTTTTTTATCATACTTGTTCTTACCTAGCTGAGGTGAGTTTTCACTAATTTATAAATCATTGTGGCGCTAGCTATTCTTACTGAGGTGAGGGCACATTTCATTGTGGGTTTGATATGCATTTCCCTAAGGAATAGTGATGTTGACCCTGTTTTTTTTATTTTTTATTTCTTTAAGCATGTTTTTACTCTAGCCCAGGCTGACTTGGAATTCACTCTATAGCTCCAGGGTGGCTTTGAACTAGTGGTGATCTTCATACCTCAGTCTCCCAGTGCTGGGATTAAAAGCCTTGCTTGATTGGTTTTATCTACAGAACCTTTTCCATTTGATATAGTCCTATGTATTTTTTCTATTTGTATTTTGCTTTGGGTATCTTATCCAAAATATTTTTGCCCAGTCCAACATCCTGAATGATGAGAGATAGGGATCTAGTTTCTTCTGCATGTATATATTCAGTTTTTCCAACCAATTTATGGAGAATAATGCCCTTTATTCATTGTGTGTTTTTAGCAC
Organism: Jaculus jaculus; assembly: GCF_020740685.1. Classification (NCBI taxonomy): domain Eukaryota; kingdom Metazoa; phylum Chordata; class Mammalia; order Rodentia; family Dipodidae; genus Jaculus; species Jaculus jaculus. Next base: position 126,036,525 of record NC_059104.1, on the reverse strand, counting down.
CTGTGTGAAGGATCAGTTGGCTACATATATAAGGTTTACTATGTTCTATTGAACAGTCTATTTAGTTTGAAAACAACTTGTATTTAGTTGCACATAGTTCTCTGCATTTTCACTTTTTAAAAATTATTATTTTTATTGGCAACTTCCATAAGACAATAAACCATGGTAATTCCCTCCCTCCTACTTTCCCCTTTGCTGCTCTACTCTCTCTCATACCACTTCCTTTTCTCAGTCTCTCTTTCATTTTGATGTCATCATCTTTTCCTCCTAATATGATGGTCTTGTGTAGGTAGTGTCAGGCATCGTGAGGGATGGATATCCAGGCCATGATGTGTCTGGAGGAGTGTGTTCTAATAAGTTCTGCCCTTCCTTTGGCTTTACACTCTTTCTGCCACATTTTCCACAATGGACCCTGAGCCTTGGAAGGTGTGACAGAGAAGTTTCAGTACTGAGCACTCCTCTTTCATTTCTTCTCAGCACTAGGGGCTTTGTGAGTCATCCCAGTGGTCACCACCATCTGAAAAGAGAAGCTTCTCTAACCAAAAGTGAGAGTAGCATTAATATATGGGTATGAACCTTAAGAGAAGGGCTTACTGGGCAGTTTGATGAGCATAGTATATATATTTAGCCAGACAGCAGCAGACATTACACCCCTAGAGCTCATGAATTTCCCTGTCATAGGTTTTCCATATCAGGCATGTTGCAGTCTGGTTCATGTTGCTGGTAGAAATTACCCAACCAAGAGCAGCTTCTGGGAAAAAGAGATTTATTTTAGCTTACAGGCTTGAGGAGAAGCTCCACAATGGCAAGGGAAAATGATGGCATGAGCAGAGGGTGGACATCACCCCTGGCCAACATAAGGTGGACAATAGCAACAAGAGATTGTGCCAAACACTGGCAAGGGGAAACTGGCTATAACACCCATAAACCCGCTCCCAACAATACACTCCCTTCAGGAAGCATTAATTCCCAAATATCCATCAGCTGGGGACCTAGCATTCAGAGCACCTAAGTTTTTGGGGGACACTTGAGTCAAACCACCACATTCTACCCCTGCCCCACATAAACTGGTAACCATACATGATGTAAAATGCAATGCATTCATCTAACTTTTAAAGTTCCATAGTTTTTATCAATTCCAATGATGTTCATATATGCCCATAGTCCAAGATCTTTTAACTGAGCCATAATACCAAAAAAATAACCTCAAAAAACCCATAATGGCACAGAATAAATATTCAAATTGCAAAAGATGGCATTGGGCATAGCAAAGAAACATTCAACCAACACAAGATTTAAAACAACCAGGGCAAACATCAAACTCTGTGGCTTCAAGTCCAACAACTCTAGCCAGTGGCAAATCTCCAAGTCCGATAATTCTAACCAGCAACAAGTCTCTGGAATTCCAATTCCACCCCTCCAGCTAGGCCACTCACAGTCATGGAAAACTTCATTGGGGCTGGCAGCTCCTTGGCAGCCATCTCATGGTCCCAGCAACTCCACTGGGTCTCCACTGCAACCCACGGTTCATCCTCATGGCCCCATGGAGTCTCTATGCAGGCAACCAGCAAACCTGCTTCACACTGCCCATGGCCATTTCCAAAACACAAGACTCTGTTGCAAACTCAATGACCCTCTCTTTCCTGCATTTCTTATACTCTACAATACCAGGTAGGGTACCAGTTTGTTAATCCAGAGGGGAATAAAGCAGAATTTGAAGAACAGGACACTCCTTGAGCACTTAGGCCCCTTCAAAAGAATCAACATTCTTCCTGTTGCCCCAGTGCAGGTCAGCTATCCCAGTCTCAAAGGTTGTAATCTCTCAGTTGCAGCTGAATGGGCAACAGTTCACCCAAAGATTTTTCTTTCTGTGCCATATCCCTGTGCTCATACCAGTTCATTTCTATGCAAAGAAACCCTGCACAACTTTTCAGGACATGGGCATAAGAGCAAGCTTCTCACACAAACTGCTAGCCCAGTCCAAGCAAAGCTCTTTCTTACCCTCATAAGCCAAACCTCACAGCCCATAGTTCTTACTGCATTTAGGTCTTGCAGCTCAGACAAGAATAGTCCATCAAGGTGTACTTACAGCACTGCAAGGCATCTCTTAGGCCAAGGTTTCAGATCCTCCCATACTCCTCTTGAAAATCAGCTCCAAAAGGCCAAAGCCACACAGTCATGTGTCTAGCAGCAATCCCACTCCTTGGTACCACTTTACTGTTGCAGTCCTGTTCACATTGCTGGTAGAAATCACCCAACCAAGAGCAGTTTCTGGGAAAAAGAGATTTATTTTAGCTTATAGGCTCAAGGAGAAGCTCCACAATGGCAGGGGAAAGTGATGGTATGGGCAGAGGGTGGACATCACCCCTGACTAACATAAGGTGGACGATAGCAACAAGAGAGTGTGCCAAACCTTGGCAAGGGGAAACTGGCTATAACACTATAAGCTCGCCCCCAACAATACACTCCCTCCAGGAGGCATTAATTCCCAAATATCCATCAGCTGGGGACCTAGCATTCAGAACACCTAGGTTTATGGGGGACACCTGAATCAAACCACCACAAGGCATGTATTCCTTCCCATGGAATGAGTCTCCATTCTAATTAAAGAGCGGTTGTTTTCCCCCATAACAGACATGCCACTGTTGCACCTGTTGGCTCATTTGGCCTGGCTGGCCAAATTTAAGGCTTGCAGTGTCCACTGTTGTTTATCTCCACTGGTGATTTCTCTCTTGCCCATAGAACTGCATGCAGCATAGCTTTTTCCAGCTTTCTGCCAGCTGGTATACATGGAGGAGGTTTTCAGCTCAGCTCCAGCAGAATTTCTTCAGTGACCTTGCAGCCCAAGTATGTGGAGTCTTCAGCAATAGGGTCTTACCATCTATTCTTGGTGGGAAACCAAGAGCTGTGGCAATGTCTTATAAATATTTTTCGGGGGGTTGAGGGAGGTATCAGGGATCTCCTTGACCAACAACTCACTGGAGATTATCCCATTCCTGGCATTTTCGCTCTTTCTGCTGTTTTGAAGTTAGGGTTCTTTTTGACATCTTATAAATTAGTTTTTAAAATAAGGTATTGATAAGCACTATTTTTACCTTTTATTTTACTTGGGTTATGGCTATTTGTGTGCCACACAAAATAATATTGTATTATTCTATTATTATTAAGAGTTCTATAGAGAGACAGAATTGATAGAAGGAATATATATCAGAAAAGGGATTTTGGTGGTTTGAATCATATGTCACCCAATAAATTCATGTGTTTTGAATGCTTGATTCCAAGATGGTGGTAATTTGGGAGGAGGAGCCTTGCTAGAGGAAGCGTGTGGTTGGAGGTAGGCTTATGGGTGTTATAGCAAGCCCCCCCTCTTGCTAGTTTGGCTCATCCTCCTGCTGCTGTTTTCCACTTGCTATGGTAAAGGTGATGTCCAGCCTCTCCTGCTGCTGTGCTCTTCTCTGCAATCACAGTGCGTCCCCTTGAGACAGTAAGAAAATTTAAAACAAAACAAAACAGCTTTCTTCCCTTCTAGATGGGAAGAATGTCAACCTGAAGGTAATTGCAATAGGGATTTATTAGATTGGCTTATATGGTCTGGGCTAGGTAGTCCAGCAATGGTTAACTGTAGGCTAGAGAGTCTGAGAAGCTAACAGTTGCTCAGCTCACAGGGCTGGATGCCTCAGCAGTTCCAATCTGGTACTAAAGGTCTCCAGGATTTCTAGAAAGCACCTTGTTTTCAGTCCGTGTTGAATTACTGAAGAAACTGGGTTGTGATGTTCATAAAGGATAGAAGCTGCAGGGTAAATGCATACACCAGCAAGTAGCAAGAGCAGTCAAGCAAAAGGCATTGCCTTTTCCTAGAACCACTTTATTTATTATTATTATTATTATTATTTAGAACCACTTTATATATAGGCTGCCACACAAAGGACTGTCCTCTCTTGGGAAGGTCTTTCTCTCTCCATTAACCCTTCCTGGAAATGCCCTCGTCGACCTGCCCAAGAGGTTTGGCTCTTACTTGAATTTTAATCTGATCAAGTTAGCAATTCAAACTAACCATCACATCTGTATTCAAATGCCTGCTTACCTTTGCCACTGTGGTTTAATTTTCACATGGCTTCTTGGTGATGTTTAACATATTATGGATTCTACTGAAAGATTGACCTTTTTTGCTGCTAGCTGCTTCTAAATTTCTTGGCTGTTTCTATGTTCTCTGTGACTTTTGTGAGAAGGGAAATGGTGTCCTCCAGGGAGTGCTCTGAAAGAGTTGTTGACTTATCACTGCTCCACACCCCCATTATATTGTTAAGTCCTTATTTGGACCCCTGAAGTTCCTCAGAACCATTTTTATTTATGCATAGCTGTTTAGTTATTGCTCTTTCTAAAGTTATTACAACTTTTTTCAAGTTACATAAATCTATATATTTTAGATAGGCTATTCTCTTGTATCTCTTTGTTCCTTGTCTTCATTTCTCTGAGGGCCCTCCTCAGTAATGTCCTTGGTGTTAACTGTGGGTAATTAGGGCCTCTGTCAGTCTTTGGGGGCAGGGTGCTGTACCTTAGGATGTTTTTTTACCTACCCTGTGGCTCTTACAATATTCATGCCCCCTCTTCCACAACAGTCCCTGAGCCTTGGCAGGAGTGTTAGCAGTTTGTTTTTAGTGTTGAGTTCTCTATAGATTCTATTTCTGTGTGATGTGTTTCAGTGCTCCCCTGTGTTTGTTGTTATTTCCCTTTCTTGATTTTTGCTTCATCAAAATTTCAAATTGTTTTCTAAGTTTACAATTCATTAATTTCTGCTCTGATATTAATTATTTCTTTCTATTTGGAGTTCTTAGGGTTGGATTGATCTTGTTTTTCCAATGACTTTAGGTGGATGGCTATGTTGTTAATTTGAGATCTCTCTTTGCTGTGAGGCATTTAGTACTGTAAATTCTCCCCATAGGACTGCCTTTATTGTGTCCCATAAGTTTTGGTATATTGTGTTTTCATTATCATTCAGTTCCAGGAATTTTACAATTTCTTGGTTTCTTCCATGACCCATTCATTGCTATGAATCCACCATCTGGACCAGAAGTCCTATTGTTGATATTTTAAAGGGGGATGGAGGCTTGTACCTGTTACTCTTTCATCTTCCTAATGTATTTTTCATTATAAAAGGCAAAACCATTATAAAATTTTATTTGTCATTAAGGAAATGTTTACAAAAATTTTATGTGTTTAAATTTCTAAATTAACAATGATGAACTTTTGTTAAATTTTTTATATATGACTTAAAATTTTCAATTTAATTATTTTATGAGTAGTATGTTTGTTGTGTGTTTGATGTGGTATGTGTGTAATATATGTAGATGCATGTGTCCCATGTATGTATGTGTGAAGGACAGAAGGGTATATCATGTGTCACTTCTTTGGTCTCTGCTCCCCATTGGACTGGGGTTACATATGTGCTTGGCCACACTAAGCTATTTAAATGGATGCTGAGGAATTGAACTCAGGCAGACTCGAGACACCTCAGGCCCTTATGCTTGGGTTGGAAGTGGTCTTAACTGTTGAGTCATCTCTCTAGTCCTTAGTTGTGAGATTTTAATCACTATAGCAGAAGAATAAAATTAGGAAACCTAATAAAAGCAGTCACACATAGATGTAATAATAATAATAACAATAATAACAACAACAGTAGCAATAGCAACAACAATAAACTAATGAGAAGAACTAGAATCAGGAGTATAAATGTATAATTTTGGGCACACCTAATTAAGAATAGGTTATTGGGCTATTAATGAAAAATATTTTTGTAAAAAATACTTTATGAAGCTGTATGTCATGTCACACTCCTTTAATCCCAGCACTTGGGAGGCAGACGTAGGAGGATCACAGTGAGTTTGAGGCCACCCTGAGATTACATAGTGTATTCCTGGACTACAGTAAGACCCTACCTTGAAAAATTAAAATAAAATGTTTTGTGGGGCTGGGGAAATGGCTTAGTGGTTAAAGCATTTGCCTGTGAAGCCTAAGGACCTTGGTTGGATTCCCCAGAACCCATGTAATCCAGGAGCGCATGCAACTGGAGTTCATTTGCAGTGGCTAGAAGCCCTAGCATGCCCATTCTCCCTTTCTATCTGCTTCTTCCTCTCTCTCTGTCTTTCTCCCTCTCCCTCTCTCTTGAATAAATAAAATAAAATGTTTTATGAACTACAAAACATATTATTGGCAAGCTTTTAAGACACATTTACGTTAAAATTTATCATGACTTTATGTGAGATGCTTTATTTTATAGTACACAGTTCTCTATGGGTTTCTCAGTTTTTTGGTTTTTTTTTTGTTTGTTTTTTTTTTGATAGTGCTACAGCTTGAACGCAATACCTTCTATGTGCTAGGCAAGCATTTTATCACTTAACTTACAGTTTCACCTTTTAAATTTTACAGATTTTAGTCTCCATATTGGAAGCAATTTGATCCTTATTATTAAAAACAATTTGATTTTTTTTTTTTTTTTGGTTTTACGAGGTAGGGTCTCACTCTGGTCCAGGCTGACCTGGAATTAACTCTGTCATCTCAGGGTGGCCTCGAACTAACAGTGATCCTCCTACCTCTGCCTCCTGAGTGCTGGGATTAAAGGCGTGTGCCACCACGCCCGGCACAAAAACAATTTGATTTTTAACAATCACTTAGTAAATGTTCACTAGACGAATAGTACATAATGAAGGGGTCAAAAAGTCTTGGGCCGAGGAGATGGCTCAGAGGGTAAGAGCACTATTGCACAGGCGTGAAGACCTGAGTTCAATCCAGTGCATCTGTGGACACATACAGATATGACCACACATGACTGTAACTCCAGTGATGGGGTGGGGCAGAGACAGGAGATCACTGGGGCTCACTGGACAACCAACCTAGCCAATTGCCAGCAAGCTCCAGACTCAGTTGAGAGATCCTATCTCCAGGAACTAAGGAAGGTATAGAGGAGAATAGAGGACCTCCTCCTCTGGTCTCTGTAGGCATGTGCATGGGCCACATACACCTGCACATACACATGTACATACATGCATACACCAGACACACCCAGCACAGGCCCTGTACATAGTGATACCAACACATACCAAAATGGTCTTAACTTCTTGTCTAAACTAGCCAGTTTTTTTCTAATTTTTAAAAAGTATATTTAATTAATTAATTTATTTAAGAAAAAGGTGGGGGGAGAGAGAGAGAGAATGGGAGAATGGGTACTCCAGGGCCTCCAGCCACTGCAAATGAACTCCAGATGCATATGCCCCCTTGTACATCTGGCTTATGGGGTTTCTGGGGAATCAAACCAAAGCTTTGCAGGCAAATGTCTTAACTTCTAAGCCATCTCTCCAGCCCCTGATTTTCTTTTAATTAATGGATTTAAAAAACAAGTATTTATTGAGGTGTGTGTTTGTATGCATACAAGTGTGCGTGTGTTTGGGAATGCTAGAGTTTATTTCTGCTGCAAGTAAACGGCTATCTGGCTTTATGTGGGTGGCTAGGGAATTCAACCCAGATCAGCAGGCTTTATAATCAAGCACCTTTAACTGATAAGTCATCTCCCCAGTAAAGGAATAAAAAAATACTTTTATTTGGCCAGCTAGCTTAGTTTGTTACAGTGTAGTGCTAATAATAAATATTTTCATTTATGTGTGTGTGTGTGTGTGTGTGTGTGTGTGTGTGTGTGTGTATGTGTGCATGTGCATGTGTGTGCATGCATGGGTCAGGACCTCCTACCACTGCAAACAAATATATGCATGTGCTAACTTTTGCATCTGACTAGGAATTAAACCCAGGCTGACCAGCTTTGCAAGCAGGCATCTTAACCACTGAATCATCTCCCAGTCCTAGCTAATTGACTTTTCACTTATAGTCTCATGTTGGCCTCGAACTCACAGCAATCCTCCTACCTTGGCCTCCTGAGTACTGGGATTAAAAGCATATAGCACCACACCTGGCTAGCTAATGGACTTTTAACTTTAGATTTAAAATCTAAGGTTATTTTGCTTCTTGTACATGAATATAAAATATTTATATGAGAATTATTGCAAAGTCACGTCAGTTTAACCTACCTACTACCAGAGTTATCCTAAATTTTGGCCTTTTTTGCTTTAAATTTACTAAAACTACTTTTATCAATATATATCTTTTTTGGTTTTAAAGGTTTTAGGAAGACTTTCTATATTGTTAGCTTAGCCCCCAAAACTTGGTGTTAGGGCTGGTTAGCTTAGCTACCAGTCAGATCCTATAAATGACCCCAGTTTGGATCTCTAGTTGGGCTTTCTCCCTTCCTGATTCTCATGGGCAGGAGCTCTTCATCACCTCTCCTCTTTACTTTTCTTAATTTCATGAAGTCTCTCAAAACATTTTAAAAAGATATGCTATATTGATCATTTTTGAAAGCAAGTGCCTTTAACTGCTGAGCCATCTCTCCTGTCCCTTAATCATGTTTTTATGCATATAAAATCTTATCACTTCTTACCACTATTATTGGTAATTTTCTTTGGTGACCACTATTTCTATCAAATCCAATATGCTTGCATAAAGTTTTGTGTATTGTGGCATTTCACATTATGTTTTATCTTTACAAATTATTATATTTTTCAAATTAATTTTTCTAGTTTATCTGTACATGTTATATTCATCATTTTAAAGAATGAAAATCTGTATTTATCTCTAGTTAATCACAACATTACACAGAATAATTCCTTTAATGTCAAGAGTTTGTTTCTTGCACAGTTGGTTTCTTTTTGTTTTATTTTATTTTACTTTTTTGAGGTAGGGTCTTACACTAACTCAGGCTGACCTGTAATTCACTATGTAGTCTTAGGGTGGCCTTGAACTCTCGGTGATCCTCCTACCTGTGCCTCCCAAGTGCTAGGATTAAAGGCATGTGCTACCACACCCAGCTCTATTTTTTTTTATTTTTTAGTACTGTGTAGTACTGAGAATGGAAACCAAGGCCTCACATATTCTAGACAGGCACTCTATCACTGAATTTTATCCTTAGCCTATACAATTGATACTTCCTTACTCCCTTACTTTTTGAAAAATTATTTATTTATTTGAGGGATATATATGTATATGTATGTGTGATATATATACATATGTGTGTGTGTGTGTGTGTGTGTGTGTGTGTGTGTGTGTAGAGAGAGAGAGACAGAAAGAGAGAGAGAGAGAATGTTAATATGGGTAACTCCAGATGCATGTGCCACTTTGTGTGTCTGGCTTTATATGAGTACTGGGGAACAGAACCCAGGCCATCAGGCTTTGCAAGCAAGCACCTTTAACTGCTGAGTAGTCACCTCCTTCTCGCTTCTTTAGTTTCAAAATAACCATAGAAATATTTCTGATATAATTTTTAATTTCTTACTATATTCATAGTGTACATTTCTTTTTAAACTGCAAAATAAGCTGACTCAATAAATTTCATTCCAACAGACATTAAGAAATCATATATTTGGTTAGTTATCTGTGATTCTGAATAATATGAGTTTAGGCTTATCTTCATTTCTTTGACAGTTGTACTATAAATTATTGTATTGGAAATAGTGACAAAATACTCAGTTGGTCACAAGATAACTGGATGAAGGATTTTACAACAGCAAATATAGACTGTGTTTAAAGGACTGAATAGATATTATAAGAAAAATATCAAATAAATAGTACTTTCACAAATAATACTCTACCACAAAAACCATGCCATGAAATATAGTCTCATGGGAAGTGTGGAAATTCCGTTATTCAAAACCAGCCTGGAAACATCATCAAAAACTCTACCTTGGGGAGTAATATTATATGGTGGTTGGGTTGCTTCGGAGACTAACAGGCCTGTACTACATTTACATGGATGGAAATAACATAGCAATTTTACATAGTACTTGCCATTGGAAAAGAGAAATTAAAAACAATATGAATAATACAGGCAACACGAATCTTTTAACATTTTACTGAACTATCAAAGAATAGGAGTAATGATGACCTTCAAAGAATTGTGAAAGTAAAAAGTGTTATGAAGTGTTGTCAGGCTCTATTACATAGCTTTTGCACATATTCCTTCTCTGGGAAAATAATTCTTTAAAATGAAAAGTGGGAAAAAAGAGAAATACAAATAAGAAGGGAGGCAGAAAACATTTACTAAGCACTTTAAAGGGCACCAGATGATAGTAGGACCAGTTAAAGCAGAATTTGTTCACATTAAAATAAAAATGAATTCCAGATGTTTCTGTGTTAAATATGTTAAAGAAGCAAAAACTTACTCTGTCTCTATGAATCCTGGTAATATTGTAAGCTTAAAGATTTCAGGTAATCAATAGTTCATTAGATGAATGTTTAAGTGCTTGCTTCCTCATTTTTGTTTTGCTTTTTGTCAATGAAAATAAGCAAGTGTTTCAAGACACAGTGTTGTAAATTACAGCAGCAAGCATTAAAGGAGCTCAATCAGCATATATTTCTATCATATCTATACTATTTTATATGTCAAAAAAAGTAAAAACAAAGAGCATTTAAAAAATAAAAACTGGGGCTAGAGAGATGGCTTAGTGGTAAAGCGCTTGCCTGCGAAGCCTAAGGATCCAGTTCTATTCCCCAGTATCCATGTAAGCCAGATGCACAAAGTGGTGCATGTGTCTGGAGTTCGTTTGCAGTGGCTGGGGGCCCTGGTACACCCATTCTCTCTCCATCTGCTACTTTTTCTCTCCAATAAGTAAATAAATAAAAAAAAATTTAAAAATAAAAATGAAAACTGGCTAAAATATCCAAGGATGCTCATAGTTGATTCAGTTGCATAATCAAAAAATTATTTCTCACTATACTGTTACATGTTATATATTACAGAAATAATACATGGGTATGATATATAGCAATATTCGAATAATGTAAATGTCTTTGTTATATGCATTTGTTAATAATAGCTAAGGAGACTATCATTCTGCTCTTTTCCTTTTTTTTTATTGACGGCTTCCATACTTACAGACAATAAACCATGATAATACCCTCACTTCCCCCAGTTTCCACTTTACAAATCTACAGTCCATCATACCCCACCCCTCTCTATTAGTCTCTCTTTTATTTTGATGTTATCATCTTTTCCTCCTATTATGAGGGTCTTGTGAACATAGTGGTAGGCACTGTGAGGTTATAGATATCAAGGCCAATTTCTGTCTGGATGACTGCATTGTAAGCAATCCTACCCTTCCTTTGGCTCTTGTATTCTTTCTGCAACCTCTTCTGCAATGGGTCCTGAGCCTTGGGAGGTGTGATAGAGATGTTTCAGTGCTGAACATTCCTTGGTCATGTCTTCTCAGCAACATGGTGCCTTTTGGGTCATCCTAGTGGTCACTGCCATCTGAAAGGGGAAGCTTCTCTAACCAAAAATGAGAAAAGCATTAATATATGGTATGGACATTAAGTACAGTGCTGACAGGGCTGTTTGGTGAGTGTAATATATGCATTTAGCCAGACAAGAGCAAGCATTAAACTCTTAATGGTCATGACCTCCCCTATCATAAGCTTTTGATTAGGTTTTCAGTATCAGGCATGTATTCCCTCCCATAGAGCAGGTATCCAGTCTAATTAGAGAGCAGTTGGGTTCCCCCATAACAGACATGCTACTATTGCACCTTTTTTTGCCATTTGGCCTGGCCGGCCAAACTTGAGGCTTGCAGTGTCCACTGTTTTCACCATTGATGACTTCTGTCTCCTATAAGGCTGCATACAGTGCAGCTTTTTCCAGCTTTCTGTCAGCTGGTCTACCAGGAGAAGGTTTTCAGCTCAGCCCCAGTTTGATTTCTCAGTGACCTTGCAGCTCAGGCATGTGAAATGTTCAGTAATAGGGTCTTCTTATCCATTTCTGGTGGGAAACCAAGAGTCTTGACAATAGCCTATAATGTTCTGGGGGCATCAGGGTCCTCTCTGGCAAACATCTTACTGGAAGTTATCCCATCCCTGGCACTGACATTTTTCTAGTAATAGTCTATGACTTCTGGGCATGCCATTACCCTAAAAAGTAGTTATCATGTGTCTTATTTACAATATCCTGAATTTTGATTGCCCCTCCTCCCACACTCCTTTTACTTACTCTTCCCCTGACCTCACTTAGGCCATTCCACCCACAGTAATCTGTCCATACATATATACAGTACCATCCTCTTAAGTCCATCCCTTTCCTTCCTCCCTTATAGCCCTTTTCTAGCTTACTGGCCTCTGCTACTGATTTTTATTCCAACTCATACACAAGTCTGAACATTTATAAATAGGATCCACATATGAGAGAAATCATGTGATCTTTGGCTTTCTAGGCCTGGGTTACCTCAGTGTAATCATTTATAGATCCATCCATTTCCCTGAAAATTTCATAATTTTTTCTTTACTGCTGAATAGAACTCCATTGTGTAAATGTACTACATCATTATTATTCATTAATCTGTTGAGGGACATTTAGGCTGGTTCTATTTCCTAGCTATTGTGAATAGAACAGCAATAAACATTGTTGTACAAGTATCTCTAAGGAAGTAAGAAGAGTCCTTAGGCTACATATCTAGAAGTGGTAAGGGTGGGTCATAATGTAAATCTATTTTTAGCTGTCTCAGGAACCTCCACACTGATTTCCACAATGGCTGTACCAGACTACATTCCCATCAACAGTGTAGAAGGGTTCCTCTTTTTCTGCATCCTCACCAGCATTTATTGTCATCTGTTTTCTTTATGATAGCCATTCTTACAGGAGTGAGATGGAAGCTCAAAGTAGTTTTAATTTGCATTTGCCTGATGGCTAAGGATGTAGTATACTTTTTTAGATGTTTATATGCTATCTGTATTTCTTCCAATGAGAACTCTCTAGTTAGTTTCATAGCCCATTTTTTAATTGGGTTGTTTGATTCCTTATTGTTTAGTTTTTTTTTTTGAGTTCTTTACATATTCTGGATATTAATCCTCTGTCAGATGTATAGCTGCAAATATTTTCTCCCATTCTGTAGGTTGTCTCTTTGCTCTATTCACAGTGTCCTTTGTAATTTCATGTGATACCAGTGGTTGATTAGTGGCTTTATTTCCTGAGCAACTGGGGTTATATTCACAAATTCATTGCCTATTCCAATATGTTGAAGGATTTCTCCTACCTTTTCCTTTAGCAGTTTCAGAGGTTTAGGTCTGATATTAAGGTCTCTGATCCATTTGTACTTGATTCTTGTGTGTAGAGAGAGACAAGGATCTATTTTAATCCTTATACATATAAATATCCAGTTTTCCCAGCACCACTTTGTGAAGAGGCTGTCTTTTCTCCAATGAATTTTTTTTTTTTTTTGGTGTTTTTGTCAAAAAGCAGATGGCTATAGCTGCCTGAATTAACATCTGGGTCCTCTATTCTGTCCCAGTAATCTACATGTCTGTTTTTGTGCCAGTATTAAGCTGTTTTTGTTACTGTGGCTTTGTAATATAGCTTGAAATCAGGTATGGTGATATAACCAGCCTTATTTTTATTGCTCAAAATTGTTTTGGCTATTTGAGGTTTTTTTGTGCTTCCAAATGAATTTTAGGGTTGTTTTCTTTTATTTCCATAAAGAATGACATTGGAACTTTAATGGGGATTGCACTAAATGTGTGTATTACTTTTGGTAAGATTGCCATTTTCACAATATTGATTCTTCCAATCCAAGAACATGGGATGTCTTTCCATTTCCTAGTGTCTTCTGCAATTTCTCGCTTGAGTATTTTAAAGTTTTCATTGCAGAGATTGTTCACTTCCTTGGTTAGATTTATTCCAAGGTACTTTATTTATTTTTGAGGCAATTATGAATGAGAGTGATTCCTGGATTTCATCCTCCGCATGTTTGTTGTTAGTATATAGAAAAGCTACTGATTTCTATGTATTTATTTTATATCCTGCTACATTGCTAAAATTGTTTATAAGGTCTAAGAGTTTGCTGTTAGAGTCTTTAGGATTCTTTATGTATAGAATCATATTTGTAAATAATGATAATTTGATCTCTCCTTTTCCAGTTTGTATCCTTTTTATGAGTGTCTCTTTTCTTATTGCTATAGCTAAGACTTCCAGTACTATATTAAATGAGAGTGGGGATGGTGGACACCCTTGTCTTATTCCTGATTTTAGTGGAAAAGCTTCAAGTTTTTCTCCATTTAGTATTATATTGGCTGTAGGTTTGTCATAAATAGCCTTTATTATGTTGAGATATGTTTCGTCTATTCTCAGTCTCTGTAGGACTTTTACCAGGAAGGGGTGTTGGATTTTGTCCAATGCCTTTTATGTATCTATTGAGATGATCATGTGATTTTTGTCCTTCAGCCTAGTTATATAGTGTATTACATTATCAATTTGTATATATTGAACTATCCCTGCATCTCTGGGATGAACCCTACTTGGTCAGGGTGAATGATCTTTTTTTTTTTTTTTTAAAGTTGAAAGATTTGGACTAAGCAGTCATTTTTAATTTTAACAAAATAGACAATTTCATATTACATTGAGTGCCAAGTCTATCCATTCATTATTGATAAAGTTTTAGAAATATTTTCTATAAAATTGCAGTATTTGACTGAGAACTAAATCATTATAACATTTCTACAGGTCCGGAGTCCCCAACATTACCCCCAATATTATTTTGATAAACTTGAAAAATACAGAAAAGTACAAAAATAAGACAAGATATCCATATGCCACAGCTGAGAATTAGCCAGTATCTTTATATATTTACTTGAAGTCTTTATGAGAAGTGGATGTTTATATAAAAAGCTGAATCCCCCTTCCCACCCACCTCCCTCATTTATTCCACTCCCTTCTCCAATCTTTACAGGCCACAGTTAAAAGGAGTTTGGCCTGTATCCTTCTGACTCATCTCAAAAACATTTGCATATATATGTGTATCCATTACCAATATAAAGTACAGAGTTAGATGAAGAAAAATTAAATTTTACAGAAAGTCACTGTACTATATTCTGCATCTAGATCAAGCCGCTGTAAATTTCCTGGTATCTACTTCCTGAGCACACATACTCATAAGAACTGTTAGGTACTTTAAAATGGTTCAAAGAATGTTTCCCTGCTCCCAAGGTCATGATTATACCATTTTCATATTCTGCTTTCAATCTCCATAGAGTGTAATTTTTAGTTCAAGGTGTACACTTTCCTCCTCAGAACAAGTTTATTTCCAAACATTGTCTTAGTATTCCCTCCTGATGCCTTTGCTCACATATTCTAAATTGTAGTAAATGCATAGGTCACATTATGGAATCTCTCAATTCTCTTGAATCAATACAAGTTTGATATTATTTGTCGGTGGCCATATATTTGTCTCTTAAAACAAGTTACTTCCTACAGGGGTAAAACTCTCCAGATATATGCTGGTAACAGCTATTGTCTTATCTTGATTTGAGAGGAAGCATGTGTCAGAATTTTCACTATGGGTTTTTTGTTTTGCTGTGGGTTTTTCTCGTTGGTCACATGCTTGTAATCACACAAATATCTTTATCTTCACTATATACTCTGCTATCCATGATTTTTAGCATTTGTTAAAGTTCACCTAATTTGTTCTATTTTGCCTCAGAATGACTGAATGATCCACTGTGAGGTATAAATTATTAATGAACACTTCCCCATAGTAAACATTTTAAAATTTTTTAATGAGTATGGATTTTCTGGTGTCTAATATGGTGTGACTTCTGGCTGAAAGCCTTCCCACACTCACTGTACTGGTAAGGCTTCTTCCCTGCATGTATTCTCAAAAGCAGAATGAGGGTTTCCCACATTCGTTACAACCATAGGGCTTCTCACCTGTATGGCTCCTCCCACGCACTGTGAGAGATGAACTCTGAGAAAAAGCTCTGCCGCATACATTGCATTCATAAGGTTTATCACCTGAATGAATTCTCACATGCACAATAAGTGATGATCGTTGAGAAAAGGCTTTTCCACATTCATTACATTCATAGGGTTTCTCAGCAGTGTGAATGTTTTGATGCTTTATGAGGTACTTCTTCTGGCCAAAAGCTGTTCCACATTCATTACATTTAAAGGGTTTCTCTCCAATATGAATTTTCTCACGCTCAGTAAGATTTGATTTGCCACTGAAGGTTTTTCCACACTCCTTACATATGAAAGGTTTCTCTCCTGTGTGAGTTCTCTGATGCCTAATGAGGTTGGACTTCTGAATGAAAGCTTTACCACAGTCTTTGCATTCAGAAGGTTTCTCTCCAGTGTGAATTTTCTGATGGGTAAGCAGGTTTTCCTTCTGGCTAATGCATTTTCCACAATCACTGCATTCAAAAAGCTTCCTTCTCTCCAGTATGAGTGTTCTGATGTTTAATTACATATTGCTTTTGGCTAAAGGCTTTTCCACATTTATAACATTCAAAGGATTTCTCTCTATTATGAAAATGCTCATGTTCTGTGAGATTTGATTTGTGGCTGAAGATTTTCCCACATACTTTACAGGCAAAGGGGTTTCCCTCACTGTAAATTCTCTGCTGACTGAGGTGTGACATCTGAATGGAAGTTTTTCCACATTCACAAGGTTGGTCTCCAATATGAAATTTTTGAGAAATAAGGATTTCCTCTGAGCTGGGGATACTTCCACATTCTTAAGTTCTAAGGCTTCTGTGTCTGACCTCTCACTCAAATGTAGGGTTTGAAAGATTATGTAACTATATCAGTACAAAATTTTCCAATAGGTTTTCTAATATTCAGTATTCTTTGCCACATACACTGGTTTCTCTCCAGAGTAAGCTTTCAGCTGCTCTGAGATCTGTTATCTAGCAACAGGCTTTTCAACATTCCTCAGGAGCACTGGGCTTCTCAGCATGACTTCTATGTTCAGTGAGAGGAGACATGTGAGAAAATGTTTCCCCACATTTGGTAGGTTCATAAGCTTTTTCTCCAATGGGAGTACTCTGCTATCAGACAGAGTGTACACTTTAAAAGGAGGGCATTCCGACCCTTATTTTAGGAGTAAGCTATGGCAGAGAGTTTTCAAACTAATAAAACTGATGATTTTTTTCTCAAACTTCTTTCCTGCTTACGTGCAAACTGTATTTCAAGCTCAAAGCTTCAAAAAGGTTTTTGCCTTTCAAGAAATAATGTTTGTTCTGAGAAGTGTGGATTCAATACTCTTTTCCTTGGTTGATAACCTTCCAGATCTTGATATCACTTGATGTACTCATTTTCTCAAGCTTCCAGATAGGATTCCTTTTTACTTCTTTCTCCACCATCCACACTGTCTTCTGGCTTCAATGAAATGTCACATGCAGTTTGGTCTCTCCTACTTTGGCACCACGTGGACCCAAGGCCGCACTGACCTGTGGACAAAGACCAACATGTCCACATGGGTGTGCGGCGTCTGCGTGCTTCAAGAGTGAGAGAGCTGAATGATCTTTTGATATACTCTTGTATTCTGTTTGCCAATATTTTGTTCAGAACTTTTGCATCTATGTTCATGAGGGAGATTGGTCTGTAATTTTCTTTCTTTCTTTTTTTTTTGTTCTGTTTTTGTATGGTTTTTGTATCAGGGTGATGCTGGCCTTGTAGAAGGAGTTTGGTAGAATTCCTTCCTTTTTTATTTTATGGAAAAGTTTATGAAGCAGTGGTGTTAGTTCTTCTGTGAAGGTCTGATAAAATTCACCAGCGCCAATGGTACCAAACTGCCTGTATTTGCTGAAAAGAAACTAATAAGTTAAATTTAAAAAAAGGGAGGGGGTAGATCATGGATGAGCCTAAACAATGGTACTAAACTGCCTGTATTTGCTGGAAAGAAAACTAATAAATTAAATAAAAAAAAATTCACCAGCGAATCCATCTGGGCCTTGACTTTTTAGTTGGGAGACTTTTTATAACTGCTTGGATATCCGTACTTGTGATAGGTTTATTTTAATCTTTATCTCATATTGATTTAATTTTGGTAGGTCATATGAATGAAGGAAGTCATCCATTTTTTTTTCAGATTTTCAAACTTAGAGGGATATATATTCTTAAAGTATGCCTTTATGATTTTCTGAATTTGTTTGGTATCTGCTGTAATGGTGCCTTTTTCATCTCTAATTTTATTAATTTTTACCTCTTCTCTCTGTATTATGGTCAGATTTGCTGAGGGATTATTTATTCTTTCAAATAACCAGCTCATTGTTTCATTGATTCTTTGAATTTATTTTGTTTCTATTTCATTGATTCATGTCCTAATCTTTATTATTTCTTCCCATTTACTGATTTTTGGTTTGCCTTCTTCTTCTTTATCCAAGGCCTTAAGGTGAAGCAGTAAATTGTTGACTTGTGAACTCTCTAATTTCTTAATATAGGCACTTAGAGCTATAAATTTCCCTCTTAGGACTGCCTTAATTGTGTCCCAAAGGTTTTGGTATGTTGTATTCTCATCATCATTTGAATCTGTGCATTTATTGCTTTCATTTTTGATTTCTTCAATGACCCATTCATCATTCAATAGTGTACTGTTTAGTCACCATGAATTTTTGTATGCTCTGTAGTTTTTCTTGTTGCTGATTTGTAGTTTAATCCCATTGTGGTCAGATAGAGTACAAGGGATTATTTCCATTTTCCTGTATTTGTCAAGATTTTCTTTGTGTCCTAACATATAGTCTATTTTAGAGAACGTTCCATGTGTTGATGAGAAATAATGTATATTCTGCTGCACTTGGATGGAATGTTTGTAGATATCTGTTAGGTCCATTTGTTCCATGACATCATTTAACCCTGATGTGTCTTTGTTTATTTTTTACTGGAATGACCTATCAATTGATGAGAGTGGGGTACTAAAGTCACCCACTACAATTGTGTTTGGTGTTTTCTGTAACCTTAAGCCTAATAGTGTTTGTTTGATGAAATTAGGAGCCTGCATGTTAGGTGCATATACGTTTAGGATTGTCATCTCCTCCTGTTGGAACATTCCTTTATTCAGTATAAAGTGATCTTTTTTATTTTTCCTCACTAATGTTGTTTTGAAGTTTATCCTGTCAGATATTAGGATAGTAACACCTGTTTATTTCCTAGAACCATTAGCTTGAAATACCATTTTCCATCCTTTTGCCCTAAGACAGGGTCTATTGTTTATTGAGAAATGAGTTTCCTGGAGGCAACAAACATCAGGATCCTCCCTTTTAGTCCAGTCTGCAAGCCTGTGTCTTTTGGTTGGTGCATTGAGGCCATTGATATTAAGAGTTATTATTGAAAGGTATGCATTTATTCTCGCCATTATTCTTGTTTTATAGTGCTTCCTGCCTTTCATTTACTCTCTTGTTTTAAGTATAATTTGAGTATGGTTTATTTTTTCCTATTTCCTCATGTGTGTGTGCTTTGATTTCTCTACAATGTGAATGATTCCTTCAAGTATTTTCTGTAGAGTTAGCATAGTAGTCATAAGTTCCATTAGGCTGTTTTTGTTGTGGAATGTCCTTATTTCTCCATCAATTTGGATAGATAGCTTTGCAGGATAAAGTAATCTTGGCTGACAGTTGTTATCGTTTAGAACTTGGAATACATTATTCCAAGCCCTTCTGTCTTTTAATATTTGTGTTGCGTAATCTGCTGTTATCCTGATGGGCTTGCCTTTATAGGTGACTTGCTTTTTTTCTCTAACTGCTTTCCATGTATTTTCTTTGGTTTGAGTATTTAGTAGTTTAATTATAACATGGTGAAGAGAGGATCTTTCCAGATTTTGTTCAGTGTTCTAAAAGCTTCATTTATTTGCATTGGTATTTCTTTCCCAATTTGTGGAAAATTTTCTTCTATTATTTTGTTGAAAACACCTACTATGCCTTTGGAGTGAAATTTTCCTCCTTTTACTATACCCTGAATTCTCATGTTTGGTCTTTCCATAGTATCCTGGATATCTTGAAATTCCCATTCATACTTCCTATTAGCTTGTTTTCTCTTTGTTGGACTGTATTAGAACTGCCACCTGATCTTATAGTTTAGATATTCTGTTTTTTCCTTAATCCATTCTACTGGTGAGACTTCCCACAAAATTTTTTTTTTTTTAATTTGGCTTACTAAGTTTTTCAGTGCTAGAATTTCTGCCTGGTTTTTCTTAAGTATTTCTATTTCCTTACTCATATCTTGTAATGACCTCCTTATTTCATTAAGCTGGTTTACTATGTTCTCTTTCAGGAGTTTGTTTTCTTCTTTGATTCCTTTGGTGTCTTTGATTTCTTTGAGTATAGTTCTGACTTGTGTCCCAGCTCCAGCTATGGGTCCCGTACCACTGAGGGGATCAGTTAGTCAAATCAAGAGCAGTTGGTTCCCCACCATGGCTGTGTGCCACTATTGCACTTGTGTGGGCATCACACCAGGTTATTTGTTGCTAAGTAGGTTAGACCATGAGTTGCTTGGACAGATATTGGTCATTTCCCCTAGTCACCCATGTAGCACCTTCTGGCACTAGACATGCTGACTGTCTGGGAACTGACTCTCTCCTGGCTTCCAGCCATGCCATTCCATTTTACATGTCAGCTGTGTATGGAGTCTTCAGCAATAGGGTCTTACCACTGACCTTTGGTGGGTCATGAAGTACTCTGACAGAAGTCTGTCATTCTTTTAGGAAACCTTGTAGGTTTCTCTGATCAAAAGCTCATTGTGGATGATAGCCCCATGCTGGTAGTGGGGGTTACAGGTCAGTGCCCACTAAGAAAATAATAACTAATATACAAGAGTTAGAGAGGAGAGAGAGAGAAGGGAGAGGGGGAGAGAGAGGGAGGGAAGATGTAGAAGATTTAAGTTAGACTTGATCCTACCCTCTCTAGTGTCTTGTGGTTCTGGTGTTTCCTGTAAGGGTCTAGTGAAGGTTCAGCCATTTGATCTGCCTTTTAGGAAGTAGAACTTTATGGTACCATTGCCATTTGGGTCCAGATTAGTGTTTCCCACCCCTTCGATGCCCTCCATCCTCATCCATCCTAGTGTCTAGTCCATGAGGTGCTTGCTGGGTATGTAAGGTATCTTGGGTAGATTCAGGTTAGGTGTTGTAGATGAGTGAGATTATGTGTCAATTTTTTTTTCTGTGATTGGGTAAGTTCACTGAGAATGATCTGTTCCAGGTTCAACCATTTTTCCTTAAATTTCTTTGTGTCATTTTTTCTTACTGCTGTATAGAATTCCATTGTGTAGATATACCACATCTTAGTTATCCATTTTTCTAGTGATGGACATCTGGGTTGATTCCAGCTCTTAGCTATTACGAATTGAGCTGCTACAAACATGGTTGAGCAAATCTCTCTGGCCTGTGGTTTGAAGGTTTTAGGATAGATGCCCAGTGAGGGTATAACTGGGTCTGTTGGTATCTCTATAGTCAGCTTTTTCAGGAGTCTCCATATTGCTTTCCAAAGTGGTTGTACCATCCTACATTCCCACCAACAGTGAATGAGTGTTCCTGCTTCTCCACATCCTTGCCAGCATTTATTTTCATTTGATTTTTTGACATTTGCTATCCTTATTGGGGTAAGGTGGAATCTCATAGTTGTTTTAATTTGCATTTCTCTGATGTTTAGGGATGATGAACATTTTCTTAAGTGTGTGTTTGCCATTTGTATATCTTCCTCTGTGAACTGCCTGTTCATCTCTTTGCCCCATTTTGTGAGTGGGGTGTTTGTCTTCTTATTGTTTAGATTTTTGAGTTCTTTGTAGATTCTAGAGATTAGGCCTCTATCAGTTGGATAACCTGCAAATATTTTCTCCCATTCTGTGGGTAATCTATTGGCTTTGTTTATTATATGCTTGTCTGTAAAGAAACTCTTCAGCTTCGTATGATCCCATTGGTTAAGTGACTGTTTAAGATCATTTTTTTTTTGAAATCTTTGTCAGGCATTTCATCTAATATGGTCTCATGGGGGTCATTTCTGATGGATTATAATTTTTGGTGGGATCATATTGTCTTGATTCTTCGTGTTTCTTGTATTATAATGTCGTGATTTTTGCATCCTGAATTGATTTGATGCTTGGATTTTCTAATTACCTGCATTCTCCTTAGATGTGGAAATCCAACTTTATATACCTTCAAAGTAGGAGTTTAAGGTGCCAAGTGTAGCTCTTGTATTCCAATCCAACTTCAGAAGTAATCTTAGGTGTTGAGTTTGTTTGCTGTTCAAGTATCCTGCTGGGCTATGTGAAGCAATTTAATGGCAAATTTCTAAAATTCAACTGAGTAATATACACATTCAATAAAAACCAGTACAGAGTGTGCAAATGTGGGGATTGGAACAAATAGATAACCTTATAAAGCCAAAATCCCTAAGGGTGTGTGTTTTTGCTCTACACCCTTCATCCTGTCATCTGGGAGGTTGAGAATTCTGTTTTGAAATGGGTTCCAGCTCAGCCTGGGTCTGAATCAGACCATGCCCCCAATAATGATTGAAAAAAAAAAAGACAAAGGCCTTATAAATCTGAAAGCATCAAAGGCAACAATACTCAACCCCCCAATACAGCTTAACTGAGCATGGTAAAGACAACCAAGAATATGTAACCCACAACCTTCCCTGACATGAAAAGGAAGATTAGCGCATCCAGTGCTGGCCTATGTGCCTGATTTTTTATCAGTCAGCCTTGTTACCTTTTGGGGTGGCTACCAATCTCACCAATGCTGAGTGCCCACTTTGAGCCCTCAGTGTTGTTGTGGTGTTCTGATCAGCTGTGCTGGATGCCCTGCTGGGGGAGGAGGGGGCTGAATGAGTTCTCTGGTGGTTCTCAGTTCTGACACTTGGGGGATGGGAGACTACAGGAAGCCTGGAGTCGTACTGGAACTCCTCAGCTGGCCCCACCTGTATCCCCTTTAGCAGCTCTTCAGCTGGTCTCAGTTGTAACCCCTACAGGTTTCTTGACTTTGCTGATGAGGTTAGAAAAATCCCCTTGTTTGGTTTCTGTTTCTGCAGCTTGGTGGCAGGCTAGCCAGGTGCATGGACCCATGCATGTAGGTACTGCAAATGCCTCGGCAGGATTCTGGCCAGTTTCCTCCTTTCTGGTAGCTCTTGGTCTTTTCTGCTTCTCTACTGTGGCTGACAATAACCTATACACTTTCACTTTTTGGAAGAAGGCTGTGCTTTGCTATAGTTTTGCTTAAATCCCTTCCCAGGCTGGTTTGCCATGACTCCTATGCCACCATCTTACCCGGAAGTCCTCATTTATGTTTATTACTGCATTTGACAACAAAATTTAAGTATTTACTTGGTTCCAGGATCTTTCTTTCTAATTCTCACAAAACTGACAGGAGTACTTAATTATGCAGATTATTTTAGGTTAGGAAAATGAGGCATAAAAGATTCAGTCAACTTCATTATCATAGTGGGTGGATTTCAAAGATACTATTCAAACTATGGAATTAGGAATCCAGAGCTCATGTACTCAGTAGTGAAAAACTAAATTATTTCAAATAAGCTTATTATATATGAACGTAATAGAGCTATAATAAAAATTGTGGTTATATGCATAAGTAATTTGAAGGTACTATTTGGTGGAAATTGTAGCCAAAATTCAGTGTTGGAGACTAAGGAGATTGATCAGTGATTAAAGTTGCTTGCTTGCAAAGTCTGCTTGCCTGTGTTCAATTGTCTAACTCACATGTAAAGATGAATGTAAAGTAACAGATGAATCTGTAATCCCAACACACTTGAAACAATGGGAGGCACAGTCAGGAGAGTCTTAGGCTCATGAGATAACTAGTCTGCCATTCATTTGTAGTCTGGTAGTTTGTTTTGAGTCCCTGCCTCAAAAGCAGATAGATAGAGTACAGATTCATTGATGTTATCCTCTGACCGCCACATATTCATGTGGCATGCATGCCAATAAGTTGAGAAAGTGGTTAAAGAGCTTGCCTGCAAAGCCCAAGGACCTGGATTCAATTCTCAGTACCCAGGTAAAGCCAGATGTACAAGGTGGTGCATGTGTTTGGAGTTTAGTTGCAGTGGCTAGAGGCCTTGGAGTGTCTGTATTCTCTCTCTCATAAATAAATAAATAATTTAATTTTTTTTTAAAGTTTAGTCTTTTTTTATTTTTATTTTTGTTTTTATTTTTTTTTATTTGAGAGCGACAGACACAGAGAGAAAGACAGATAGAGGGGGAGAGAGAGAATGGGCGCGCCAGGGCTTCCAACCTCTGCAAATGAACTCCAGACGTGTGCACCCCCTTGTGCATCAGGCTAACGTGGGACCTGGGGAACCAAGCCTTGAACCGGGGTCCTTAGGCTTCACAGGCAAGTGCTTAACCGCTAAGCCATCTCTCCAGCCCACTTTTTTTTTCTCATGTGTATGTGATGTGGTGTGTATGTTTGTGTGGTGTGTATGTGCATGTGGTGTCTGCATGCATATGTTCCCTTGCAGTGCCCCATGTTGTTGGGAGCCATAGAGCAAAAGCCTCTCCATTTTGCCTGGGCCTGCTCATAAGCTGACTCATTACTCAGAAAGCTGGTACTTCTGTAACGTCGGTCAGCAGACTGCTTACAGAATCTTATCTTTTGCAAAAGGCCAGTTTATGGTCAGGATGTGAAGCCTGGTGCAGTCAGGATGTTAAGCCATTGAGGCAAGATTAGATGAACACCTAATTCCATCCCCTCTAGGTTTCCTGACAATTCCAAAGCTCTAAATCACATCAGCCAGCTTATTCCCCCCCCTGTTTTTCTTCCCCTATATAACCACTGTGTAAAAAATAAAGACTCTGAGGCCTTGACAAACATCTAGTATGGTCTCCTTCTTGTGTCTATTTGCCTTTTCTCATTCAGGTTAACTTCCCCTTGAGTCCTTGTTCAACTCTGCCCTGGCCAGGGCACCATGTGCTTGCATGCAATTGCCAGAGCAGTACATCAGGTATCCTGCTCTATTGATCTTCTTTCTGTTCTTGTTTGAGCTGAAGCCTCTTTTTGCTAATATTTATTTATTTAGAGAGGCAGATAAGGAAAGGTGAATGGGTGTACCAGGGCCCCCAGACACTGCAAATGAACTCCAGATGCATGCACATATGGCTTACATGGGTATTGAGGAAGTAAACTTGGATCCTTAGGCTTTGCAGGCAAGAGCTTTAACCACTAAGCAATCTATCCATGAGCTGGAGTCTCTTACTGATACTGGAGCATGTTACTTTTTGTGAGCTTTGTTACTTCCTGATCTTTGAAGAATTGGGATTATAGGTGCATGTGGCCACACCAAGATGTTTATGTGGTTCTAGAGATTCAAACTCTTGCAGTTTCAGGCCCCCTCAGTCTCTTATGTTTGTATAGGAAGTGCACTTAACTATGCAACTATCTCTTCAGCCCTCAATTTTCAAGTGTCTAGTATGTCATTATCTAATGTTGTACATACCTAATGTGTGTACAATGAACAAACTATGTATGAAAATTGCTCAAAGATTAGGTGGTGGAATCCTTGAAGACTACTTTTATCCCATGGAGGCATTTCTTTGGGGTTTCTTTTCTTTTTCTTTTTTCTTTTTTTTTTCAAATGTAGAATCTGGCTCTAGCCCAGGTAACCTATGTACTATGTAGCTTCAGGGTGGCAAATTTTTATAAATAGTTAAGGTTTTAGCTTTGGGATGACTGAAGAGTCACAGGTGGCTTTGTAAACACAGCTATGATAATAAAACTCTGTGGACCTCTACCTGAACTTTTCTCATGTAAACCTCTCATAAAACTATAGCATACCTATTGTGATGAAGGAAATGACATTGGTTGAATGCATTTATCTTAGTCAGATATCTCCAACTTCATAGTCAAATGTTGGTGACATGAAAAATATGCTTTTGTCACAGTGTTTAACATCACAGAATACATTTACACAGGTCTAGATAACTTAGCCTACTATACATTACACATGTGTATGCTTGTTCCTCATGATAATATTGCTCATAATAAGCAAAACATGAGTTTAAGTCCAGCAGAGGAAAAATGGATTTTTTGTTTCACTAACTACACAAAAGCCTCAAAATAAATAACCAAAAAAAAAAACCAAACCCAACAATAACAACAGCAACAGCCAATAAAACAGATGTAATCAAGAGATGTGCTAAACATGAGTTGTATCTGACTACTTCTCGCATAACAAGCACATTGTTTTACAGTAAAGTTTTCTTTAATATGCTCTAAAATAATAGTAAAAGTATTCTTAAACTAGACATATTTATTATCAAGTATCATGTACTATAGCTGTTGACTGTGCTATGCTTTTCTGTGACCTATGGCGTAGCAGTCTTGTTAAACCTACTGCCAAAAACTTGCAGTGTGATGAGCTACCCTATCACTGAGGCCATGGCATCAGTACAACTCCATTGCAAACCTATGGGGACCACTGTCTGACATGCTATATTTAACTGACTGAGGTCTCATTATACTCTAGAGACCTGTTTGTTTGTTTAATTCCAAGCATTTTTTCATTATGCAGATTCATCTAACTACCACCACAAGAAGGATATATAGTTCTACCATATGGAACCATATGCATCTTTTTGACACCCAATCCAATTTCTTACTCTTAATGATCACTAATTTTTCTCCATTTCTGTAACTTTTCCCTTTAAAAGTGTTAGGTGAGTAGAATCATAGAATATGTAATCTTTTAGAATTATCCTATTTTACTCAGCAGAGTTTCATGGAAATTATGTTGAAATTTGTTGTATATGTCAGTACTCCATTGCTTCTCATTACTGAGAGCGTTCTTTGGTATGTATAATAGTTTGTTTAACCTTTTATCCAGTGGAGGACATCAGAGTTATTTTCAATTTGCAGCTGTTACAGTAAAGCTGCCATGCACATTTGTCTATATGATTTTAGATGAACATACTTCTCTGTAATAAATGCCCCAAAGTACATTGCTGGTCATATGGTAGCTATGTAACTGCCAAATCATCACAGCTACTGTCAAGGTTTGCATTTCCACCAGAAATGTACAGATCATCCATTTCCCCCCAACTTTACCAGCATTTGGCATTGTGACTAATTTATTATTTATTTTATTTTGTTTTGGTTATGTTTTGGCATGTGTGAGTGTAGTATGTATGGTGTGGTGGTAGTGTATGTGTGCATGCCCTGTATGCTCACAGGCTGAGGTCAGAGGAGAGTGTTGGGTGTCCTGTATCACTCATCCACTTTATTTCTTTTGAGACAGAGTCTCTCAATGAACCTTAGCTTTTTTATTTTTCAGGTGAGACTTGCTGACCAGCATTTCTCTTGTCTTTGCCCTCCACAGTACTTGGGTTTCAGGCATGCATGGCCATGCCCAGTTTTTTATGTGGATGCTAGGAATAGAACACAAGGCAAATATGGCCCTCTTTAGGCTGTTATGCTTGTGCAGCAAGTATTCTTACCCACTAAGCCATCTCCCCACACAAGGTTGAATGGATTATTTTTCATTAACTTTAATAATAATATAACAGGATTTAAATCTTATGTCAATGTTTTCAATAAAGTTATATGTCGTTATTGAATAAAAATTTCCTAAATAAATTAAGTTTTCAGGATGTTTCTTCCTCTGAGTCTAGCCCACTTACTTGACAGCATGTTGTATTTCAATAATTGCTTGTTCACTTGAAAAATAAAGAGATTGAATTCAAATGCTTATGGATTAACATCTTAATTACCTCAATAAAACATTTATGGTCTTACTGATTTTTGTGTTCTGTTAACTTCTAATATAATGATGAAAGTATACAAATATGATTTATTTCAATGTAATTCACAGGGACAAAATGATGGATATTATGTCTATCCTTAAAAAGATCAGTGCATTTTCATAGTCTTAAAACTAAAAATAAACGTTATTCATGAGGGGAGGGGGAAGTAGGAATAAACAGATTAATAAAAAGAAGAGAAATGAAGTAAGTTTCAATAAAATGAACATTTATTAACTGACATGTATAACTTGCTATACACATAAGGTATGTATCAAACTATAATTGCATATATGTATAATACTTTAATATATACTATATGAAAAGAGATTGTTTTAAGTTGCTAAAAATGCTTACTAGCTTTTTATAATTTCAATAATTTAATCAGAAAATTCTATGAGGTCCTATTAAAATTTTTATTTAATTCAGAAATGTATTGTTTATACATTTTAACATTTTGAAATTGAAGAACAATGTTGATTTAATGTAAACTTTTCAGTCTCATTGCCAAAATGTTGATAAAGCATTGAGTTTCTGTGTGGCTTTCATTCTATGTAAACTTACCTATGTAGGTACACATTTATTCAATTTTCAATTCAGCTAGATAATTTGAAAATTGGTAACCAAGAGAAGATTGAACTTTAATTTTATTTAGAATCTTAATTGAACTCAAAATTCATAAAATTAATTGTAGGTGTAACATTAAAATGAAAACACCAGATGCAAAGAAGCATAAGCAATATAGAAAGTTATTATAAATGGCTGGGAAGATGCCTCAGCAGTTAAAGGCTCTTGCTTGCAAGGCTTTCTGGCCCAAGTTTGATTCCCCAGTGCTCACATAGACTCAGATGCACAAAATAGAACATTTGAAGTTTGTTGGCAGTTACAATAGGCCCTGCTGTGTTCTCTTTCACATATAATACAAAATCAATAAATAAAAAAGAAAGTTTCTGCTGTTTTTACAATACATAACCCACAACTCCATGGTGAATACCAGCAATCCCACTTTGGAGGGCCATCAGTGGAGTGGGGCAGAGAGGAGGGAAATGGTGGTACAAACACATGATGTGTCCATACAAAGTTTCTACTTAGTAAAAAAAAGGAAGTTACTATAAATGGAAGAAATAATTATTATCAGAATATTATATATGCACATATTTAAATCATTAACCAAGTGATTTACAATATCTAATTAGAGAAAAATGCACAACTTGATGAAGCTGAAGTCCATTTTATCATTGAGATAATTGAAAAGGAAGCTCTGGTTATGTTCTAGGCAGTACAATGAAAGACTGGAGAGTTTGCTAAAATCCCTTGGAGCAGATCAGAGAATTTTCAAAGCTAAGTGAGGCTGGTGTGATGATTCATGCATCATGAAATGTATGCTTCAGATTTCAAGCATTTAAAAATATATTTATTTATTTATTTAAAAGAGATAAAGGGAGAGAGGAAGATAAAGAGACAGGGAGATGGAGAAAGAGAGGGGGAGGGAGGGAAGGAGGGAGGGAGGGAGGTAGGGAGAGAGAGAGAGAAAGAGAGAGAGAGAGAGAGAGAGAGAGAGAGAGAGAGAGAGAGAGAGAATATGAAAGAGTGTTGGTATGCCATTCTCTGGCCACTATAAGTGAACTGCAGAATATGTGCCACATGGCTTTACATAGGTGCTGGGAAATCAGATCTAGGGTCAGTAGGCACCTTTGACCACTAAACCTTTTCCCCATCTCTATCTCTCAGATTCCAAAGGCTTACTTCCATGTGGAACTGTTAACTTCTAGGGGTATGTAAGAACTATAAAGCTAAAATAAACTTTGTATTTGAGTATATAAGAAATTTAGATAAAATCTTGATATTATTTGATATTTAGAAGTTACAACAATTCTAAATGTTGTAAAGTATTCAGAATCACAAGATTATTAAAAGCAATATTTCTGTTGTAGAACCCTAAGTACCTGGAGTTAATACAGAAGTTTTGAGTTCTGAATTATTGAAAATGTTCCTATATTCTCTTGGAAGGTGTGGTGGTTTGATTCAGTAATGTGGTGGTTTGATTCAGGTGTCCATCATAAACTTAAGGGTTCTGAATGCCAGGTTCCCCAGCCGATGGCAACTGAAAATTGAAGCCTCCTGGAGGCAGTGTATTGTTGGGGGTAGGCTTATGGGTGTTATAACCATTTTCCCCTTGCCAGTGATTGGCACACTCTCCTGTTGCTATTGTCCACCTGATGTTGGCCAGGGGGTGATGTCCACCCTCTGCTCATGCCATTGTTTTCCCTGCCGTCGCAGACCTTACCCTCTAGTCTGTAAGCCAAAATAAACCTCTTTTTCCCACATGCTGCTCTTAGATGGGTGATTTCTGACTGCAATGCAAACCTGAGTGCAACAGTAGGAAAGAGGGAATTTATTACATGACTGATATCTAAAAGGCTTATAGCTCACAGTTAATCTAATTTTCCAGACTATAATCTAAGAAGAAGCAAATGAGCTAGAATAGGAGCTAAACTGGGCTAGGCAGAGATTCTGGGAGAGGGATGCTTTGGTATTTTAAGGCCAGTGGAGGAGGAGCAGCAGCAAAAAGAGGTTGAAAAAGCAGACAGATCTAAGGGAAAACCCAGTGGGATACTATGTCATGGAAGCAAAGCAAATACTTCTGCAAAGGAAAGCCAAAGGCTGCTACTGAAAACCCAAGCAGGATGAAGGATGAAGCATGGTCACCTCATGAGCCCTCTGTGGCTTCTATGGAGTACTGAGGCCTGAGACAGGTCACTGGTCTGAGAAGTGACTTAATTTCACAGGGCAGAAAGACACAGGAGTCTGCGTTGGTAAATATGGTACTAAAATTTATTTGGCTGACATCATAATGAAATGGATGGAAATGAGGAGTAGGAACACTTCAACTTTTTCTTTATGTGATAGAGTAAATGGACAGTGGCACAAATAGTGTGAAAAATATGACTGGCAAATGAGAATGTCAGTAGACCTAATCTTGCAGTTGTTAAATATAAGATAGCTTTGGAAATTTTAGGCCTTTTGAGTGATTATGTGGAAAAAACCACACCCAATATATGAATCTGAATTTGTGGAGGGAAGTATAGACTGTGTACGTACAAGTTGAAATTAAGCCAGCTGTTAAGATTTCAAGATCAAATCCAGACATTTTTTTTTTTGTTGTTGTTAGTGTAATTCTACAAAATCATGGGTGTCAGTGTTGAAACTCTCCAATAAACAGATTGGAAAACATCTCATTATAATCCTCTTTCTGCAGACTACACACACACATATACACACATATGTATATGATACTAATCCTAGTAGATGCTTAATAAAAATACTAAATATGGTCTTTTTACTAAAAAAAATCACTTGAGGATGGGGAAATAGCTCAGTGTTTAAGGTACTAGACTACAAAGCCTAATGACTCAGGTTTGATTCCCCACTATCCTTGTAAAGCCAGATGCACATAGTGACACATGCATCTGGAGTTCGTTTGCAGTGGCTAGAGGCCTGACATGCCCACTCTCATTCTCTCTTTCACTCTTTGCTTGAAAATAACTAAATAAAAAATACTTAAAACATATTGAAAAAAAATCACTTGATATTCCTTGGAAGTAACAAAGCAAGTGTCTTTAGTGCTACTATTGTAAACTAAGGTTCCCAGAGAAGCACTGCATCTGCTATACCTACTTCAGCAAGGCTGAGTGGACTGGTAGAACTCAGAGAGGTGAAATGTTGAAAGATCAGAGCCAAATTACCTTGGGTTAACTTTAGCTCCTTAACAGCCATTTACTGCCAACCTTTATATCTGACCTAACATTCCTGGTGACTGTCAATTAATGAGGTGTGAACTTTTTGGAATGTACTAAGAAACCACCAGCTTTCACCAACCCACCAGCTAAGAATGTCAGCAGAGAGCATCTGAAACCTATAGTGGAGATTTCTGCACTTTTCTGTAGCCCACCTACTTGATGGTCAGCCAATGTATTTGAAAAGTAGCTTAATTTATGACCTTCTTTTGTTCTGTATCTCTAAAACATTCATGAAATTGTTAACACATTGGAACATGGGATTAGGGTAACCAAAATTTGTGTTCCTGGGCCATGGTCACTTGTATTTGGCTCCAGAATAAATTATCTCTTATTCTCTTTGAGGTGAGAACTGTGCCTTTTGCATCGACACTACTTTACTATAATTTATAAAAATGTTTTATGAAAATGCATGTTCACTTTCTGTATTTCCCTTTAGGTCATTATTGTGACTTACATTATTGTTTTTATTTTTTTAATAAGGTGCTTGTCTACAAAGCCTAACAACCTGGGTTTTATTTCCCAGTACCCATGTAAAGCCAGGTGCACAAAGTGATGCATGCATCTGGAGTTTGTTTGTAGCAAGCAGCCATGGCACACCCATTCTATATCTCTCTCCTTGGGAAAAAATAAATAAAATATTAGAAAAATTATCATATACAAGTTGCTTTTATGTTACAAAACATGGTATCATGATGAGTCTCTGAGTAATGACTAATGATGCTGTACAACAGTTTAAATAATTCAATTCTGTCTGATTTTAGAATAGTTTCTGTTACACTTTACACATTTTGTTCATTTTATTAAGCCCTCAGTGAGGCAGAACATTTGTTTCACCAATGATCCTAACGCT
The DNA here is from genome assembly GCF_020740685.1 of Jaculus jaculus. NCBI lineage: Eukaryota > Metazoa > Chordata > Mammalia > Rodentia > Dipodidae > Jaculus > Jaculus jaculus. The sequence continues at coordinate 126,004,283 of NC_059104.1, read as the reverse complement.
AAGGAGGAAGCAGAGGGAGTTTGACCCATTACTGATACTTTGCTCATCAAATTGGCCTCTGTTCTGTGACAGTGTTTTTTTTTTTTTTTTTTTTTTAGTTTTAAAGATATCTTCTTTATTTATTTGCAAGCAGAGAGAAACACACACAGAGAGAATGGGCATGCCAGAATGTTTATCCACTGCAAAAAAAAAAAAAAAAATCCAGAGGGCTGGTGGGATGGCTTAGCGGTTAAGGCATTTGCCTGTAAAGCCAAAGGACCCCCATCCAGTTCTCCAGGACCCACATAAGCCAGATGCACAAAGGGGTATATGCATCTGGAGTTCGTTTGCAGTGCCTGGAGGTCCTGGCACACCCATTTTCTCCCTCTCTCTCTGCCTCTTTCTGTCTCTCAACTAAATAAGTAAAATATAATTTTAGGGCTGGAGGAATGGCTTAGCAGTTAAGATGTTTGCCTGCAAAGCCAAAGGATCCAGGTTCAGTTCCTGAGGACCCACATTAGCCAGATATACAAGGGGTCGCACGTGATTGGAGTTCGTTTGCAGTGGCTGGAGGTCCTGGTGCACCCATTCTCTCTCTCCCTCCCACCCTCTCTCTCTGTGTGTGTCTCTCTCTCCCTCTTTCTGTGTGTGACAGTGTTTTTTACTTCCCCTCCTAAGTCTCTAAATTAGAGTTGAAATGAGTTCAGCATTGGAAAGACTTTGTGATACCATACCAAAACAGATAATCAACTCACAAATAGAAGAGAGCTACATTGGCCCCCAGTCCTGGAGGGTTCAGTCTATGATGGGTTGGCCTCTATCCAGGTTGTCTGGCTCTTCATTCTTTTATGAGACCCCTGTCCTCAGGCTGGCTTCCTTGGTGCACAAGCCTTCATTCATCATGTCACATAATTTAATACAAGAAAGAGTGTCTTGACCCTCCTTGTGCACCCTTCTGCAGTTTAGGAAGAGTCCTTGGCTTCAAACTGAAGGAATTTAGGTCAATTTCTTAGCTATGCTTAGATTGGTGATTTGGTAGCCCAGGTCTACTTTGAGGTAACTTAGGGGCCCCTGTGTAGTTTATAGGTCATCAATTTTTATAAGTGAGAGAGAAAAAAGAATATTTTCAAGGGAATCATTACTATAAACCTAAATTATTATTTTTCCTCATATTGTAGCTTTTTAAAATATTTGCTGGTCTTTTAGCTGCTTGAAGAACAAACACTGTATCTGGGTGATATCAGACTTATATACTTTCCAACATTTAGCATGGTGCATTGTTAAATTAGTATATGTAGAATAAATTATTGCATAGGTGAATGATGAAGTAAATGCATGACTTTGAAATATAGGTTCCTTTTTTGTTAGAAGACTTCAAGGAAACCTTAAGAAAATTGATTCAAATGTGGAAGCATCTCATGAATTAGAGGAGCACTAGGTACAACTTCCATTTAATTTGCTTCTCTCTTCTCTTTCCTTCTTTTCTTTTTTATATTTCTTTTTGTGGTCCTGATGATTCAGCATAGGACTTTACATGTGTTAGGCAAGTGCTTACCACTGAGCTATATTCCCAACCCTCTTTTTACTTTGGATCTTAGATAAGGTCTAAGTTACTCAGGCTTGACTTGAACTTGTAATCTTTCTTATTTGGCCTCTTGAGTAGCTAGAATTATGAGCATGCACCACCAGGTCCTACAAAGGAAGATTTCTTTTAAATGACATCTTCTTAACCTCATATCTTTTATGATCTATAGGTTAGGTGTAAAAAATAATTGTTTACCTAGCGAGTGAAAAGGAAAGTGGAAAAGCAACTGGAAAGGAAGGTATATTAGTTATACCTATCTTTTGGGAGAGGGATTTTTTTTTTTTTGTTTAGTTTTTCTGAGGTAGGGTTTCTATCTAGCCCTGGATGACCTGGAATTTACTATGTAGTCTCAGGCTGGTTTTGAACTCATAGTGATCCTTCTACCTCTGCCTCCCAAGTACTGGGATTAAAGGGGTGTGCCACCATGCTGGCTGGGAGAGGAATTTTAATTTAATTTAATTTATTTGAGAGGGGGGGGGGAAGGGAGGGTGGGAGGGAGGAAGAGACAGAGAAAAAGAGAATGGGCTTGCCAGGGCCTTCAGACACTGCAAACTAACTCCAGACGCATGTGTCCCCTTGTGCAGCTGGCTTAAGTGGGTCTTGGGGAATAGAACCAGGTTCCTTAGGCTTCACAGGCAAATGCCTTAACTATTCACTAAGCCATTTCCCCAGCCCTGGGACAGGGATTTTTAAAAATATATTTGTTTATTTATGAGGGGGAGAGAGAGAGAGAGAGAAAGAGAGAGAGAGAGAGAGAGAGAGAGAGAGAGAGGGAGAGAGAGAGATAGAGAGAAGAGGAGAGAGGAGAGAGAGAGAGAGAGAGAGAGAGAGAGAGAGAGAGAGAGAGCAAGCGAGCACATGGGTATGGCATGACCTCCTGCCACTGCAAATGAACTCTAGACTCAAGTGCTACTTTGTGCATCTGGCTTTATGTGGATACTTAGGAACTGAACCCAGGTGGTCAGGTTTTGCCAGCAAACTCCTTTGACTGCTGAGTCATCTCTCCAGCCATGGGGTGGGGACATTTTAAACTTTAATGAATGAACATACAGTAACTTAACCATGTTCCTCCCACCCCATTATCCTTGTTTGTGCTCCCCTTAGTCCCATCCCCCGAGGACCCTCCTCTTTCAAGGTAGTCCTTTCTCTGTTTTGTTGTCTAGTTCCTTTTTCCCTCCATCTTTCATGGCAAAATATTGATGGGCTCAGAATAATGTAAGTTTTGTATCTATTGCCACTGAGGGCTTATGCATGTACTAGCTGGTTCATGGTAGAAGGACAGTGTGGGGGAGGTATTTGACATTGGCCACTTCTTGTATTTAAGTGAATAATAATCACTCAACAATGTTATTAGATAAATTAGTCAGTCTTTATTTAAAAAGAGCATTCCTTCTCATAAGAATTTTAGTTACATGAATAAAATCTATGTAGGTCTCATTGTCCAGATTCATTTTTGATGATTTCATTTCACCTATCACTGACACTAGAGATAATGAAAATTATTTTCACATAATTTATCCTACTTAGCAGACAACTCTCAGAAATGTTTCAAGTACTAAATACACATTGAGTAGGTTTTGACTCTGTTTTTCAAAAATAACTTTGAATCCTTTGCTGGAAGACATACTAAGAATTCTGGAAACCAGTCAGGCAGGTTATTTTTATTAAAATAATTACATAATTTGTGTGTGTGTGTGTATGTGTGTGTGTGCATATGTGTCTAGTTTCCAAAGCATTGAAACAATGCTTCTGCCTTCTTTTCCATAGACAACAGTAGCTCACACAGGTAACCATAAAAGCATTCATATCTCTGTATAGTGTCTCCACTTTCACCTGTGGTTGTTTTGATTTTTTATCAGCAGTCTCTGATTTTTCATATTAGGTTCATCATTAAGGATACAAGGTAGCAGGGCATGCCAGAAGGCAAAGGAACAGGAGTCCACTGCAATCCTCTCCTTGCATTCAACTTCCACTCCATAGAGACCAGAGATCTCTGGACAACTTTTTACCCTGGAGCAGAGAGTGGTGGTACAACATCATTTTGTCTATTTGCCATTGGTTTTGTATATTTGATATGCAATTATATGGAATCAATAAATCATCATTCCTAAAAGCTTGGATGGTGACAAAGTCAGGAGCCCTTGGGACAACCTAAGACTTTGTTGGCAGCTGCTAAGTCTTCCATGGCACTTGTCCTCAAAGTGCAATGGTACTAGAAAGAGAAAAGTGCATGTCAGTTACAGAGTAATATTCCTTCTCCCTTTGAGTTGACTTTAAGAACTGTAGGGGTGTGGTTCAGTTAAGATGGTGGAATAGGAGCCTTGCTGATACTTGGGGAAAAAAGAGGCAAAATAATACACAATACACTGTCTTTCTGAAAATGTCAAGGTGTATAAGAAACTCTTTAAGTTGGGTGGGAACCCTGCAGAGAAATAGGAGCTACTGGTAATCAGGTAATCCTTAAGGCTCAGGCTCCAGCTGGTGGCTGCTAGAAAGAGTTTCTCATTGCCCTATCCTACCTGAGCTGGCAAGAGCACTCAAAACCACTGGAAAGGGATTCTCCTCACCCTAGCCCTGAAAAATCAAAAGAACCTGAAGGAGAAGATAGTGACAATAGGGACCAGCTAAGCAGTTCCTGACATCACACTACAACCTCCCCTCCTTCATACCCCAGCACCTGGAACAGCACTGGAGCCTGCCAGATGCCAAGGGATTTCAGTCACCCTTCCCTCACCCAGAAGAGCTGACCCATTTAACCAGCTGAGACTGGCTCGTAGTGCACCAAAAAGAGAACTGGCTTCATAACTCAACACAAAGAAACTTCTCTTTTCAAATCATGGCGATGACTAAGAAAACTCAAAGTGCTAGGAAGTGACAGTGGAATGTTCAGCACTAAAAAACATCTGTATCACACTCTCCAAGGCTCAGGAGGGACCATTGTGGAAGAAGTGGTAGAAAGAATGTAAGGTTGGAAAGGAGTGCTTTGGAATACTGTGTTTGTTCTGGACACAAAGTGGCTTTCACATTCATGATCTCACAGTACCTGACACTGCCTGTACAAAACACGCTTAATATGAGGGTAAAAAGAATTGATGACATCAAATAGAAGAGGGAATAGTTGGAAAGAAGGAGTTCAGTAAAGAGAGGACACAGGAGGGAAGACGAAGGTGGTGGGAAGAGATTATGATTAAGGTACATTGTGTATGTGTGAAGTTTGCCAATAAAAAAGCTTTTCTTGTTTTTTTTTTTTTTTTTTTTTTTTGCTTATTTTATTCATTTGATAGGGAGAGGAGAGAATGGGTTCATGTGATGGAGTTTTCAGCTGCTGCAAACAAACTCCAGATGCATGAGCCCCCTTGTGCATCCAGCTTATGTGGGTCCTGGGGAATTGAACCTGGGTCCTTTGGCTTTACAGGCAAGGGCCTTAATTGCTAAGCCATCCCTGCAGTCCTTGTTTTTTTTTTTTTTTAGAGAACTTTGAAGAATACTGGATGTATACATTACCTTTGGAGTGGTCTAGCTGATATTACCATGGTCTGAAAGGGTGAATGCACCAAATTCCTTTTTAAAGGAAGTAATGATCCAAGGAAGATGGATACTTGTTTCTGGTTGAAATTACATTGTAATATAATTTCAACAAAAAAGCAATATGTATTTTGATAAGTTTAGTGAAGTGCAACATCTTTAAAATGCAGGTGAAATACCAAGGAGAGGCAGCACTTCTGTCAGCACACCTAAAACGTTCTTGAATATTGTGACAAACTGCAGAATCCATTTATGGGGTCCTGTCTTTACTTTTGTGGTAATGGTGAAAAAAAAGCCTAAAAATTTATAGTTATGATGTAGGAAACATGACATGTAAACCAGTACAACAAGGTTATCAAACTCCTGGGGTATTCATGGTAGGGAAGAAAGTAGGGATGGTCGTGAAGAGGGAGAGAGCTGAATTGCATGGGTACCTCCATGAACACAGGGGTATAGCTGGCTTCTTCCTCATCATCTCTACATACGTGTATGTGAGGGGATCACAGTAGGCTGGGTATTGCTTAGTGGAAAGTCCTTGCTTAGCACCACTCACCGGGCCTTGGGGTTGATCTCCAATGCCACAAACAACAGTAAGAACAACAAAACGGAGATGACAGACACTTTCTATAAAGGATGGAGGGCAAAACTTCTTTGCTTCTGGGCCAGTCTCTGGGGAAACTAGTCAACTCAGTTCCTGCTGTCAAAGATAACACATCTTCATGTGGTTGGTACACTGTTGTCACCATCATTTTACCAACAAAAGCAGGTAACTGCTATTTTGGTTAGCAGGTTGTGGTCTCCTGTTGCTTTGTCGAGATTACCACGCACTATGCCAGCTTCAGGTCTTCCCTGATTTAGAAAAGGTCCTTCTTTTCTACCTGTGAAAAATGTCTTCATAGCATCAGTCATTTATGCAAGAAGTTTTATGTAACATCCAGACATACCTGATGCTGCCATACCTTGTAGATACAGAGGTGGAAAGGCAGGGGATTTTCTTTCTTCTGTTTTCTGTTTAATACACAGGTAACCAATACATGAAGAAACAAGTAAACAAAACAACAATCTAGCAGCATTTAAAGTATTATATAAAAAAAGCAAGTACACTCATGTAAGAGTGTAATCTGAGGTGGAAGCAGAGTTTTGAAGAAGGTGGTCAAGATGTTTTCTGAGCTAAGGGGAAGGGGGCAAATTACAAAATATGGTACCTCATATGTTTGAGAATGCTAGATTGTATATACTACCTTAAAATTAATTTAAAGAGAAATGCTTTATTCTTGTATCATTACCTTTGTATGATGTGTGTCTGTGTATGCACACATGCACATGCATGCATGCCACAGGGCATTATCTGTGAGAAAGAAGACAACTCCAAGTGTTGATCCTCACCTTTCACTTCACTTGAGATTGGGTATCTTGTTCACCTCTGCAAATACCTGGCCAGCTTCCAGGACTCTCCTGTCTGTACCTCCCACCTTGCCGTGGGGAGGCGGGGGGGGGGGGGCGGGGGGAAGGCTGGGATTACCAATGCTTGCTACTGAGCTGGACCTTTTGTGGTTCTGGGGCTCCAAACCCAGAATAGAAGGCTTTCTGAAGAAAGCTATGTTTAAACTGAAACCTGGGTGTTAGAATGAGGTCAGGCATATCATGAACTAAGAGACAGGGTATCCTGAGCTTAAATTTTGTTTCTCTAGAGACACTTAGGTTGCACATTGTCCTCAACAAAATGTCAAGCGTCCAGTGCTGTGTTCAGCACAGGTACAACACTGTGCAGCACAACTCACTCATCTTGTCTAATTCCTCAGGCCTGATAATTATCAGCTCCGCATTTTCCTTCTTCATGCCCTGGAAACTGCCATTACTCTCTGATTTGATATTATAGGTACCTTGTTTCTGTGTGTATATATTTCATATACTTTTAATATTTTTTCAATACCCAAATTTCTGTTTAGATGGGGTTAGTGGTGTAGGCATAACAGAGGGCTTGTGGAAGTACTTAAGTATGTGCTAAATGGTCTTTTTATGTGTGTAGTATGTGTGGTATATGTAGCATATGCATTTGTATATGTGGTGTAGGCACATGCATATGTAGACATGTATGCCACATGCACACAAGTGTGGAGGCCAGAGAAAGGTGTCAGATGTTTTTCTCTAACACTCTTCCTTCTTACTTCCCTAAGAGACTCTCACAGAATTGAAGCTAACCAGTCAGGGATCTCCAAAGATCCTTCTGTCTCTATGCTGAGATTACAGGTGTCTATTGCCATGTCTGGCTTCTTCTATGGTTTCTGGAATAGAATTTAGATTCTCATGCTTGTGCAGCAAGTACTTTATGCATTGAGCCATCTCCAAGCCCCACTAAGTTTTCTTGATGTGTGAATTGGCATTAATGCTATGAAATCAATATCCGTGTTTCCTGAACCACTTCCAATATTCCTATTCTGTGTTTTGTATTGAAGAGAAAAGTATATTTCTACCTTTACCCTACTCTTGGGTAAATGGTGATGTTTAAATGGATTACTAAACATATTAAAATAAGTAGTCTGAATTTTGGATGAGTAGGGAGTTATTTACAAGACTGTGTGCTTCTGGCATGCTTCAGAGGATATTTTGCTGGCAGCATAGCCTGTAAATATTTAATATTTTCCAGATATCACCCTCAGAAGCTCAATCCATTAACTCAAGTGCATGCTCCACAAACATAGTCATATACTATTGAAAATACACGAGAAGAAGGAAAGGAAAGGAAGTGATTTTTCTATCAAGTATGTGACTTACGGACCTCTGTGTTCGATAGGTTTACCTTAGTTCTTGGTGACTCTGTAAAGTTCAATTTTGTTGAAATGAATGGGCAAATGAATGCCTGTATTAACCAGACTACAGAGTCATCACTTTTTTCCTTTGTCTAGGGAAATGTCATCCACAAAGCTGTTACAGTTGTAGTACCTGGTGTTGTTTCTGGATATCAAGACTGTTTCCTGCTCACCTCTAGATGGCAGTCTCTCTTCACTGAGCATTTCCTTTAAAAAAAGGAAGAGATTGAAAAAGCTAAAAATGGGCACAGATGAAGACAGACTTTTAAATTCAACATATTGTAATTATTTAATTTTTATGAATGGATTTTAAAAGTAAACTGTTAAGTAGCAGATAAAATTAAAACATATCTTAATTATAAACAAGCCATCAGAGATAGACTTTGTGCCAACTCATCAAATTTCATACCAATGATTTATATTTTGATTCAATGACATTGTGTATTCCTTTCTGAAAACAAGCTTTTTAATAGCCTCATGACATGTGCAATTTCCTCTGGAAATGTTACCCAGTCTGCCGACAAGCTGGATACTGAGGTGATGCAGCCTTCAGCTTTTAAGGTTTGGTACATGTTTTATTACCAGCCTGGTACCTTAGAGCATACTTAGGGAAAATGGAAAGTATTTTTATCTCTAAAATATTTAAATATTGTTGAGTAACCTGGATGCTGAGACATCCAAATAAATAAAGGCACACACTAGCCCTGGAAGCATAATAGAGTCACCTTCCCAACAGAGGTCATTATGTCTTTCCACAGAGAGACATGTTGATGCAAGAGTTGCTAGGGAGCAAACAGACCAATTTCATTTCCTTTAGAAGGTGTCTTTATTCAAAGCCTAAATCATGAGTTCCAGAATAATTTCCTCAGCCTCTTCTCTTATTACACCTATCATTCCTCCAACTCCTTCAGCCCCCTCATACTGATCCCATTGCAATAGGGAACAATGACTAAAACCCAGGGAACAACTCAGAATTTCAAGTACTGGATCCAACTTCCAATGTTTGCTGTCCTCTCAGTGTATTCTATAATTTTTCAACAGCTAAAAGAGTAACTGTCTTTAATGTTGTCCTAATCTTTAAGCATTGTTGACTAGAGAATACTGGTGATGATACAAAATATATTTTCCTAATGTAGTGGTAGTTTTTCCTGTGCTTCTCATGATTTTATTAGATAATTTCCTCATTGCTCTGAAAAAATGCCACACAAAAGAAACAAGTTATCTTGGTTCATGGTATGGAAGAATATTCCATCATGGTGAGGAAGGTATGGTGGAAAAGCTCATATGAAGAAGCTGATCACATTACCTGCAAAGTTTGGAAGCAGAGATGGATGAATGCTGGTGGCCCACTTGTTTTCTATTTTTTATTAAGTTCAGGACTCCAGCCCATGGACTCACATTCAAGGTGAATCATCCCTCTTCACTTAAGCCTTCCTTCAAATATTCTTAGACACACTCCAAAGTGTGTTTCTATGGTATTTCTGAACACAGTGAAGTTGACAGTGAAGATGAACCATTACATACTACATGAGTAGTTTGATCAACTTTATATTGCATTCAGCCTTGTATTTTTATTTTGCTAATAATGCTCAGGGATGCATAAAACCAACGATATGATTATTATAGAAACAAGAAATGCAGGAATGGTATAGACAAATTGCAAAAGGCATAGAAACACATTCTAGGCTTTCTATAAATGTGGTTTCCTTTGATCTATCTGGAAATACCATTCTGAACAGATACATCACACTTGCAGCTCCATATTTATTTGTTGCCAGTATACTATCTATTTGTTTGCTTTTTTGTCTTTTAAAATAGGGCCTCACTCTAGCCCAGGCTGATCTAGAGTTCACTATGTAATCTTAGGGTGGCTTCAAACTGACAATGATCCTTCTAGCTCTACATCCCAAGTGCTAGGATTAAACAGGACAGTATATTATTATATAGCCCAAGCTGGCCTCCTACCTTAGGCTCCTAAGTAACTAGAATTCCAAGTATGTGCCCCTATTCCTGGCTTTTTATTTTTATTTTTTATGTTTGTTGGGACAATTGGGGCTAAGCAAGCTTTCAAATTACTTATGCAGTCATTTTTATGGTTTTATTTGAGGTAGGGTCTTACTCTAGCCAAGGCTGACCTGTAACTTAGTTTGTAGCTCCACGATGGCCTTGAACTTAGTGATCCTCCTACCTCAGCCTCCTGAGTGCTGGAATTAAAGGTGTGTGCCAACATGCCCACCGATTTATGCAATTATTTTTAATCAATCCTTCATATATATAATATTACTTTTTTGGTAGCCATGCTCTCTCTCTCTCTCTGTATGTATGTATTTGTGTGTATATATATATATAATATATAATAATAATAATATATATATTTGACAACTTCTATACTTACAGACAACAAACCATGGTATTTCCCTCCCCTCTCCTGCTTTCCCCTTCATAACTCTGCTCTCAGTCAAATCCCCTCCCTCTCTCCATTAGTCTCTTTTTTAATTTGATGTCATCATCTTTTTCTAACCAGAAGTGAGAGAAGCATTAATATATGAATATGAATATTAAGTGTAGTGCTTTCAGGGCAATTCGGTGAGAATAACATATGCATTTATCCAGACAAAAGCTGGCTTTATACCCCTAAGGCTCATGACCTCCCCTGTCATAGGCTTTTGATTAGGTTTTCAGTATTGGGCATGTATTCCCTTCCACAGAGTGGGCCTTTGGTCCAATTAAAGAGCAGTTGGTTTCTCCCAGAGCAGACAAGTCACTATTGTATTTGGCTCATCTGGCCAAACTTGAGGATTCCAGTGTCCACTGTTTTCCCTACTGATGAATTCTGTCTTCCATAAGGCTGCATACATTGCAGCTTTTTCCAGCTTTCAGTTGGCTGGTCTATAGGGAGGAGGTTTCTGCTCAGCACCAGCTTGATTTCCCAGTGACTTTTCAGGCCGGGCATGTGAAGTCTTGAGCAATAATGTTTTACCATCTCTTTCTCATGGGAAACCAAGGGCCTAGTCAACAGCCTATAATATTTTGGAGTCAACAGGGACCTCCCTGGCCAGCAACTCACTGGAAGGTATCCCATCCCTGGCACCGAAAATTTTCTAGTATTTTATAATTTCTAATTTTCTAATGTTAAAATTTAATTGCTTGCTGAAAGTTTAAAAGACTGTGGATAAATGATAGATAATGCATAGCCTCTGCCCTTAAAAAGCATAATACAGACACATAAGAAAATAAGGTTGAGGTCTGGGGAGATGGCTAAGTTAGCACAGCAAATATAAGAACCCAAGTTTGCATCTTCAGCACCCATAAAAGCGCCCACATAGTGGTTCCTACTTGTGATGTTAGTGCTGGGGAGGTAGAGATGGAGACAGGAGGATCCCTGGGACTTGTTGGCTGGCTAGTTAGTCTAGCCCAATCAACAAACTCCAGGGTAAGAAGTTAAGTGAGAGTCCTTGTTTAAAAAGTAAAAACAAAACAAAAAAAACAAAACAAAAAAAAAAAAGAAAAGAGAGAAAAAGAAAGAAAGAAAGAAAGAAACACCAGGTATAGTGGTGCATGCCTTTAATCCCAGCACTGAGGAGGCAGAGGTGGGAGAATCACCATGAGCTTGAGGCCACCCTGAGACTACATAGTGAATTCCAGGTCAGCCTGAGCTAGAGTAAAAACCCTACCTCGGGGGGGGGGAAAAAAGGACAGAGAGCAATTTAGGAAGACACTCAATGTCAACTTCTAACCTCCCCATGATCAAGCACATATGTGCACATGTTTATAACACACTAACATGAATATACTGAGCACCCCTCCACACCAAATAATGCCAGAAGATCATTGATGTTATGATGAGAAGTCTATGGCTACAGTGAAGTCATAAAGGCTAGAGAGTCTTCAGTCAATGAGAGTTATAAGCAGAAATGACAGAAACTTTGTTAGAGAAGGATGCTGATTTGTTTTGAAAGGTATGCAGGATTTCACTGTATCAATTGTGTGGTAGAACTTTCTCATAGAGGGACCAATGTGAGAACTGCAAAAGGTGATACATGGTGTGACTTACTTGAAAACTGAAGTATTTCATGTGCACAGTGCCAAGAACAGGTCTCTAAATGCAGGCAGGAGTAAGGAGTTTGGACTTTATTATCAGGGCACTTGAAGTGAGGAATAGCTTTATGCAGAGAATTGGCAAGATCTTGTTTTCCTTTTAAGAATTTCACTCTGTAGTCAGTGAATAGACTGAGGAGTGGGAATTGGGCAAGAAAATCAGTTTAGAAAGTTGGTAATAATTTAGGAGAGAGGAAGCAGCTCATAAATTCAAGAAGACGTGCTTAATCCAGGAGGAAAGACACCAGCTGAGTTTTGATTGGTTTCTATTGAAGTGGCTGTCAGACTTCCAAGCAGAGTGCGGTGTGAGGATTTAGACTCCAGGGAAAGCTCTGGATTATAACTGTGACTTTGGGATACAGCTGTAGGGAGTAATGATGGAAGTCAGGGTTGTGGATGGAAACATGTGCCAAGAGTGAGAAGAGAGAAAAATGAAGGACAGACTATAAGAAAATGTTAATGCTTAAGGTGTACACAGGCAGAATAGCTCTGAGATGAAAAGAATATGAAAAAGACAGACAAAAGGAGAAAATACAGTTAGAGATGTGAAGGTAGGGACAAATAGTCAAAATACCAATTATAGCAAAGAGGTAAAATGGAAGAAAAGTGACAAGAGACTGTTAAATTTGAAAATCCAGAAGGAATGAGGACCTTTTCTAGAGTGGCAGTGTGGGGGCCTGATGGTTGAGTTTGAAGGGACATGGACAGTGAGGAAAAGAAGAAGATGTAGGTTTTCTCCTCAAAGTTTGGGAAGGAAATAACAAAGGAACCAGACCAGATAAGTGCTGAGTAGACATTAAATATTTGTGGAACTGAATTGATCAAGAGCACCTTATCATCCCTGCCATATTTCTTCAGACATTAGTGTGATCTCAGAACACTCACATTCTATGCTGGATACAATCTTCTCCCTTAGGACACAGATCTGAAGAAGTGTGTAGGACACCCAGTATCCACAGAGGTTAACATGACAATTCAGAATTATATTAGGTAGTTGCATGGTCTCTCCAAAATAGAATTGAGGGGCAGGGGGCACGGTTCAGCAGTAGAATATCTGCCTGGAACCTACAAGTGAAGAGTTAGGGGCATAGCTAGGTGGTAGAGCCCCTACCTAGCATGTATAAAAACAAATAAACAAACCAGTAACTAATAGTAAACCCATAAAGTGGGACTGAAAGCACAGAGCATAGATCCAAGTGAAGAGAATTGGAAGAATATCAGAATTTATTTGGCCACAGGTTTAAAAACTTTATTTTTGGTGCCTTAGTATAAATAGCCTTTGCCATATGAATTAATGTATATAATCTTCAAATATAATACTGACAAGGTATAATTAATTACTATACATTTATGCTATAATTTAGATGATTTATAACAACTGTGCATTTTGAACTTAGTAACATAAATGTGTTTGATGAGTACAATTGTCTAAAAACCTGAGCATGGTTGTTAGAGATGTCAGTTGCAATTATATTAGCCTCTGCATCAAATTTATTTCTGTATTTTGCTTTGGTTGTGCCCCTCAGAGAAAAACTTGATTCATACAATTGATTTTTTTTTTGTAAACAGTAACTATTTTTAAGACAGATCAATTTGTAATCTTAGGACTCTCATCATATAAACTATCAAGTATTGAAAGGACTCTTAACATTTATTTATTCATGCATGGACAATAATTAGGACTGTTATAAAACATCTGCTAGAAGTACTGCAATGAAGTACTTTGAAGCTTAGATGGAACTTAGTGATGGCTTACCGTCTAATAACTCTCCTAGTGAAAGGTTATCCTACAGGAGAATTCAGATAGACAGATAAATGAATATATAAGTTTGGCTCTTAAGAGATTTACAGAATACAGGGAAAATTAAACTTAAGAAAATAAAAGCAGTGAAACATTAACTTTAGAATAACAGTAATGTATAACAATGTACAGGCTAGAGTAGAGAATAAAAAGGAGAGCTATCTTTGCTGTGAGACTATAGAAGAGATTTATGTGAGCATCATGGAACAGCTAACATGGGCTGGTGTGAAGAATATGCAGGTGCTCATTAGGTTCACACAGTTGGAAAATGTACTAGAAGTTGATAAGTGCTTTTATACCTGTTTGCAAATATCCCCCATTGTTATGTAACAAGTATTGTCATCCTTGTCAGGAACACAAAAGTCAACAAACTAATAACTGCTAAGTAGTAACATAAAATTATGTGATCTTATTGCTTTCATATGATTTTTACCATTTCTTTATATAAGTTACCATTCTGTGTAGACAATATGACCAAATTGAAATACCCAAACATTACATAGAAAGGTAACTAAGGAGGGAAAATTAGTTTGGCTCATGGTTTCAGAGGTCTTAGTCTGCGATTGGCTGGTTCTATTGCTTTGGACTTGAGGTAAGGTAGAGCACCACGGCAACTGGAGCTTGTGGCAAAAGAGGCATCTCACCTCGTGATGGCCAGAAAAAAAAAAAAAACAAAACCCAAAATAAAACACAAACAAAACAAAACAAAGGGACTGGGGACAAGATATACCCCTCAAGGTCTAGTTCCAGGGACATACTTTATCCAATAAAGCCCTACCTTTTATTATTTTCTTTACTTCCTCACAGATCAATTACAGACCTGTGGGTGATCCATGCATGAGGTCAGAGCCCTCATGGTCCATTTACTTCCTCAAATTATGTCAGCCTATAATTGAGCAGTTAGCATGGGGCCTTTGGGGGATATTTCAGATCTAAATAGGACAACTGGCTTGGAGTTGAAGATGTTGCCTGGATACTTCATCAACATACTCTATTGCATGAGCAAAAATGTACAGCACTGAATTGAAACAAAAGACCAGCATGAGAGTATGAACATTAAAGCTAATGACATATTTATAATAAAATCTGATAAATAACAGAAGGCTTAACTTTGTTCTGATAGTGTATTCCAAACATATTATTTGTAGTAGAATAGCAAGGTGAAACTTTGGATTATAACACTTATTCATTTCCAGTTTAAGTATATATTTAAAACTTGAAGAGATGTTATATTAATATAACACACCTATATTAATAGCAGAGGTATTCATAATAGCTAAAAGGTAGAAACAAGCCAAATATACAACAGTGGATACAAGGATAAGTGAAATGTAATATTTACATAGGGTAGAGTCTAACTCAGCCTTAAAAGAGGTCTGACACATGCTCCAATGTGCGCAAACCTTGCGGACACTGTGTTAAGTGAAATAGTGCACAAAAGGACAAATACTCTTTTCATATGAGGCATGTACAGTACTTTCCAAGAAACACAGAATATATGGTTGTAGTTTCCTGAGGGGAAGGGGAAAGAAGTCATTTACTGAATGCAAGGTTTCAATATTACAAGATGAAAAAGCTTTGGAGATTTGTGCAAAACAACCTGAATACACTTAACACTGATGAACTAACACTAACAATTTTCGGAAGGTAAGTTTTATGGGTATTATATCATAATTAAAAATATAAACTGGGGGCTGGAGAGATGACTTAGTGGTTAAGCGCTTGCCTGTGAAGCCTAAGGACCTGGGTTCCAGGCTCAATTCTCCAGGACCCACGTTAGCCAGATGCACAAGGGGGCGCAGGCATCTGGAGTTTGTTTGCAGTGGCTGGGAGCCCTGGCGTGCCCATTCTCTTTCTCTCTCTCTATCTGCCTCTTTCTGTCTCTGTCACTCTGAAATAAATAAATTAAAATGAACAAAAAAAAGCTTAAAAAATATAAACGGACTGGAGAGATGGAACAGTAATCAAAGATCCTTGTTTGCAAAGCCTGCTGGCTCAAGTTTGATTCCCCAGTACCCATGTAATAAGCCAGATGTACAAAGTGGCACTTCCATCTGGAGTTCATGTGCAGCAGCAAGAGGCCCTAGAGTGTCCATTTTTTCTCTCTCTGTTCATGAAAAAATAAAAATACTAAAAAAAAAAAAAAATATTTAAAAATCAAAGGTAAGTAAGAGGTTCTAGGACCCTAGCCTCACTGTATGGCAATGTGTTAGTCATTTTCTTCCTATCAGCTTTACAGCACCAAGCTCACCCTCATGCCTACTTCAACTGTTTAGGCCTCTTTTCCATACTCTAAATTAACAGTCCTTTCATAGTAAAATTGCTGTAATTTGGACCTGGAATGTCCCTTGATAGCCCAAGTGTTGAAGATTAGTGTTAACCTTGTACCCTGATGGTGGGGGGGGGGGGGGGGCGGGGATTTAGGAGGTGGGGCTTGGTGGGAGGTCTATTGGTCACTGTGTACTTGTCTTTGGAAGGGATCCCTGGGACCAGCCTCTGCCCTTTGCTTTTTCTCTGTCCCTCTCCATTCCAGACCATGATGAGCGCATCTTTCTCACAACTTGCTTCTGCCATGACATACTGCTTCATGACACGCTCAGAAGCAAAGGGTCTAACCAGCATATGAAAAAACAATCATATCTGACCTTCAATTTGAAAAGAAGGCTAGAAAAATATTTCTTCCAAATAGACATTTTGATTCTCTCTCTACCTTCCATCTTTTTCTCTGTATAATTTGTTTTGTTTTGTTTGAGACAGGGTCTCACTTTGTAACCCAGGCTGGCCTGGAACTCAGCCTTCTGAGTTCTGTGATTTCTGGTATAAGCCACCACATCCAGACTTTATAAATATATTAATTTATCCTCATGTTAATATTTCATCTTACTTTGAAGCAAAGTTAGAGGTTATTAAGAAATTAAAAAAATATTTTATCTATTTATTTGCAAGCAGAAACATATAGGTGGGGGAGAGAGAGATAGAGAGAAAGAATGGGAGTGATAGGGCCAACAGCATTGCAAATGAATTCCAAATGTATGCACCACAGTGCACCTGGCTTTAGTGGACACTGAAGAATTGAACCCTGGGTCATTAGGCTATGCAGGCAAGTGCCTTAACCACTGAGCCCATGAAAAAAATTAAAAAAACATTTTATTTATTTTTATTTATTTGAGAAAGAGAAAGTGTGTGTGTGTGTGTGTGTGTGTGTGTGTGTGTGTGTGTGAGAGAGAGAGAGAGAGAGAGAGAGAGAGAGAGGGAGAGGGAGAGAATGGGCATGCCAGGACCTCCAGCCACTGCGAATGAACTCCAGATGCATGGACCAACTTGTGCATCTGGCTTACATGGATCCTGGGGAATCGAGCCTTGAACCAGGGTTGTTAGGCTTCACAGGCAAGCGCTTAATAGCTAAGCCATCTCTCCAGCCCAATGCTGATATTTTTATTGGTATTATGTTTAATCTGTATATTACTTTTGGTAGAATTGCCATTTTCACAATGTTAATTCTACCTATCCAGGAACATGGGAGGTCCTTCCATCTTCTTAAGTTGTCCTCTATTTCTTTCTTGAGTGTTTTTATGTTTTCATTATGTAGTTCCTTCACATCCTTTGTTAGTGTTATTCCAAGGTATTTAATTTTTCTGTTGTTATTGAAAATGGGACAGTCTCACTGATTTTTTTCTCTATATATTTTTCCCTTGTATATCAAAAAGCTACTTTATTTTTGTGCATTGATTTTGTATCCTGACACTTTGCTGAAGTAATTTATCACCTTTAGAAGATTTGGGATGGAGACTTTTGGGTCACTTACATATAGGATCATGTCATCTGCAAATAGGGCTAGCTTGACTTCTTCCTTTTCAATTTGAATCCCTTTTATTTCTTTCTCCTATCTTATTCCTAGTACTATGCTGAAGAGCAGTGGGAAGAGTGGGCACCCCTGTCTTGTTCCCAATCTCAGTGGAAATTCCTTGTTTTTTTTCCCCATTAAGAATTATTTGGGGAGAGGGTAGGAGCAGGATGTGAGCTCACAGCCTGGATTGGTGAAGGGCAGGCAGCCGCAGGCCCGGGCGGCTCGGAGTCTGCTTGCTGAGAGGAGAGGCGCCCGGTGGACGCACTGAGAGTATGAGGCCCTGGCTTCTACAGGCCACTCATTTGTGACCACTTCCACCATGGCAGAGCCTTCCAGGCCTACCTCCTGCTTTGTGGTGATCTACCTGCAACGGGAGATGTCGGGTGACACCTGTCTGTGCCCAACGTCAGGGGCCAAGCCCAAGCTAAGCAGCTTCAAGGGAGGAGGACTGGGCAACAAGTATGTGCAGCTCAACGTGGGCGGCTCCCTGCACTACACCACCGTGTGGGCCCTCACCCGGCACGACACCATGCTCAAGGCCATGTTCAGCGGGCACATGGAGGTGCTGACTGACAAAGAAGGCTGGATCCTCATAGACTGATGTGGAAAACACTTTGGCACCATTTTGAATTACCTCCGAGATGACACCATCACTCTCCCTCCAAACTGGCAAGAAATCCAGGAATTGATGGCTGAAGCCAAATATTACCTCATTCAGGGACTGGTGAACATGTGCCAGACTGCCCTGCAGGACAAGAAGGATTCCTACCAGCCCGTGTGCAACATCCCCATCATCACATCCCTGAGGGAGGAGGACAAGCTCATTGAATCCTCCACCAAGCCTGTGGCAGAGCTGCTATACAACAGGAGCAACAACTAGTATTCCTACGCCAGCAACTCGATGATCACCTACTGAAAAACATTGAGCTTTTTGACAAGCTGTCCCTCCGCTTCAGTGGCCGAGTGCTCTTCATCAAGGACGTTATCGGCCACAAGATCTGCTGCTGGTCCTTCTATGGCCAAGGTCGTAAGCTGGCAGAGGTGTGCTGCACCTCCATCGTCTATGCCACTGAGAAGAAGCCGACCAAGGTGGAATTCCCAGAGGCCCGTATCTACGAGGAGACACTCAACGTCCTACTATATGAGACCCCTCGAGTCCCTAACAACTCCTTATTGGAGGCCACAAGCCGGAGCCGCAGCCAGGCTTCTCCCAGCGAAGACAGACAAGGAGACCTTTGAACTGAAGGACCGTGTGCATCGCATCCACGTCAAGCGCTATCGCACCTATGATGACCTGCAGCTTGGCCACCAGTCTGCCCATCGCAAGTGACAAGACCCGTTAGGGAGTCAGGGCACTGGAAGCCCTGTCTGCCATCCTGTGGAACCGCACCCCATCAGCCAACATATGCTACTGCTAGCTGGACGCCTGCTCTGCGTGTAGGTGACAGGCCTTACCTGGGAGGTGCTTCACAGGAGAAGGGCCATGTTCCCCTCCTCCAGCACTTCCAGATGCATCTCCCTTCCCGGAGGACAGGAAGCTGCTTCTGTTCTGGATCTAGTGGACGGACTTCCTGCCTCCTCAGAACATCCCCCTGGGTCCCTTTCTTTGGGCCCCTTTCCTCTGCTGAGAGGCTCTTCAGCAACTCCTCAGCAGAGGCCCCTAAGGAATGGCTTCCTTCTGGGGGAAGGTGGCTCTGGTGCTGTGTAGGCCCCGTCTTTAACAAAAGGTAGGGCTTCTTTTTTCCCTAAGGTGTTTAAGCACAAATTAGATTTTTATTTTTGTTTTTAATCTAGATGTTGGCATGGTGGCACATGCCAGTAATCCCACCTACCTGGGAGGCTGAGGCAGGATTACAAATGGAAGGCCAGCCTGGGCAACTTACCAAGACCCTGTCTCAAAATAAAATTTACAAAGAGGGGCTGGTAAGCTGGACATGGTGGCCCATGCCACTATCAAATCCCAGCACTCAGAAAGCTGAGGTAGGAGGATCACTGAGTTTTAGGTCAGCCTAGAACTCCCTCCACTCCCAAAGGCCTGGCGATGTAGCCTGATGGTACAGTGCCTAGTATGGGTTAGGCTCTGGGTTCAACCACAAGTACTGGGAAAACAAAATCTAGGAATTGAATAGTAGTGAGTATAATGGGGATTCTAAGCATTTGTTATCCATGCAGGGTTCCAAAACCCTGCATAAAGCAGACCCCGCTGGCCCTTCTCAGTGCCTTTAAGGGTCTGTTAATGCACTTTGTACTCTTACTCACTTCAGGAGATTTGTATTCTGCCTGGACCCACCATTTTTTTCTGATCCTAACCCTTACTTTTCTGTAGAATCTGAGTTGGGAAGGAGGGTAAAAGGAAGTAATAGCCAGGTGTGGTGGCACATTCTGTAATGTCAGCAGTTGGGACACTGAGGCAAAAGGATTGCAAGTTCAAGGCCACCCTGTGTTATGTAACGAGTTCTTTAAAAAAAATATTTTTTTAGCCTGGCGTGATGGTGCCCACCTTTAATCCCAGCACTTGAGAGGCCAAGAGAGGACAGCTGGGGTTCCAGGCCAGCCTGACACTACATAGTGAATTCCAGGTCAGCCCGGGCTACAGCAAGTGAGGCCCTACCTGGAAAAACAAACGAACAACAGCAACAACAAAATCTAAGTACCCTAAACTAGCTCTGCTTTACCGTTCTGGCTGGCCAGCCCAAAAAGCAACAGAAAAGGGCCCTGTGATTTTGAAAGGCCCAAGAAACCAGGAGCCTAGAAATACTATCACACTCCAAAAGGAGCTTTAGTGGGGCCCTGCATACCTCAAATTCCAGGCCCTACTCACTGCTAGAAAGTAAGTAAAAAGTCACTCTTCTTATTGTGTTAGAGCCCGCCCTCGATATAAAACTAGGTGAAAGGGCGTAAGACAGGCCCTTGAGGATGGGAAGTGAGTAACTGATTAAACTGCTTATCTGGCTTCTGTAAACTGCTCGCACCATAAGCCCTAATAGCCTGTCTTAACCACACTTTGTCACCCAAACCCAAGAGCCCGCGCAAATGCTGACCACTGAGGTTATAGGAAACTTATTGGTCCATGGAGCGTGGGCTTGAGTAATTTAAAATGATTGGCTTAGAAACTATGGAGTGGCATGAACTGACTGGCCTGCACTGCCCGGGCTCCTGATGCTAAGAAATGATTGGTTTTAATGCACAGGCTTTGTTAGAAACCATATAAAAGTTGTCCCGTTCCTGCATTTGGGGCTCTGCAGTCCTCTACCCCTACTTGGTGTACGACTGTGGGCCCCAGCGCGCTTGGAATAAAAATCCTCTTGCTATTTGCATCAAGACCGTTTCTCATGAGTGATTCGGGTGTCGCCATTTCTGGATGGAGCGTGGGGTCCTCGTTCTGGGGTTCTTACAATTTTAATAGCACCATGTAACAAAAGACATCCCCCTATCATAGGGTCACATCACTGACTGCTTGGGTCTAACAGGACTGTTCTGTATTTTGTTCTGTGATGCTCTCAGCTATAAGATATGCTATGCTCACATACTGTAAAAGCAGGAAGTCATCATGGGGGTAGGCGTTGGGCAGAAATACTAACCACAGCACAAAGGCCGTGGACCGTATGGACGCTGTACAGCGCTGGCCTGCATAGTCCTCAGCTGAGGACAGCAAGCGGAGAGAGCCCTTTGCTGCCAGCAGCCCCTGCACAGAGGCCACCGGGGGCCTGGCCACATACATCCACTAACCTTGACACCATGTCTTGGTTTCCTGACTATGGATGGTGGTCTGCTCAACAGTGAGCCTCTAAATATGGAGGAAAGGCCTTTGTTTCTTCTTTTGGGTTACTTGGCCATAGAGATGCCAAACATTATTCCTCAGGACTTTGGTTTTCATCCCCTATGTTTGGCTTGGCCCTTTTACCTGAATTGCTTCCAGAGGAATGCAGTCAGGGAGGAAGCTGTTCTGCCAACCTAACAAAACAGTATGGCCATCAGCAGTCCCTCAGGGAGAACGCGAGCTGTTGGTTTCACCCCGCTTGACTACTCTTATAATGGCCAAGTGGCTGCACACAGCTCACCCCTTTGAGCCTGAGGGCAAATGCCAGAGCCAGGGTTGGGTGCTCCAAAGGACCTGAGCTGACATGATAGGACAGGGAAAAGTGTCTTAGGAATGGACATGTAGTCAGTCTTGAATGTATAAATAGCTCTCAGAGAGGAGGGACCCTCAGGTCAGGCACCCTGATGATCAGCTACTAGTTCTTCCAGCTTCCACTGGAGTTAAGATGACAATCCATTCCTTTAGCCTAATCTAGGCTTTGAGGCTTTCCCACAGACACTGGAATGTTGCTGCCTGAGGCCACCAACCCATTTTCTCAGCTGCCCTCAAGAAGCCCTTTAATACTCAAATTCCCAACTCCCTGCTGAGGTATTTCGTTTGTGCTTTGACATTTAAATCCTCAATTGTCAGGAGTAGACTGGGGCTGAGCATTCATCTTTGTGGACTAAATATACCTCCTTGGTCTTAAGGAAAACACTAACTGAATTCACTGAAGTGATCTTAGCTTCTTTACTTGGTCTTTGTGGCTTACTAGTTTGAGGGAATTCTTGGTTCCAATCAGAAAGTAGGTCTTAGGGTTGGTGAAATGGCTTAGCAGTTAAGGCATTTGCCTGCGAAGCCTAAGGACCCCAGTTCGATTCCCCAGGACCCATGTAAGCCAGATGCACAAGGGGGCACATGTGTTTGGAGTTTGTTTACAGTGGCCAAAGGCCCTGGCGCACCCATCCTCTCTTATCTGCCTCTCTCTCTCAAAGAAAATATTAAAAAAAAAAGAATTATTTGGACTTCAGGAACTTTATTTTTTTTTGTTCATTTTTTTATTTATTTATTTGAGAGCGACAGACATAGAGAGAAAGACAGATAGAGGGAGAGAGAGAGAATGGGCACGCCAGGGCCTCCAGCCACTGCAAACGAACTCCAGAGGTGTGCGCCCCCTTGTGCATCTGGCTAACATGGGACCTGGGGAACCGAGCCTCGAACCGGGGTCCTTAGGCTTCACAGGCAAGCGTTTAACCGCTAAGCCATCTCTCCAGCCCCAGGAACTTTATATATAGCCTTTATTGTGTTGAGATATAAACCCTCCATGCCTAGTCTTTCCAGGGTTTTGACCATGAAGTAGTATTATATTTTGCCAAAGGCCTTCTCTGCGTAAATTGAGATGATCATGTGGTTCTTATGGTTCATTTTATTTATGTGGTGTATTACATTGACCGATTTCTATATGTTAAACCATCCCTGCATCCCTGGGAGGAAACCTACTTTATTAAGATGGATAATGCTTTTGATGTGTTGTTGAATTCAGTTTGGAAGGATTTTGTTCAGGATCTTTGCATCTAAGTTCATTAGGGATATAGTTTCATTAGGGATATAGTTTTCTTTCCTTGTTGCATCTCTGTCTGGTTTTGGTATTAGGGTGATGCTAGCTTCATAAAAGGAGTTGTGGAGGATTCTCTGGTCTCTGATTATGTGAAACAGTTTGAGAAAAATTGGTTTCAGTTCTTCAATGAAGTTTTGATAGAATTCAGCTGGGAAGCCATCCGGTCCTGGACTTTTCTTTTGGGGGGAGGTTTTTGATTACTTTTCAATCTCCATGGATGTGAAAAATTTGTTTAGGAGATTAATCTGCTCTGAGTTTAGTTTTGGAATGTGGTATGTTTCTAGGAATTCATCCATTTCTTCCAGATTACTTAATTTTGTGGAGTAGAGATTTTGAAAGTACAGAACATGAATTTCTATATATGGGGTGTTTTGTTATCAGAAAAGAATGGCAACACATTCCATAATATTATATCAAGTAAACTAAATTGCAAAACTAAAAAAAAATGAGAACATGTTTCAACTTTAAAATATTTATATTTCAATGTATTTAACCAAATACAGAATAACTCTGGGAAGTAACTATTGCAATTTGCTTAGCTGTGCTTGTAATCCATGATGCAATCAGAATGAAGCCTGTAATTATGTAAGTGGTAAATGTAACTGCATCCCTTGAAAAGTAATTATACATGTCATGATGTAATAACAAACTTAATTCATTCCATAGTTATATCAAATTATATTTCTGAGGAAATATGAGTTTTCTTAAAAGCAGTTAAGATTATTAAGTACCTGCAAAATATATTATGATGTATGAATTGCTTAGAGGTTTAAGACTAATATAAAACAGGTTTTCCCTGAAATAGATATGGGAGGAGAAAAATTAAGTATCATTAACAAAGTTTCTGTGATAGTTTTCTGAAGAGCTTACTGATAGCCTCTTCTTCATTCACTTTTAAAATTTAACTTTATTTAATTGCTATATATTAGTCACATAATACAATAACTTAATTAGGGTTTTCATACATATATATTATGTAGTTTCCTCATATTTACCTGTTATCTTTTCTTGTCATCATACCTTCCCATTTATTACATTCTTCTTTCCAGTCTCCTTCTACTTTCATCTCTTAAATACAGAGTCCTCCTGTTCATCTATCACTTTGTTGCCTCTTCTGTTGTCTGCTTTTCAGATTCTCCTTCCTGTCCATCTTTTTTTAGGGTTTAAAAGAATAAAGTTTATTTAAAAGTAGAGGTAAAGAAAGTAGGGGGAACACAGACTCCTTACGAAAGAGGGGATTCTAGCACTGAAAAATATGCCACCCCACTGGTAGCTGGACTTTTATCAAACAAAGGAATGCCAACTGTCCAGAGTCCATGATTGGTGAGCTTATAGAAACATAAAGGTTCTGATTGATCCAGGATGTATCCAGTACTGTGCAGGTCCCAGAAAGCCTGCCAACCTCGCCTGTTGGAGGGAACTTTCACTCAGTCCAGGAAGAAGAAGGAGAAGGGCTCACACTCTTTGCTATCTTAAAGTAGAATGCAACCACCCACCAAAGACCTTTTATCCCTATCTGTCTGCCCAGCCAAGGAAACTGCCTAGCTTGTATACTGTTTCAATCTCCCATCTCAGAAGCCACCCTAACTGTTGTTATGGAAATAGGATGATGACTACTCTAACTTCTTCATGCTGATAAGGACAATCTCTACCCCTATAAGAAGTAGCAAGGGATCAGCTTCTTTAAGGTTCTCATTCTCATAAACTTTCAGGCTTTAGATAATGATTGAGGGGACCTAGGTAGATGGAGTTAGATTTTCATAGGACTACCTGAGTATGGGCTGAGTGTAAATGAGAGGAGATAAAGTTAAAACAGAAGTTGAGCATACAAGGTCCAAATAGCAGAATTAATATTATTTCCTTCTTCCATGAAGATTCTGAAATCTACTTCCAAAGATGTTCAGCAAATGGCACCATGGTATATGACATGGCTTGACTCTGTTTTTGTAGATGAGACATCAGTGAGGTTATCAGGAATATATACATAACATTCAACTTTGATAATGGCACACATGACACTCTGAGGTGCTGTTAGGATGGTTAAAGCCATATGATACAGTATAATTAATTACCTTTCTCATCATTAGAATCTCAGAATTAAGAAGGGAGATTCCCTGAGATTTTTCATTTAAAGCCTTTTGAATATATTTAGTGAGTGTTTCCATATGCCAAATGACATCTTCTAGATCTATAGATGTGGTAAAAGTGGAATCTAAATGATCATACCACTGAAAAACAATTCAGGTACATTGGTGTTGTAACATAAGTACATTGGTGTGGTGATCTAGGGTTTTTACTTGTCATTTTGCATTCATCCTACAGTACATCTTCCAATCTATCCTTGAGGTAGCCAGGGCCAAAAGTTAGTGCCACAGAGCCACCGGGTGCCCTTAGGGGCTGCACAATCCATCTCTGGCCTCAGGACCCATTCAGTAGCAAGTCTTTCTGATGAATGAAGGACAATAATGTCCTTATGGGAGCTTTCTGACTTAAGTGGTCTTTGGTTGGAGTCATCCACATATGTTTCCCAGATTTGAAAATAGCCATTTTTGACATCTATAGTTGTTTTTTCTTATCATAAGACCAAAACTACTAGGGAGGGAAACAATATGCTTTTGTGACCAGTTGTGTGTGAACTAAAGTTCCCAGAAAAGTGCTACATCTGCTGCATTTGCTACTAACAAGGCCTAATGGACTAATAGCACTACAGTGAACAGAGAGAGATGGATTGCTGCAAGATCGGAGACAAATCACCTTGGGCTACCTTTAGCCCCTTAGTAGCCTTTTGTTGCCCACCTGTGTCTTACCCAACAGATCCCACATTCTGCCAACCCAAAAGGCTAAGAATGTCATCTGCATCTAAAACCTGTAGTGAAGATTTCCCCACTTTGTTATAACCTGCCTACCTGATGGTCAGCCAATTTATTTGAAAAGTGCCTTGATTTATGACTTTCATGTTCTGTACCTATAATACTTCATGAAACTGTTAACATGTTGGAACATGGAATGGGGGTGACCTAAATCTGTGTTTCTGGGCCATAGTCACTCATATTGGCTCCAGAATAAACTAGCTCTTATCCCCTTTGAGGTGTGCCTTTTTCACCAACATGTGCTAAGAAAAGGTTTTCTCTTTTAATAATAGAGTTAAAAGGCTGGGCTGGGGAGGTGGCTCAGCAGTTAAAGGTGCTTGTTTGTAAAGCCTACTGGTTTGGGTTTGTTTGCCCAGTAGCCACATAAAGCTAGATGCACAAAGTCACACATGCGCCTTGAGTTAGTTTGCAACAACAAGAGGACTATGCCAGTACTCTCTCTCTGCTCATAAGCAAGCAAGCAAGCAAACAAACAATGCATTTTAATAAGCCTCTGTTGCAGTTAGGTCCACATTGCTGAGATGAACATTCAACCAGATACAGTTTATGAGAGAAAGGGGTTTACCTCAGGCCTACCAAATCAGGGGAAACGCCATCAATGGTGGAAGAAGCTGCTTCCTTGCATACATCCTAGCACAGAGAAAAAAAGTGCAGCAAGCGAACACCACCAAGCACAAACCACCAGAGCTCAAACTGCTCTCCTTACACCTTTGGGCTGAAGTCAGATCTGGCCCCAAACACACTTAGGGCTGGATTCTAAGATCCATCTTCAGTGATGCCTGCTCTAGCTGGGTGGTTGGAGACCCAAGTTACAAGCTCAGTTAAAAAAACACAAAAACAAACGAGGGCTGGAGAGATGGCTTAGCAGTTAAGCACGTGCCCGTGAAGGCTAAGGACCCTGGTTTGAGGCTCAGTTCCCCAGGACCCACATTAGCCAGATGCTCAAGGGATCGCTTGCATCTTGGAGTTCGTTTGCAGTGGCTGGAAGCCCTAGCATGCCCATTCTCTCTCTCTCTGTCTCTTTCTGTCTATGCCTGTCAATCAAGTAAATAATAAAAATTAAAAAAAAACCCACTTGAGTAAATGGGGCCATGCATTCAAATTATCATATTCAAACTCCCACAGCCAGTTTTGAAAGAACTTGTCATCTTAAGTGGGATGGGTGCGTGTAAGCGCCAGAAACTGATTCCCTTCAGAAATCCATCCTCTTCACTCCAGATAGCGCCTACGATCCTGACCAGTGGTAGAAAATTTGTGCCCCATGCTGAAAACTGAGTCACAAATCCGACTTGTGTGTGGTAGTTTGAATGGAAATGCGCCTCATATTTTTATACTCCATCCCCAGTTGGTGACAATTTCGAGGTGGAGTCTTGCTATAGGAGTTATGTCACTAGGGGTGGACCTTGAGGGTTATTAGGCCAGCTTGCCAGTGCTAGATAGTTCAGCTCAAACTATTTCCACCCAGGTCATGTGATGTCCAGCCTTTGCTCTTCTATGCTTCCTTGCCATGATGAGACTTTCTCAGAACTGTAAGCCTGAAATAAGCACTCTCCTCCTATCTGTGCTTCTGATCAAGTGTTTTGTCCAAGCAACAAGAAGGTAAATGCAACAGCTTGAAAAGACATAGACCCAAAAGGGAAGTTCCCCTTCTTCTCTGGCTAAATGGATACACTGGGCACAACAAAATGTCCTCTAAATATATACGCTTATGCTCACTGATTAATGCTGTTCTCAGTTTTGGTCAGAGAAATTTATTTTTATAGATGGCAGTAAATATTGGGGAGACAAAAAACTCATCCATGTGATAAGAAGACAGCACTGGATGAATCATCTCTAACACAATTCTGAGCCCATCAACATTTAGACATAGAGGACAGAGGAGGACAAAAGAGTGAGACATCCAAACAAGGATGATTTGGAAAGAGAGGGTTCCTCAGTGGAATAGAGGTGGGGGAAAGGGAACAAAAGAGGGCAATAAGATGAGAATATGATCAAATTACAGTATGTTCATGTATAAAAGCCATATTTTCTGGTTGAAGGGTTCTCTCATGTATTTTTATTATTTCTTTTATTCTTTGAGCTACTATTCCTATATATACTACATAAAAATCCCTTTTAAAAATATACAGCATGTTATTCTTCCTCTGTCACATCATTTTACTGAAAACATTTTATTAATTTCTTTGGTCAATTTAGTGACATATTTAATTAAATCTTTTGTTCACTGAACAACTTTTTCTATATCCTCACCATATGATTTCACTGAACTGTATTCTGGAAATGTCTATTAATAAGAGACAATGTCTTTGACCTCATAGAGTTTAAAGTCTACTTGTAGAGATAGAAAAAAGAAATAAAAGAACACATCAGTTCATTTATGAGCTATAAAATTAAATATTATATTGAATATTTAATGAAAATAAGCACAAGATTCTCAAAGTACCAGTTCATTGTATTGTGAGATAAAACATCAATTCTTGGGTGTTAAGTAAACAAACATATAACATGTGTTCTCATTTCCATAATAAATCACTGTTAGTGGCTCAGTGGTTAAAAAATAACCAGAGCCTATTTACACTTCTTTTATTTAATTGAGTTAAGTATTACTTTCCAACTATGAGATGGTGTATGTATATACTCCCAGGACTTGGGAGGTGGAGGCAGGAGGATTAGATGAGTAAGGTCATCACTGGCTACATAGAAAGGTCAAGGCCACTTTGGGATGCATGAGACTCAGTTTTAAAAAAGAAAAAGACAGTGTAAATATAACTAAATCAATGAGATAATTATTGATATTGGTAAGGAAAGAGCTGTGAAATCACCTACTTACCTTTATGACTTTGTAGACATTCAGTTATTTTCCTGCTGGCTGAGTATATCTCTATAGCAATGGTGATGTCTGCTGTACTCTCTCTTGTCCCCTGTTGCTGGTCTGGTCTCTGGATGTGGCTCTTTATTTCACTATGGGTAAATTAGAAGTGTTGTCATCATTGGAACCAGACCCTGATGCCTAGTTGATCTCACTGTGTGATTTCTGTGCTCTTCTCACTTCCTTTGTTTTCATTCTTCACTTTTAATAGTTCCCAAGATTTTTTTTCTCTTTGTAGCAGGAGTGAATAGTGACCTAACATATGGCTTATTTTAGAAGTGTGTTTCTAGTGCTCAAGTCTCAGTTGTCAATTATTCCATCTTTTGTTCTCCATACTATACTGTAGCCCTTACTTTTATTCTGTCTCCTTCTACCCAATTCAGATTATATTTGGATTGAAAAGGAAGATGAAAATTTCCAACTCTGTCTTTCCACAGATTTATATTATCTGAAAGTCTGTTTGCAGTCTGAAGATCAACGTTAGCTATAAAATCACTAGAATTTTCTTTTCTTTTCTTTTCTTTTCTTTTCTTTTCTTTTTTTTAAAGGATATTTGAGAGAGACAGACACAGAGAGAAAGACAGATAGAGGGAGAGAGAGAGAATGGGTGCGCCAGGGCTTCCAGCCTCTGCAAACGAACTCCAGACGCATGCGCCCCTTGTGCATCTGGCTAACGTGGGACCTGGGGAACCGAGCCTCGAACCGGGGTCCTTAGGCTTCACAGGCAAGCGCTTAACCACTAAGCCATCTCTCCAGCCCTAGAATTTTCTTACTGTAAGAGTTTCATGGGTAAATGAGCAATTTAAAGTTTTTCTTTGTAACATCTCTGAAGAATATTTTCTATGTACTTTTTTATTTTCTGCTTCATTGAAATATAATTGATACATGAAAATTATATTCAAGGTGTACACTATGATGTTTTGATATATGTATATATATCAAGCTAATTAGAATATCCATCACTTATATAGTTACTGTGTGTGTGTTTTGAAAATATGCTAAGTATATATTATTGAGTGTTAAAGGCATTAGGTAGAGCAAAGATTTGAAGAGATAAAAGATAGATACAGGAACTGCATGGATAGCTCAAAATGGAATTTTCTAAAGGCAAGGTATGACATTTGAATCTTTACAAACAGCCCACTGAGAAAAAAATGAACTGATGAAGTAAAAGTGGTAGCAGCAGCAGCGTAGTAAGGAGCAAAGGCAAGTGAGTCTGGTGAAGTGCTGAATTGCTTGGTCCAGGGATTGACTGCATAGAAAAGGTCACTGTGGAATTGCCACATATTCTACCTTTTGTGGATGTTATTTAGCTATATAAAAAGTGACAAATTCAAAAGTTAATGCTATGTAAATATATGTAAATATGTTTCATTTAATTGAATTCTTGTAACTTACTCTAATAATTATTCAGGTAGAAATCCTGAGACCATTAGAATGTGAAATATCCCCCATAGCCTTGTGTGCTTGTGATTAAACTTCAATCCCTAGCAGGTAGCAATTTGCAGATAGAGCCTTGCTGGAGGAGTTGTGTTTCTGGGGGCAGGGCTTAGAGAGTTATAATCCAGCTTCCCCTTTACCAGGACAGATCTCTCTTGCTCTACTTCACAGCTGCACTGGTAAAATGAGATTCTCAGCCTCTGCTCTGTCATGTTTTTTGCTGCCATGATGAAATTTCATCTTGAAACTGTTAGCCAAAATAATACCTTCCCTTCCACCAGCTGCTTTTGGTTGGTATTTTATCCTAGCAACAAGAAGGTCTACAAAATAAAGTATGGGCAAATGAGTAGCTGTGTGTGTCTAGAGATAGACTACCTGACAGAAGAGAACCATTATGGAATGTCCTCAGAAGTAAAGCTTTGCTACTTCAGTGAAATATCAGGCTTGCTACATATCATTTAGGCTATACTTTAGAGGCAACATAATTTGTAACCCAACATGTCAGGAATCCTCAAATATGTATGATGTAACAGCATCTTTTTTCTCACTAGTTACTTCTCTTTGTACTCTTAGAACTCATTTTCTTTACTTATATGAGTAATTGAACTTAAAAAAAATACTTGTTTTTATTTATTTTAGAGAGGGAAAGAGGGAGAGAGAGGGAGAAAGAGAGAGAGAGAGAGAGAGGGAGAGGGAGAGGGAGAGAGAGAGAGAGGGAGAGAGAGAGAGACAGAATGGACACACCAGGGCTTCCAGCCACTGCAAATGAACTCCAGATGCATGCACCATCTTGTACATCTGGCTTATGTGGGTACTAGGGAATCGAATTGAGGTCCTTTGGCTTTGCAGGCAAGCACCTTAACCACTAAGCAATCTCTCCAGCCCCGATCTTTATTTTTTTTTAATGTGAAATCGAAGGCCACTGGAGAGGTGATCATATCTCTTACTAAAATGCACACAATACTACTTCCATACCACCTTGAATGCACCCAATTTCACTTAAAGAGCGAGTAAAATTGGCAGATAGGGTTTGAACTTGTATTGAAATTGTGTCTTAATTTTACTTTTCCAACTATATTTCTATATCATAATGACTAATGTCAAGTAAGTTTGGTAAATTAGGAAAATAAAGCAGTATATATTTTTTTCATCTTGATCATATGTTGGTAGTGTTTAAGTTTTCTGAGTCCTTTCAGGGCAAGATAAGTGTCTGCCTGGCACCCAGAGCCCTCTCTGACCTGACCAGTCATGCTTCCCAGTCTTATCACAAGCCTATTCATTTTTTCATCTCCAGAAATATGACCTTGTCCAAAATATCATCTAATTTCATATTTAATGTCTTCAATTATATTTCTCTCTTATTTTCTATGCTTATGATACTCCTCTCTTATTTTCTGTGCTCATACATCTCCACTTCTGAAATATTTTCTATCATGCTCTCCCTTTATTCATTCTTAAAAAGTTATCATTATTTTTTAAATTCAGTGTAGTTGGCATACAGAAGTTTAGATGATTCATTCTGGCATTTTCAAGTCCCTGTGATTCATACTTGCTCCTGTGGCTCATGTTCTGCAGGAGGTGAAGGATAACTACTCCTTGAAGGATCTTCCACCTGTGACCACCACCATGGCTCCAGTGTGATATTACTTATCCTGTATTATTATGATTTGTTTTAATATTTAATTTTCTTCTGAGACTAAATTTTTTGAGGGCTGTCACTGTCATACTGTTCTAATATTTAAAGCCTTTCAATATTACGTCTCTGCCCTTAGAATAAATTTTAAAATTGGTATAAAACAAATATTATGTAAGATCTAACCTTTGCCTTTTACTTACCTCACACCATATCCTGTGTTCTATCTCTCTCCAATTTATACTATACTACATTTAACTTTAGTTTATGAGACAGCCATGTGTAGCAGACAGCTTTAGGTTCACTGAGATAAACTTCCAGACCAGGCACAGTTATGGAGGAAGCGATATTTACTGAAGCTTATAGACCCAGGGAAAGTTCCATAATGGCAGAAGAAGCTTGCCTGCCTTTAAAGGACCAAACAGAGAGAGAGAGAAGTACAGGCCTAAAGGTCAAAAGCCACAGCACACTTCAGGAACTCCAGCTAGGCACACTTTATATATCTTTAGACTGAAATTTGAAACCCACCACCATACCTAAAGATCCACCCAGTGACATTGCCTCCAGCCAGGTATCCAGCAGAATGCAAACTACAAACAAATAAATAACTGAATATATTGGGGCCATCTATTCTATTTAAACCATCACATTCTGCTCCTGGCCCCCAATAGATTTATAACCATCATATATTGTAAATTGTACTTAGTTTAATTTTAAAGGTCCTCACAGTCTTGACCAATTTAAGATACTAAGACCTGTAAAATCAAACAAGTTAAACAATTCTAACATATAAAGGCACAGAGTAAACATTTTTAACAGGTATAAGGCATAGCAAGGAGAGACTAAAACAATGTAAACTCAACCATCATTAAATAAACATCAAACTTCTGCAGTTCAAGTTTAACATAACCAGAGACTGACAGTCTCCAGATATTTAAATTCCTCCCCTCCAGCTGGGCAGAGTAGTAGGGGAACAATTCCATTCCAGACCAACAGTGTACTCTATGGTAGCCCTTGCACAGTCCTGGTATATCCAAAACTCTTTGAGGTCTTTATGTAAACCATGGTCCATCTTCCAAAGGCTCTTTAGGCTATCAGGGCATCATGCCCTGCCTCATGTTGTATCTCAGCAGTAGCTCCTGGAACCATGTGCAATTTATGACCACTCCTCACATTTTTTAAAGGCTCTATTAGCCTATTAGGGCATCAGGCCCTACCTCATGCCACATCTCAGCAGCAGCTCCTGGAAGCATGTGCAATTCACGACCACTCCTCACATTTTTTATGCTTTTGAAACCAATACCAGGTGTGTAGGACACAGCCATATTCTTACTTCAGGGACAAAACAAATCATAGCCTTGAAAAGTAGGTTTCTTCTTTAGTCAACTCTTTCCAAAAGAGTTTGTATTTTTATGATAGTCTTTTCTCAGGCATCCTTTCCATGGTAAAGCAATTGGACCATCTTCCTTAAGATTGCTAATCTGTTTGATAATAGCAGATTTAGTACCCTAAAACCAGTCTCAGTGTCTGTACTTTTAACTTGTTTGAGGTTTTCCAGCTTAAAATATTAAATCTCTCAGTCTAATATCTGTAGCCAAGCACATCAGTCCATTACAAATTTATCCTTGATCAAACTCTTTGGGCCTATTTAAACCATTACACCATGTTAACTCTTGCTTATGTCTCAGTTCCTAAGATATTTTCCCCACATTTGCCAATTGGGTAATCTCTCCTTGTCTTTTGGTTTTTAGTGGTCAGTTACCTTTTCCATGAATCTCTTCAGAAAACCATGTCAAGGTTAAATGTGTCTAGTATCCTTGCGTACCATGGTTCCATCCTGACAGCTGCTTATCTTCATTTAGACTAGACTCCTTGATGGTGGAATTAGAGACTCATGTTTGTATTGATGTAAGCTTTCTCCATTTCTCCACTTTGTTTACAATGCCCAACATAATGAGTGGATATTAATAGGAGCTTAGTACTTATTAAATCATAGAGGTAGGATTAAAAGGTTTTATTTGTTTTTCCATTTTAATAATTTCATATGTCTATATATATATTTGTATAATTATCTATAATCTATCTATATAATGTATTTTGATCTTATTCTCCTCAATTATTCTCTCTTTTCCCTATCCCACTAACACCCTTCTTTCTCATTAATTTTTACCTTCCTTTCTAGCCATTGAGTTTAGAGTTGCTTGCATGATCATGAATAGAAGATTACTTACTGTGGAATGGACAACATACCAGTAGCTACAATTGAGAAAAGTAAGACAATATTTTTTATAGGACAGATTTAAAAATAAGAAATTATTTATTTATTTGAGAGAGAGAGAGAGAGAGAGAGAGAGAGAGAGAGAGAGAGAGAGAGAGAGAATTGGCATTCCAGGGCCTTTAGGTACTGCACACAAATTCCAGACACATGTGTCACTATGTGCATCTAGCTTATGTAGGTTCTGGGGAGTTGAACCTGGTTCCTTAGGCTTTTCAGGCAAGTGCTTTAATAACTAAGCCACCTCTCCAGCCCCCAGATTTTAATTTTAATGAAGTCTATCTTATTAAGTATTTCTGTCATGACTTATGCCTTTGGTGTCATATTTAAACTGCTACTGCCAAACCTATGTACATCTAGATTTTTCCATGTTATCATCCAGTGACTTTATACATTGACATTTAGGCTTGTGATCCATTTGAGTTAAATTTTCTGATATTTGTAGAGTCTATCTACATTTTTTTCATGTGGGTTGAAAAGACTATCCACATTTGCATTCTCATGAAAACACATTCATCTTTCAGGTCCACAAGTAGCTTTGAAATTTCTGAAGAGCTTTGAAAAGTTATTTTCATCCCTTTGACTGGAAGGTACTAGCAGAGGGCTTTTCTCTGAGGACAATGTAAGTGGCCAAGTAGTTAAATTGGTACGAGATCCCTGCTCATGGGGTCAGAGCTTATCATGGCTAAGGAAAGAAGACATTTGTAACTGGAAGCAGGAATTCACTAAAGAATTCATTCAGTGAGACTGAGTTGCAGCCTTTATAGGATGCAGAATTTGTCGTACTTCCAAACTGACAAGGTGAACAGGATAGCCAGTAGCAAAGAAAAACTAGAAAGCAAAATATAGAAACAAAATCTATAATTAACAGAGAGAATTGCTAAACAAGTTATGTTAAGCTGTATTTGAAATTTTATGAAACATTAAAGAAAATTAATACAACTGTATAATTTGATCTGGAGATACTTCTATGATACATCAATGAAAAAAAGTAATGTAAAGAGTTATATATAATTTTATTTCCTTGTTAATTTTTAAAAACCTCTCTCTCTCTCTCTCTCTGTGTGTGTGTGTGTGTGTGTGTGTGTGTGTGTGTGTGTGTGTGTGTATGGGCATACCAGGGCTTCTTGCTGCTACAGTTGAGTACCAGACACAGGTTCCAATTTTTGTGTCTGGCTTGACATAGATGCTGGGGAATTGAACCTGGGTCAGCAGACTTTGAAAGTAAGTGCCTTTAAGCAGTGAGCCATCTTCACAGATCTACATTGTTAATTTTGATTAATTAATTAATAATTTATGAGAGAGAGACAGAGAGAGAATGGGTGCTCCTGGGCCTCCTGCTACTGCAAATGAACTCCTGACACATGCACCACTTTCTGCATATGTCATTACACGGGTACTGGGGAATTGAATCCAAGCCTTAAAGCTTTGCAAGCAAGTGCCTTTAACCCCTGAGACATTTCCAGCCCTCATTGTTAATTTTTAAAATGAGAAGTTTAGTTAATTTTCAGTATATGTGAATAAATTTTGTTGATTGTTTAATTATTTTGATTGACTGTTGGGTTGATTGTACAAATATTAATAAAAATGTAGATTAGTAATTACACATTTTCAGAATGAAAAATCAGTGCCTAATAAGGACACAGCAGATAAGTGGACAAAGTTGGGAGAAAATGGGGGAATGAGTGAGTAAATAGCATGTGGATAGGTGTTCAAAGTTTTTGTTGTTCGTGAATTGTAAGTGAATACAGTGAGGTACCACTTTATGTCCATGAGAATGATGACTGTTACCAAAGAGGTTCCAGTGTTGAAGTGGATGTAGAGGAATGATAGCCACTGCATTTAGTGGTGAGTATATGTGATAGTACAGGAAGTTTGGGCAAAAACTGGTATAACTTTGAAAAGTAAAGCCCCAGTGTGGCCTTGAACTTGGGATTTCTCTGCCTCTATCTCATGAGTGTTGGATTTACAGGTGTGAGCCACCACATCTTGCTTAACTTGAGAATTCTATACTGAGTTATATGCCAAAGAGAATTGAAAAATATCCACATGAAACTTTAATGTTAAATTAATGTAACATTATTCAACATAAGCAAAATCTTAGAACAATTCAATGTTCAACTGGGTGAATGGTTGGAAATGAATGTTATTTAACAATAAAAAGAAATGAAGAAGTGACACATGGCAACTCTGGTGAATTACAGAAACATTTTGCTAAATAAAAGAAGTCAAAGACTAATGAAAGAATATTTTGAGTCTGTGAACTTTTTAATTGAAATGTCCAGAAGAGCAAAGTATGTAAACACAGAAATTAGCTAGTGATTTCTAGAGGCAAAGGGTAAATGGGAGAATTTTTACAAATAGGATGGGAAGAATTTTAGGGAATTAATAGAAATATTCTGAAACAACCTTGTGATAATTATGACTAAACTCAATGTATTTTCCAAGAGCTCTTAAGTTATGTTATAAGCAGACATGAGAGATACAGCTGAGGAGTTCTCACTGTAACTCATAGCAGCAGCACAATTGGGCCACAATTACCTTTTTTCATTTGAGTGATTGCTTAGTTTAATTTTCCTTCCAATATAAAATTAAATCATTCTATTTTTTTTTTTCGAGGTAGGGTTTCACTCTAGCTCAGGCTGACCTGGAATTCAATCTGCATTCTCAGGGTAAATTGAACTCATGGCAATCCTCCTACCTCTGCATCCCGAGTGCTGGGATTAAAGGTGTTCGCCACCATGCCCAGCAAATCATTCTATTTTTAAGGTTATTTATTCACAAATACCAGGCACTATGTATAACAATATCAAAGTTCTTATTTGTAACCAGCAAAGAAAGAAACTTTTCTGAAATGTTCTTGGATTCGTATATATATATATATATATATATATATATGCACACATACATACATACACACACATATATGTATATGTATATACATATATATGTACATGTATATATATATGTATATGTATATATACATATATATGTACATGTATATATATGTATATGTACATGTATATATATGTATATATATGTATATATATATATATATATGTATATATATATATGTGTGTGTGTGTGTGTATGAATGACATGTGCATATAATTTAAAACTATAAAGTTATGTTTGGTAAAACAACTAATTGGAAGAAATACGAATGGCATATAAGCATCTAAAAAAATGTTCTACGTCACTAGTCATCAGGGAAATGCAGATTAAAACTACATTGAGATTCCATCTCACTCCTGTCAGATTGGCTACCATCATGAAAACAAATGATCATAAATGTTGGTGGGGATGTGGAAAAAAAGGAACCCTTCTACACTGCTGGTGGGAATGCAATCTGGTCCAGCCATTGTGGAAAACAATGTGGAGGTTCCTAAAACAGCTAGAGATTGATCTACCATATGACCCAGCTATAGCACTCCTAGGCATATATCCAAAGGACTCATCTCATTTCCTTAGAAGTACATGCTCAACCATGTTTATTGCTGCTCAATTTATAATAGCTGAGAAATGGAACCAGTCTAGATGTCCCTCAACAGATGAGTGGATAGTGAAGATGTGGCACATTTATATAATGGAGTTCTACTCAGCAGTAAAGAAAAATGAAGTTATGAAATTTGCAGAAAAATGGATGGACCTGGAAAGTATTATACTAAGTGAGGTAACCCAGGCCCAGAAAGCCAAGCGCCACATGTTCTCTCTCATATGTGGATCCTAGCTTCAGATGATTGGGCTTCTGCGTGAGAAGGAAAATACTTAGTAGCAGAGGCCAGTAAGGTAAAAAGGAGACATAAAGAGTAGAGAAAGGAAGGGAGGAGGATACTTAATAGGTTGATATTGTATATATGTAATTACAATGATTGTAATGGGGAGGTAATGTGATGGAGAATGGAATTTCAAATGGGAAAGTGTGGGGGTGGGGAGGGAGGGAATTACCATGGGATATATTTTATAATCATGGAAAATGTTAATAAAAATTAAAAAAATAAAATAAAATAAAAAAAGAAAAATATCTAACAATGTTAGATTAAGTTAGTTCACTTACTCCTTTATGAATATACATTATTGAGTTTCTATTTTATGTAATAGAGGTCTAAAATGTTAAACAACTAGAGAAGAAAAGAAGGATGATCTTGTTGACTTCCATAGTAATGAAGTCAAATGAAATGGCTTGCCTCGTCAGGACTTTCTTAACGACAAACCCAAAGCAGGGTTACCTTGTTGCCATTCTCTCTGCTGCATTGGTCCTAAGTGCTATGTTCATGAGAATTTATGGGAAACTTAACAAGTTAATACATTGAAAATCATATTTCATCACTGTCATTTTAAGACTAACTCATGTGTACATTCAGTTAACATTTGTGTCACTCCAGACACACTAGACTTTGAGGAACTCTGGGAAATTCAGACAATAATAAAATGACTCTGAATATTCAGAATGGAAAACATTCTCCACCTTGTCTCTCACTCCTCCACACTGCCTTACAATTTAATTTTGCCTTCTTAACTATTAGTATTGAAGAGAATTGAAACAGACAGCTTCCTTGACAGTAGCTTATGAAAGTAGATGAAGCATTAGTTTGAAGTAAATCAAACTTCATGCAGTATTTCAAAGAAATGATTGTATAGTCTTACCACTGATAAACACAGACCAGGCCCACAAACCTCCAAATTCATAACTCTCTGCTTATACATGTGAGAATATCAAAGCATGATATACCTCACAAACAATGAGACTGAATTGCTTTGGTTTGTATGCTAAAAATCAGGTTCTTATAAAAATATATAAATCATATTCTTGTCAAATTCCATATATTTCCACTGTGATGAGGGGAGAGGGAGGACAAGGGGCCAGTCCTAAAAGAGTGGCAATTTTCAGCAACTATAAAACTGAAGAACATATATGAATGGGTTGAGCTATTTAGAAAATTTTATCTTAAATATATTTAAAATAATGTTTTTAGCCTTTGTGATCCATGGCAGCACCAAAAACCTTTCTTAATACAGGATAGTCTAGGAAAAATAATAACAACTATGAATATTAAGCACAGTTGTCATGTGTCAGGGGTGTCACCTTAAATCAGGAACATAGTGAACCCTGATGCTTGTTCTGGGTGAAGGCTTTGTTGTTTGTTGGTACAGTGGATAATGCAAGTTTGGAGCCAGTTCCACTCTCTTTGGCATATATAGTTTCCTTTTTTTTTTTTTTAATGTTTTTGTTGTTGCTGCTTTGTTTTTTCGAGGTAGGGTTTCACTCTAGTCCAGGCTGACCTGGAATTCACTATGTAGTCTCAGGGTGGCCTTGAACTCATGGTGATCCTCCTACTTCTACCTCCTGAGTGATGAGATTAAAGGCGTGCATCACCTTTTTAAATTTTTGCTTTTAGTCGCTACTGGAGTGGAGTAATTCTGTATAGATACATTTAAATAAGTTATAGAAATTATTAAGTTTGAGTACAGGAGGAGAATCAGTTGTTCAACCTGGGATGTCCCCATGGTAGACACTATTATTTTATGAGCAATTCTTTTTTTTTCTTTATTAGTTATGTATGTATTCAATGTGTAAATGGCCATGTTGGGACCATCATTAGCCTCCTCCCTGTCCTCCCCCTCTGAAGGGGCTCTCCTCATTGGGGTTCTGGGTCATGAATTGTGGGGATTGCTATAGGAAGAGGCAATGTCTCTGTGCATAATGTCCCAACTTGTGGCCCTAACAATCTTTCTTCCCCCTCTTCTGTACATTTCCCGAGCCATGTTGTGTTCATTATAGGTCTATTTCTATGATGCGGTCTTGGACGCCTTTGTGTCTCTGGATATCTG